>NC_141693.1:2010573014-2011173014 GCF_964263255.1 Lissotriton vulgaris | reverse complement strand
ACTGTAAATAAAAGTTAAAAAGCATCGACTTTTTAGGGACCAAAAACCATCATTGTAAAGTCGAAGAGCAATCGGTTGGGAGGTATGTATATCATTATGCGTTCGGACTATTTAATCTCACAAACACATATTAACCTATACTCACCATGAACTTCATATATTGGCTGGTGATGGATTCACATTAGAATGAAGTTTGTTCTGTTCGTCAATGAGAGTTTTCGCAAAGTTGAAGTATTTAGAGGCGGCTCGTCTTATGGAAGACAATGGACGAAAAGATCCAACTGCGCCCTGGCTCCGCCATACTTCCTGCGCTGTACGTATTTCGGAAGTACCTTCCCTTCCGCCTTAGTCTTCAAGAGGGTCAGGTATTCCGCCTGCGGCACAGATCGGTTCCTACACTCTACAATGTGTTCTTAAATGTGATTCTTTCGTTAGGTGCTTTAGTCAAACAAGCATTGGCAAAGCAAAAATTGCCAATAGCACTACGTAATAAGCGGTATACAAAATGCTTTTATGATGCAAATTCTATGGATGAACGACTACAGGAGGAAACAATTACGCATAAGCATAAGCGTGTGCTTTAGTCAAGCATGCATTGGCAAAGCAAGAATGGTTCTTGACACTATGTTATAAAGCGGAATGCAAAATGCTTTTGAGGCAAACTCTTTGGATGAACGCCTACAGGAGGAAACAATTACGCATAAGCGCGTGCAAGAGCAAGCACTGACGATCGTCGGCGGACATTGCGGAAAGTGAAGATTTAAAAAATAATAGTTCTCCCAAACAACAGCCGACAAAGCAAAGCGTAGAGAAACTGTACTTTACCAATGCACCTCACCCTTGAAGGGAAGTGACGCTCCAGCAGAGCAAACAAATCAGAAGGCGGCAAAGAAGAAGGACAGGGGATTCAACCGATTGTAGGTAGCAGGTTGGAACAAAGTAATAGTACTGATTACAGCAGGTCTTGCAGACTGCGCATACGCTGTAGCTCGACAAAACAATGACGGACGGAATGCTGAAGATTGTCAAACATTCATCCCCAGTACAGAGATCCGGGCCTAAATCCCCCCTCTGGGTGCATGTATTAGTACGCACACTACTGGAAGCAATGCAGGTTCAATAATTTATTTATTTATTTAAAGAGTTTTATATAGCGCTGGCTAGACCCGGAGGTATCAGAGCACTTTACATGAGAATCAACAATATAACAGAAAATCAACGGTGTAACAGAAAAAGTTCTACAATTACACAATCAATCCCCCCCAAAAAATAGGCAATACAATGAGGAGAGGAGAGAAAGGAGAGAGAAAAGCAGTGGAGGGGGCAGGAGAGGTGAGAAAGGGAGGATAAGCGAAGAGACAATACGGAGAGACGGAAAGAAGTCTGTCTAATGACCGACTGGGAAGGTGACGACCAAGGAGGGAGTCCACGGTCCATCTCCCCTATAGCTAAACCAGGTAGCTCCATCGGGCATCAGACAAACTAGTTCAGTCTCAAAACATTGAGAGAGGAGAGAAGGAGAGACATAAATAGAGGGAGGAAGCGGGAGGAGACAGGAGTGTCCAGCACATGTTTAAAATGGCTTCCCTGTTCCCTTGCACTGGCAGTAATGAAACTGACCAGCACAGGGATATATCTGCTCGTACAGATATGTCCACACATGCAGTATCAGTCACCCTGCTTTAGGGCTGTAAGACCTGATGTATGGTTGACTTGCAAATACCACAAGCAGTGTTACGGAACACGGCACACTAGGATGAGTGTCATGTCGTGTTTTCACTTTTGCTTGCATCAAAACATGCAGCCTGGAATGCCAGTCTTGCATGAGTTTGGGTGAGGGATCCCTTAGGGGGGCGCAGTTCGTGCTGCAGTCCTTAGGGAACCTCATTAGTATGCGGAACTAATGAGGGTCCCCAAGGGCCTAGCAGCAGTGCCATCTACTAGGGACTTACAGAGAGTACTAAAGGTATTGTCAATTGGGGAAAACAATTGTACAGTTTTGGGATAGAGATTTGGCCATGGTGACCTAGTTAGTAGGAACCCAGTGCACTGCCAGTGGAAATCATATCATTTACCAAGCAAAAAGTAGGGGCGAACATTCCAAAAAGAGCCACTTTCCTACACTGAGGTAGATTGGCACAGCTCTCTGTGTCTTCCCTGGCAGTGCTGCAGGTGAGACTGAGGTGCACAGGGAGAGCTGTGTGTGGCTCACATTACTTGGACTAACACCCTTGAGGGGTTTTGCAGGTCAGGACTGAGGGGCACTGGGAGAGCAGTGGTCAGGACTGAGGTGCACTGGCAGAGCTGTGTGTGGCTTACATTACGAGGCTAGAACCCCTGAGGGGTGCTGCGGTCGGGACTGAGGTGCACTGGGAGAGCTGTGTGCGGTTTACATTACTAGACTAGAACCCCTGAGGGGTGCTGCGGTCGGGACTGAGGTGCACTGGGAGAGCTGTGTGCGTCTTACATTACAAGGCTAGAACCCCTGAGGTGCGCCGCAGGTCAGGACTGAGGTGCACTGGGAGAGCTGTGTGCGTCTTACATTACAAGGCTAGAACCCCTGAGGGGTGCTGCGGTCGGGACTGAGGTGTACTGGGAGAGCTGTGTGCGGTTTACATTACTAGACTAGAACCCCTGAGGTGCGCCGCAGGTCAGGACTGAGGTGCACTGGGAGAGCTGTGTGCGTCTTACATTACAAGGCTAGAACCCCTGAGGGGTGCTGCGGTCGGGACTGAGGTGTACTGGGAGAGCTGTGTGTGGTTTACATTACTGGGCTAGAACCCCTGAGGGCTGCCGCTGTTAAGGAGTGAGGTGCGCTGGAGAGCTGTGTACATCTTACATTATTATACTCGAACCCCTGAGGGGTGCAGCGTGTCAGGGCTGAGTTGCACTAGGAGAGCTTTGTGTGGCTTACATTACTAGACTAGAACCCCTGCACGGCAGCCCGTCCAAGCCTCGAGCAGCGCCGCTCTCCCCTGAGCCGCACCGCTTCGCTGGGTCGCCCGCATCCTGCCTTCCCCTCCTCTTCTGAGCCGCACACATTGGTCGCCCCAGAGAAACGCTTGTAGCTAGCCGGCCGCCCGCTCAAGTTTACTAAGGAGGTCACTCGCATTATCCCGCGCAACCAGGACGGGAGGTACTGTCCGATAGGCTCTATGTTCTAAGTTCTAGGCCTACACGTATTGTATTCTAAGTTCTAAAAGTGCTGATTCCTGACAGTGGTCCAGGTGTCCCTGTCTTGTACATATCCCTTGTAAATTCTGCCCGTGTCTGTTGGCACATTGTAAAGTGTGTGTTTTTATCTAATGTGTTTTGGTGTAATACAAAGGCTATTTTTATATATAACCTTGTGTGGAGTTTCCTTTGTGGTGGGCCTTGGGTGTTGTTGCTGGGGTGCGTGCGCAAATACTTAACTCACATCGCCTCCAAGTTTAGCCTTGCTGCTCGCGTCACGTTACCTAGAGGGTGAGCAGGGGTTATCTTGGCGTGTAACTCCCTTGCCCTGACTTAGGAGTGGTGGTCTCTGACTGACTTTGGTGCAAGCCCTGGCCAGCCAGGGATCCCATTTGAACAGGGTTCACAACAAAATCGCCGACATTCATAACAGCTTTGAAAACCAGTCCGGAGACCAATCAACCCCACCCACCTCCGAACCAAAAAACCCTCGAACAACCTTTGCGCCTGGAACCCAATCACCACGGAAGACACCATCCGCCTGATGAACTCCATCCACTGAGGATCACCAACCGACCCATGTCCCCACCACATTTTCAACAAAGCAGACTCCATCATCGCACCTCATCTCCAAGACGTCATCAACTGCTCCCTCAACTCCGCCACCTTCCCGGAAAGCTGGAAACATGCCGAACTCAGCGCCCTTCTGAAGAAAGCCACAGCTGACCCCACTGAACTCAAAATCTACCGCCCCATCTTGCTCCTCCCATTCCCTGCCAAAGTCATTGAGAAAGCCGTCAACAGCCACCTTCCTCGAATCCAACAAATCCCTCGACCCTTCACAGTCCGGCTTCCGAGCCAAACACAGCACAGAGACCGCCCTCATCGCAGCAACAGACGACATTCGAACTCTACTGGACAACGGAGAAACAGTCGCCCTCATCCTACTTGACCTCTCCGCAGCCTTCAACACGGTCTGTCACAGCACCCTCAATCAACGCCTCAACAACGTCGGAATACAAGGAAAAGCATTGGACTGGATCATCTCGTTTCTCGCCGGAAGAACCCAGAGAGTCCGCCTCCCCCCTTTCAGATCGGAGCCCACCGAAGTCATCTGCGGCGTACCACAAGGATCATCACTCAATCCCACCCTCTTCAACGTATACATGAGCCCCCTCGCATCCATCGCGCACCAATACAACCTCAACACCATCTCCTATGCAGACGACACCCAGCTGATCCTCTCCCTCACCAAAGATCCAAACTCCGCCAAAACCAACCTACATGACGGGATGAAAGAAGTGGCCGAGTGGATGAAGAACAGCCGCTTAAAACTGAACTCGGACAAAACGGAAGTCCTCATTTGAGGATCATCCCCTTCTGCCTGGGACGACTCATGGTGGCCACCTGGCCCTTGGAAACGCACCCAAACCTACGGACCATGCACGCAACCTGGGCTTCATCCTGGACTCCTCCCTCTCGATGACCAGACAAGTCAACGCTGTTTCCTCATCATGCTTCAACATCCTTCGCATGCTCAAAAAAATATTCAGTGGGATCCCCACCGAAACAAGAAAAACGGTTACCCACGCATTGGTCACAAGCCGACTGGATTACGGAAATACCCTTTACGCCGGAACCACAGCCAAACTACAAAATAAACTCCAACGCATCCAAAACGCCTCAGCCAGACTCATACTCGACATCCCCCGCCAAGCTCACATCTCCGGTCACCTGAAAGACCTCCACTGGCTCCCCGCCAACAAGAGGATAACGTTCCGACTCCTCACCCACGCTCACAAAGCCCTCTACGACCTAGGACCCGAATGCCTCAACACGCGCCTGTCCTTTTACACCGCCACTCGCCAACTTCGTTCGTCCAAGCAAGCCCTAGCCGCTATTCCGCGCATCAACAGATCCACCAATGGGGGAAGATCCTTCTCCTACTTAGCAGCCAAAACCTGGAATTCTCTCCCCACCCACCTCCGCCTTACACAGAACCACCTCTCCTTCAGAAAACAACTTAAAACTTGGATATTTGATAAGTAAAGCACCCCCCCCCCCCCCTCCTCCCCCAAGCTCCTTGAGACCCTCTGGGTGAGTTGTGCACTATACAAATTCATGAACTTGAACTTGAACTTGAGGGGTGCCGCGGTTAGGAATGAGGTGCACTGACGGAGCTGCGTGTGGCTTACATGATTAGACTAGAACCCCTGAAGGGTGCTTCGGTCGGGACTGAGGCGCAGTGCGAGAGCTGTGTGTGGCTTTACATTACTAGGCTAGAACCCTGAGGGGTGCTGCAGGTGAGACTGAGGTTCACTGGGAGAGCTGTGTGTGAATTGCATTATTCGACCAGAACCCCTGAGAGGTGTCGCGGTTCAGGACCGAGGTGCACTGGGGGAGCAGTGTGCGGCATACATTACAAGGCTAGAACCCCTGAGGGGTGCCGCGAATCAGGCCTCGGTGCACAAGGAGAGCTGTGTGTGGCTTACATTATTAAACCAGAACCCCTGAGTGGTGCCGCAGGTCAGGACTGAGGTTCACTGGGAGAGTTGTGTGGGGCTTACATTATTAGTGAAATGTGAGAATTTTGTTGTATTTCTTGTGAATTATATATTCAAATTGAATATATAATTCACAAGAAATACAACAAAATTCTTATCAAACCTATTGAGTGGAAGTCTTTTTGTTTTCACTAAGACAACAACATGTGTGCCTACTAAGGGATGAGACTAGAGACATCTCTAGCCTCACATTTCATTCATAGAGCAAGACCCCGTTGGGCCCTCGGAGTCACCTTGCGGAGCACCAGCAAAACCTAACTAACATTGTTCACAGTGCGTTCACCTTTTCAACAAAACATAGGCTGTGCATCTACCCAACATCATTTGCTTACATTATTAGACCAGAACCTCTGTGGGTCAGGACTGAGGTACATTGGGAGAGCTGCATGTGGCTTCCATTATTAGACTAGAAACCCTGAGGAGAGCTGCAGGTCAGGATTGAGGTGCACTGGCAGAGCTGTATATGGCTTATATTATTGGACCAGAACTCTTGAGGGGTTTCGCGGGTCAGGACTGAGGTGCACTGGGAGAGCTGTGTGCGGTTTACAGTATTAGACGAGAACCCCTGAGGGGTGCTGCGGTCAGGACTGAGGTGCACTTGGAGAGCTGTTTGCGGCTTACATTACTAGGCTAGAACCCCTGAGGGGTGTCGCGGTTCAGGACCGAGGTGCACAAGGAGAGCTGTGTGTGGCTTACATTACTAGGCTAGAACCCCTGAGGGGTGCCGTAGGTCAGGACGGAGGTACCCTGAGAGAGTCCTGTGCTGCTCATGTTACTGGACTAGCAGCCCTGAGGTGCATTAGGAGAGCTGTGTGTGGTTCACATTGCTAAACCCAGCATTGTCACATACCTGCCTCTTCCCCCCCCAAAGACCCCTCCTCCAGAGACAGAGATTCGAGAGCCTTTACAGAGGCGCAGGAGCTCTCTGGAGGGAGAAGCAGTGAAAGCCCATGAAAGGGGGCATGAGAGTGGGGGGGTGCTGGTCGGTGGCACAGGGACGCGTGAGGGGTCAGAGGGGCTCAGTACAGTTGAAAGACTCTTTGGCGATGGCTCTGACTTTGGAAGCTCAAAGCTCATCATTGCAGTCCCAGCTGCCCATGGATAATGTTTGTGATTTTAGGCACTTCGCCCTATCGGACTCTATCCAAGTTACACCAGCTGCGCTTGTTTCACGCTTCCAGTCTGGCTCTGCTCACGACGGGCATGGATGGCATGTGTGGACAGATCAGAGATGGCTTTTGGCACATGATCACCCAGACAGCCGGCTCTGAGCGATGCCTGCCTGGCGCTTCTAACTGCAGCCTGGCATCGGTGCCAGGCGTTTATGGATAGGAGACACCATGCTTGGAAGCACTGGGTCCGGCTGGGCGGGTGGATTCTGTGCTTCCCCTTTGGCTCACCAGCTCCTCAGTGACTTCTCTCTTGCGCTGGGTCCAGACGATACAGAACGCAGTGGCCAGACTGGTCCTCAACCTGCCCAAATGGACCCCCATCACCCAGCACCTGAGAGCCCTCCACTGGCTCCCCATCCAGAAAAGATGCCAATTCAAACTACTGACCCATGTTTACAAAGCCCATCATGACCAAGGGCCTGCATACATGAACCACCGAGTGAACTTACACCAACCATCCAGAAACTCCGCTCTACCTCCCTCGCAAGAGACCGCACATCCGCCGTGGCCACAGCGGAGGACGCTCCTCCTACTCCGCCGAAACGTCCTGGACGCCCTCCCACTCCGAGCAATGGCAGCCCATGCATGTAGGCGTGGGCACCCCACTTCCACAAAGTCACTTCCAGACATACACCATCTCACCAGCACCCGAAGGCCCCATATTGTAGATTTTCAGGCCTCGACTCGAACCCTGCATAGCTCCAGACAATGCCTATTACTGCAGTCAGTTCCCTATTGGCACCGTCTGAAGGGCACAGAGGTGCCCCCAGAACATGGACTCCTGGTCTTTGGAACATCAAGCTAGATTTATGGAAGTCTACACACACTCTGAGTCCTTTCATGTCTGTTTTATGGAGCATTCAGTGCTGTGGTGGGTGGGCTTTAGGCCTGTTTGACGGCAGAGTACATATGGAGCGAATGCGCATGTGCCCAGACCCCTTTTATTAGTAGGGTCACCTGATTAGATGAGCTTGGGTGAGTGTAGGGACAACCTTCTGGGCGAGGGCTGCGCTGCGTTCTAGGGACACTACAAATGTGTTATCCAATGGGGTGGGGGCGTAAATTTGTAGCTGAACGCCTATTTCAAACCTTGTGGTTGCAGCTTTCGGGTCAGGTGACCTGGATTTGATTTATAAATCCAAACCACTGTGAAATCTTACAACTTTTATCATCTAAAAATACAGGTTTATGGCGAGGACCACATGGCTGAGTCCATACGGCTGGGTCCTATCTGAGGTGGCAAAGTGGATGTATGACGTTACAACGCATATATTCACAACGCATACCATTACAACGAAACTTTTACAACGCATGCCATTACAACGCATGCCATTACAACGCAGCTGCTATTACAACGCATGCCATTACAACGTAAGTATGGGTAAGTATTTTTTTTTTAATTAATGGGAATGTAATAGTAGTGTAAGTGTTGGATAGTGTAGGGGTTAAAATTACTTTTCTAACTCCAGGGAGGCGTAATAGTAGGGTAAGTGTTGGATGGTGTAGGGGTTAAAATTAAATTAAATACTTACCCATACTTACGTTGTAATGGCATGCGTTGTAATAGCAGCTGCCTTGTAATGGCATGCGTTGTAATGGCATGCTTTGTAATGGATCCTGCGTTGTAAAAGTTTCATTGTAATGGTAGTGCGTTGTTTTAGTTGCGTTGTAATGGCTGGTTCCGGCAAAATGGGCAACATAACGAAGGGTTGGAATGCTACCCTGTGCAATTGCCAGGGGTTGGACTTACAGCGAGCAGCCTCCTATCACAGCTTGTGTGTTTCTCTTTCTGCCCTAAGTGGCCAAGGGTATGCCTATCTGTGGCTCCTGTGCTAACTGAGCCACGGAGAGACCCAAAAGGGTGAAACCGGCCCTTGGTTGCTTTTGTTCCCATTCAGGGACAACCTGATTTGTCAGTTCGGTCTGGTCTGTTCCTATTGGAGCAGGGTCAACAATGATTTGCATATGGCTGGGTCTAAAGTGCAGTGACATGGTGGTCAAAAGAATGATGGATTGGGATGCTACCCCAAGTGATTGCCAGCGGTTAGATTTATTGCAAGCATTCCTCCCATCTCCTTTTTTATTATCTGGCTTGGCATCTCAGCTGTCGCCCTACAATTCTGTGAGCATCGCTACATATGCTTTCGCTCCGCCCACATATTGGAGGCCAGGTGTACATGTTTTGATTGGGCAGAAGTTGTGTGCTTCCACAAAAAAGTGTTTTCCCTCCACAGCTGTGATCATTTTGTTATCTATCCAGCTGCCTGAGGTTGAACTCTCAGGGTCACACACGTGACATTGTTATGCTATTAAAGTCTCTTAGATAGCTGGATATTTTATGGTGTCTGTTTTTTTCTGGTAATAGCACTGATGGGAGGAGAGCCGTCATCAACCTACATGGATCTTTAGGTCTAGCTTGAAAGTGCAACGGTCACCGGCCCTTTTAATGTGCACCAATATTATTTTACAGTTCTTTGCTTCCACACAAATACATATTCATTCCCCCGCTATTTGCCGGTAAAGCTTTACAATACCATACAACATTCTTAGAAAGCCATACCTATTGGCTTGGCTTATGCCTTTTTATATTTGTAGGACCATAAAAAGACATCATTTGGACAGTAAGCAGAACAGCTGTAAAAATACGGACATATATTATATGTGGTTAGAGGTGCTGGCTTATGATTATGTGATAATTAGCCTAAATTTGCTTCTACAATTTGTCTCTGAAAGGGGCCTTCTTTGTCATAATCAGACCTCCTGGACTCTGTCTTTGATCCTCCCCACCACATATAAAGAGGATTCCCAAAGAAATCATAAAGGACTACTTAGTAGTATGTGGTCCACGATTGCTCACAGATAGGAAATACCAGGGCCTTTTTATGAGCCCTTTATGCCACCGTTGCATCACTTTTTGTGACGCTGCGGCGGCGTAAAATATGGGCCACACTGCACCATATTCACAAAATGATGCATCTAGGCAGATGCGTCCCTTTGTAAACCCCTACGCTACATTATACCTGCAACAGGTATAATGTATGCAGGGTGGGCGTTCCGGTGCAGAAAAGGTAGAAGATTTGCAGTGAAATCTATGAGATTTCACTCCTCCCCTTCTACAGCCTAACTGCGTCAAAACCTTAAACCTGCTTGAAGCAGGCGCAAAGGGTGACGCAGTCCTTTTCACATGGCGCTTGCCCCTTGGAACACTGATGCATCTGTAAATCCTTGTGACATTGAGCGTCGGACAGTAAATACGGCTCATTAAGGGTGTCGCAAGGAGCGTGCACTGAAAAGTGTTGCATCGCCGTTTTCACGCAGCGATGCCACACATTTCATAAATGAGGCCACAATCTTTTCATGTCATACCAGCTTCATATCCTTTGCCTGATTGAAACCTGGTCCAGTCCTCACTCCGAACCCTTCTTTTATGGAGTAATCTCTACTAACTGTAAAACTCTTCATAAAGACTGCGCTGACAAGCAGAGCGATGGAGCAGCCCTGACTTACCATGAGCATTAAAAAACATAACTAGCGCGTTTTGAGTCTACGCCACCGGGGGACTACCTTACCTCAACCATCCTTGGGTGGCATATTTTTTTGCAGAGTGAATCTTTCCTGCAGTTGAAGGGTGTGAATGATTCCGCCATCTTGTAGTTGGGTCTGGAAGTGTCTCTTTCCCTCTCTCGGCGGTGTTGACCGTTTAAATGCCCATATCACACCCCTATGATATCAGACGTACACCCAGAAAGTTCCTGTGCGCTATTGCTTGATTCAGATTTGTTTTTCTGCTGTTGGCTTCAGAAGCTAAATTCAACGCTTCAGAAAGAACATTGAGTAGATGCGATTGAAAACCAGGGAAACATCGAAAGAAGGGGTTTCTACTCTGGAGTTGATGACAACGATTGAGGAACATTGAGAAGAACCGAAGAACACAGAGAAAAAACCCTGAATTGAAAGCACCTTCATCATAATCTCAACTACTTGGGTCCCAGAATGCGTGCTCGGGCTGGAGCTGTTCTGAAACATGGAGAACAGCCTTTGTAGACTTTTCCCGGATGCCCGCTTCCCGGAAGGACAACACGAGGGTGAGTAACTTTGCCTTCCCTGGAACATAAGTCTGATTGGTGCAAGGCCTGTCAGGAGTTCCTCCAGAGAGCCCTTAAGGTAAGCGAGAAGCAAAGGTGAGCCAGTTATGATATAGCGCAGTGACTGATCAAGCAAGGCGCTTGGCCTGTTCACCGGCAGGATATGCCCGAGGAAACAGAAGGGGCACAGGGCAAGGGCTCTGATGGTGAAGAGGCCTTTGTTAACCTCGAGACAGAGAAAGTGCCAACGAAAGCTTTCAAGGACACAGAGGACAGCAGACACAAAGGACAGATCAAGGATGGTGCAAAAGCTATTGGACCCCCAAGTCCACACAGACACCCCAGCATCAAAACAACCAACCAGAAGCCAAAGAGAAGCACAGATCCAAAGAGCACCATGGGGTGAAGCACAGATACACCCCTGGGGCGAGCCTTCCAAGACCTGCATGACACCAAGAGGGGATTGTGGGAAGGAAAAGGAGATGAAGGAAAAGGAGGTTTTGCAGCATGAATCTTTCTGGATTCACTATGCTGTGCATTGTTCCGCCATCTAGTGGTTGGGTCCGGAATTGTTGTATTTGTCCTTGTTTTTTTATTTATTTCTTAAAATTTTGATCTCAAAGATAAAGACCCTCTTAACACCAACAACGCGTACTCAAGATCAAAACAAAAAGCACCAAGTCAAGGCTGATATGGCGGACCTGCTGCAAAAGAAGGAGTTCAGCTACTCCCTCAGGACATTCAAGATCCCTTCCAAACCACAGAGTGGCAGAACAGGGGGTGGAAATGGGGCATCTGGAACCACCCAACACTTCAGAAATCCATCAAGAGGAGCAGCAACTCTTCTGCGAAGAAGAGGAACAGTTCTCGCAGATGGGTGCGGGAAAGTGCTGCAGGAGGGGGCTAAGAAGACCTGGGGACACACTTTCCTGTGTAAGATATGGACTCCTACCCATCCAGACCCCCACCACCATATGGCACTTCAGTGCACAATGCCATTATTAAGAGAGCAGCAGACACCTACGTGGTACAGCTCGAGGAAGAGCAGAGTGAATCTTGCTTCCTTCTGGAAACACTGGTCTTGGTGCAATAGAGAAACCTCTGTCTGCCTGTCCTGACAAATGTATCAGACCATGGAAGGGAAGCCTTCTAGGAGCTGGCGTCATTTAAAGCCACAACATCTGGGTGGACAAAAACAGAGATATTCTACAGAGAACCTATAACACATCAAGGCCAACACCCCTGAAGAATCAGATCTACTCTCGAAAGGTCCTAAGAGAGCCAATGCGCTGTCACCTACAGGGCCCACGACTGAGAGAGTAAGAAAAACAAACAATATGGCGGGGAGGAAAGTGGAAAGGTGTGAGGCGCCTTAATATCACATAGCAAATTCTAGCGCCTCCTCAGCAGATGGGCACCAGCAAGTGATGGTACACCCACCGATCAATGCAAAAAGAGAGAAGAGGTGATCATGCAGGAGGGAAGAATAATTTCTTATAACATGCCTAGAGTTGGCCCTTGATGCGACAGGCACAGGCCGCAAACAGATGTGCATCGTCACAACACTCAAGAGACAATCATGACTGAGGGGTTCACGCCTCGAACAGCAAGTTCAAGCTTTGACGATCAACATGCCTTTCACCCTAGGAAGGTTATTGTATCTGCTGTGGATGGATCCCGACAGCACATGAAAAAAGATAAAGAAGAAACCAGAGCGACGCGGGCTCTACAATTCAGAGACATTTCAAACTGGCATGACGCCTGCAGAAGGCCAATGAGTACAGAAAGTTCACAACCAGCTGCTCTGCAAAATGCTGCTCTACAAATGAGTACTGTCCAGTCAATAGTTATGTCATGGCAACCACACCAGTACCAGCAAGGTCTGTTTGCAGCAGGTCCAGAGGGAAGGGCCACGCCATAAGAAGGGCGGCCGCCTCAGCAAAGCGACTGAGCACAAGGTGGGCCACGACAACAAACACATGTAGGGGGCAGGTTAGGAGGTTTCCTTCAGGAAAGGAGGAAGACAACCTCCGGCACATTGGTGCCAAACTTAATACAATACAGATAGCTCATAGAACTATAGAAAATGTGGTCAACGCAAAAAACAAAAAAGGTTTTCTTTTACAGAGAACAAACACTGATGCTCCTGCAACCAAAGATAAAGGAACTACTACATAAAGAGCCCATAGAAGAGGTCTCCAGGAGAGAGGACAGCCAAGGAGTATTCTCCGTGTACTTTCCTGCCCCAGAACAGCGCTTATCCCTGAGACCAGCCATGAGCTCAGGCCCCTGACAAGTTCATCAAGACGCAGAGGCTCAAAATGACCACACCGCAATAGATCATACGGGGATGAGGTAAAGTGACTACATGGCAACAGTAGACCTCTGGGACGCCGACTTCCATAGCTCTGCGAATGAAAAGCACAACAAGTACCTTCGGTGTGTTGTCAGCAACTTACATCTTAATTCACAGTACTGCGGTTAAGGATAAAATCTGCCCCGAGGGTACTTTTGAGAAAATGGCTTGCAGTGATTCCGGTCTATCTAAGAAGGCAGGAACTCTGTGTATGACCCACGAAGGCGACTGGTTCGGGAAGGGCAGCTCACTAAAGCACTGCAAAGCAGCATGTAGGCGCTGAGGCAAACCTTGCACAGTCTAGGCTTCTTCCTAAATATGGAGAAATCATCCCCAACTCCCAGAGGGAGAACGTCTTCCTGGAGATGGCTCTGAACTTAATGAGGGGGGAGGCTTTCCTATACAAAATAGATTCCATTTGATGCAACCTTCTTACCATCTGTTAAAGCTTTTATTCTGATGGACATCTTTGAAGAAGGCAGCAGAGAAAGGGTTCAGCCGAGTCCATTGCAGCCCGCCTTAAACAGATTGGACCAATCCTTTGGAGACGCGCAGCGAGCACAGTTTTAACGTTGGGGCTTTTAACCCATGTCCAGACTTCGGTCAACACTTTGACTTTATTTAGTGTTTTAAGGAAATGTAGAATCTCTTCCATGAAACAGCCTAAGCATTGGGTCTCGCCTGCATTCGGCGGACTTAAACTCAATAACAGACAGGAAAGAAGACTCTGGAGGGAATCTGTCCACTACTACTAGTCTCTGTACGGAAAATTAATACATCAAAATTAAGTGAAACTAAATATGGTATCAAAATAAGAGGGATTCACATGCCCCCAATCTAGAAAACGAGGTATTTAAACTCATGAATGAACCCCAGGCTCCGGAGGCCTCTTCCAATAGTATTCTCATTCCGATAGCTTCTGTGATGACTTGACCAAACCTTTCTATAACAAAATTGTTAGGATCTGGGATCTAAAGGGATTGCTATTTATTCAAGCAGCAACCCTGCACCAGCTCGCTTTCCAATTTTGTTCTAATTTCCAAAGAAGTCCATTGGAAACTATTACTGAGAACCATTCCTGACTCCTCTCAAGACGCGGCACCACAAAAAGGACTTGGCTCTTTTAGTTTTGTCTAGTAATATTAGACACGTTGTTAACTATCTTCAATGCACCGATCATGTCAGGTACTTTCCCTAATATAGAGAAAACATCAAAGGTTAAACCTTTGTTGAAAAAACCTTCTTTGAATCCTCTGTCATCAGCAACTTCAGATTAATTTCTCTGCTTCCTTATTTGTCTAAAACCCTTTTCAAAGTTGGCTTTTCACCAGATTCAAGACCTTGTTCCAGCCACGACCCTTCTGCTTTCATTTCGAGCTGCCTTTAGACTTGAAGCAGCTCTGAAGCTGTAGTGGTGGCAGTCCTAGATGATTCTCATGGGCTAGCCGACAGTGGTTGGCCAAAATGGGGCATTAGTCCCCCTTGACTCATCCTCTGCGGTCGATACTTTTGACCAATCACTGCTATTCCCTAGAATTGAGGCAGCTGGAGTTACAGGTACTGTAAAGGATTGGATCGTTTCTTATCTGACAAGGCTCCTTCAGATGGTCAGCACCCATCGCTTAAAATCTAAAATGACCCTCTTGCCTGAGTTGTCCCTCAGGCTCAATCTTTTGCCGCCTTTTCTTCAATATCTATCTGCCTTCACTTACCCAATTGTTATCCTCAGCTGGGGCTAGATTTTATATGTTTGATGATGATGATGCTTAGATGGTTTTTTGGATCGATCGGTGCTCACTTCAGTCTTCCACTATGTCCAATAGTCTTCATTTCATTCAGTGGTGGATGGCTCAAAATGAGTCCCACTAAAACGGACCTGTCAATCACGCCTCACACCTTCTCCGCCTTCCTATGGCCGTTGTCCCACCTCTTTGCCGTGGTTCGGAAGCTGGGCATTTACTTGGATTCTGTCACTTTCTCCATGTCTCCAGAAATATTTTCAGAGTGCTACAGGATGAAAAAACAAAAAGGAACTAGTTCCTTTTTGTTTTTTCATCCTGTAGCACTCTGAAAATATTTCTTTTTTTGAAAACAGATTTAATGCCTCTTTCATCAGTGCTTTGGTACAATAGTGATCTGGGCTCTATCAGTTCTGTTTTCATCTCCACTCCTGCCACATGAACCAAGCACTTGAGTTCATTCAGAGTAACCCTGGGCGTGGTTCGCCTAGTAGCGTTATGTGTAGCTACGCGAAGTGCACTTTGCGCTACGCGAACTGCATAGTGCACTGTGCAATGCTGTTCGCACTGATTGCACAGTGCTGGATATTTGTTCGCACTCTGCAATCAGTAAAAACTGCATCTTGCACAGTGCAAGCGGTCGTTTTCTGCTCCTCGAGTAGATTTCTACTCAAGCGGCAGCTATCTCAACGCGGACTGGTAGTTTCTCATCGCGATCGCTCGCGAGCATACGCGACCACTCGCAATGAGAAACCTGACCTCCCCGCGTTGAGAGGAAAAAGTCTCGCCGGGATGGCATTTTGCTCGCTCGTGGTTGCCAACTTGATGTTGAGGACCGCGAGCAAGCAAAAAATGACCGCTACGCTACACGTGTTTGCACTGTACTCCGTGCAATTCGCGTAGTGCGAAGTAGCACAAACTTCGCAAACTAAGCGAGTGTAGCGTAGTACTTCACCCAGGGTTAATTCAGAGCCTGCAGCCTGATTGGTCGGTGAGCAGCCTCAGCATCAACTCCTCACTAAGACAACTCCATGGGCTGCTGTCCGAAACCGGGCTCTGTCACAGCAGGTGGTCTTCCACAGACCAACTCACCAGTCTCGCTTGGAGTTCATGCTTGGCAAACTCATTTATCAAAAATTGTCCCAAATTTTGAGATCAAATGACAAATTCTTTGTCGTCCAAACTAAACCGGCATCCTTTGGCGACCGACCCTGCCTCTCCCCAGTCAATCCTTTAGGAAACTGTTTAAAACTTGTCTGTTTATTAGTGGTTTTCTGCTGCGGCATCCATACTGGTTACTTCAGCTGCAAGAAACTAAAGGAGGGGGGCATGTACTCGATAAACAATCAGACGTAGAAAGTGTCTATTCCTCTATTGTTAAACGCAACCAGCGTTCGAAATTCACAGTATTTTTAAGCATCCAGGACAAATCCTTTTCAAAGAGTGATGACATTTTAAGTTGCACTTGTTTCTTTTTCTTGAAATCCTCTCTGTAATAGTGGGATATTTAAAAGTTCATGTTGAGCACAAAGACCCGGGTTCAAGAGACTGATGGACCCACAAAATACAAATTAGTATATGTTCTCATTGTATTGACACTTTTGAGGGTCAACCAAAGGTGTTCCCCCCCAACAAACTACATCACTTTGGTAAATTGCACCCACCTTGACATGCTGACTTTGACCAGTAGTATCCCACAGTAGGAAGCTGAATTGGGCTTCCATAGCGCCTGGATGCTGCAGACTTGTAGCGCTAGATAAGAAGTATAAACCTAGAGAGACAAATGTATTTTCCCACCTCAGTGCATTTCATTGCCAACAGATTTTGCTGAAGGTTCCTCTCTCTCTGTCTCTGCTTCTCCCCCCAGCACCCCCCAAGTTCACGAATTCCCCCTCGGACATCTCTGTGGCAGTCGGGGATGGCGTCACTCTTCTGTGCCAAGCTGAGGGAACCCCCACCCCGAAGATCACCTGGGCCAGGGCGAATGGGGCACCCATCTGGTCTCAAGGGGGCGCCCAGCAGCTGGAGGTGGGGCACCTCTCATTGGAAGGTAAGAGTGGGTGCTGCTTGCCAATGTGTGTGCCACCTAAGGGGGCTCTGACTGTAAATATATGCCATCCGAGGAGGGGCTGCAGTTGTTACATGTGTGTGCCACCTAAGGGGGGGTGGCACTTGTACATATGGGGGCTGTACCTGTTAATGTGGCATCTAAGGGGTCTCTGACTGCACATATGTGTGGCATCTAAGGAGGGGCTGCGCTTGTACATGTGTGTGTCATCTAAAGGGGGGCTCCACCTGTACATGTGTGAGTCATCTGAGGGGGCTATGACTGTAAACTTGGCATCTAAGGGGGCTCTGACTGCACATATGTAGGGAGGGCGGCACTTGTACATGTGTGTGCCATCTACTTGGGGATCTAACTGTAATTGTGTGTACCATCTAAGAAGGGCTCAGCCTAAAATATTTGGGTGCCATCTAAGGAGGGGGGGGGGCTCCATCTCTGACTGTGAGTGACAATTAAGAGTGAGGAGAGAGGCTCCACCTGAAATGAGAGTGCCTTCCAACATAGTGAGTGCGTCCCACCTGTACATGTGTGTGCCATTTGTCTCCCCTTCCTCCTCCAGGTGTGATGCTGGAAGACCAGGGCATATATGTCTGTGAAGCCCAAAACACCTTTGGGAAGATTCGCGCTGAGGTTCTTCTCACGGTCACCGGTTTGGGTGAGTGCCTCGTACTGGGGTGGGATGCTGCCAGCTGCCTCATCAGATGCATGCTAGCTGGCTCCCTGAGTCAAAGGGTCCAATCATTCTTTCCTTCCATCTTTCAAGCTTTCTTTGTACAATTTTTCTTTCTCAACACTCTCTTTGTTTGTCCCAGTTTCTTTTGCTTCCCTTTTCTTTCCTCCCACCACCAGTATCTTTCCAGCTTACGGTAAAGGTCCAGAGACCTTATACTCATCTACCCTTCAAGAAACATAGTCTTGATTTCAGGTTTGGCGGACGAGGTATCTGTCGCATCGGTGGCAGGGCACCTGTCCACCAGACTCTGAATGAGGCTTCTGTACCTTGTGAAATGGAACACGGCTAACAAATGCCACAAAAAAGGGGCCCATTTCAGAAAGATAGCCTTAAACCTCTGTGTAAGCTTACCATAGTAAGCTGTTCACAAAGGTATTGATAGTAGTATCTTTATGACTGTAGAGTCTCTGCACATTAAAAGACAGGGCTGTCCTTATGTGTGGAGACTCCTCAGTCGTAAGGATACTAGCTGTAAAATAACTTAGTGAATTGCAAACAATCGAAAACTTACACAAAAGTGTACGTTTACTTTGTGGATCAGGCCCAGTGTGTCCCCAGAAGCCCCCTTTGCAGACTCATCATACGCATGCCTGAAGAAGGATCTAACCGAGGATGAATTCCTGTTCTTCACAAACTATTCACATACATGGCAGCAAACTTTCAAAGAAACACTTTTCACCAATACGTTTTCAGAAGTGTAGGGCCGCCATAAAGGCCACAAGGGCCCCATTCTCAGCCCCCTTTGAATTTTTAAAACCAACATCTACACCAATGGGCCAACCCTGCCTCTGATTAAATGACAAAAGCTAGTCTGCCTTCGAAGGGCCTTCTTCAGATGTAAAAATGCCAAAGTAATTCTCCACTTGCAGAACCATCTTTAATTGTTACTACCTTAATCCACCCAGGCACATTGCAGATCGGTTACTGAGCTCAATGCTATGGCTGCATTGGTCAAACCGGCCTGACTCAATGCCTCAGATACCGAAGCCCCACTTACCAGCCTCTATCTCAAACTTGGCTCCACACTCGACATCCTGGGCTCATCAAGAAGAAAGCTCAGGTCAAGCACCAGAGCCGTCAACCTGTGTTTGTGCAGTGGGGAGCGGGCAAGATGAAACATCATCCGCCATTTTGAATGCCAGTGGTAGCAGGTCATTGGTCAGCAGAGACAAGATCCACTGCAGAGGTCTACCTCAAAGCTGTTCAGAGCCACAAAGGCCGACAGATTAAAATCGACCAGTGAGGCTACCTGCCAAAGAAGAAGATCTGCAGTATTTATTGGTACTCTCTAAGCCACATCCCTCATACAATAAACTCTGCACTGTGAATGATACAACAAAAACACATCTTACCTAAAGGCTCTGTAGCATAGCATCATCACAACGCTTTTGCAGAAACCATCCAAAGATCAGAAATTCTGGCTAACCACTGACTGACCCCTAACCTACTATTTCCTCTGTACTTCTTCTTCTGCACCTCTCCACCACACTCGTCCACATTCAGCCGCACCATACAAGCTGGGGAGAGGATGTAGCCGAACGGGCTAGGGCTGTTGATCTCAAATCTCGGCAATGACGCTCAACATCCTGTGATTCTGGGCAAATCACTTAAGCTCCCCGTGCTTAAAATAAATAAATGTGTCCTTGTTTAACGTAACTGGCGCTCATGTAAGCGCTCAGATACCAGATACCTTTGGGTCAAGTTTGCACTACATTAATTTATGGGGAAAAAAGGAGGAAAAGCTAAGAAATGCACCACTCTAAAAAGAATCTCCAAGTGCTCCTTCCCAGCCAGGGGAGTTGTAGCCCACACCACAAACCTCTGAGTGGGTGGTGTGAGGAGGAACCCGACGATGAAGCATTCCAGCTAAGGGTGGGTGAGAGTTCTCGTCCCAGTCAAGAGAAGCTCCGCTTGAGAGCCGTCCAGCGAGCCTGGCTCTCTCAGACCAGGAGCCTCCCTTTGTGCGTTGTATAGTTAATTAGGGGCCAATGCACCATTGGTTTCCAAACACTCCCTGTGTCTTTATTTACCCTCCTCGCACATGCCAGCATTTGAGAACAGGAAAGAGGGAGTTTTTCAAAAATAAGCATTGCAAATTAAATGTCATCATTGACTTGCATTGAAATGGGGGGGAATATCAGGTCAAAAAACGCAATAATACATCAATTTTTGCCTTTAAAGATTAGGAGTCTCACATCTGTGTTTGCATGTATGCCTCCTTTCACACAGAGATATGTATCATGTTGTTACCTTGGGACACCTTCTCTCAGTCCGAGACTTGCCCCTCATCTTGTTATCTTCTCTGACACCTTCTGTCAGCTGCAGTGTCTCATGTTGTTACTTTCTGTGACTCCTTATTTCAGCTCTATACATGTGTCTTATGTTTTTACCTTCTGTGACACCTCTTCTAAGTCCTAGACACGTCCGTCATGTTGTTACCTTCTGTCACGCTTCCTTTCAGCTGCAGACATGTGTGTCATGTTGTCACCTTTTGTGACACCTCCTTTGGGCATTATACATGTGTCTTATGCTGGTACTGTCTGTGACTTCTCTCATCCAAAGACTTGTGTCTCTTATTGTTACCTTCTGAGACATCGGCTCTCAACCTTAGACGTACGTCTTGTGTAGTTGCGTATTCTGGTACACCTTCTCCCAGCCCAGAAATGTTACATGCTTTCCTTTTGGTTCTTTTTCCACAGTTGGTCCTGAAGTGGCTGTGGGGTCCCCAGTGGTCAGCGTTCTCCATGGTCAGTCTGCCTCACTTCCTTGCACCATCCTGGCAGGAGCACCTGCCCCTGTCCGCCGCTGGACCAAAGATGGCCGCCCGGTGAGCTTAACACTGGATATTCAAACCAAGAGCTGTTCTTCCTTGTCCCACTTTTCATCACTTCACAAACCAAACCAGGAAATGTTTACTTAATGCAGCATTTAGGTTATATTTCGAATTTTATAGAATAGAAAACACCTTAAAAAGCTCTGTCTTCAATGGGCACAAGCATTAACAGGTCACCCACACATTCATGAGTTTTCAAAACGATAGTTAAGGAGGACTGCCTGACGTTTCACCAATTATGAATGTTCGGTGAGGCTGGGGCTAAGTGACTGTATTTGCAGTCTTTCCTTTGGGCCTGAGAGTAAACTCTCCTTTAAAAGTTGCAAGGGTTGGGGCAGTTTCAATCACCTGACAAAATCACCTGTGATAGGAGGCATGGCTGGGTTAGAGTGAGTCAGTTAGTCCAAGTGGGTCCTCTGTTCCACCTCCTGATTTGTTTACATCCTTAACTGGTCTGTATGATGTGCAGCCAGGTCTGTAGCACAGTGTCTGAATGCTCCCAGGTACTGCATTTACTCGACCTCGGAATGAGTTGTTTAATATAAATGTAAGTTCTACAGTGTGAAATTTTTTAGGATTGACGTTTTGTGCATTATTCCATCTTCTAGTGGTTCAGTCTGGAATTATCTTGGCGGTCCCTTTTTCGGTCTCGGCTAGACAGCAGCGCAGGCGCTGTCTCGAAGAGACATGTCCTCTGTACTTTGTGATCTTCAACCCACCCATAGGTTTCCCATTTGCTGTCTCTATCATCACTCTCATATTCTTTCTCCCCATTTGTCCATGGCATGCATTTGGCATGCCTCTTCCTTTGTTTAGCCCATCCCAAGAGCATGGAGGAATTATACCATCCCTCCACTGCTTTCATTTTAGGATCTGTTTTAGGAACTACTTTTTAGGTCTCGCCTGTCGATGCGCATGCGCATCGAGCTTGCGAGTCTATGGTGGCTTATCCACTCTTTATCCCCAACTTGCAAGGAATCGTGGCGATTCCTTGCAGTGCACGAGAAATTTAAGCTCAATGCGCATGCGCATTGAGCTTAAATGCGCGTGCACATGCCCCCAGCCGCCTGCCTTGCCTACTCTCCCAGCTGGTGCCGCTCCACCCCCTGCGGCATCAAAGGCTTTCACGGCCGGCCGGCCATGCTTTCAGTTTCACGACCGGCCGGCCGTGTGAAGCCCGCTCTCCCTGCTCCGCCCCCTGCTCCGGCCGAGACGCATTTCTCCTCCCTGCTCCAGTTAAAGGAGCCTAACCCCAAACCAATCATGCATCGTGGTCGCACCATAATCTGCATTTGTTTTATTTTACCTATAAAATGTAAACCATTAACGAGTCTGAGCATTCTTACAATTAAACGCTCTGATGTGTTCACATCCCCTGCTAAAGCCCTTGGACTCTCTCTTCCTATGGGCTACTTCAAACATGACTCGTTATTTTGCCTTACTTGGTTGCAGTGTTACTAAAGCCATCGAATGCAGCCCAATCTGTAGACTAGTGTAAAAGCATGCACCGTGATGTTGAAAAAAGCGATGTCCTGGCGAATGCTTTCCAGTGCCTTATTTATTTCCGTTGTGTTTTCTCTTTGTCCTGAACTTTGACCCGCCTCCTTGCCTGGAGGCTCAGAAAAGAGACAGCGCGCGGGAGCCTCTGTCAGGCACGCAGCATGTCGCGCACGGTTGAGTTCACCGTGAGAGCGCCTACCCCCCTCGCCTCACCACTCTGTTCTTAAGGTTTGTTGTCCAAATGCGGCAATGCCCGGGGCTGGGACCAATTACCATCTGCTGTTGTCATTAACATTAATACCAAGATACAGTTGCACATTTGTGATTGAATTGACGGGAAAATATGACAGGATATTGTGGTATTCCAGTCTCTTAATTTAACGTTCGTTTTCATTGTGTAACGTAGCTTGGACCTAACCATGACGCGTTTCTTCTAGCATGTTCCCAAATCATGTCTCTTTGTTGCTTTAGGTGCGGTACGCTAATGAGAAATGATGATCGTTGTCTGAGAGAAAGCAATTGTTAAATTGTTGTAGACTCTAATGGCTTACAGCTGGGTATGTTTTCGAATTTGTTCTCGCTAGCCCATGCTCATTTTTAGCCACCGTTACCAATCACAGTCAGACGGATGTGTTCTCTTTGTGCAGCCCAGTTACATACATAACAATAAATAATAGAAGGGTGTTGTTTTACATACATTCAGATCTGTGGCGCTCACCCTCAACCCCTCACCCTCACCCTCACTCACCCTCAACCCCTCACCCTCAACCCCTCACCCACCCTCACCCTCACTCACCCTCAACCCCTCACCCTCACTCACTCACCCTCAACCCCTCACCCTCAACCCCTCACTCACCCTCACTCTCACTCACCCTCACTCAGCCTCAACTACTCCCCCTCACCCTCACTCACCCAAAACCCCTCACCCTCACTCACCCTCACCCTCACTCACCCTCACCCTCACTCACCCTCACTCACCCTCACCCTCACTCACCCTCACCCTCACTCACCCTCAACACCTCAACCTCAACCCCTCACCCTCACTCACCCTCACTCTCACTCACCCTCAACCCCTCACCCTCACTCACCCTCACCCTCACTCACCCTCACTCTCACTCACCCTCAACCCCTCACCCTCACTCACCCTCACTCACCCTCACTCACCCTCACTCACCCTCACCCTCACACAGTGCAATAGTTCTCAGACCATTTCAGTTAGAGCTTTTAGAAATGTGTATGGCTTTTTTTATTTGTAATACTTTAGCATTGGCTACAGGAAACAAAAATGCTAAACATTTACAAAAAAACCCATAAACAATTCTAAAAGCACTAACTCTAATGGTGCGAGACCTATTGCATTTCCAATGCTTGTTTTCTCTGTTAGAGAGCACTTAACATGAGCGCATATAATGTTGCCTTGCACCAAGACGTGCTGCTGCCATTGTTGAAGATGTTAAAAAAAAACAATTTGAGTTGGGGCGAGAGGCAATAGTTAAAGACACGCAGCTTGTATTGTTGAAAATGTTTTAAAAAAAATGTTTGAGTTGGGGGCGAGCCGCGTACAATATGATGCGTGGCTGCCATTGTTGAATATGGTAAAAAGAAACAATGAGTTGGGCGTTTCATGCACAACAAGTCGTTGTTTAAGATCAAACAAAAAAATGTATATAATGTTGCCTTGCACTCGCATTTATGGCACAGCGCATGCTAATGCAAATGAAAGCATAACAAAACTCACCCAAAATTGCAAGAATGGGGTTGGCGGGGTTGGGGAAGTAAGTAGCTATTGTGCCTGCAACTGAAGATATAACAAAGAAGAGATTAAAACAAGCTCTCAGCATTGCTGTGGCGGGGGCGGGGGAGCGCATTCCTTTCAAGTCTGATGCAGGGGGCAGGGGAGCGGAGGCTGTGAGATCAAAGGAAAGGCACGCAAGCGAGCATATGCAGAGTGAGGGGGTGTGCAGCCTGGTGACTTGAAGTGGTAGCAGAGGTGGAGCGCAGCGCGCGCGCACGAGCGCGTGGTTGTGGTCACATGCACTGTACCTGATCCGCAGTTTGGGTAGACTTTTAAAAGCCTTACTATAATATCGCCAAACAAGCATTGCTAAAGCAATGCTGTAGGCGAGACCTAAACAGTGGTTATCAACGATAAGCATAAACATAACCAACCCAAGGGTCTAGTTCGAAAGAGCACCTTTGGTGATAAACCCTCAGAACGAACCTTGACTCCGAAAGGCGGCTGAGAGCACGAGAGGGAACCAGAGCCCGAGAGAAGGAGGCCTCAGTGTTGAAGAGAAAGGGCTCCACACTCAATGTTGAACTAAGAGCTCTTGATGTCGAAAGAAAGAAAAGTAGGCTTGAAGCTGAGACATAGGCCCTCGTGAAGAGGAAGAGGTAGTGTGACAGTTCCCTCAAGAGATATCACATCTGTGAGGAATTCAGGTGTATTATATTGTATGGTTGTGAGACCTCAGCGTGTAAAACACTCACCAACCCATTTAGGTCCAGTAGGTTTTGTTTGTTAAACCTTTAGCTCAACCTTGGGTAGCTGTGGTTCTGAAGGCAGGCTTTCACAATGGAACAAGTGTAAAGTATTTAAACAGCACCAAGAGAACTGAAAGAGAAATAAACAAGGCGCTCAAGAAATCTGACACCAATTTATAAAAAAATAGAGTAGACTGTATAATTTTTTACACCAAAACAAAAAAGTTCCACTGGAGGGATCCGGTGATACAGAATTTATAAGGTATAGTAAATCAGCACTTTTTGCTCAACTACAAACACGCACTAGCAGTTCACTATTTTGACACTTTTTCAAGAAAAATCTGGGTAAGTAGCAAGATGGCTACTTAGAGTTTACTTTAGGTGACAAACTCCGGCAGGGACCCGGTCGGGGGCCTCAAGGTCCAGTTCCAGTGCCAGTATGCCCTACCAGTCGCCAAGTACAGTGGTTTTCTTATCTTGGCTGTAGCTTGCCTTCTGTCTGACCTAGCTGCACTCTGGTGACCTTCGCGGGTCAAGCAGTGATCCAATAATCTGTGCTAGCAACTCACCCCATCAAGCTTCTTCAGCTGTAGTGGCCCTGAGCTGTGAACAGAAAGTCAGCCAACTGACCACTTGATGTCTCTTGCTTTGACTGGGCTCACGATTTGTCTTCTCCACAAGCAGGACAGCGCAGGCACAAACCCTTTGATTTTTGCTAGCCACCAGGTGCAGCAGATGCATTCCGCATTGGTGTGACCTTGGGTTCTTGGTGCGGCAGGGCAGTCCTCGTAGGCGCGGCCTCTCTTCCATGGGTCCTTGGTGCGGCAGGGCAGTCGTCGTCAGTGCGGCCTCTCTTCCTTGGGTCCTTGGTGCGGCAGGGCAGTCCTCGTCGGCGCGGCCTCTCTTCCATGGGTCCTTGGTGCGGCAGGGCAGTCCTCGTCGGCGTGGCCTCTCTTCCATGGGTCCTTGGTGCGGCAGGGCAGTCGTCGTCGGTGCGGCCTCTCTTCCATGGGTCCTTGGTGCGGCAGGGCAGTCGTCGTCAGTGCGGCCTCTCTTCCTTGGGTCCTTGGTGCGGCAGGGCAGTCCTCGTCGGCGCGGCCTCTCTTCCATGGGTCCTTGGTGCGGCAGGGCAGTCCTCGTCGGCGTGGCCTCTCTTCCATGGGTCCTTGGTGCGGCAGGGCAGTCGTCGTCGGTGCGGCCTCTCTTCCTTGGGTCCTTGGTGCGGCAGGGCAGTTCCTCGTTGGCGTGTCCTCTCTTCCATGGGTCCTTGGTGCGGCAGGGGAGTCCTCGTCAGCACAGCCTAACTTCCATGGGTCCTTGGTGCGGCAGGGCAGTCGTCGTTGGTGCAGCCTCTATTCCATGGGTCCTTGGTGCGGCAGGGCAGTCCTCGTCGGCGCGGCATCTCTTCCATGGGTCCTTGGTGCGGCAGGGCAGTCCTTCTTCACTCTTCTTCTCCACTCCCACAAGATCTGAGTTTTGGGTGCCACGGATGCCCTTTCCATGCCCAGAAAATGCTCTATGGGAGATTGTGGTGCCTAGCCAGTGGGCTACCAGGTACCTTCCCTCCTTATGACTACTTTCTGTGAAGTGTGGTATTTAACTATCCCAGAAAGCTCCAATCTATTAATTTTCAACATGGCAGAACCCCTCTTTCAGCATGCAGTGCTCCCTAGCCCAGCCCAGAGGTGTGACCACCAAGGATGTTACAACCCCTGAAAAAATAGTTTGACAACTGGTTTTCTGTCTCTGCTCCTAGTGCCAGCCTGTCTGCCTATACAATAGAGAGACCCCTCTCCCATTTACTCTTCAAAGGCGGCTTCTGCTTTGAATATTTTTGGGTAACACTTGTTTGACTTTCTGCAGGAGGGATTTGACACCTCTCCCCTATGCTGTCTTCTATTTTGTCCTTTCCTGGGTGTAGTTCACACCTCTCCAGGATGGCAAAAGGCTGTCTGTGAGGACAATCCTTGTGTGCAACCATAAACGGGCACTGGATATCTTGGGCAACCAGAGTGGCAACTTCTAAAGTTGCACTTTGCCCACCAGTGACATTACATTCGATTTAAGAATTAAATTGGACCTAATCCACTTATTCTTTTATTACCTGACAGGGCCAACCTTAACCGTCCTATTCAGAAGTTAGCAGGTCTGGGGTGCCCACCTGTAACTGTGCCCCTGCCAATGGGGCTACCTTCCTTTTCCACAGTAAAAACGACAATATAGGGTTTTTACTTTTGGGACATGTTAAAGAACATGTTCCATCGTTTAATATACAGCACCCTGCCTTCGAGCTCCACAGGCCTACCTTAGGGGTGGCTTACATATATTAAAAGGGAGGACTATGGCGACGTGAGTTAGCAGCTTTAAGCAGCCCTTCAGTCTGCAGCGGCGGACTGGGAGCCATGTTTTACCTTGTCCCACTCAGGGTGGGTAACTTTCAGGCCCTGAGTACCCCTGGTGCCATATACATAGACCTGCAGGTAAGTTAGGCTAAACCATTTAAACATGCACCATTCGAAGGGTCGGAGAACATGTGCTGAGTACTGTTTATCAAGGCTCAGGGTATTTCAGAGCCATTGCACCAGTGCCTAGTAGGCAAAAGTGGTGGGGGGATAAACCTGCAAAAAGCCTGTTTCCTTCCAACATTCCATTGATGCTCCAAGCAGGAAAGGAGCAATGGGTCCAACTGGTGGAGCTGGAGTCTTCAAAAACACCCGAGCCCAAAGAGAAGCAAGGAGAGGAACTCTTCTGCGAGCAGCAAGAAGATCAGTTTGAGCAGAGTTTCTTGCAAGACCCAGAGGAGGAAGGTTGGTAGGGCATGGATGTCGACTTCCTCTAGGAGGAAGTTGACACCACCCAGGACCTTCCCATCAAACGACATCACAATGTAAAAATCTCTGATCAAAGGGCCAGCGGACTCATACGGGGTCCAACTAGAGGAAGAAAAGACTGAGTTTTTTTTTCTACTGGAAACCCTCTCCCCAACACCAAGGTAAATTAGTTTCTCCCTATGCTGCCAAGTGTCTCAGACCAAAGACAAGAGGCCCTCAAGGAACCAGCGACAGCGAAAGCGGTGACTTCAAAGGTAAACAAGAAGTAGAAGCATTCTTCAAATGAGTCATCTTACATCAGAGGCAATGGGGGGGGGCAGACTCTATTATCATGACTACTGCACTCAAGAGGAGAAATGCTCCAACCACCACAGGACCCCACGGACAGGGGGAGCAAGAAGATGGAAATGATGAGGAGAAAAATGGAGAGGCTGGCTGCAACCCAGTAGAGCATCACCAACGTTAACACCCTCAACAACCATCATGCTCACCACCAGTGAGAGGAAATGGAGGAGCTTATACAGGATCTCCTGGACCAATACCAAAGCAGAGCAAAAAGGCTCACCCAAGAAGGCAAGGCTATCTCTAACACATGCCCCAAATCAGCACTAGATGTGGTGGATATGGTGAGTGGACGGCTGTGTGAGGGCACCGCCCTGAGAAGACACGGCACATGGCTACAAGTCTCAAGTTTCAAACAGGAGCAGTATACTGCAGACAATGAAAATGGACAGCAACAGTGCCAAAGCCTGCGGAGGTCTCCAGTTCAGAGGACTTTTCTGAGGAGGCCAACGCAAAGAACAAAACACTCAGTAAGGGGTGGATCACAGTCAGTCACCCCTCACACCAGCTTTGTGCCTCAAGCCAGCTCACGAAGCACACTGCCTCAATGGCAATACCCCAGCACAGCAAGACAGCCCATTCGAGGCCGGCCAGTGGAAGATGCGCCTTGTCTCAAGCAGCAGGGCATCCAAGCAAATGACTTACCATCAGGCCCCTCCCTACACTCAGCACCTATAGGGTTCAGAATCGGAGGGTTTCCCAAAGAATAGTAAAAAAATCACATTAAACACATGGGTTTGAAACAATACAGCATGGACAATATGGAACTAATCAAAACCCCAACAGACATAAGACCAAAAACAAGGCCTTTTAGGAAAGTTGAGAAAATGCAATTACTACACCAAAGAAGCCAGCAGAGGAAGCACCAGGTAGTGCTGTACATCAAAGTGGAACAGATTCAAAAATGGTGTAAAAGGCAAAGAGCAAAAGACTAGCGGACACAAGTAGCCCCGACGGTCAAGTATCTCACCCGCATCCTCGTTGAGGGCTTATGATACGTCTCTCTTAAGGTTCACCTCTCTGCCTTCAGATCATACTCCAGAGGGGTCACAGGTTGAAGTGTCTTCAAAGCCCCAGTGATTTAGGGATTCCTGGAATGGGCAAAGATAACCAAGGATGGTGGACACAGGAAGGGCAGTCAGTCATGTAGTACTTACAAGAAACAAGAAATATCAGGGAAACAAACCAGTTCTTCATCTCATTCTCACCAACCAACAAGAGCGCGCTGGTGAGCAGGGCGACCATGGAGGGTGGGTAGCCTAAACAGTCCAGACATGCTACAAAACAGCTGGAGTATTGCTAGCAGAAGGAACAGGAGTGCACTCTACAAGCAAACAAGGTGCCACATTATCATTCACAGAGAATAACGCCATAATAGACCAACGGATGACAGCCTCGTGGTCTTCCTCGCACACCTTCACAAAGCATAACTGTGAGGATATCCAAGCAAACAAAGAGGCACAGGTGGGACAGAAAGTGCCTGTTTGCATCCATAAAGTAATTTCAAACCAACCTCCACTGCGTAATCAATTCACAGTGTGAATCCAGAAAAGATTCATGACGCAGAATGAAATGGTTACTTACCTGTAGGAGCAGTTTTGCAGCTTGAGGCATTTTCTGGATTCACATACGACACTCGCACCTCCCTGTAAATGAGGAGTTCGATAGAAAGGGAGGTCCAAGGAAGTGAGAAAAATACAGGAAAGCCACAACATGCATAAAAGTAACCAAGGGAAAAAATAATCTGAAGATGACGACCATGCAGAGGGGCTTCCGAGGTGGGCATCTGATGTCACAGAGGGAAGGGCATAGCACAAAATGGTCAACCCCGCCCAGAAGAAAAAAAATACTGACCCAACCACTAGATGGCGCAATAATGCACACCAGGTAAATCCAGAAAAATCCTCAAGCTGCAAAACTACTCCTACAGGGAACCAGGAGTAGCCCCAGTACGGTAAGCTCGCGTTCAGAATACCTCTCATCTAAAAGCTGAAGGTTGGGTGATGAGTGTGAGTGTGTGCCTTAAATGACAGAGGGTAGAGCAGTGCTCAGAGGGATGCACAGTCTTGTGGCGTTCCACGAATATCCCTGTCCCAGCTAGTGGCTGGCCAATCCTGTCGGATGTGATCCTCTCTGCTGAGGAACCTCGTGTGCACTCGTCATCTCTCTCCTCGGCCTGTTTCAAGCCTCTCTAAAGAAATATGGGTGGTGGGGAGAGGAGATAGATGCACGTGTAGCTGCCACGTTTCATATTGCGCATGTGTGACATTTCTCTGGTTTCAGCTGGCCTATAAGTGACATTCTACTGTTAAATGTGTTTCACTTCGAGTTACACTTTCTCGCCAGTAAATCAAAGGAATGACCACTAACTGAACACATTATACAAGTGGACCTATTGCCTTTGCAATTGCTTGTTAGCAGTATCAGTTCGATTTTATTTGTGAGCAATTAGAATAAAAAATCTTTCAATTCTGTGAATTGAACATTGCTAGGCCCGTGGAAGGGACAGTGGTCGTCAGAGTGTATCAAACCTGACTGTTCTTCCCTTCACACCCCTTCCCTCTGCAGTTCCTCCATTTATTCGCTATGTTTGCCATCTCTTCCTCACATCTTTCTGAAATCCTCCATCTGCATATCTCACAAGTCATCTCCTTCCACTTTGCCTCTGCTGTTTCATGGTGCTGTCGGTATTTCGACAGCCGTGTACCACCTTCACTATCCTTCGCATAAAACAGTAATTAGAATTGGCATACGTGTGGCTATGTACGCTCTGCAGAGAGGATTGGAGGAGTGGCCTGTCGCTGAAGCGACCTTGACCCACCGACAGGCACTATCAAAGTCTTTGACTGCCTTCAGCCTCAAGTCCAGAGATCTCAGTCCTGCTCAGTCAGTCGCACCCTCCCATAACCTGAAGTGACCCCCACACCCAGGGGTGACGCAGTTCACAGAAGGCTGAGTAGTCACTGGTCTCTGGGTAGTCTTTCTTTAGGATATGCTTGCCTTAAGGGTGGTCTTTGTTCTAGAAGGAGAACAGCAGAGTAGGAAAGTTATTTGGTAACCGGTACTGTCCAGTCTCTACCCTTTTGCCTTCTATGTCTGGAACATGAGGGTGGAGTCTCCATGAAACATCACTGCCCATGAAGCTTTCCTACTCAGAACAGTAAGGCGCTGCTCACTCTTTCCGTTTGCTGACATAAACCCCACAGAAGCACCGCCTTTCAGGACAGGTCGCCATTTCCCTACAAGACAAAACTCTTCTTCTGGCACCAAATACCGGAAGTGGTCAGTGACTGTAGAAACACAGCCAATAGGATGCACCTTGAAGGTAGACCTAATGATTGGGAGAAAGAGGTCTCTGTGGCTGAGGAGCACAGCCATGCCCTCTAGCGTGGAATACAGGGATCATCTTTAGAAAGACCTTCCTTAACCATCTACCGTCTTTTCCCTAGGTGAAGCCAACCAGTCGCGTCTCGCTGCGTAGTGATGGAACTCTCCGTATAGACATGACATCCCAGGAGCATGCTGGGAAATACACCTGTGAGCTCACCAATGCAATCGGTTCAGCCAGTCAAGATGTGATTCTTAATGTCCACGGTAAGCGTGTGTGATCTGACAGTGCAAGTGTGACCTTCTGTAATGTGTCACCTTTTCAAACAACTGTGTCATTGCATGAAGAGAGCACCCCCATCCGTAGCTGCCACTCACGTCTCACTTATCACTGCCCAAAGTACAGAATACCTCCAGACATTTCCCACTGTATCACAACATGCGTTGGAACATTACAGCATGCTTCTCTGGTCATTGGTTTTTGCTGGTCCTCAATGCAGCATTATTAAGGTGGGTTTCGAAACTAAGGCCCATCATTCCCTCTTAGACACATTTTGTATGAAAAGTGCACTGGCCAATGAAGTTGTAGAAAAGGGGTCCTCTTTCAGGAATGAAGAGCGGCCTGAATCTTGGAGATGTCTCCACACCGTTACTTGTATTTACGCTTTTACTCTTGTGTTTGTGTCTGTAGAAGTTCCCAGCATTCACCCTGGACCTGTGAATTACACTACTACAGAGGGCGAGGCGGTCACCCTTCTGTGTGCTGCGGACGGGCACCCCCGCCCCCACATCATCTGGACCAAGGTAAGTCCCTTTGGAGAAGGCCTCTACTCCATCACGCTAAGAGCATTGACTCACTTCTGTTCAACACTCCATCTCCCTTCCTGTCTCTGTTCCTCCCTGTAAGCCACGCCCTGTCGTATTAACCCATATACTTTGTTGTGCATGCCACCCTCTGACTCTAGTGTGTGACTCCAGTGTGCCATGCACGTGTCTGTATGCTGCCCTCTGACCCACACTTTGTATCCAGTGTGCTTCCATCTTGACTCCACTGTCCTGTGTGCCTTTTGTGTCCTGGTTGCCACACCACCTGTGCCACTTTCTGGCTCCAGTAGGGCAAGCCCTGAGTCTGATTTACCACTCTCGGATTGTGTACACCCGGCCATGCTCTCATTCCATTGTGCTACACTTTTGATCCCAAACAGTGCAGTGTGATCAAGTGTGCCACTGTATGGGTTGTGTGTGTACTGCACACATGGCCAACTGTGGCAGAATGTGGAGCATTCTGCCACAAACTGTGGGGCGCAATTTTCCGTTCCGGGTAAGAAATATTAATTTGAATAGGGTCTGATCATCTTCACTGGAAGATCTTGAATGTCTATGGAATACTTCTCGGACGTATTCATTATTTATTGAAGCCTTGAGAAAAGTTAATCTGTAACAAAACACGTGTCGGCTGCCGGTCCAACGCCTGACAGGAGGATCACTATTGCTTCTTAATATATCTCAAAGCTGTATGTTCCATATATATATTAAATTGTACAGCACGTAAAATATTGTTTGCTGGTTTGTCCAAATTGATTTGAACAGAGTAATATTTATGAATCAGTAGTGAACTGATTGGAGTGCTGAGGTTTATTACATGTTTTGACATTGTCACTGGGTTCTCCTGAGCCACAGAGGGCTGACACCTTAGGTAGTGGGGTGTAGATTTTTACCTTGAGGTGCACCAATACTGCAATGTCAATATATAATGCACACAGAGAGTGATGTGCTACCAATAAGACCACCACTACCATTTGTAAATATGATATCAGAAGTGACAGTGAGGCGTTCATGCGTGGTGCCATGTCATGTGGAATCGGGCATCACAGAACATTGCGATGCAGCGGGTATGGTGTCGCTACCATCTTTGCACATACATTACTGCTTAGTATGTGCTGCCAGAGCCCTTCCCTCTGCTTTCAGGGATAATGCCAAACTTCCTGAAGTGCCAGAGTAGCGACCATCCTCTGCCCACCATGTGTCTGCCTATGTCCTCTCATTCCTTACCACCTCTCTCTTATGTTTCTATTGATATTAAATTCCTCCCCTTAGCCATCCCTTCGTCTTCCTTTTACAGGGGAATGATGTGATGTCCCTGCGGAGCCCGTTTCATCAGATTAACAGAGATGGAAGCCTGCTCCTGCCTCTGCCCTCTGCCAGTGACTCCGGGGTCTTCACCTGCACAGCGACCAATGTGGCCGGTGTCTCCCGGCAGGAGGTCCGGCTGTCCGTCTACAGTAAGAGAGTTTCAAGCCTGGCATCTGCAGCATGTATGGAGCATGAGCATCAAATGTATAGAAGTGATGCATAGTGTTGATAAGAATTAATGTAATTATATTTTAATACAAAATATGGTTACATTCATGTTTACACTTAAAATAACACACTTAAATATTTTATAATAAATATTCACTTTTTTAACATTAAATTATATGTATTTATAATTTTACCTTATTTTAAATAATTTATTTTTTTAACATTATTTCCAATGGGGTTTTTTTTTAATTCCCTACCTCTATTATTTTCTGTGGGAGGGTGTTGCAATACTGGGGGGTGCCATGTATAGTACTGGACTTGCTACTATTTTTTTTATTGTAATTTACTCTCGGATTTTGTGAATAAGTCAAAAGCATTAAACGTACTCAAAATTCTATTCACCTTGACAATATATACAATATTTCCCTTGATGATGTAGTGGTTAGTTGATGTTTTTATTGTTCTATACTTGTGACCTTGAATTTATAATACTATTGAGAGCTTCACAGCCAGCAAGAATTGTCGCAGACTCTGCATTTAACAAGGTAACCCAAAATTTATGGGTGCTAAAGTGGAATGCTCAGCGCAGTGACCTAAGAGTTCCCTAACTCTATAAGACAGGGCATAGAATGGAGCCTGTGACCACCCCATCGATGGACACGAGCCATCCCTGTAGACCATGCTGACCGCAAGACCTGATGTGTAACTCTGCGCATGTCATGTTAGTAGCCCAGGAATGTCCCATTTGTCTTGTGATGATTGGCTTGGCTAAGAGTCAGGGCCACTGGAATTCTGCGATTGTGTGGCCACGGTGATTATGCATAATTATAGATTTGCCGCATAATCCATCAACTGCCGCATAATCTGCTAATATTAACAAAAGAAAGTTGTTTTTAGCTCAAACGGTTTGAAAGTTATAAAAAAAATGCAGTGACGCATATTGTCTTGCAGTGAAAGGCTCTTTGCAAAGCTGAGCTTGTCACCTTTTTGTTACTTATTGCTATATTTCGGTATTAAAATGACACTAATGAGGTACAGCCAATGCCCAGACAGTGTTACCAAGTTTAAAAATCACAAAATAATGAAGTAATACTATTTCAAAATGTGATGCTTTATGCCACATAATGTGTCTTTTCTTGCCGCATAATTTACTTCACCCTGCCGCACAATCTGGCCCTCTCCTGCCGCATGATTCCAGTGGCCCTGTCAATAGTGCTGGATGCCCAAAAGGCATGGCTGCGGGGCACCTGATGCAGGCAGAGTGGAGCCCCAGCCTCTGAAGCACAGGGAGGTCACGCCAGACCTTCAGACCAGCACGACAGTGGCCTAATCAATGTGCCCATTGTTTTTCTCTCTGTTTACCCCTTCTAGCCAAACCGAGGATCAGCGGCAGCCATTCGCTGGACGTGCAAGAGGCGCCAGGACCGATCAAGCTGGTGGGAGTGCTGGGGATGCAGATTTCGCTGCCCTGCGATGTCCAGGGGTCACCTGCCCCCCAGGTGGTCTGGAAGAAAGGTGGCCTCCCTTTGCCCATCACTTCACCCAGGTGAGAGCTGTCTGCACGCTGTATGGGGATGGGTGTTAGAAGGTCGGGTCGGGGGCCTCACTAGCACAGTGTAGACAGTGTCTGGGTAAGCACTGACAACAACAAAAGGTACCAGAGGGTCTAAGGCCAAACACAGCTCAAAGGTATACGCTAGCCGCTTAATCCACCACAGTCCCCTGATAACCCAGGGTTCAGAAATGATTCAGGCACAGAAGACTCTCAAGGGATGAGAAAAATACCCATCAGTCACCATACGGATCCGCCCTTCATCATTTGGGATTTTATCCGGACCACCCGTCTGAGGAAATCAGTGCCACAATCAAAGGATGACCTGGTGGTAAGGAGGTCCCTTCTGTGGTTCTTGATTACAGTGTGGTCTACCACTCGTTCTTAATGAGTGGAAAAAGACATGGGACTGGGGTGTGCAGTGCAAGTAAATGTGAGTGAGAAAGAAACCAAGACAAAAGGGTGTGTTAAAATTGGTCAAAAGAGCACGGAACGATATTTATTCTATGTATGCTCTCAATACCAAGGTTAAAAATATATGTGGTTAGTTACAACAGAAGGGTAGCACGGAGTCAAAATGGACTAAGTAGAACCCAAAGTGAATGCCTCAAAGGAACAACAAACATGAAAACGACTATGGGACCATTTCGACTCTTTGGAAGAAAGATTCCCATCAGTCACCATCCGATTCCGCCCTTCATCATCTGGGAACTGTCAACCTCAGAGACAAAAGTGAAGTGACTGGAAGCAGTGCTGTGAAAAAAGAAGTGCAATGTGCTAGTGTGAAAATGTAAAATTAGGTAGGGAAGTGAAAAAACAAATAACCACTGATGGAACAAAATGTGACCATTTTGTTCCATCAGTGGTTATTTGTTTAGACCACTTACGCACTCATGGTTTTACCTTAGGAGTGAAGTGATTCCTTAATAAATTATTTTTTCACTTCCCTACCTAATTTTACATTTTCACACTAGCACATTGCACTTCTTTTTTCACAGCACTGCTTCCAGTCACTATACAACCCTTGTTTGAGTTTTCTCCCCCCTCATCTTGAGTACAATGTAGGTGTGGCTAGGTTTTTAAACAACTGACCAGTCCACTGCACGTACTTCACTTTTGTCTCTGAGGTTGACAGTTCCCAGATGATGAAGGGCGGAATCGGATGGTGACTGATGGGAATCTTTCTTCCAAAGAGTCGAAATGGTCCCATAGTCGTTTTCATGTTTGTTGTTCCTTTGAGGCATTCACTTTGGGTTCTACTTAGTCCATTTTGACTCCGTGCTACCCTTCTGTTGTAACTGTTCTCTGGGACAGTAGCATTTGGGGTCATTAAACTGTCCCTACAGACCCTCCCCCCGTGTTTTCTTGACTAAAAATATATGTGACCTTAGGCAGTCAAACTATGTAGACTGTCTGAGGTAGAATCGGTCGACATGTTTCAGCAAACATGGACTATTGCGTCCTTGCTTTCATCAGGACCAGGACTACAATGTTAGAGCTACTGCACAACGTGAATAAATAATAAAGTGAAAGAGTGACAAAAGAAGAAATAAAACAAGTGCAAAAAGTCACCTGTATAGTCCAAATGCCATTACAGTTAGTGCCAATCACTTAATCTGTAAGGTAGACTTGCCTCACCCCACCTGGCAGCGGCTCAGGGGAAAATGAAGCACCGCTCTCTCCGTCGGTACTCCGGGGCACTACCTGGTGATGTATCCATATGGAAATCCTGATAAATGGCTGCCCTGGCAGTTTCAGGTAAGCTGCTGCTCACATGTTTGAACTGTGCTCAGTTGGTCAAAAAAGGAACAAGTGCCAGCCGGAATGTTTTTTCAGAGCACTGAGCATGCAGCGGGTGTTGGCCTTCGTGCCAATATCAGCAACATACCCCTCCCGCAAACACAGCAGTCTTATAATAAAGAACACACAAGACACATTGTTTGTTGAAGAAAACATTGCTGCAGGTTTTTTTGGCATAATAAATATGCCAACACGGTGGGTCAACTTACAGGCGATCCAAGGGCAGGCAGCGGTGACACCTCTAAGCTTCCTTGCCCACCTAAAGTGCCAAATTGCACCGTGGCTCTAACCAATCTCACCAATTTGAGGGATAACCCCTTACATCATGTGGACCACCAGTCCACCGTTTTACTCACGCCCCTTGAGGGGGAGGAGCGTACCCAGGCAAGCCCCCGGTTGTGCAGGTTTATGGAGTGTTTTTCAGAGCGCTGAGCATGCAGCGGGTGTTGGCCTGAGGCAGGGGTGTAGAGGGAGTTACATTTTATCTTCTTCTTCATTTATTTTTTGTCATGCATACAAGAGCTCTCTTTTGATTCTACATTTGGCCCGCAATGGAGCAGCATGCACACGTCTTGGAGGAAGAACTACAGCCCTTCTTTTATTTCCATTAGGGTTTGTGGAAATAGAAGACGGACTGCCAGTACAACAAATGGCTGTGTATGACTGTATTGGCTGTCTTTCTCTTTCTGTGGGCTGCTGTGGAGTAAACAAGGGACTGAGGGGTGTGCCTGAGAGATCTGCCTAGTGCTGCAGCGCTTAGCCCAGTGACTGAGAGCTGTTTCTGGTGCCTGAAAGCTCTGTCCAGTTCCTTAGAGCTCTGCACACTGCCTGAGAGCTCCAACCGGTGCCTGAGAGATTCACCTAGTTCTAGAGAGCCTGGCTCACTCCTTCAGAGCGCTACCCATTGCGGGATCTGTCTACCAATGATGTGCCTAGAGGTTAGGCCTGATGCCTAAGAGCTATGTGTGTATCTGTATGCCTGCATGTGTGTATGTTTGCATGTATGCATGTATGTGTGTGTATGCCTGCATGTATGTATGTATGTATGTATGTATGTATGTATGTGTGTCTGTCTGTAGGTATGTATGTATGCATGTGTACATGTATGCATGCATGTATGTGTGTATGACTGCATGTATGTATGTAGGTATGTATGCATGCATGCATGTATATATGTTTGTATGTATGTATGTGTGTATGCCTGCATGTATGTATGTATGTATGTATGTATGTATGTATTCCTGTATGTGAGGCACTGATTTTCAGGCTCTTATTACCTCCCTCCAGTGCCTCAGAACTCCTCACGGTGCCTTATAACTCTTGTGCGCGCCGGAGGGCTCACCCCAGTGCCTGCTCCTTCCAGAGCCGGATCGCTCTCCCTGTTGCCTGAGAGCTTTACCCATGGAACAATTTGTCTACCAAGTGCCTGCCATCTCCTTCCGGTACCTAGGGTCCAACTTATGAAGGTTCTAGATGTGGCACTTGTTTACTTGTTATGTTTACAGAGGTTTATGTTTCCATTTCAATAAGTGTTAGCTTTAGTTACAGAAGCATATGCAATAAAGTCCTTTTGATGACAGGACCAGCAATGGCACAGAAAACAACCAGATGTTGATACTGGAACAATTCAGGAACAAGAAAGTAAAGTTTAATTGTTTTTTAAATAAGGCTTAAAATTGAGACAGTTATTAGCTACAAGTACTTGGGGATGTGGTTTGTGAGGAACCTCATGGAAAAAGCACATCGATCCGATGTAGGCAAAAGCCACTTCTTCAGTAGGGGAACTCAAGAATTTTGATAAAATGTATGGGAGTCCCTCTCTAAGACCAGCGTTGTCGGCATATTTGGGAATGATTCGGCCACAGGTCCAATTAGGCCTGGACACCGAACTCCCTGAGTTTGCAGAGTTTTCCACACTCTGCGGAGCAGATGGAGTTTTTTCCTCGCTCGCGTTCACCAAATCCAATGCTAGACCACCTCCCAGCTCGATTTCTTAACACAAGCGGTTGCATATTGTCGCAACCGCTCGCATTTAGAAACCTTCCGTTCGCATTGAGGAATCTGCTGCTTGAACTTGTCTTCAAGCTACAGAGAGAAGCAACTCCTCTTGTGCTGTGCGTAGTGTCGTTCGCGCTGATTTTACAATTCGGGACAAAAATCAGGAGCTAATAATTAGTGTGAACGATGCTATCTAATGCACTCCAATGCTTGCATAACTCCGCGTAGGGTGACAGTGGTTTTTGGTCACTCACGCGGAATTCCGGGAACTGTGCTCAGGCCTAGTTCCAATATGGTGTGGAGGTACTCTGTATAAGTTGGAAAACAAATTGGGGTCCCGAAGATGGTAGATGTTGAAAAAGATCACTCTCCCTATCACCCTCTACTTGGTTCCAGGCTATTAGGAGAGAAATAGGCCTAACCCCTTGGAGCTATGTAGCTTTGGCGGAAACGCTAACATTCTGGCCCAGAATAGATAGGGATGAGCTCACAAAAATATCGACACTTTGTAAAACCGAAATTATTGAAAGCAAATTATATTGGGCAAGATCTGCCAGGCCAAGGATCGATGATATATGTAAGAAACTGACAATAAAAAGCTGCACGACAGACCTGTCAAAAGTTAGTAAAGCCGAGATTTGAACGCTGACAAATGCATTGCCAGGGATAGTGACCTGAGATATCTACAGAACAAGAAATCTTTATCCCCTCTGATGACCTCAAGGCTGGAGGAGTAAACAGTCCCCTATTTACCAAATGCAGATCTGAGATCGAGCCTCCTAAAATTTAGATGCAGCATTAATCCGGTTTTCATTTCTCAAGCACGGGGCTCTTTTTTAGACGAGAACAAAATGTGTCAATGTGGTCTTAACATAAAAGGGGATTTAATGCACATTCTACTAGATTGTTTGTAGGTTTTAGCCCAACAAAAAAGATTGCTGAGACCGATTTTACAAGAACAGGGTATCAAAGAAAGGTGGTAAGCACGCAATTTAATATTGAACATGCGCCTTAAGAGGTATCCTGTGCCTTGGGGCGATTTTTATTATCTTTGAATGAATTCTCAGCAAATATCTGAACATCTTATTGGTGTACATATTTGATGGAATCTTAAGCTACCCTCTGTGGTTATAGATATGGTTTTGTAATTTTTATGTAATAATTCTATTTCATGCAAAAGTTTTATACTGTGTAAACGTTTGAAGAATAAGGTATAAAAAACATGTTTTGACTGAATGACGGACTGACTGACAGATGCTGATACAGTAGTTGTCGAAGTCCACTTTGATAGGTATGAGTATAGCTGAAACATGTTTCGCTCAGAGACTTTTTAAAGGCTTTTGTATACCAGGTGCAACTTGTCCGAAAGAAGTAGTTAATGTAGATATGGAAATTGAACAACATCATTTGTCAGAATTAAGTGATGCACAAGAAATTTGAGGTGAAGGGAAGCACACAGTGACAAAGTAAACTCACAACAAAATGTTTGCCATGATTTAAAACTCTCACCGCTGAATTGCGGGAATCATCAGTGCTGTACTCCAGAAATCCTTTAAATCAGAATTATTTTTAAAAAGACCTTTGAATAGCAAAGATGTGCACGCAAGACCCCAATGTTAGCGCATGTCAGAGTATGGGATATAAATGTTATTAGCAAGTGTAAACACGAGCTCAAGCCTATTACCAAGATGGCGGCTCAAGACACTGCGGAGAAAACGATCATTACCAAGGAAAGGCAGAAACTAGGAAACAATGAGGTGCATGTCAGAGCAATAAGAGTGGATGAAAAAGGAAGTGTATTTACCTAGAAAAGCAAATAATGACAAGAAAAATAGAAACAAGGAAGCATGTAAGCAAAGAAATAAGAGAATACATTCAAAGGGATAAACTAAAATAACAGAAAATTGTTTCACAAGAGAATAAAAGAAATAGGAGCGTGAGACAACCGAAGGACAATGTCTGAAACAGGCCCTATGAGCGGTGAAATAACATCAATGTCACAAGTTTCAATATGCTCGCAATCATAATGCTGCAAAGTGAGGAAGAAGGCGTAACAAGCTGTACATTCAGGATACCCCTTCCATTTGACATGTCACATCTACCGACTGTAGGTCCACGAGAAGTGGAGATGCAGATTCAAGCTCTATCTTCAACCAACCTGCGAACAGTGCACTGATGAAAAGACAAAAGACCTGTTCATAGATTTCATGTAAGATTATAGGGAAAAATCTACATAGTTACATATAAAAAAGGATTAAATGGCTAAATAAACATTTCCATCCTCAAAGTAATACTGGTAATAAAAGATATGTTTTAATGCAGTGTGTCAAGAAGAAAATTAATCTTTGAACGACTTTGCAACATTATTGTGAAAGTTGCCAATGCATTGTTAGTTTCATAAGTTTAACAATGCGGAAGCAACAAGAATGCATGCTTGAAGGATGTCATACTACAGCGTCCATGACAAAGTTACCGTAAGAGCAGAAGCACATGCCATAGGTATGAAATCTGGAAGAAGCAGGAAGACACAAGAAATGTGGCTCATGAAGTAAAGGAGAAGGAAAGTCCAGAAATACCCAGAAGACCATAGCAGGAGAACAAAATGTGCTACAAACGGGGGTTAACATTTCCACATCCAGGAACCTGTCGGGCACAGGGACAAGAATGCCGCAAGTGTGGGAAGAGCAGCCACTCACGGTCTGTATGTAAGACCAAAGGAGTGTTTGAGAAAATAACAGAAAACATGCGATATAGCAAAGAAACAAGAGGAGATACTCAATACAGAAGGCAAGTGGAAAGTGACATGGAAGATGTAATGTCAAATTAAACATATAGAGCCTCTTTATTTGATAGAAGACGAAGAGGAAGAACAGATTCATTTAATGGATCGGCGTAAAGAAAAAATAGCTTCTGCGAAATTACAAACAAGACAACATAATGCAAAGTTTGTGTTAGACCATATGAAAGAATAGACAATAAACCATCTAACATTATTGTTTCCAACATTACGGCAAAGTTTGTGTTAGACAATATGAAAGAATGGACAATAAACCATGTAACATTAATGTTTTCAACATTGCGGCAAAGGTTGTGTTAGAAATTAATGAAAGAATGGACAATAAAGAATCTAACATTAATGTTTTCAACATTGCGGCAAAGGTTGTGTTAGACAGTATGAAAGAATGGACAATAAAGCATCTAACATTAATGTTTCCAACATTGCGGCAAATGTTGTGTTAGACAGGATAAAAGAATGGACAATAAACTATCTAACATTAATGTTTTCAACATTACGGCAAAGTTTGTGTTAGACAGTATGACAGAATGGACAAGAAACCATTCAACATTAATGTTTTCAACATTACGGCAAAGTTTGTGTTAGATAGTAGGAAAGAATGAACAATAAACTATCTAACAATGTATTCCAATGGTGAGGTAAACATACGGTTGGGAATCGGGGCACATTTCAACAAACAGTAACTCATGGAAAGGTGGTATCTCAAGTATAGATACATGTACTCAGAGGCTACATACCAAATCTGGGCCTATTAAAATCTAGACCCTTTATGACACTCAGTGATGTGACATTCAAAATACCAGAGAAACATCAGCTAAATACAGTGATCTCCACAACTCCTCTTTCAAGGACTGGGAAAATTAAAGGATTCACAAATAACTTTGCCTAACAATGAAGCTGTTCAGCAAGTAGCTCAAAGCCTCAAACTTCTACCAATACATCTTTTGAAAAAAGCAGCTGATGAATTACAGAGTTTATTGGAACAGGATACAGTTTAGACAGTATCAAAACCAACACCATGGGTCTCCCCAATAGTGGCAGAACCAAAAAAAGGGAAGTTACAAAATTAGCAACTGTGTTGATCTGCGTGCCCAAAATACGGCATTAGAGAGAGAAGGTTCATTACCAGGAGACATTAGCAGCTTCCTGCATGAACTGACTGCCTAGAGTAAGGTAGATCTGCACAAGGGTTATCATAAACTAGAGTCAGTCGAATAAACATGGTACATAACCGTCTTCTCAATGCTGCATACATTATTTTAGTACTAAAGGCTCCATTTTCATATATCATCAACTGCAGACAATTTCCAAGAACATATCAGGAAAATGATAAGACCTGCAAAAAATAGGCTGTGTTATATTGATGATATACAGTAACCTCGTATCTGGAAAGACGCAAGAGGAATGTGATATGCATTAAATGAGGTGCGACGAAGGCTCCTGAATGCAGGATTAACCTTAAATGAGGAAATGCGGGAGGTTGAAAAGAAGGAGTTGACATGTTTTGGGTGCATATTTTCAAAGGAAGGAATGAAACCCGACCTGAATAAAGTAAAAGCAATTCAGGAAATTAAAAGGCGAAATGATGCATCTGATATATACTCCTTTTTTAGCAATGCAAAATTATGATGCAAGATTAAAACCCCAATTTGTCACAATTAGCGCACCGTTTAGATAACAGCCGAAGAATGGACATGAAATCAGTTGGACTGAAGAGTGTAATGAAGTGTTCTACGAGACAAAAGAGCCGGATTCATCTGCAAAGCCCATGGCTTATTTTGATCCGCAGCTGCTCAAAGGACTGACTGTTGATGCTAGTCCAGTTGGCTTTGGAGCAATACTGACTCAACACAGACCAGGCACAGGTTCGCCAAGATGCATCCTTTGATGCGCAGGACAGAGTTTGACTGAAATAGAGAACGCATCCTCTCAAGAGGAAACAGAAAGTCTGGCTTTAAGGGCTTGTGAATGTTATCATCTATTTATTTATTGGAAGCCATAGTAACAGGCAAGCAAACACTGCTCACAAGGCCTGGAAATACAAAGAACGGCCTGCCACCTAGGCTTAATGGCTATGACTATAAGATCATTCATCTGATAATGCGTCACGTCATCCACTGTCTTACGATAGAGACGAGTCAGAGGAAAATCACCCGCCTGCAGAAGAGCACATACATTCCATATTCCGAGAGTCAATCGCAGAAAGAATAAGAGGATGCAGAGAAAATAATAAAGATGTTGCAACAATACAAGAAGTAATTATAATTTCTAAAGTAATTCACACAAAGAAATGGAGACATGTTAACTCTGCCACAAAATTTGAGAAAGGAGTGAGAAATAGTATCTTGTGAGATGTATGAGCGTCAATCACTGGAAAACTACCCCAGTTGCCTTCAAACAAACAGCACTGTTTAGCAATTCATGGCTTTCATTGAAAAGCCTGGACAAAGATCTAAATGGTGGCAATTCTTGCGGCACCAGTCAGTGTGTTCAATGTTGTATAGCTACTGAGTGCCTCCTCATACAACCACAGTTTCAAATTACTACTTAATCTATTAAATACAACAAAGCCTCTATAATTCTAAGCCAATAAGCATAACGAAGCAGTAGAGCTTGACAGAAGAGCCAACGAAGGAAAGATTGTTCCGATTCCAGACGCCGCTAACTTCTCGGAATCAGGCCAAGAGATTGGGTGCTGGTGCAGCAGCCGCGGTTGAAGAAGACAAATGCAGGTTTAGAAGCACCCCGTTACAGGTTACTCGGATTAAAAGAACCATGGTGACTGCAACTGAGGAAACAAAGAAACCTCGAACATAAAATGTTTCTCATTTTAGACGAGTCGTCATCGAATTTGCTGAGGTCAAATGAGCGAGAACTAGAGACTAAATCTTTATTTGAAATCTCCCTATGCTAAAGTATAGGGAAAGTTAAAAAGGTTTATTAAATGTGAAAAACAATAATACAAATATTTAAGTGAAAAATTATTATAAATTGGTATGATTTATTTATTTTAATGGTAGAACAGCATTTAAAAAAATGCTACAGCATTGTTAACTTATTTTTCAAATAAATAATTAATTAATTTAAGTATATTAAATTAACATTATTTTTAAAGATTTAATATAAAGATTTATCTATATAAAATCACACCTAAATAAAATGTTTATTCATTTATTTTATATTAAAAGTTACAAAAAGGTATGTATAGAGCAGTGATACTCAAAGTGCGGCCCACTGGGCGCTTGCGGCCCTCTTGAACTTTAAATGGGGCCCCTCCAAACATCTGTTTAGTTGCTGAACACTAATATTCAGAAAAAAGGTTAACTAAACAGGCAAGCATTTATTAACCTGCAAGTAAATTCTTGCCTGTTTATTTAACATATTTTGAGACCTCCTTACCAATCCCTGACCCACCCAGACCCCCAACCGCCACCCTTCTGGCATCAGTACGGCCTTCGGTCTTTCTGGTCCCAGCCACTCTCCTTGGCATCTTAGAGAGATTTCTGATTCCTGTCACTCTCCCTGACATCTTAGAGAGCTTTGTGATTCCTGCCACTCTCACTGACACCTGAGGACTCACTCGGGTTCCTGCCACTCTCACTGACACCTGAGGACTCACTCGGGTCCCTGCCACTCTCCCTGACACTTGGGAGCTCTGTCTGGCATCTGCCCCTCTCTTTTGTGCCCAAGGATCTGCCTTGTACCGTACGACCCTGCCCTGGCACCGAAGTCTCTGCTCTGCCCCGGTTATGGAAGCGTGGCCCTCAGCTCGAGGGGGTCCGTCCGTCGGAACATCTGCCCTCGATGAATTATATCTTTAAATAATTTAGTCCACTGGTGCTCAGGTGACACTACAGATGCCAAAGGGCAGGGACAGATCAGGCCAGAGAGAGGTTATGTTCCTCGCTATACCACTGGGGGTCAGATATGATATAATGGGAGATGATATATGATATGTTATGTGATATGATATATGATATGACATGATATGATAGAATATGATATGATATATATGATATATGATATGACATGATATGATAGAATATGATATGATATATATGATATGTGATATGCCATGCCATGCACTGATATATGATATGCACTGATATATGACATGATATGATATGATGATATGAGATATATGATCTGAGATTATATATGATATGTTATAATCTGGTATATGATATGATATATGATATGAATTTATATGATACTAGCAGCCCATCCCGACGTTGTCCGGGTATGAAATAGAATGTGTGTAATGTGACACTCTCATTCGCGTGGGCCCCCGCTTGAGGGCCATCGGCGGCCGTCTAACAATTAGAATTGTGTGAGTCTTGAATGATTGTTTCCTGCGGTAAACACCCATTATTCTGCAACTTTCTTTCCGCATACCATCACTCCGCATGCTTTCATTACGAAAGTACCATGACTCCGCAATGCCATTATAACGCATGGCATTACACTTTATGCTTTTACCATGCATACATTTACAACTAAATTCGTTGTAAATGTATGAATGGTAAAAGCAAGTTTTTTTATTAAATGTTTGGATAAGGTAAGTATGGGTGTAGGGCAGAGGCACAACTAGGGCCAAATTTCAGGGGGGGGTGCTAAGAAATTTTTTTGGGCGTGGGCTGAACCTTTAATCAAGTAGGCAGAGTGGAGCTGCGGGGGCTCTTAGAAGGGGTGAAACAACTGCAAGGCCTAATTAACATTCAAATTGTCTTTTAGAGATCTGTGAAACGTTCGGGTGCGGCTCTGTGTGTGCCCGGGATCTGTCTCATCCTGGGCTGCCACACACGACGGGGGGGGGGGGGGCTGAAGCCCGGTGAGTCCAATGGGTGTTGCGCGCCTGGTGTAGGGGTATAAGTTTTGGGGTACTGAGGTATATGTTTTGGGGTACTGAGGTATATGTTTTGGGGTGTTTGGGTATTTTAAGGGCTCAGATATAGTTTTGGGTTATGGGGTACAGGGGTATTTTAGGGTTTAGGGCTAGGTTTGGGGTTTGGGGTACAGGGGTATTTTAGGGTTCAGGGATAGGTTTGAGTTTTGGGGTAGAGGTTTTTTTAGGGTTCAGGGCTAGGTTTGGGTTTTGGGGTACAGGGGTATATTTAGGGTTCAGGCTAGATTTGGGTTTTGGGGTACAGGGGTATTTTTAGGGTTCAGGGCTGGGTTTGGGTTTTGGGGTACAGGGGTATTTTTAGGGTTCAGGGGTAGGTTTGGGTTTTGGGGTACAGGGGTATTTTAGGGTTCAGGGCTAGGTTTGGGTTTTGGGGTACAGGTTTTTTTAGGGTTCAGGGCTAGGTTTGGGTTTTGGGGTTCAGGGGTATATTTAGGGTTCAGGGCTAGGTTTGGGTTTTGGGGTACAGGGGTATTTTAGGGTTATGGGGTAGGTTTGGGGTACAGGGGTATTTTTAGGGTTCAGGGCTAGGTTTGAGTTTTGGGGTACAGGGGTATTTTTAGGGTTCAGGGCTGGGTTTGGGTTTTGGGGTACAGGGGTATTTTTAGGGTTCAGGGGTAGGTTTGGGTTTTGGGGTACAGGGGTATTTTAGGGTCCTAGCGTTAGTCACGCCCCCAGCGTGCCCCTTGATGCGGCGCAATTGCGTAATTGGCGCTTCACATAGCATGAAGGGCAAACACACGCCCACAGCGTTTGTCACGGCCCCAGCGTGCCCCTTGATGCGGCACAATGGCGTAATTGGCACTTGTATGTACGATTCACATGGCATGAAGGGTGGAACGTACCACACGCCCCCAGCATTTTTTATGCCCCCAGCACACGCCCAGAGCAGTTTGAGTAACACCCCCAGCACATGCCCACAGCAGAACGCAGACACGCCCACAAGGGACTACTTTGCTGGCACGGTTCTTTTACCTTTTAAATGTACATGGTGGCCGTCTGCATAGCTTCTGTCCTGCTGCAACTGCTCTTTCCAACGCTGTATTGGGTGTTGTGATTGGTGCTGTGGTTCCTGAGATTACCCGCCTCAAAGGTTTGGGCTCTCTCTTTATAATATTAGTATGGATAATATATGATATATCAAATATGCAGTGATCTATGATATGATAAGTTATATGGCATGATCTGATATGAAACGTATATGATATGATATGCTGTGAGATATATGATATGAGATATATGATATGACATATGATATCATCTGAATTGATATACAATATGATATGTGTGGTGATATATGATATGATATGTTATATGATATGATCTGATCTGATTTGATATGATATGATATGATGTAGAATGTGGAGCGTGGAAGCAGTGTTGATAGAAAAGGCTCAGCCTCCTGTATGAGACTTTCTTTTATACCGCGAATGATCAGCGAGAATGAATTTTCAGACTTGAAGATGCGAAAAGGTTTGTAGAAGGCAAACAAAGTGGACAGGTAGGTTTTTGATTGGAGTGGGTCACTGCCTTATGACACATAGAGTGCCTTGAAGATTTTAAATTGGTAGCCATGTAAAGGTCAGCGGCGTAGCCTTTGAATGTTTAGGAGCTGTAAGGATCAGGCCTGCATTAGCATTTTGTATAAGTTGAAGCTTTTGAATTGAAAGGGCTGGGAGGCCAGTCTATAGGGGTAGGAAAGCGCCCCTTTTGCATGGGTATCCCCCACTTTTTGCCTGACTCTGAATGCAACGTTGACTTGATGTGCCCTGGGTCCCTGCCAACCAGGTTCCCAGCGCCTGTGTTCTTTCCAGATCGATACCCTTGTTTCCACAATTGGCCTACTTCTGGCTCACATGTAAGTCCCTTGTAAAAGGTACCCCTGGTACCAAGGGCCTTGTGACCAGAGAGGGTCTCTAAGGGCTGCAGCATGTATTGTGCCTTCCTCAGAGACCCCTCACCAAACACAAACCGGCTGCCATGGCAGACTGCGTGTTTTGGTGCAGCCAGTACTGAAGAGTCAACATGGCACACATCACTGTTTGCCATGCCTACAAACTACTGCCTGTGGCATAGGGAGGTCACCCCTCTAGCAGGCCTCACAGCCCTAAGGCAGGGTGCACTATACCACAGGAGAGGGCACAGCTGCATGAGCAATATGCCCCCACATTCCTAAGTAAATTCTTAGACATTGTGTGTGCAGTGAAGCCATATTGAGTACATGGGCTGGGAGTTTGACATTATGAACTCTACAGCTACATGATGGCTTTACTTAATGCAAGGAAGTTTGATATCAAACTTCTCAGCATAATAAACCCACTGATGCCAGGGCTGGATGTAATGTAAAAGGCACTCGGAGGACATCTTAGAGTCGCCCCCTGAAAAACGAACAACTCTCTGGAGTGCAGCTGACTGGCCTGCGCCAGCCTGCCACTTCCAGACATGTTTCGGACCCCCTGCGGTGGGAGCCTTGTGCTCACATGGGTCTGAAGCAAAGCCTGCTTGGGGCGGAGGTGCTTCTCACATACCCCCAGGCAGGAACAACATTCAGGGCAGTGAGCCTCAAAGGCTTCCTGCCCTTTGTTATGCTAGCCAGGGCCCCTCTCAGCCAGGACCACCTCTAAGGTGTCCCGAGCTGAAGTAACCCCCTCTTTAGAAAATCCTCCATAATGGATGGAGGGATTTTAACCAATAGGATTAGGGGATGCCTCACCCCCAAAATGATGGGACATACAACAGTGTAGAAAACCTATGGGTAAGTAGCCCATTGGCAACTACCTGCAAGTAGGTGTAAACCCCCTAAATTGAGTATTTAGGGGCTCCCCTGAACCTCGATCCTCAGATTCCTGGCAAGCTGAAGAAGAGAACGACCGAAGAGGCATGCAGCAGTGAAGGCTCCACATGACAACTGACTTGGCCCCAGCCCTACTGCCCAGTCTGCAACTCTCAAAGAAACCTCCTTGAAGAAGAAACTCATTCTGCAGGCCCAGTGACCTCCACAGCCCTGGGAGGACTGCCTGCCTTCCCTAACGACCAAGAACTCCAGAGGACAGGGCCCTGTATGCAAAGAAACCAACAGCAAGGACTCCCTTTCCTTCTGGATCCGCGAGTCCTGCCCACTCTGCATCGGACGCCCACAGCCCGAGTCTAAGTGGCTCACCTGTCAAGTGAAGTCTCCCCAGCGATCCTGACCTCAAAACCATTGGTGGCTGACCTCTCCTGGACTCCACAAACACAAAGACGCCTGCAACCTCATCACGAAGGGTCCCCTGACCGCGATCTGCTCCAGTGACGATTTCCCAATGCCTAAAGGCACCCCTGCACGCTCAGCCCCCGAACCTTGGGGAGCCCAGCCGATGGTGCCCCAGCATCTGCCGACATCCTTACTTACCTGCCCAGCATGTTGGTCACATTCGGCCAGCCTCCTGGTCGGAGCCTGCTGCCTCTTTGTGAAGCTGAGTTTCTCCATCTGCTTGCATTGGGCGCCCAATCCTCTCTTTGCACCCTGCACTCTGCCACTCCTTGTGCCGCTGGTGGTGTATGCTTGGTGCTGCCTTGTGGTCCCTCCGGTGCCTGTGCCCTGAAACCGCGGGTACTTACCTGCAAACCGTGCAAACCCAAACTCCCCCAGTCCCCAAAGATTAACATTGGTTAGCTAGTGTCCAATTGAACCTTGAATATGTTGGTACAAACCCTCGAAGACTGGGATTGTAAGTCGTGTACTTACCTATTAATGTGCGCAACTGTTTCCTTCCATAGGATTACATTGTATTTCTTGCTATTTGCTCTAGTGCCTGATTACGAGTCTTGCAGTGCGGCGCTGGGTCCGCCCCGCTTCGCGCTGGGTCCGCCCCGCTTCGCGCTGGGTCCGCCCCGCTTCGCGCTGGGTACGCCCCGCTTTGCGCTGGGTCCGCCCCGCTTTGCGCTGGGTCCGCCCCGCTTCGCGCTGGGTCCGCCCCGCTTCGCGCTGCCAAACCTGTGGTCGAGCCGCCTGCCAGATTACGAGTGTTTCTTGTGTCAGGCGGGCTTTTTAAAAATGTTTGCACAGGGGGGCCTCAGCGAATGGGCACCACAATGGGATCTCAAAAACAGTTCCTGCACGGCACTGCAGTCATGCCGTGCACAAATAGATACACAAGCAGGGGTGCAGATTTACGACAATCAGGCTGGCGAATAATGTTTAAATGGATTATATGACAACAAAGGTGCGTGAGAGCGGCCTAAGGAGCATTGGAAAGTCAAGTCAAGTCAAGTCAAGTCATAGAATTTATATAGCGCACTACATACCCAGAGGGTTTCAAGGCGCTTAGGAAGGGGAGGAGGATTACTTGTCAAATATCCACGTTTAAGTTGCTTTCTGAATGCTAGGTGGTTCTGGGTAAGGCGAAGGTAAGCGGGGAGTGAGTTCCATGTTTTAGCAGCCAGGTATGAAAAGGATCTGCCTCCCATGGTGGTCTTGTTGATGCGAGGTACAGTGGCGAGGGCTTGGCTGGAAGAGCGTAGTTGGCGGGAGGGGGTGTAGAAGGACACCCATCCATCCACCCACCCATCCTGCATCCATACATCATTCATTCATGCATCCACCCATCCACCCACCCATCCATCCTGCATCCATCATTCATCCATGCATCCACCCATCCACCCACCCATCCATCATCCATGCATCCATCCACCCATCATGCATGCATCCATCCACCCACCCATCCACCCAACAATCATGAATGCACCCTCCCTGCCTCCATCCATCATTTATGTCTTTTTATGACCCTATAACGTGCACACAGCTTGTCAGTGTTCAATACCCGTCTCGAACCTTGTACTGCAGCACCAATGATACATGATCCATATTAGTTGTTTTTAAAACATGTATTTATTCGACACCAATTTCACACCTTAGTCGGAACATCATTTTTATTTGTTTTAAAAAAAATCTAATTATTTAACCCCAAAGTCATATATACATTTTTATGGCTCGATAAGAGACTCAAACCTGGTTTCACAGCACCAATGTCGGCCGCGCTAACCGTTAGACCACATCCTCTCCCCTTTGGTGTGGCCCTGCAGTTTTCATGGTTCATATTCACACCAAAGTCATGTATACATGTCTTTAACACACTGAACTATCTCAAGTCATTTGAGCTTGCGGAGTTAATGTGTGTCTGAAAGGGTAAAGAGAACTGTGCCAAGGAAGTGCGTCTAGGTCCAAACTAACTGTCTATTCGCTACTGGTCAAATTTCTATGCAGACGACCTTTGACATATGTACGTGGCCAAAAGCAATATATTAAATTGCATTTGCTTACAGATTAGACTATTGATTAAAGAAACAACTAATTCTGCGTCCAGCACTCCTTGCAGGACCCGGGCTATAGTATTGACCAGCCAATCCTGGCACTGTATGCAGCGTCGGGATTGGCTGGGGGGGCACCATGACTGCTCGCCCAGTCGACCTGTGCAACCCCGGGGGCTGCGGCCCGCCCCCTGGTCCTTTCTCGAAGGGGAACTGCACAGGGGAAACAATCTGCGCATGCGCGGGCTAATTTCTGCCCAAAAATCCACTTGCGCAGCTGCAGCAGGCCCAGCCTCCCTTCCTTCCCCCCCCTGCGCACTTCGGAAAAGTCGGGTGTCTCCCGGATTCCCGGCCGGCGGGTAGCGCGATTATTTTAATATTTTCATTTGTATTTTAGTGATAACGCGGTGGGTCCATGGGGCTTAGTGGGGCTACGCCCCTACGCCCCAATGGACGCACCGCGCCTGCTACTCACCCGTAAGGGTCTCAAGGCGCTGGGGGTCCAGGTTCCAGTCCATCAATGAGGGGGTCTGTCGAAGACACAGCTTTTGAGGTTTCTTGTGAAGATGGGGAGCGATGTTGTCTATCTGAGGTGGAGTTGAAGGTTGTGCCAGGCTCTGGCCGCAAGGAAGGAGATGGAGCGGCCTCCCGATCTGGTCTTTCTGGTGCGGGGACCACGGCGTAGGAGAGCTGGCTGATCGCAGGGTCCTTTGGGGTGCGTGGAATTCGAGTCGGCTGTCCCGGGGTCCTGTGGAGTCTCCCCTTCAACAGAGCAGCACAGATGAGTCCCATCCGCAGGTGTCATATCCCGACCAGAGTGGATAGGTGGTACCGCTAGCGGCTCTCTGGTGGGGGGCAGCACCCGCAGATGGTGCTGCACGTGTTCAAGGCAGGCCCCATCACAACACAGGGATGCCGGCACCCCGGCTCAAGCCGCTATAAACTTCCGTCAGCATGAGAAGCGCCTGCATATAGTCCTTCTTTTGATATTTTGATCCCCAATATAACAATTTCTACACTCTTCCCTCCTCTACCAATCCTTGCATCATCTCAGACCTCTTTTACTATTCTGATCTCCAAACAAGTCTTTCTAAACCCTTCCCTCTGACTCTTCCCCCTCCATCTCCCCTTTATTCATCCCAAACAACTTCCTAGTCCAAAACAAACAAAAACAATTCTAAATCCTCCCCTCTTCGATCCCTCCACTATCATTTTCAATCCAAATAACAGACTAAAATGTCCACCACTCAAATTAATTTCACATTTCATTATACAATTTCAGCACAAATCCTTTATGGGTTCTGGAGTAGCGTACTACTCGACGAAAAAGTGATTTGACGCCTCGTCACAGCTGCCTTTTTTTGCACCGGTGCAGGGGTGAGTACAGGAATGCACTATATTGTCGTAAATACGGTGCATTCCTGTACTTAGAAAATGATCCTGCTTGGTGCAGCAAAATTGCTTGCAGCATTGCGCGGCGTCATTTCTTGTAAATACGCCCCATAGGTTTGACTGGTATAGCACTGCCACAAGGTTATATAACAGAAAGGTCAAACAAAAGACCAAATTCTCTCTTATATCAACATGTTTTGATGCTTGAAGAATTACAAAATTACTATATATAATTATGCTGATGACCTTCAGCTAATCATCCCGCTAAGTATTACGGACTCGGTGGCTGAATTCCAGGCTACAATGACACACATACAAAGATGGATGAATGCCAACCATCTTAAACTTAACCCGGGCAAAACTGAATTGATTTTGCCCAGGAAAAGTGAACTAAGCTGGGGACAACACTTCTGGCCACAAGACATGGGTTCTCCACCGATTAAGTCCCACTTGGTCAAAAGTCTGGGGATTACACTCAACACTGACCTGTCACTCAAAGGACAGGTCGGGGCTGTTGTATCTTCAAGCTTTTTTCAACTATGGAAAATTAAAAACATTGCTCACCTACTCACACACTCAGCACTTATCCAAGTAGTCCTTGCCCTTGTTCTCTCCCGTCTGGACTTCTCTAACAACCTTTACCTAGGCCTCCCAGCGGGCTCGCTGAAACGGCTGCAGATAGTCCAGAATCAGGCGGCCAGACTCATCTGGAAGCAACCCAAGTGGTTATCAATCAGAGCTGGACTGGAAAAACTTCACTGGCTGCCAGTGGCACAAAGGATTGCACCTTTAAAGCATTGTATGGTAGCGGGCCCAAGTTCATTAGAAATATGATCACTAACTATACCCCGGTACGCAACTTGCGTTCTGCCCGTCTTGGCTTAGCAAAAGTCCCTGTAGTTAGAAAAAAGCGGCAAGGAGGCAGCTGCTTTTACTACCTGGCCGCCACCTTCTGGAACTCTCTCCCCCCGCTCACCCGACACTGCCATGACCTTCTATCATTTAGGAAGTCTTTGAAAACATGGCTATTCCAACAAGCTTACGCGTAGAGTCTGTGTCCTGTGTTCCTTGCAGTTAGCGCCATGAAACCTACGGGTGTTCGTGCGCTGTAGAAGTACATATTAACATTAACATTAACTTGAGTGTTGCCCCTTGTGGTCAGGAGTCTGTCTCCGGACTATGGGTATATCACATCAAATATTGTGAAATAGCACAGAAGGGCAGGTGAAGCATACTTCTCTAGGCTCCTCTGCTTGAATAAGCCTTGTGTGTGCACAGGGAAACAGGCCATTCCCAGTCGCTGCCTGCCACGTGCTCTACACCAGGTGCAATCTTTTAAATTAAAGTGTATTTTGCATTTATTCACTGAACCACATTTGATTATATGTCTGCACTGAGCAGCCTTTCATAGAATTAGCACCTCTTCTGCCCTGACAAGTCTATTTATGACTCAAGAGGCTCAACAGCACTTTTCTTTCTTCCATCTAACCGTATGGAGCAACATTACCCTGCATCAAACGCACAGGAGAGATCTGTGACAGAGCACATCCTAAACTGAATTATTTCAAGGTGCTCTCATATGTGATGATCATGGAAAAGGAGTCACTCCATGTTTCCTGATCAGACATTGCACAATTTATATCCCGGATGGGTATCACATTCTTCCCCCCTTCAGCCCTGATGAAATGTTATTAGTGACCGAAGTCGGTTGTCTTGTGCCTCCCAAACAAGGGGCCATATTATCAAGAAAGGGCGATACATTATCGCCGCTTTTATCGGCAGGAAACTGCTGATAAAGCGGCGATAATGGGCTTGATAATATGCCCTTGTGAATTCCCATAGCAGCCCAGGTTCTGGTGCTAACCTGGGCTGCTATGGGAATTCACAAAGGCATATTATAGAGCCCATTACCGCCGCTTTAGTGGCAGTTTCCTGCCGAGACAAGCGGCGATAATGTATCGCCCTTTCTTGATAATATGGCCCTTGGTGACTACTGTTATTGTAGGTGAAGTAGCATTGAGGTCTATTGAACTATGTTCAGGAGAAGTGTTTGTGCAGTGCCTATCCCAATCTGAATTATTTCAAGGCACTCTCAAATGTGATGATCACAGAAAAGATGCACACTGAAGAAAAGTAATTGCCCAGAGTCACACAGTTGGGTCAAGTTGGGAAGCCGGGATTGAAATCAAAGCTAAACGTTCCATTCCGTACGTCTTAAAAGTAACTCTCTGCACAGCCCCCTGTGCCATCCTTGCACCCCAGTCCTCATGTCTTGGTCGCTGCTTCACACGTACCCCATCCTCACCCATGTGACCATCTAAGTCAGCCTCTAGCCTCTCACCTTTACAATCAACTATCACAATCATTGCTACATGTGAATTCATGTCAACAGTGCCTAGAAGCCACCCACTTCGTCGAAGTGCTCTGCAGATATTCATATGTTATTCAGTATCAGGGTGTCCACGCGGGACAAATGATGCTAGTGACAGGGTGTCCACGCGGGACGAATGATGCTAGTGACAGGGTGTCCACGCCGGACGAATGATGCTAGTGTCAGGTTGTCCACAAGGGACGAATGATGCTAGTGACAGGGTGTCCACGCGGGACAAATGATGCTAGTGACAGGGTGTCCACGCGGGACGAATGATGCTAGTGACAGGGTGTCCACGCCGGACGAATGATGCTAGTGACAGGGTGTCCACGCTGCACGAATGATGCTAGTGACAGGGTGTCCACGCGGGACGAATTATGCTAGTGTCAGGTTGTCCACAAGGGACGAATGATGCTAGTGACAGGGTGTCCACGCGGGACGAATGATGCTAGTGACAGGGTGTCCACGCAGGACGAATGATGCTAGTGTCAGGTTGTCCACAAGGGACGAATGATGCTAGTGACAGGGTGTCCACGCGGGACGAATGATGCTAGTGACAGGGTGTCCACGCGGGACGAATGATGCTAGTGTCAGGTTGTCCACAAGGGACAAATGATGCTAGTGACAGGGTGTCCACGCGGGACGAATGATGCTAGTGACAGGGTGTCCACGCAGGACGAATGATGCTAGTGTCAGGTTGTCCACAAGGGACGAATGATGCTAGTGACAGGGTGTCCACGCGGGACGAATGATGCTAGTGACAGGGCGTACACGCGGGACGAATGATGCTAGTGTCAGGTTGTCCACAAGGGACGAATGATGCTAGTGACAGGGTGTCCACGCGGGACGAATGATGCTAGTGTCAGGTTGTCCACAAGGGACGAATGATGCTAGTGACAGGGTGTCCACGCGGGATGAATGATGCTAGTGATAGGGTGTCCACGCGGGACGAATGATGCTAGTGACAGGGTGTCCACGCGGGACGAATGATGCTAGTGTCAGGTTGTCCACAAGGGACGAATGATGCTAGTGATAGGGTGTCCACGCGGGACGAATGATGCTAGTGACAGGGTGTCCACGCGGGACGAATGATGCTAGTGACAGAGTGTCCACGCGGGACGAATGATGCTAGTGACAGGGTGTCCACGCGGGACGAATGATGCTAGTGATAGGGTGTCCACGCGGGACGAATGATGCTGCAGCAAGAGAGCAGTGCCAAGGCTCTCACTATGAGGGATGCCCTTTATATATGTGATATAAACCACTGGACTGGCATTGAAAATCATCCCAGCTAATGTTATAAACCAGCCCCACAATGCACCGCACATGTGAGTGCTGCAGTGTGGGGCTCGCTCCCTCGCCAGTGGGCTTGGGACAGGCTGTTCCTGAAAGATATTGTTGAAAGAAATTGGTAACAAGCATTTGCAATGCAAAAGGTCTCGCATTAGTTAGAGTTAGAAATGTTGGCATTGTTTATATGTAATCAATCAATCAATCAAGAGTATTTGTAAAGCGTGCTACTCACCCATGAGGGTCTCAAGGCGCTGGGGAGGGGCTTTTACTGCTTGAAAAGCCATGTCTTGAGTTGCTTCCTGAAGGAGAGATGGTCCTGGGTGAGTCTTAGGTGTTCCAGGTCTTGGCCGCCAGGTAAGTGAAGGATCTTCCTCCGGTGGTGATTCTGCGGATCCATGGGATGGTTGCGAGGGCGAGGCTGGCAGAGCAGAGCTGGCGGGTTGGCGTGTAGAACGTGAGGCGGTTGTTGAGGTATTCGGGGCCCAAGTCGTGGAGAGCCTTGTGTGCGTGGGTGAGGAGTCTGAACGTGATCCTTTTGCTGACGGGGAGCCAGTGCAGGTCCCTCAGGTGGGCAGAGATGTGGCTGTTTTGGGGGATGTCCGAGACGAGTTGTGCTGAGGCATTCTGGATGCGCTGGAGTCTTTTCTGTAGTTTGGCGGTGGTCCCAGCATAGAGGGCGTTCCCGTAGTCCAGACGGCTGGTGACGAGGGCCTGGGTGACCGTTTTCCTGGTTCCAGTGGGGATCCAGCGGAAGATCTTACGGAGCACGCGGAGAGTGTTGAAGCAGGAGGAGGTAATGACGTTAACTTGCTTGCCCATCGTGAGGGAGGAGTCAAGGATGAAGACCAGGTTGCATGCTTGGTCCGTGGGCTTGGGTGGGAGGCCCAGAGCAGGGGTCCACCAGGAGTCGTCCCAGGCAGAGGGGGATGGTCTCAGGATGAGGACTTCCGTCTTGTCTGAGGTCAGTTTCAGACGGCTGAGCTTAATCCATTCCACGACATCTTTCATTCCTTCCTGGAGGCTGGCTCTGGTGGTGGCGGAGAGGATCAGCTGGGTATCGTCAGCGTAGGAGATGATGTTGAGGTTGTACTTGCGTGCGATGGCTGCAAGGGGGCTCATGTAGACGTTGAAGAGGGTGGGGCTAAGCGAGGAGCCTTGAGGTACGCCGCAGATGATCTTGGTGGCTTCTGCGAGGAAGGGCGGGAGACAGACTCTTTGGCTTCTGTCGGAGAGGAAGGAGGTGATCCATTCCAGGGCCTTTCCTTGGATACCCGCGTGGCGGAGGCGGGTTGTCAGGGTGTGGTGGCAGACCTTGTCGAACGCAGCCGAAAGGTCGAGCAGGATTAGGTCAGCGGTTTCTCTGTTGTCCAGCAGGGTCCGGATGTCGTTGGTGGCCGGGATGAGGGCGGTCTCGGTGCTGTGGTTCGCTCGGAATCCGGACTGCGATGGGTCGAGGGAGCCGTTCGTCTCCAGGAAGGCTGTCAGCTGTTTGTTGACAGTTTTCTCTATGACTTTTGCAGGGAAGGGGAGGAGCGAGATGGGGCGGAAGTTCTTGAGGTCTGAGGGGTCTGCGGTGGGTTTCTTCAGGAGGGCACTGATCTCTGCCTGCTTCCAGCTCTTCGGGAAGGTGGCGGATATGAAGGAGTTGTTGATGATATCCCGAAGTTTGGGTGCGATGATGGAGTCAGCTTTGTTAAAGATGTGGTGTGGGCAGGGATCGGCTGGGGAGCCCGAGTGGATGGTGTTCATCGTGTGGGTGGTATCTTCAGTGCTGACCTGAGTCCAGGCGCACATGGTGGTGGTGGGGGGTGTAGGTTCGGTGGTGGGGTACGTGTTCTGCGCGCCAAAGCTGTCGTGTATGTCGACGATCTTACGGTGAAAAAAGGTGGCCAGAGAGTTGCAGAGGTCTTGAGCCGGCGTGATGTCGCTGGCGTTGGGGTTGGAGAGCTCTTTCACGACGTTGAGGAGTTCCTTGCTGTTGTGGGTGTTGTTGTCCAGTCGTTCTCTGAAGGATGACCTTTTGGTGGTGCGGGTCAGCTGGTGGTGTTTGCGGGTGGCGTTCTTGTGGGCGATCATGTTGTTCTTTGACTGGTTGTGGCGCCAGGCTTTCTCGAGGTCACGGCAGGATTTCTTGGAGTCTTTGAGATCGTTGGTGAACCACGCGGCTTTTTTGCTGTTGAGGTTGCTGGGAGGGTTTTTCAGTGGAGCAAGGGTGTCTAACATGAAAATAATTATTTGTTTAAAATAAAAAATAATTATTTGGTTTAAAAACTCCTGCATTGTCATATCAGTCTCCTGCTCTGAAGGTGAATCCTTTGAGTGTGCATGTGCTTGTTGTGAAAGGGAATACTGCCATCACTCCCAGTGAAGTTATCCAATGACTGAAGTGGGCTGGTCCTTTGTTCACCCATTGGCCTATGCTGCAAGCTGTAGTGGGCGGAAATAACATTTGAAAGTCCCAATAACAGACCAATAAACGAAGAGGGCTGGCTGAAAGCCCCTATAAGTAATAATATTACATGTAATTGTAGTAAAATTAAAACGGTCTTGACCCTAGCCACACCTAAAAGAGGACGGAGAGAGGATGTAGCCTAGCGTCTAAAGCGGTCGACGTCAAAGCTGGGGAACCGGCTTCGAGGCTCGGCTACGATGCTCAACATCCTGTGATTCTGGGCAAATCACATTCTCCCCGTGCCTCACAAAGATGAATGTGTCCTTCTGAAAAGAAACCGATGCTATGTAAAGCGCTCTGATACCCAATTTCTCTTGTCTAGTTTGTGCTATCTAAAACTCCCCCCCCCAAAAAATGTATACATTATATATTGCAGACTATATATATATTATAGCTAGGACCAACTTTTTCCGCAGACAAAGCATTTTTGTTTTGCTAATAACTTTGATGGTTTGACAAATCTACGAAATTTGTAAAAGCGATTTGTCACTTACTTTAGGTGCTGTGGGGAAAGTTTCTTTCCACACTATACTTGCATACTATAAACAACAGAAGCTCTAAGAGTTATTGCCCTGTAACCGTTCACTGCCCTGGAGCCCTAAGAAAAGGCCTCACAGGTGCCCCATTGTATCATATGAATGACCTGACCCCTCTTTCTGAGTTCCCCTAGTATCCTTCCTTCCATGGTATTAACACAAGCTCTGCTCTCTGTAGGTTCGGTGTCCAGCCCTCCTGGACCCTCCGTCTGTCTGAGCTGAGGGTCACCGACAACGGCGACTATACCTGCATCGCATCCAACCCGGCCGGCAACGCCACCCGGACCTACATCCTGGAGGTGCAAGGTAAGGAGACCTCATTTATGCGCTGCTGTCCACAGGTGCCAATGAGTGCACGCCGGGTTTCTGAATACACAGGGCTCTGGGTGGCCTTACACAGGGTAATGGAATGTACTGTGCATCCTCAGAGTGCTGAGATCAACCTGGGAAACCCCTTACCTTTATCAGGATCACCTGGCCAAGGGTTGCAGGTAGTTGGTGAATCATGACAAAAGTTCTGAAGATGTTGCAGCGGGCAAGAACTGTACAAGCAGACTGTCCAGATGTGGACAGAACATATCAGAATCCTAAAATAGCCATAGAAGGCCAGACAGCAATCCAGAGGAAACTGAGTTATATCGCGCAGGGCTTCCCAAACTTTTCAGAGCCATTACGCACTTTTGAGGACGTCAACCTTTCGCGACCCACCTAGCGTTATTGGACATGAGGCGGGCGATTTTGGAATGTAAACGAAAGCATTGTGTGGTAGTGCCCTGTCATTTACAGAAGCGCACTTTCCATTGAAATGGGCACCAAATGTGCCCAGACACTGATAAAACTGTATTGTACACAAATGATAATGTGTGGACAATCTTTTCAGTGAATATTTGTCATTTGTGCATCACCAAGTAAAGTGTCATGATTTGTGTTGATCCTAATAAAACTCTTTGTTTCCATCACACCTCAAAATTACCCAAAAATGTGTTTCTTGTTTGCTTTCCTAACTGCTGAATGGGTACAGTTCACTTACAGGTATTTACATTTTGTTGTGTGTTACAAAACATTACACCCTACGGTCTTTCCTTTCACAGTCGCTGTATCTCAGCAAGACTGTCACACAATTCACTTTACTTTTCTTTCGCTGACTGAAAAGTGAGAGAAATTTGTAAACACCAATCCCCAGGTTAAAAAACATAAGCAGCAGTTACTCAGAAGACACAGCCTGAACTTGACTTAAACCTCTACAACTGGATCAGTCAAGGGAAAGTTCTAGGTTGTCAAACACAAGGAGATGATGGACGGAGCGCTGAAACTTTTCAGACACTCACCCCCAGTCACAGATCTGGGTTGAATCCATCATCATTCTTTACTCACTTCGCCACCTCAATGCAGACCCAGCTACATGCAAATCAGCTTGACCCTGTGCCTCATGGGAACAGTCCAGTCCGAACTGCCAGTCCAGGTCTTCCCTGAACCGGAAGCAAGCATCCTAGGACTGGTTTCGGATTCTAGCTTGTTACAGTAACAGTTCCATCCTACAAGGCTTCTCTATTCTGCATAGTCGATCGGCGACTGTAGATGTAGATTATCCCTGATGCTGGGGGGGAGGCAGGGGGGCTAGTTTCACTGGCTTGTGAACACAAAATGGTGGCTGGGGGTGCACTGTTTTAACACACAGGCCTTAGCACAGAGCAAAGGAGAAATTTGGAGGGAAAACTGAATAGTCACCAGGAATGAGAAGGAAGAACCACAGAGTTTGGGCTGCAAATCCCACAATTCAACACGTTAAATGGAAGCAATCATGGGCAGGGAAAACCACAAGTTTAAAACACAAAACAGGTGATAAAATATGCAATCACAGGCAGGTTAAAACTGCAATTTTAAACTGCAACAACTACAGGCACAGAGAGAAATCACAGAAAGGGAAAATCGTTTTTTTAAAAACATTTTTTTGGGTGGGAAGAGACAGCACTAGTCTGTCACCTTGCCACTTCCTGGACTCTGCTCACTGCAATCTGGGGCACAGGTAGGTTGCAACTCACAAAATGCAGGAGAATGATTTGGGGTGCACCCAGCAAGGTTCTTAAGGGGCCTGGGCATGTGTGAGAGGACGGCTCGGAGCTGCCTTGTACCTGAATAGCCAATCCCCAGTCCTAGGCCTGCTGGCCTGGGGGTGGGGGCTGGTACAGGCATGCCTGCTGCTAGCCACAGATCGCTGTTTGCTGTTTGTGCACAGCTCCTGTGTGTATATATGGTACATGCATGCCTACTGCTAGGCACGGATCACTGCCTGCTGCTTGTTCATGGCTCCTGTGTGGATATATGATACAGGCATGCCTGCTGCTAGCCACGGATCTTTGCCTGCTGCTTATGCACGGCTTCTGTGTGGATATAAGGTACAGGCATGCCTACTTCTAGGCACATATCTCTGCCTGCTGCTTGTGAATGGCTTCTATATGGATATTGATGACCATACATAGGTTTCACTAGACACATTTGTGAATTTCCACCACTGTGTTTTAAAGAAAACGTTATAAAAGTAACAGGGTGAATGTAACACGGTCGCTCTAAACAGAGACTCAGTGCTTAGTTCATCATGATACATGTAGTACTGTGAGCACATGCCCTCTGCAGACCCGGTGTCCCAGGTCCACCCTCTGCGAGGGTCTGCCCCAGGGGCCCAGTGCTGTGAACACATGTCCTCTGCAGACCCGGGGCCCCAGGTCCGCCCTCTGCGTGGGTCTGGCCCAGGGGCCTTGAACTGTGTGCACATGCCCTCTGCAGACACAGGGCCCCGGATCCGCCCTCTGCGTGGGTCTGGCCCAGGGGCCTTGAGCTGTGTGCACATGCCCTCTGCAGACACGGGGCCCCGGGTCCGCCCTCTGCGTGGGTCTGCTTCAGGGGCCCAGAGCTGTCAGCAGATGCCTCAGCAGAACCGGGGCCCCCAGCTCCGCCCTCTGCCTGGGTCTGCCCCAGGGGCCCGGAACTGTGAGCACATGCCTCTGCAGATCTAGGGCCCCGGGTCCAACCTCTGCCTGGGTCTGCCCCAGTTGACCGGAGCTGTGAGCACATGCCCTCTGCAGACCCTGGGCCCCGGGTCCGCCCTCTGCGTGGGTCAGCTCAAGGGGCCCGGAGCTGTGAGCACATGCCCTCTGCAGACCCGGGGCCACGGGCCCGCCCTCTGTGTGGGTCTGACGCAGAGGCCCAGAGCTGAGAGCACATGCCCTCTGCAGACGATGGGCCCCAGGTCCGCCCTCTGCAGTCAATCAATCAATCAATCACAGCATTTATATAGCGCGCTACTCACCCGGAGCGTCTCAAGGCACTTGGAGAGGGGGGGTCCGCTACTGCTCGAACAGCCAGGTCTTGAGCTGCTTCCTGAAGGCGAGGTGGTCTTGGGTCAGGCGGAGGTGGGTCGGGAGGGAGTTCCACGTCTTGGCGGCGAGGTAGGAGAAGGATCGTCCTCCTGTGGTGGGTCTTCGGATGCGGGGGACGGCGGCGAGGGCGTGGTTGGTTGATCGAAGCTGGCGTGTGGGAGTGTAGAAGTTGAGGCGGCTGTTTAGGTATCTTGGGCCTTGGTTGTGTAGGGCTTTGTGTGCGTGGGTGAGAAGTCGGAACGTGATTCTCTTGTTGACCGGGAGCCAGTGCAGGTCTCTCAGGTGTCCGGAGATGTGGCTGTGTCGGTGGATGTCCAGGATGAGTCTTGCTGAGGCGTTCTGGATTCGCTGAAGTCTCTTCTGGAGTCTGGCAGTGGTTCCGGCATAGAGGAAGTTGCCGTAGTCCAGTCGGCTGGTGACAAGGGCCTGGGTGACCGTCTTTCTGGTCTCGGGGGGATCCATTGGAAGATCTTACGTAGCATGCGCAGGATGTTGAAGCATGACGAGGAGACGGCGTTGACTTGTCTGGTCATGGAGAGGGAGGAGTCCAGGATGAAGCCCAGGTTGCGTGCGTGGTCTGTTGGTTTGGGTGCGCTGCCCAGGGCGGGGGGCCACCAGGAGTCGTCCCCGGCGGAGGGTGAAGATCCCAGGATGAGGACTTCCGTCTTGTCTGAGTTCAGTTTCAGGCGGCTGTTCTTCATCCACTCTGATACGTCTTTCATCCCCTCGTGTAGGCTGGCTCTGGCGGTGGCGGGGTCGTTGGTGAGGGAGAGGATCAGCTGGGTGTCGTCGGCGTAGGAGATGATGTTGAGGTTGTGTTGGCTTGCGATGGCCGCAAGGGGGCTCATGTAGACATTGAAGAGGGTGGGGCTGAGCGAGGAGCCTTGAGGAACGCCGCAGATGACTTCAGTGTCTTCTGATCTGAAGGGGGGGAGGCGGACTCTCTGAGTCCTTCCGGCGAGGAAGGAGATGATCCAATCTAGTGCCTTCTCTTGGATTCCGGCGTTGCTGAGGCGCTGCTCTAGGTTGCGGTGGCAGACAGTGTCGAAAGCCGCGGAAAGGTCCAGGAGGGTGAGGGCCGCTGTTTCCCCGTTGTCGAGCAGGGTTCGGATGTCATCAGTGGCAGCGATGAGGGCGGTCTCAGTGCTGTGGTTGGCCCGGAAGCCGGACTGCGAGTGGTCGAGGGATCCATTCGTCTCAAGGAAGGCGGCCAGCTGCTTGTTGACGGTCTTCTCGATGACTTTGGCCGGAAACGGGAGGAGCGAGATGGGGCGGTAGTTTTTGAGTTCGGTGGGGTCCGCTGAAGGTTTCTTCAGTAGAGCGCTGAGTTCGGCATGCTTCCAGCTCTCCGGGAAGGTCGCTGTGTCGAAGGAGGTGTTGATGATGTCCCGCAGGTGTGGTACGATGACAGAGTCGGCCTTGTTGAAGACGTGGTGAGGGCAGGGGTCGGTTGGAGATCCGGAGTGGATGGAGTTCATCGTGCGTAGGGTTTCCTCTGTGTTGATCGAGGTCCAGGCGCGGAGGGTGGTGGCGGGGGGTGCAGGTGCTGTCGTGGGGCGCGTCGGTTCTGTGCTGAAGCTGTTGTGTATGTCCGCGATCTTGTTGTGGAAGTAGGAGGCGAGGGAGTTGCAGAGGTCTTGTGATGGGGTGATGCCGTTGTTTCCGGCGCTGGGGTTCGAGAGCTCTTTGACGATGTTGAAGAGTTCGAGGACGGCCCGGGACCAGGGTTCAATTCCCGGCACGGCAGGTTTCTGGACCAGGGTCAGCGGACTCGATAATTCTCTCGCCTCGGTGCCCACTCTGATCAGCGATCACACTCGGCAACTCTGGGCATTAGCTTGCCTCATCTTCACTAACGGCCCCACCAGACCGCCGGGGATGCCTGGTCTCACCCTGGAGATACCCATTAAGGGACCATCTCTCAGGGAAGCCAGGAAGGGTTTCGCAGCGGTCGAAGCGCCTTGGGACCCTCCGGGTAAGTAGTGCGCTATATAAATGCCTATACATTTACATTTACATTTACATTTGCTGTTGTGGGCGTTGTTGTCCAGTCTTTCCTTGAATGCGGTTTTCTTGGTGGTGTGGATCAGTTGGTGGTGTTTTTGAGTGGCGAGCTTGAGGGTGGTCATGTTGTCTGGTGTTGGGTCTCTGCGCCAGGCTCTCTCAAGGGCTCGGCAGTTCCTCTTGGAGCTCTTGAGTTCGTCGGTGAACCATGGTGCTTTCTTACTGCCGGGTCTGCTGGGCGGGGTCCTCAGTGGGGCGAGGTCGTCTGCGCAGTTGCTGATCCACTTCGTGAGGTTGTTGGCGGCCTGGCTGGGGTTCGCTGAGCTTGCGGGGGGGGGGTCCTGGCTCAGGGAAGCGGCGAGCTGGTCGGCTGTGATCTTGTTCCATCTTCTGCGTTCAACCTGTTGCTGGTGGTGGTGTATCGTGTTCTTTTTGTAGCTGAAGTGGACGCAGCTGTGGTCCGTCCAGTGGAGTCCGGTGGCGTGGCTGAAGGAAATGTCCTTGATGGAGGAGAAGACAGGGTCGAGTGTGTGTCCGGCGTAGTGGGTGGGGGTGGTCACCAGCTGCTTGAGACCGAGGGTGGCGAGGTTGTCCAGCAGGGTGGTGGTGTTGCGGTCGTTGTTGTTCTCCAGGTGGAAGTTGAGGTCCCCGAGGAGGATGTAGTCCGCGGAGGGGAGAGCGTGCGGGCTGATGAAGTCGGTGATGTCTTCGCTGAATTGTGTGCGTGGTACCGGGGGTCTGTAGATGAGGGTGCCTCTGAGGGTGGTCTTGGGGTCGGTGTGGATCTGAAAGTGCAGGTGTTCGGCGGTTGCGAGGGTGTCGTCGGAGTTGCTCGTGATGCGGATGGTGTTCCTGTGGATGATGGCGATGCCTCCTCCGGTCTGGTTGCCGCGGTCCCTCCGGATGATCTTGTAACCGTCTGGGATGGCGATGGCGATGTCGGGCGCTGAGGAGGCGTTCATCCATGTTTCCGTGAGGAAGGCGACGTCTGGTTGTGTCGAGGAGGTTCCAAAGCTCGACGGCGTGTCTGTGGACGGAGCGGGTTTTGAGCAGGATGCACTTCAGGTGGTTGCTGCTGGTTCTCGGCTTGGTGGGTGCGGGTGCGGTGCAGGTCCGGATGCAGGAGAACTTGCAGGAGAGGCAGCTGAAGGGTCCGTGGGTGCGCCTCGGAGTGGCTCAGTAGCATCCAGGGATCCCGCCGGTGTTGAGTGAGATGAGTTCGGTGGCGTTGTAGGTCAGTCGGGTCGTCTTCCGTCGGTGGGGGCCAGGGATCCTGGCACTGGGCGTGGTCCAGGCGCGGACGGGCGCAGACGGGCTTACCTTTGGCGCACAATCGGCGCACCCGCTGCGCGTCAACGCTGCGCGTACGCACGGTCGCCCTTTATGGCGAAGTGTGAGGGAGGGAGGAGCAGCTGGGAGGCGGGAGCGGGGAGGGCACAGAAGGAAAAGGGGGCGTGGCCGCACGCAGGCGGCGGGAAGCAGGGAGCGGGGCGTGGGGCACAGGGACAGAGAGGGAAACGGCACAGAGCACCAATATGGGAAACAGGCAATCTAAACAACAATATGGGGGACAGTACAGTAGGATGTGAAAAACAAAAGAAAACACACTGAGTCAATCACGATCACGATACTACGGCGGGGGCGTCGGGGCGGGCTCAGCGAGGCTGAGGTCAGCAGCGGCGGAGGACCGAACACGCCACAGCTGGTGGCCGTGCGGCGCGGGTGTGTCCTGAGGGCAGGTCACCCGTGGGTCTGCCCCAGGGGCCTGGAGTTGTAAGCAGATTGCGTCTGCAGACCAGGGGCCCCAGGTCAGCTCTCTGCATTGGTCTCCCCAGGGGCCCGGAGCTGTAAGCACATGCCCGCTGCAGACCTGCGACCCCAGGTCCCCTCTCTGCGTGGGTCTGCCCCAGGGGCCCAGAGATGTGAGCACATGCCCTCAGCAGACCAAGGGCCCCAGGTCCGATCTCTGCGTGGGTCTACCCATCGGGCCCGGAGCTGTGAGCACATGCCCTCTGCAGACCCGGGGCCCCAGGTCCGCCCTCTGCGTGGGTCTACCCCACGGGCCCGGAGCTGTGAGCACATGCCCTCTGCAGACCCGGGGCCCCAGGTCCGCCCTCTGCGTGGGTCTACCCCACGGGTCCGGAGCTGTGAGCACATGCCCTCTGCAGACCCGGGGCCCCAGGTCCGATCTCTGCGTGGGTCTACCCCACGGGCCCGGAGCTGTGAGGACATGCCCTCTGCAGACCCGGGGCCCCAGGTCCGATCTCTGCGTGGGTCTACCCCACGGGCCCGGAGCTGTGAGCACATGCCCTCTGCAGACCCGGGGCCCCAGGTCCGCCCTCTGCGTGGGTCTACCCCACGGGCCCGGAGCTGTGAGCACATGCCCTCTGCAGACCCGGGGCCCCAGGTCCGCCCTCTGCGTGGGTCTACCCCACGGGCCCGGAGCTGTGAGCACATGCCCTCTGCAGACCCGGGGCCCCAGGTCCGATCTCTGCGTGGGTCTACCCCACGGGCCCGGAGCTGTGAGCACATGCCCTCTGCAGACCCGGGGCCCCAGGTCCGATCTCTGCGTGGGTCTACCCCACGGGCCCGGAGCTGTGAGCACATGCCCTCTGCAGACCCGGGGCCCCAGGTCCGATCTCTGCGTGGGTCTACCCCACGGGCCCGGAGCTGTGAGCACATGCCCTCTGCAGACCCGGGGCCCCAGGTCCGATCTCTGCGTGGGTCTACCCCACGGGCCCGGAGCTGTGAGCACATGCCCTCTGCAGACCCGGGGCCCCAGGTCCGCCCTCTGCGTGGGTCTACCCCACGGGCCCGGAGCTGTGAGCACAGGCCCTCTGCAGACCCGGGGCCCCAGGTCCGATCTCTGCGTGGGTCTACCCCACGGGCCCGGAGCTGTGAGCACATGCCCTCTGCAGACCCGGGGCCCCAGGTCCGCCCTCTGCGTGGGTCTACCCCACGGGCCCGGAGCTGTGAGCACATGCCCTCTGCAGACCCGGGCCCCAAGTCCGCCCTCTGCGTGGGTCTACCCCAGGGGCCCGGAGCTGTTGGTCTGCCCCCTGCGTTTATCTCTCCCAGGGGCCCGGAGCTGTGAGCACATGCCCACTGCAGACCCGGGGCCCTTGGTCTGCCCTCTGCTTGGGTCTGCCCCAGGGGCCCGGAGCTGTGAGCACATGCCCTCTGCAGACCCCGGGCCCCAGGTCCCCCCTCTGCGTGGGGCCCCAGGCGTCCGGAGCTGTGATCACTGGACGGCCGCAGACGCCACCTGTGCTCTTCGCAGACTTGCAGATTGTTTCTGGTGGTGAGTGAGTCATTCCGATGAGATGACCACGGACAGCAGCTGGTCCCCATCACCCCCACTCAGCACCGAAGCCTGCCGCCCCCCTCTCCCCTCCTGTCTGAGGGAGGGCGCCCCCTGCAGGTCTCAGGAGCAGCGACACCCACCTCATTGCTGAGGTGTGAATCACGTCTGACTCCTGAGGCGGCATACACTGCGGGGAGCCCCTCCTCCCCCCCAGGCCTTAGAAGACCACATCAGACATTAGGGGAGGGGGGGGGGCTATGTGCTGCTCCAGCCAATACAATGCGCAATGTAAACTGTTAGTGGAATCTGGCCTACCTCACCCTTGCTGCCCACACACAGCTCTGCCGATGCACTTCAGTCTTGCCTGCTGTAATGCTGCATCACTGAGGCCCACACACAGCTCTGCCCCGTAATGCTGCAGCACTGAGGCCCACACACAGCTCTGCCCCGTAAAGCTGCAGCACTGAGGCCCACACACAGCTCTGCCTCGTAATGCTGCATCACTGAGGCCCACACACAGCTCTGCCCTGTAATGCTGCAGCACTGAGGCCCACACACAGCTCTGCCCTCTAATGCTGCAGCACTGAGGCCCACACACAGCTATGCCCCTAATGCTGCAGCACTGAGGCCCACACACAGCTCTGCCCTCTAATGCTGCAGCACTGAGGCCCACACACAGCTCTGCCTCGTAATGCTGCAGCACTGAGTCCCACACACAGCTCTGCCCCGTAATGCTGCAGCACTGAGGCCCACACACAGCTCTACCCGTAATGCTGCAGCACTGAGACCCACACACAGCTCTGCCTGTAATGCTGCAGCACTGAGTCCCACACACAGCTCTGCCCCTAATGCTGCATCACTGAGGCCCACACACAGCTCTACCCGTAATGCTGCAGCACTGAGGCCCACACACAGCTCTGCCCTGTAATGCTGCAGCACTGAGGCCCACACACAGCTCTGCCCTCTAATGCTGCAGCACTGAGTCCCACACACAGCTCTGCCTCGTAATGCTGCATCACTGAGGCCCACACACAGCTCTGCCCGTAATGCGGCAGCACTGAGGCCCACACACAGCTCTGCCTCGTAATGCTGCAGCACTGAGTCCCACACACAGCTCTGCCCCTAATGCTGCAGCACTGAGGCCCACACACAGCTCCGCCCCGTAATGCTGCAGGACCGAGGCCCACACACAGCTCTGCCCCGTAATGCTGCAGCACTGAGGCCCACACACAGCTCTACCCGTAATGCTGCAGCACTGAGGCCCACACACAGCTCTGCCTCGTAATGCTGCAGCACTGAGGCCCACACACAGCTCTGCCCGTAATGCTGCAGCACTGAGGCCCACACACAGCTCTGCCACTAATGCTGCAGCACTGAGGCCCACACACAGCTTTGCCCCGTAATGCTGCAGCACTGAGGCCCACACACAGCTCTACCCGTAATGCTGCAGCACTGAGACCCACACACAGCTCTGCCCCGTAATGCTGTAGCACTGAGGCCCACACACAGCTCTACCCGTAATGCTGCAGCACTGAGACCCACACACAGCTCTGCCCGTAATGCTGCATCACTGAGGCCCACACACAGCTCTGCCCCGTAATGCTGCAGCACTGAGGCCCACACACAGCTCTACCCGTAATGCTACAGCACTGAGGCCCACACACAGCTCTGCCTCGTAACGCTGCAGCACTGAGGCCCACACACAGCTCTGCCCCGTAATGCTGCAGCACCGAGGCCCACACACAGCTCTGCCCCTAATGCTGCAGCACTGAGACCCACACACAGCTCTGCCCTGTAATGCTGCAGCACTGAGGCCCACACACAGCTCTGCCCCGTAATGCTGCATCACTGAGGCCCACACACAGCTCTGCCTCAAAATGCTGCAGCACTGAGTCCCACACACAGCTCTGCCCCTAATGCTGCAGCACTGAGGCCCACACACAGCTCTGCCCCGTAATGCTGCAGCACTGAGGCCCACACACAGCTCTACCCGTAATGCTGCAGCACTGAGACCCACACACAGCTCTGCCCGTAATGCTGCATCACTGAGGCCCACACACAGCTCTGCCCGTAATGCTGCAGCACTGAGGCCCACGCACATCTCTGCCTCGTAACGCTGCAGCACTGAGGCCCACACACAGCTCCGCCCCGTAATGCTGCAGCACCGAGGCCCACACACAGCTCTGCCTCGCAATGCTGCAGCACTGAGACCCACACACAGCTCCGCCCCGTAATGCTGCAGCACCGAGGCCCACACACAGCTCTGCCTCGTAATGCTGCAGCACTGAGTCCCACACACAGCTCTGCCCGTAATGCTGCAGCACTGAGGCCCACACACAGCTCTGCCCGTGATGCTGCAGCACTGAGGCGCACACACAGCTCTGCCCCGTAATACTGCAGCACTGAGGCCCACACACAGCTCTACCCGTAATGCTGCAGCACTGAGGCCCACACACAGCTCTGCCCTGTAATGCTGCAGCACTGGGACCCACACACAGCTCTGCCCGTGATGCTGCAGCACTGAGGCGCACACACAGCTCTGCCCCGTAATACTGCAGCACTGAGGCCCACACACAGCTCTACCCGTAATGCTGCAGCACTGAGGCCCACACACAGCTTTGCCCCGTAATGCTGCATCACTGAGGCCCACACACAGCTCTGCCCCGTAATGCTGCAGCACTGAGGCCCACACACAGCTCTGCCCGTAATGCTGCAGCACTGAGGCCCACACACAGCTCTGCCCGTAATGCTGCAGCACTGAGGCCCACACACAGCTCTGCCCGTAATGCTGCATCACTGAGGCCCACACACAGCTCTGCCCCTAATGCTGCAGCACTGAGGCCCACACACAGCTCTGCCCGTAATGCTGCATCACTGAGGCCCACACACAGCTCTGCCCCGTAATGCGGCAGCACTGAGGCCCACACACAGCTCTGCCTCGTAATGCTGCAGCACTGAGTCCCACACACAGCTCTGCCCTGTAATGCTGCATCACTGAGGCCCACACACAGCTCTGCCCCTAATGCTGCAGCACTGAGGCCCACACACAGCTCTGCCCTGTAATGCTGCATCACTGAGGCCCACACACAGCTCTGCCCTCTAATGCTGCAGCACTGAGGCCCACACACAGCTATGCCCCTAATGCTGCAGCACCGAGGCCCACACACAGCTCTGCCCCGTAATGCTGCATCACTGAGGCCCACACACAGCTCTGCCCCGTAATGCTGCAGCACTGAGGCCCACACACAGCTCTGCCCGTAATGCTGCAGCACTGAGGCCCACACACAGCTATGCCCCTAATGCTGCAGCACTGAGGCCCACACACAGCTCTGCCCGTAATGCTGCAGCACTGAGGCCCACACACAGCTATGCCCCTAATGCTGCAGCACTGAGGCCCACACACAGCTCTGCCCTGTAATGCTGCAGCACCGAGGCCCACACACAGCTATGCCCCTAATGCTGCAGCACTGAGGCCCACACACAGCTCTGCCCTGTAATGCTGCAGCACCGAGGCCCACACACAGCTCTGCCCCGTAGTGCTGCATCACTGAGACCCACACACAGCTCTGCCAGTGCGCCTTAGTCCTGACCTGCTCTGACCCGTAATGCTGCAGCACTGAGGCCCACACACAGCTCTGCCCCGTAATGCTGCAGCACTGAGGCCCACACACAGCTCTACCAGTGCACCTCATTCCTGACCTGCTCTGCCCCGTAATGCTGCAGCACTGAGGCCCACACACAGATTTGCCCCGTAATGCTGCAGCACCGAGGCCCACCTACAGCTGAGACTATGCAGCAGATGATGGATTATGTAGCAAATGCGGTAAATCCATAATAATTTGAAAAATGCTCCAGCAAAATTATCACACAATTCCAGTGGCTCTCTTTAAAGGAAATGTAAGTGTGCCAATTACGTTTTAAGCCGAGTCTGACCCGTTTTAGGGGTCAGCGCACAACCACAGTGCAGGTGAGTCCCCCCAAAAATGGAAAATGTGGGGTAAACACCCACAAAGGCGTCACAGTATCATTAAAAGAAGTCTGGCGGCCCCAGCCAGAACATATTTTGGGGGCCCAGGGATGGAACAGTTTTGAATTTTATTACCTATTACCTGATAATCCAAGCTTGCATCACGCCAAGCAATGCTAAGTTATTTGTGCACACGATAAATGAGTGGTTTTCTTGTGAAGACCTTGATTTTTTATAGCGGTAGTATCAAAAGGATTCAAAAGGATCAGTATGGTAAGGTATTGAAGATTTTTAATGATCAGTACATCCAAGAAGAGATGTTCGGGATAAAGTTAAAAAAAAAAGCCGACACGTGTTTCGTCACACCGTGTAGCGGCTGCGACTCCTCAGCGCTGGAAACGCTGTAATGGCGTTTGAGGTCTAAAAGGCGGTCATGGTATAAACCGGCAATCTTGCGGAAATGTTTACGATAGAGGACGGGTGTGCCCCGTAAACAGCTCTGTAAGTGGGTATGGAGGCACGGGTCCGTGCAGAAATTACTGCCCTACCATGACCGCCTTTTAGACCTCAAACGCCATTACAGCGTTTCCAGCGCTGAGGAGTCACAGCCGCTACACGGTGTGACGAAACACGTGTCGGCTTTTTTACTTTATCCCGAACATCTCTTCTTGGATGTCCTGTTCATTAAAAATCTTCAATACCTTCCATACTGATCCTTTTGAATCCTTTTGATACTACCGCTATAAAAATCAAGGTCTTCAAAAGAAAACCACTCATTTATCGTGTGCACGGGACACGTCTTATCTATGTTGGAATAGGAGACACGTCTCCTACCTTGGCAGGGGCTGGTTTTCCATTGGGTTTGTTCCCCTGACCCGATTGCACTGGACTTAACGCTTGTAGCCACGATCTACACTAAAGGTACACGCAGAGCGCCACGACTTCCTTACATCTTAGCAAACCCATTCTCCCCCGTTGAATACTAAATTATTTGTTAAACTTTATCAGGACCACGCACAAAAACAGTTGGAATATGTTTTGCATTAGACAAAACAAATCCTTAAGATGGCGCTGGTTAGAGAGACAGAGTTAGAAGTACAGGAAGGTGTAGAGCAGAGTTCTTCAAACTTTTTGATGCCGAGACCCCCTTGTAAAACCTTTTTAGGGGTAAGGACCCCCTTCCGACAAAAGTTTTTAGAAACTGGTACTCCTCATCATCTTTTGACAACCATAAATGCGCCTGTTAGACCTCATCAATTCCATCCATCATTCATCCTTCCATCCATCCATCCATCCATCCATCCATCCATCCATCCTTCATCCATCCACCCTTTCATCTTTCCATCCATACATCCATCCTTTACCCATCCACCCTTCCATCCATCCACCCATCATTCATCCGCCCACCTTTTCACACATCCATCCATCATTTCATCCATGCAACCTTTTATCCATCCATACATCCACCCACCCTTTCATCCTCCCATCCTCCCATCCATACATCCATCCTTCATCCATCCACCCACCCTTTCATCCATCCACCCATCATTCATCCCCCCAGCTTTTCACACATCCATCCATGCATCATTCATCCAAGCAACCTTTTATCCATCCATACATCCATCCATCCATCCATCATCGGTCCACCCTTTCATCCTTCCATCCATCCACACTTTCATCCATCCATCCTTCATCCGTCCACCCTTTCATCCTTACATCCATACATCTATCCTTCATCCATCTATCTTTCACCCATCCACCCTTTCATCCTTACATCCATACATCCATCCTTTACCCATCCATCCTTCCATCCATCCACCCATCATTCATCCACCCACTTTTTCACACATCCATCATTCATCCATGCAACCTTTTATCCATCCATACATCCATCCACCCTTCCATCCATCCATCCATCCTTCATCAGTCCACCCTTTCATCCTTCCATTCATCCACCCTTTCATCCATTCATCCACCCTTTCATCCATTCATCCGCCCTTTTATCCGGTAGTCAGTCAAAATATCGATTTTGTTACTTCGACTTACACTAACATCGAGTTGGTAATATCGATGGGACAGAATATCGATGTCCAGAATATCGATGGCCAGAATATCGACTCTAAGGTAAGTAATATCGAAATTACTTATATCGATAGCATATATATCGATGTAAGTAATATCGACATTACTTATATCGATAGCATATATATCGATGTAAGTAATTTCGATTTACTAATATGTGTTAGAAATATTAGTTAAGTATTTAAATTAATTGTTATAATATGTGTTTAATATGTTTTTATAAAAAAAAAATATATAAAAGTAAATAATATGTTTTACTACCAGAGCGGGTTGTGGGTTTATAGGGGAATAGGGTGGGAAGTAATTTATTTGTAATTAAATATTTTAATGATTAATTTATTTTGCTATTCAATAGTAATTGGCAATTAATTATTTTAATTGATTAATTGATTAACTAATTGCTAATTTATGTATTTTTTTAAGTAAATTATATGTTTTACTACTGGAGCGGGTTGTGGGTTTTTAGGGGAATAGGGTGGGAAGTAATTTATTTGTAATTAAATAATTTTTTTAAATGATTAATTTATTTTGCATTTCTATATTAATTGGCAATTAATTATTTTAATTGATTAATTGATTAATTAATTGCTAATTTATGTATTTTTTAAGTAAATTATATGTTTTACTACTGGAGCGGGTTGTGGGTTTGTAGGGGAATAGGGTGGGAAGTAATTTATTTGTAATGAAAAAATTATTTTTTAATGATTACTTTATTTTGGTATGGAATATTAATTGGCAATGATTTATTTTAATTGATTAATAGAATAATTAATTGATAATTTATCTATATTTTTAACTAAATTATATGTTTTACTGCTGGAGCAGGTTGTGGGTTTATAGGGGAATAGGGTGGGAAGTAATTTAATTGTAATATTAATTTATTTTGGGTAAATGATTATTTTTAGGGTTCAGGGTCAGTTTTGGGTTTTTGGGTAAAGGTGTATTTTTTGGGTTCAGGGTCAGTTTTCAGTTTGTTGGTAAATGGGTTTTTTAAGGGTTCAGGGTCAGTTTTTAGTTTTTGGGAAAGGGGTATTTTTAGGGTTCAGGGTCAGTTTTCAGTTTGTGGGTTTGGAGATTTTTAAGGGTTCAGGGTCAGTTTTCAGTTCTTGGGTAAAGGTGTATTTTTAGGGTTCAGGGTCAGTTTTCAGTTTGTTGGTAAAGGGGTTTTTTAAGGGTTCAGGGTCAGTTTTTAGTTTTTTGGAAAGGGGTATTTTTAGGGTTCAGGGTCAGTTTTCAGTTTGTGAGTAAAGAGATTTTTAAGGGTTCAGGGTCAGTTTTCAGGTCTTGGGTAAAGGTGTATTTTTTGGGTTCAGGGTCAGTTTTCAGTTTGTTGGTAAAGGGGTTTTTTAAGGGTTCAGGGTCAGTTTTCAGTTTTTGGGTAAAGGGGTATTTTTAGGGTTCAGGGTCAGTTTTTAGTTTTTGGGTAAAGGGGTATTTTTAGGGTTCAGGGTCAGTTTTAGGTTTTTGGGTAAAGGGGTATTTTTAGGGTTCAGGGTCAGTTTTCCCTACTGTTGCACCCACTGGAGTGGGAATAGTAATTATTTTTAAGTAATTATATATTATATATGATTTTTAATTATTATTTTTAAAATTAAATATGTATTATTATTTTTTTAACCATTATTATATATATTTAAATATGTTTAAGTAATTAATAACTATTATTTAAAGTATTTTTTATGTTATTTAAAAAAAATCGATATATTTAACAACGATATTTTTAACATCGATATTTTTTTTCTCGATATTTTGGTACTTACCATGTTGTACATAGGGCGTCGATATTTTTGCTATCGATATAATCACGCCGATATTTGTGTAGTTCGAAATTCTGTCTGTCGAAATTCTGTCATAGATTCCTTTTATCCATCCATTCATCCTTCATCCGTCCACCCTTTCATCCTTACATCCATACATCTATCCTTCATCCATCTATCCTTCACCCATCCACCCTTTCATACTTCCATCCATACATCCATCCTTCATCCATCCACCCTTTTATCCATCCATTCACCCATCATTCATCCACCCATCTTTTCACACATCCATCCATCCATCATTCATCCATGCAACCTTTTATCCATCCATACATCCTTCATCCATCTACCCTTTCATCCTTCCATCCATCCACCCTTTCATACATCCATCCTTTCATCCATCCATCCACCCTTTCATCCATCCATTCATCATTTATCCACCCACCTTTTCACACATCCATCCATCCTTCATCCTTACATCCATCCATCCACCCATCATTCATCCACCCACCTTTTCTGTGCCACTCTCATTGGGGGTGTCAGTATCTCTCTGCGTCTTCTTCCTTCCTTCCCGATCATGGGAGGGCATCTCTGTGCCTCCCTGCTGGGGGCGGGGGACGTGTCACGGGACCCACAGCTCCAGGCGCGCAATATCCATTGACCTCAAAGGGCTACATTAAAGCCTGCTCCCCCAGCCCCCCTCACTCCCCCCCACTTCCCCTCCTCCCCCAGCTTGAAATGGCTTCAGGGACACACACACACACAGCCACACCCTAGTATTTGACAGGTATTTAAAAGACCTTTTACTTGTTAATGAGGCTTTGATGTTTTTCACACCTCAGTGTGAATTAGGTCCCCACCTTGAGCACCCTCAGCCCAATGCCAGGAACTGCACTCTGACAGAATCTGCGACCCCTTTCCAAGGACTTCACGACCCCCCTGGGGGTCGCCCCCCACAGATTGAAGACCTATGGTGTAGAGTGAGAGGGATTTAGATAAATAGAATTGATAGGGAACAAATAGGGAGAAAGTCAATTTTCTCATGGGGACCCTTTGAAGATAAGGGCCCTGGGCAATTGCCCACTCTTTCAATGTCTTTATATATCTCTGGGGGTCCCTTTACCTTCAGCCTTCCTGGAGTTCCCTGTGACGACAAGTTGGGGTCACATCATAAGTAGAGACGAGGACGAGTAGGACTAGGAGTAATGGGAAGCACTCTTTCCCGGCAGCTCCGCCAGCAGATCCAGGCCACTTCTGACCCCAGCAGCAGAGTTCGAGCCTCGCGCCCGAATCTGCCACAGGTTTCAGTGATTATTCTACTTACGCGCTTCTGGCATCAGCGCTTGTGAGATTTTGGGTTCACTGAGTGTCCTTGTGATTTTTCCTTCCTTAAAGTTACAGGTTGTGCCCTAATTTTTATTCATTTTTATTAATTTCTATCCTTTTTGCATCCCTTGCCCTCTGTGCCCTCCCTGCTCCCCGCCGCTGCTCCCCTGCAGCCCCACCTCGTCTTCTGTGTCCCGCCCCCATTGGCCGCCCGCTCACCCCTCCCAGCTGCTCTTCCCTCCCACTTCGCCTCTTACGGAGGGCGGCGCGCGGAAGCGCAGCGGGCGTGCGCAGCGGGCGCGCCGCTGGCGCTCCGAAGGCATGCCAAAGGCGAGCCTGTCTGCACCCGTCCGCGCCTGGACCGCGCCCAGCGCCAGAACCCCTGGATCCCGCTCCCGCCGCAACACCAGACTGCTCTACGACTCAAGCACCCTCCACGCACTCAACACCGGACGAGACCACCCCTGCTACCAGGCCACCTCGAAGCACACCCAAGGGCCCTTCACCTGCCGGGATTGCAGCTTCACCAGCATCCAGCCCGCCAAACCACCAACCAGAGAACCCAACCATCTCAGATGCATCCTCCTCAACACCTGCTCCGCTCGCAAGCATGCCATCGAACTTTGGGACCTCCTAGACTCTACCGCCCCCGACGTCACCTTCCTGACGGTGACCTGGCTGAACGCCACCTCAGCACCAGACATCGCCATAGCCATCCCACAAGGCTACAAGATCTCATGCAGAGACCGCAACAACAGAGTTGGAGGGGGACTCGCTATCGTTCACAAAGACACACTCAGAGTCTTGACCAACACCGACACCCTCACTACTGCCGAACACATGCACTTCCAGATCCACACCGACCCCAACACGACCGTCAGAGGAACACTCGTCTACAGACCATCCGGACCACAACCACAGTTCAACGACACCATCGCCGACCTCATCAGCACGCACGCCATCGCCTCCATGGACTACATCCTCCTCGGGATTTTAACTTCCACCTCGAGAACAACAACGATGCCAACTCCACCGCCCTGATCGACAATCTTGCCAACCTTGGACTCAAACAGCTCGTGATGACCCCCACCCACGCCGCCGGACACACGCTGGACCCCATCTTCTCTGCAAGCCTCTACGTCTCCTTCAACCACACCACCGAACCCCATTGGACCGACCACAGATGCGTCCACTTCACCTTCAAGAAACCCACCACACACCACCGCACCCAACATTTGCCACGCCGCTGCTGGGGCAAGGTCACCAAGGACCAACTGACAACCACCCTCACCCTGAAACCACCCGCCGACCCCATCGACCCGACACCGCTGCGACCAACCTCAAACAGTGGATCAACGACTGTGCCAACACCCTCGCCCCTCTCAAGATCTCCACAACCAACCACACCAACAAGAAAGCCGCCTGGTTCACCGAAGACCTCCGGACATCCAAGCGCACCTGCCGGAAGCTGGAGAAGAAATGGCTCCACGACCGAATGCCAGACAGCCACACAACCCACAAGAACGCCACCTGCAGACACCACCAACTCATCAGGACCACCAAGAGGACCGCCTTCAAGGACCGCCACACAACACCAAAGAGCTCTTCAGCATCGTGAAAGAACTCTCCAACCCCAGCTCCAACACCAATGACATTCCTCCATCACAGGTCCTGTGCGACTCCCTGATCACCTTCTTTCACAGCAAAATCACCAACATCCACGACAGCTTCAACTCCAACACCCCCGCACCCACCACCGAGACTATCACGCCCGCGATCCCCACCCGCACCAGCTGCCTGACCGCCTGGTCCTCCGTCAGCGACGAAGACACTATCAAAACCATGAACTCCATCCACTCCGGATCCCCATCCGACCGCTGCCCTCACCGTGTGTTCAACAAAGCCAGCACAACCATCGTGCCCCACCTCTGGAAAGCAATCAACATTTCCTTCGAGACAGCAACCTTCCCGGAAAGCTGGAAGCACACCAAGATCAACGCCTTACTGAAAAAACCCAAGGCGGACCCCAAGGACCTCAAGAACTTCAGGCCCATCTCCCTGCTCCCCTTCCCGGCAAAAGTGACAGAGAAGATCGTCAACAAACAGCTAACCCGCTACCTTGAAGACAACAACATCTTGGACCCTTCCCATTCCAGTTTTCGCAGCAATCACAGCACCGAGACCGCCCTCATCGCCGCCACCGACGACATCAGGATCCTGATGGACAAGGGAGAAACAGCCGCCCTCATCCTCCTAGACCTATCAGCAGCCTTCGATACGGTCTGCCACCGCACCTTATCAGCACGCCTCCATGACGCCGGAATCCGAGAGAAGGCCCTGGCCTGGACAACATCCTTCCTCTCCGGCAGAAACCAGAGCGTCCGCCTCCCACCCTTCCGCTCAAAAACCACCAAGATCATCTGCGGCGTTCCTCAGGGATGCTCCCTCTGCCCGACGCTGTTCAATGTCTACATGGCACCACTCGCCCACATCGCACGACAATATAGCCGCAACATCATCTCCTACGCCGACAACACCCAGCTGATCATCTCCCTCACCGAAGACCCCCACACCGCCAAAGCTAACCTCCACAGAGGAATGAAGGCTGTCGCTGACTGGATGAAGGACAGCAGACTGAAACTGAATTCAGACATGACGCAGGTCCTCATTCTTGGACCCACCCCATCAGCCTAGGACGACTCCTGGTGGCCCACATCGCTAGGCACAGCTCCGGAACCCACAGACCACGCACGCAACCTGGGAGGTCATCCTCGACTCCACCCTCTCCATGACCAGGCAAGTCAACGCCGTCTCCGTGTCCTGCTTCAACACCCTCCGAATGCTCCGCAGGATCTTCAAATAGATCCCCCCGACACGAGAAAAACCGTCACCCAGCCCCTCGTCACCAGCAGACTCGACTACGGGAACGCCCTCTACTAAGGATCAACAACCAAGCTCCTGAGACGACTACAACAAATCCAGAACGCCTCGGCACGACTAATCCTCGATGTCCCCTGATGCAGCCACATCACACCCCACCTGCGAGGCCTACATTGGCTCCCCGTCAACAAGAGGATCACCTTCAAACTCCTCATCCACGCACACAAAGTGCTACACAACACCGGCCCCACATACCTCAACGACCGACTCAGCTTCCATATCCCCACCCGCAGCCTCCGCTCGGCCAGCCTCGCCCTCACCTCAGTTCCTCGTATCCGGAAGACCACCGGCGGCGGCAGATCCTTCTCCTACCTTGCCTCCAAGACCTGGAATGCTCTCTCTACCAGTTTACGACAGACCCAGGACCTGCTGAGCTGCAGGAGACTTCTCAAGGCCTGGCTCTTCGATCATTAGCAGTGCCCTCCACCCCCCCGCCCCCTCCCCCCCAGCGCCTTGAGACCCTCACAGGTATGTAGCACGCTTTAGAAATGTAGTGATTGATTGATTGATTGAATGAAGGTTATCAGTAAGTAACCAGGGCTTTACTAATGCCCGCAGGAAGGGACGGTCAGTCTATCCTTAGGCAGCGGTGATTAACAATTTACCAGTCTTTTATATTTAAAGGACAGTCGGCATTGGGAGGGACAAACCGCACCTCTTAATTTTAAAGATGCCATTAAACTGTGTTTGTTTTTTATAATCTGCAATGGACCTCTGGTCTCACCTCAGACATCTCCTGCTTCCACAGGTGTAGAACTTTCCTTTTCCTCATTTCGCTTATCCTTGCCCCTCAGCCCCCCCCCCCCCCCCCCATTCCTGCCTCACAGTGACACCCCCAGCACTGCTCCTTTGCTCTGCACTGTTTCTTCACCCTTCTAAGTTCACATTTGCTTTACACGGCGATATCTGCATAAGAGTTCAGAGGAGGATTTCTGAGGTCCCAATATTCAGATCTTTAAAAAATAATAAGACAGAGACCCCCCCCCGTCAGTCTACCACCCACAGAACCCACCAGCTGTGCAACATGGAAATGTGGAAACTGAGACTCCTCACCCTCATGACACATTTTACCATCATGAGGTTATGACCCCTAATGCCCTGCCCACCCTTTGTGGCCTGTCCACCTTCTACAGCAGGAGTAATTGCCCCCGATGCTTCAGGCCAAGAGGTTGGGGGCAAAGACTGCATCTCCCCCCACGAATGAAGCAGGGGGGGGGGGCTTCCCCGGTAATACTGGTGAGATGGGGACGTAAATGAACAAAACTAGCTTCTCTCTGGGGAGTAGATTAAAACCAACTTATTGGTCACCTGTTTTCAGGTGCCTTGGTTTAAAATATTACAGGAATTTGGGGTTCAAAATTTATTGTGTCACATTAATTGATCGGGAAACAAAGGTGCATATAATTTCATCTTTACTTTAGATTTTGTGAAATGTACAAAAAAACTTTACTCCTGTGTTCTAGATATAACCTTTTTACAAAGAAAGACTAATCATGCATTAGTCCTTGAGGGTGAACATGTACATACAGTCAGATTCTCAAGCCACAGATCTAAGTAGAGGCTTAAAAAGTCTTAAATACAGTCCATGTATTTTCTGTTGGCATAGTTTCCAGCCACAGTATTGCTCCATAATTGTATGTTCTTTATTTCCGCAAGCCTCCATATAGTGTCGATAGGTTTCAGCCTTCCGAGTTTGTAAAAAGGCTTCCTCAGGACAAACAGCAAGGACCTGCAATCAAACATACATTGTAATAAATGTGATCCATTTACTTTGCCTCTTTGTACCTAAGCATGCCACTTGACTCTTTAATTATCCTATATCTATACCAAAACCTACAGGACAAGTACACAACATCCTAGTGGCAGCAAAAGCTTTGTTCAATATTATGCACACACTGTCTGTATGACTGAGTCTATTGACTCCCTATCCATTTGTATCATCCAGTTCTACCATACATAAGCGATTAGGTTTGTTTGTTTCCTGGATCATACAAGTAATAAGTGCTTCTTATACAATCATATAGTGGGAGATATCTGACACTCACTGTACGCATCACAGCATTTTAATATTCTACATATGAACAGCGTGCACGCAAACAAACTAGACCAAAGTAAAATTCACGTAGGATGACTACGTTGTTGCTGTCATCGGTTTATCTTCTAACCTTGCACAATGTATACCCCCATTTTGTGCAGCAAATGGAGTTTACCGTAGATGTAATCATTTGGATCAGGTCTTTTTAACCACTGGGGCACCACTAGTCAACTTAAGATATTCGCCCTGCACATCCACACCATTATGTTGGGGCGTTCCCGGGGGGTCAGCCTTGTCCACTTTACTTTTCAATATCTGTGTTCAACAAATAGCAAATTGCAAAAAGAAAGTCCTCTGATTTTTGGAACAATTGATAAATCTGTTGGCAAATCCAGCCCTGAAATTTTGCCCCCCAACCCCCAAAATCTCTGTGTCGGAGGAGATTCCTCTGTTGGATTCTACCTTTGCGTTACCTCCTTCTCCAGAAATAGGAGGAGGCCCCTGATCTCCATGTGCCAGGGTTCCTGTATCTAACCTCTAGTACCAACAGCTGGGTTCATCCAGGCCCTTGAGCTGACTTCTATTCTCTCTCTTTCCTGTTTCAGTCCCGCCTCGAGTCCGCCGAGGGCCAAAGATCCTTAAAGCTCTCTTGGGGCAGAACCTGGTCCTGCCCTGTGTGGCCCAGGGTGACCCGATGCCCTCCCTTCGCTGGTACAAGGATGGTGTCGCCGTGTCCGTGGGGACGGAGGAGCACCTGGACGGCCCAGATGGATCCATCACTGCCGAGGATGTCCAGCACTCGGATTCTGGACTCTATCGATGCGTCGCCACAAACAGCGCTGGCCAGGATGCGCTGGAGTTTGTCCTGGAAGTATTAGGTAAGTGCAAGGCCAATACCCTTAAAAGAAGATTTGGACATCAGCTAATTCCTCAATAGGCTGCAAGGGAAGGAGGGCCAAGGTGAAGACGGTTTAACAGGGGATGAGGACCCACTGTGTTTGATGGGCAGGAGAGTAGAGAGGGGAGGGCTTGGGTAGTGAGTGTACGGCCCACTGTGCCGCTTGGCTAACTATCTGTTCCTTCTTCGGTCCGCAGAGCCCCCTTCTTTCCTCGATGGAGCCGATGTCCTGCTGGAGAAGCTGGTTCACGACAGGGTAGAACTCACCTGCCCTGTGCAAGGTAAGAGCCAATCACTCAGCAGTGGGGGTATTAGTGTGGGTCTCACCAGAGAGATGGCTTACTCAAAGGAGAGGAGAGAGACTCACATACGGGCAGCTATTCTGACTGGAAGGTACCCCACAAGGCAGCTTATCACAGGAGAAGGGGGGACTCAAAGTGCAGCAGATGTGCTGGCGAGGGGTACTCATAGGATTGGTACTGCCATAAGATTTCACATACTCACATGCCGGTGAGCGTACTCACAGGAGAGAAGAGGTATTCGAAAGTGAGGGGATATACAGGATAGATATAGTGATCAGGGAGCCGGACGTCTTGCACTTCTTGGGGTCGCAGATGTTGATGAGTTATACGTATACAGGAGATCGAGTGTGTAGTTGACATACACAGGGAGTGCGGGCATTCTCACAGTGAAGGGGACCTACTCTCATTGGAAGCACTTCCGAAAGAGGCAGGGTGATGTCATACTTTTTCCAAATCTGATTGGCTGGAGGATACACCTATGAGTAATAAAGGTGTGTGGTAGTTATTCGTACTGCCCAAGGCTCTGCATGCTGTTGGTAGTAAAGGTCGTTCAAGGCTTCCTTAGTTTACTTGAGACTCCCAGGTAGCTTTGGCCGAGGAATCTATCTTTACTCAGAGGACGCGGTGTGTAATGTTAGCTTTGGATATATAACACAGAAGTCATCACTCTTTTAAAAGGAGTATATTCTTAACGCATTCAGCTAGAGCAGCTAAAAGTAGTTCTAATGGTAGAAACAGGACTGTGAGTCCGCAGATATGTACCCCAAATAAACACAATTGTGACTGTGGCCTTCACTTTCATTAGGGCGAAGTGAATTTATGGGCTATGCGAATGTGTGGGCGATAGAGTCGATGATCTTTTGATTCTGTAGCCAATGTGACTTTACGAGCCATGTGAATCTGTGAATCTACAGGATTTGTGAATCTGTGGCCTATGTAAATTTATGGGCTGTGTGAGTCTGTGGGCTATCAAATGTTATGTTATGGCAGCTTATAAAGTGCAATGGTTACTCCAAACGGAGTGTCCCCGCGCTAAATCCCATTCCGCGCTGAGATTATGAAGGAGCCCAAGTGAACAGCAACACTCTAGGGAGCGAGATTTTTTCTGAACAGCTACGTTTTAAGTTGCTTCCTCAAAGCTGCTTCTGATGTCTCCTGTCTTAGGTACGTAGGTAGAGAATTCCCCCTCTTGGCTGCCAGGTTCCTAAAAAAACTACCTCCGAAACCTTTCCTATTGAATTTAGGAATGCAGACCAGGCCAGTACCAGCGGACTTCAGGCTGCACATGGGTTGGTAGTAGTGTATCATCGGGCGGAGATATTTCGGGCCCTTGCCCTGTAAGATTCTGTGGACATAGCATAAGGCTCTGAAGGAGATCCTCTCCTCAACGGGGAGCCAATGGAGAATCTCCAAAGCGCTACCTGTTGGAGAGAGTCTATGGATGTTTAAAAGCATCCGAGTAGACGGTTTTTGCACCCGCTGGAGCATATGAATGTTCCTCTTTGGTGCCCCCAGATAGAGGACTTAGCAATGGTATAGTCTGTATGTTACAAGCGCCTGTACCACTGTCTTTCTCACATTGTCCGGGATGAGTCCTAAGGTTTTTTTCAGCATTTTTAAGATCCCTAAACAGGTGCCTGTGAGAGCTGAGATCTGGCCACAGAAGGATAAAGTGGAGTCAAACCATACTCTAAGATTTTTAACTTTCTGACTCGGAGAGAGTGGAGATTCTAACAAGCTGGGCCACCACATTCAGGACCAAATGGAGGGTTGTTTTCCTACCACCAGGATATCTCTTTTTCTGGCATTAAGCCTGAGGCAACTATGTTTCATCCAGTCTGCCGTGTCCTCCAGGCGGAGCGTGAAATCCTTTGCCGCTTTGCCGTTGTTCTGGGCCAAAGTAAGAATCAGCTGCGTGTCATCTGCATATGACACCATCTGCACCCCATCTTTGTTCAACAGGTCTGCTAGAGGTCGCATGTACAGATTGAAAAGGGTCGGGCTCAAGGCAGAGCCTTGAGGCACCCCCTGTTTCAGATGTTAAATAGACAAAACATAGGAGTTTTGAAGGATGCAATCTTCTAAAAAACTCACCAGCCAACACAGGACCAGACCCTCTATACCTGCATGGTGACGACAGTCAAGAAGTATACCATGAGAGATAGTCTTGGAATCCATGGGCTACCTTACTTTATGACCTATGGGAATCTGTGAGTTTTCTGAATCTGTGGCTTTGTAAATCTGTGGATAAAGGGAAATCTATGAACTTGAGAATCCCTGGGCTATGTGAGTCAGTGGATTACAGCGTGAATCTTTCTGGATTCACTATGCTGTGCATGTTTCTGCTGTCTAGTGGTTGGGTCAGGAATCGTAGTCTTTTCTTTCTTTTTTTTTTGTAGCCCAGGTGGGCGTCGACATCCCACCTTTTGATGTACATCCCGTGACGTTGGCACGCTTCCTGCGGAAGTTTCCACCTTTGGGCGCCATCTTCAGATTCTTTTTTCTGCCATTGGGTCTGGATCGTTCCCGAGAGGCTCCAGAGTTTTGGAGGAAAGAAGACACAGAAAAGTCGAATTTTGCACGGAAAAGACTGAAAAGACGACGAGGGATAACATCATTGAGCCGGGACGACAAAGAAGAAGGAGAACTTCGAAAACTTCGACGTCCAATGGAGAATGCGCACACAGGGGGCCCCCTGAGCACACGAAATGGACAACAAACCTTTTAAATTCTGCCGTAATTGCCACCACAAATACACGCAGAAGGATAAGCACCCGGTTTGCAACCTCTGCCTACCGGTCGACCACGAGAGCAAGGACTGCAACGCCTGCTCCGCCTTCACACCGAAGACTCTCCGGGTTAGGGAGCGACAGAGACGAGCCAACTACAACATGCAGGGCAAAAGTTGACAGCCGTCCCTTCGAGACCTAGGGTCCTTGAGCGACGAGGAGGACAACGCGCCGGAGAAGACGACGACTACACGGTCGTAGAGACCGATAAGAAGACTTTCTAAAGAGGTAGGAGAGTCGACGACCCCTAAACCCCCGACAGAGCCTCAGAAGCCTGAGGCAGACTCCTGAAAAACAGAGTCGAAGTCCTCGAAGGGAGCACTGGCGCCAAAAATCTCGACGGCCACAGCTACATCCAAGGACAAACAGCCCAGTGGATCCTTCGAAAAGGACTCCCAGGTAAGTCAAGTCAAGTCAAGTCAGAAATGTATATAGCGCGCTACATACCCATAGGGTCTCAAGGCGCTTGAGGAAGGGGGGGAAATTACTTGTCGAATATCCAAGTTTTAAGTTGCTTTCTGAATGCTAGGTGGTTCTGAGTAAGGCGAAGGTGAGTGGGAAGAGAGTTCCAGGTTTTGGCTGCCAGGTAGGAGAAGGATCTACCTCCCATGGTGGCTTTGTTGATGCGAGGAACAGTGGCAAGGGCTTGGTTGGAGGATCGTAGCTGACGGGAGGGGGTGTAGAAGGACAGTCGTGTGTTGAGGCATTCGGGTCCAAGTTCGTAAAGTGCTTTGTGTGCGTGGGTTAAGAGGCGGAAGGTAATCCTCTTATTTACGGGGAGCCAGTGGAGGTTTTTCAGGTGACCAGAGATGTGTTCTTTACGCGGGATATCTAGTATGAGCCTGGCTGAGGCGTTCTGGATGCGTTGGAGTTTTTTCTGGAGTTTTGCAGTGGTACCGGCGTATAGGGTGTTTCCGTAGTCCAGGCGACTCGTAACCAGTGCGTGAGTGACCGTTTTTCTAGTTTCGGTGGGGATCCAGCGAAATGTTTTTTTGAGCATGCGAAGAATGTTGAAGCAAGATGATGAGACAGCGTTGACTTGTCTGGTCATTGAGAGTGAGGAGTCCAGGATGACGCCCAGGTTCCGTGCGTGGTCCGTCGGGATGGGTGCTTTTCCAAGGGCCTCTGGCCACCAAGAGTCGTCCAAGGCGGAGGGGGAGGTGCCTAAGATTAGGACTTCTGTTTTGTCTGAATTCAGTTTCAGACGGCTATGCTTCATCCACTCGGCTACTTCTTTCATTCCTTCGTGTAAGTTGTTTTTGGCGGTGTTGGGGTCCTTGGTGAGTGAGAGGATCAGTTGGGTGTCGTCAGCGTAGGAGATGATGTTGAGATTGTGTTGGCGAGCGATGGCTGCGAGGGGGCTCATGTACACGTTGAAGAGGGTGGGGCTGAGTGACGATCCTTGCGGCACGCCGCAGATGACTTCAGAGGCCTCCGATTTGAATGGAGGGAGCCGGACTCTCTGAGTTCTTCCGGTGAGGAAGGAGGTGATCCATTCCAGTGCTTTTCCTTGGATTCCGATGTTACTGAGGCGCTGTAATAGGGTGCTATGGCAGACTGTGTCGAAGGCAGCGGAGAGGTCAAGGAGGATGAGGGCGACTGTTTCTCCGTTGTCCAGTAGGGTTCGAATGTTGTCTGTTGCTGCGATGAGTGCGGTCTCAGTACTGTGTTTGGCTTGGAATCCGGACTGTGAGGGGTCGAGGGATTTGTTGCTTTCGAGAAAGGCGGCAAGCTGGTTGTTGACAGCTTTCTCGATGACTTTGGCCAGGAAAGGAAGGAGCGAGATGGGGCGGTAGTTTTTGAGTTCGGTGGGGTCAGCTGTGGGTTTTTTCAGAAGGGCGTGTTTCCAGCTTTCCGGGAAGGTGGCGGAGTTGAGGGAGCAGTTGATGACGTCTCGGAGGTGTGGAGCTATGATGGAGTCTGCTTTGTTGAAGATGTGGTGAGGGCATGGGTCAGTTGGGGATCCTGAGTGGATGGAGTTCATCAGGCGGATGGTGTCCTCAATGGAGATTGGGTTCCAGTCGTTGAGGATGTTCAAGGGGGGTGGGGGTCCTGCAGAGGTTTGGGTGGGTTGGTGTTCGGGTCGGTTGTCGAAGCTGTTGTGGATGTCTGCAATTTTGTTGTGGAAGAAGGAAGCTAGGGAGTCGCAGAGGGCTTGAGAGGGGGTGATGTTGTTGGAGTTGGCTGATGGGTTGGTAAATTCTTTGACGATGTTGAATAACTCCTTGCTATTGTGGGCGTTGTTATCTAGTCGGTCTTTGAAAGTGGCTTTCTTGGCAGACCGGATTAGTTGGTGGTGTATGCGGGTGGCGTTTTTGAAGGCGTCCCTGGTGTTGGAGTTTGGGTCTTTTTTCCATGCTTTCTCGAGGGAGCGACAGAGTTTCTTGGATTTCTTAAGATCATCGTTGAACCAGGAGGCGTTTTTGCTGCTTAGTTTGATTTGATGTTTTTTCAACGGTGCTAGGATGTCTGCGCTTTTGGATAGCCATTGGGTGAAGTTAATGGCTGCTTGGTCGGAGTTTGAGGAGTGGGCAGGAGGGATTTGAAGGAGCGATGAGGAGATCTGGTCGATGGTGAGTTTGTTCCAATTTCTACGCAGGGTGGGTTGAGGGTGGTAGTGGATTGTGGACTTATTGTAGAAAAAGTGAACGCAGCTGTGGTCCGTCCAATGAAGAGCTGTGGTGTGGCTGAATGAGACGTGTTTCCTGGAGGTGAAGATAGGATCGAGTGTGTGACCTGCAATGTGGGTGGGGGAAGTGACAAGTTGTTTGAGTCCGAGGTTTGCGAGGTTATCCAGAAGGGTGGTGGCGTTGATGCCGAGGCCCATCTCGACGTCGAAGTATACGTCGAAGAGAGCAGCCGAACCATTCGACGCCGAACAGGCCGCCGAACTGGAAAGAAAGAAAAGACGGCTGGTAGCCGAAATGGATAACATCCTGCAAAGAAAGAAGGAATTTGACAAAAGGCTGAAGAGGTTCGACATCCCGTCGAAGCCAAAGATGGTGATCGTTGACATAGAAGAGGAGGAGGACTTTGAAGCCGAAGGGCTGCCGACAAGTCCCGAGACACAGGAACAGCTAGGAGAAGAAGCCCTCTACTATGAGGAGGATGGCAACGATGATCAACGGACGATCCGCGACTCGGCATCCTCGGGGACATGGGGCCTGGAGTGGCAGGACCTCAACACCGAAAGTCCAGAAGAGGCCGTGGACACGTACCCTTTGAGGCCTTCACCGCCGGATGACATCGGGGTCTATAATAGTCGTCAAGAATGCAGCAGCGGTCTTTGGAGTCAAGCTAGATGAGAAAAACCAAAGGCAGACTTCCTCTTGGGGACACTGCTCCCCACTCAAACGAGGAGCCAGTTCCTTCCCATGCTTGAGAGTGTCATGGCCCAAGGGGAAGAGGCATTCAAGGAACCGGCAACATGCAGGTCCGTCACGGCTAGAACAGAGAAGATATATAAACACTCCTCTAAGGAGGACCCCCCCCCTACATCCGGGGGTCAGTCACAGTGGACTCCATTATTGCAGCAACTGCCAGGAAGAGGGCAAATTTGCCAACAACATTGGGGCCACCTCCAGACAAGGAAAGCAGGAGGATGGACCTAACTGGGAGAAAAATAGAAAGAAAGGCTGCGGTGCCCAGGCGCATGGCAAACTTAAATGCCCTGCTGAACAGCCACCAATACCAAATTCTGGACGAGATCGGGCATCTGATCAAGCACCTCCCATGTGAGTACCAACAAAGAGCCTCACACCTGGTGGAGGAGGGGAATAAGGTGGCAAATTTTTGCCTTAAAGCAGCCTTGGATGGTGCTGATACGTCTGCCAGACTGATGATGATGGGGATCACGGAGGGAAGGCAGGCCTGGCTCAGGATCTCAGGCTTCAAGCCAGAGGTACAGCACAACATTCTGGGCACCCCGTTCAATGGGGAGGCACTGTTTGGGGCGCCAGTGGATGAAAAGCTCACCCAGCCCAAGAAAGAAAACGAGACTGCAAGGTCCATGGGAGCCCTACAATTCAGGGGGATGAGAAGAGGTACCCCGACACGGAGACTGAACGGAAGAGGGGGAAACCAGCCAGGAACGTCGCATCAGACATTTCAGTAATCCCAGCATGGTGACAGCCAAGTACAGCAGGGACAACAAAAACAAAGCTGGCAGTACCAGCCAAGGGCAGTGTAAATTACAAGGACCCCCTGTTAAAAATATCAATTCTTAGTACAGGGAAATATACAGTGAAAAAATCATAGCATAATATCAACACAATGAATGGAAGAAAGTGCATGAAGGAACCATAAAAGAAAATATTTATAAAAACTATATTTCATTTAATAAATACACAAGTGTTCATATTAAAAGCAATCAATAAAATAACATCAGTTATAAGCAAAACAGTTATACAATTTCCATACAATACATGAAAGAATGTATATCTAAAATAACAAAGTGGCAATGTATATTGTTCAAATTTGATTGCCACTTTGTTATTTTAGATATACATTCTTTCATGTATTGTATGTAAATTGTATAATTGTTTTGCTTATAACTGATGTTATTTTATTGATTGTTTTTAATATGAACACTTGTGTATTTATTATATATTTTTATATTATATATATATATTTATTAAATGAAATATAGTTTTTATAATTATTTTGTTTTATGGTTCCTTCATGCACTTTCTTCCATTCATTGTGTTGATATTATGCTATGATTTTTTCACAAAAGAGGGGGGTGGTGATGAACAGAGTGTCTGAATTAAGCAGACCACTCTTACCCAGTCCAAAGATCAGGGCTTGATCCATCACCGTTATTTATCTCACTGCACCATCCCAGCTCAGAACCTGGCTATATGCAAATCAGTCTGTACCTGGCCCAGTGCATCATGGGAACAGGGCAAACTAAACTACCAAGCCAATTCTTCACCAGAAAGGAGACAAGCTACCGGGGACCGGTTTCTGGCATTTCAGCCTTCTTCAGCCCGGCTTGCTTGAATCCTGATGGTGCAGTGAGAAAGGGACTCATGTCTGAGTATACCCTGCCACACCTATAGTGGCCAAAAACGATTCAGAAAAGGGGGGTGGTGATGAACAGAGTGTCTGAATTAAGCAGACCACTCTTACCCAGTCCAAAGATCAGGGCTTGATCCATCACCATTATTTATCTCACTGCACCATCCCAGCTCAGAACCTGGCTATATGCAAATCAGTCTGTCCCTGGCCCAGTGCATCATGGGAACAGGGCAAACTAAACTACCAAGCCAATTCTTCACCAGAAAGGAGACAAGCTACCGGGGACCGGTTTCTGGCATTTCAGCCTTCTTCGGCCCGGCTTGCTTGAATCCTGATGGTGCAGTGAGAAAGGGACTCATGTCTGAGTATACCCTGCCACACCTATAGTGGCCAAAAACGATTCAGAAAAGGGGGGTGGTGATGAACAGAGTGTCTGAATTAAGCAGACCACTCTTACCCAGTCCAAAGATCAGGGCTTGATCCATCACCGTTATTTATCTCACTGCACCATCCCAGCTCAGAACCTGGCTATATGCAAATCAGTCTGTCCCTGGCCCAGTGCATCATGGGAACAGGGCAAACTAAACTACCAAGCCAATTCTTCACCAGAAAGGAGACAAGCTACCGGGGACCGGTTTCTGGCATTTCAGCCTTCTTCGGCCCGGCTTGCTTGAATCCTGATGGTGCAGTGAGAAAGGGACTCATGTCTGAGTATACCCTGCCACACCTATAGTGGCCAAAAACGATTCAGAAAATCATTTTTGTCCACCATAAGCGTGGAAGGGTATACTCAGATGTGAGTCCCTTGCTCATTGCACCATCAGGATTCAAGCAAGCCGGGCCGAAGACGGCTGAAATGCCAGAAACCGGTCCCCGGTAGCTTGTTTCCTTCCCAGTATAAGAATTGGCTTGGTAGTTTGGTCTGCCCTGTTCCCATGATGCACTGGGCAAGGGTCAGACTAATTTGCATATAGCCAAATTCTGAGCTGGGATGGTGCAGTGAGCTAAGAAACGGTGATGGATCTAGCCCTGATCTTTGGACTGGGTAAGAGTGGTCTGCTTAATTCAGACACTCTGTTCATCACCACCCCCTTTTCTGAATCATTTTTGTCCACCATAAGCGTGGAAGGGTATACTCAGATGTGAGTCCCTTGCTCATTGCACCATCAGGATTCAAGCAAGCCGGGCCGAAGACGGCTGAAATGCCAGAAACCGGTCCCCGGTAGCTTGTTTCCTTCCCAGTATAAGAATTGGCTTGGTAGTTTGGTCTGCCCTGTTCCCATGATGCACTGGGCAAGGGTCAGACTAATTTGCATATAGCCAAGTTCTGAGCTGGGATGGTGCAGTGAGCTAAATAACGGTGATGGATCAAGCCCTGATCTTTGGACTGGGTAAGAGTGGTCTGCTTAATTCAGACACTCTGTTCATCACCACCCCCTTTTCTGAATCATGATTTTTTCACAGTACCAGCCAAGGGGCCAGTCATTTCGCGGGAGGAATGGACGTGGACAAAATAGAAGAGGGGGCCAATAACCCACCTCAAAGTGACTCCGTCCCGAAAAACTTGCCCACCCACACAAAACCTCCAGGGGTGGAGCACAACAAGACCAACAGAGGGTTACACAGACAGAACATCTACGAACATGTAACACAAGTAGGAGACAGACTACATCACTTCTTCCAAGAGTGGAAGAAGATAACCACAGACAAATGGATACTCAACATCATACAATTCGGATATTGCGTAGAACTGGAAAAGACACCGCCAAATAAAAAACCAAAAAGGAAGTCGCAGTCAGGGAAAGAGCTAGAGCTACTTCAAAAGGAAGCGAAGGAACTCCTCCAAAAGGAGGCCATCGAACCAGTACCATACTAAGAAAGGAACAAGGGAGTGTACTCAATCTACTTCCTGGTACCAAAGGTGGACGAATCACTGAGACCCATCCTGGACCTAAGGTTCCTAAATAAGTTAATAAAAACACAAAAGTTCAAAATGACGTCCCTACAAGAAGTCATCCCTCAGATAAGGGACGGAGACTTCATGGGCACCATAGACCTCAAAGATGCCTACCTGCACATTCCAATGAACAGGCAGCACATCTACTAATATTTACCATCAACAAAGAACACTACCAGTTCACAGCCATAGCCTTCGTACTAAAATCCGCATGAAGGGTCTTCACCAAGTGCCTTGCAGCAGTGGCAGCGCACCCACGGAGGGAAGGGGTCCATGTATACCCTTACCTCGACGACTGGCTAATAAAGGCAAGTTCCCACAGGGCATGCAAAGAACACGCGCAGCGCCTGACAAGCACACTGATGGACCTGGGATTCTCCATACACTGGGGGAATCCTCAATGGAACCAGAGCAAGTGAAGAACTTCCTGGGGGCACAGATCAACACCATACAGCGCAAGGTGTTCCCCAGCGACAAGAGAACACTGGCCCTGCTTAACGAGACACGCCTCTACCAGAAGGGGCGAGCGGACAATGAGGGCAGCGAGCAAGATCATGGGCATGATGGCGTCCTGCATACATCTGGCCCCAAATGTGCGGTTCCACATGAGACCATTCCAGGAATGGCTACAACATCAATGGTCACAAGCTACAGGGAGTTGGGAAGATCTAGTGGTTGTAACGCATGCAGTGCAGGAGGAGATAGTGTGGTGGAACAAGGAGAACTTGACAGAAGGGAAGCCTTTAACACCACCAACCCCAACGGTGACCATCACCACAGACGCATCACAGAGAGGATGGGTAGCACACATGACGAAGCTGTTCCTCGCCCTGAAGGCCTTCCAGAAAAAACTGTACAGCCAGAGAGTTTTGATCCAAACAGACAAAACAACAACAATGTTCTACATTAACCTCTTAAGCGAATGCGCCTATACCAGCGGCCGACGGCACCACTACCTCGGGAGTGCTGCCGTCGGCCGTTGGACGTTCCAACTGCACCTGCGCAATGGAACGTTCAGCACTGGAGCTGGACGTTCCAAAGCAGCTAAGGTGTTAACAAGCAGGGAGGAACACAATTCGCCCCACTATCAGAGCTAGCGCAGGAGATATGGAGATGGGCCATCCCACTAAAGATAGACCTGCTAACCATACACCTGCCAGGGAAGGACAATGTGGAAGCGGACTGGCTCAGCATACAGACATCGGCATCCCACGAGTGGGAGCTCAATACACAGGAAACGCAAAGGCTATTCAGAAGGTGGGGAACACCAAAGATAGACCTATTTGCAACACACCAGAATGCAAAATGCCGAAACTTCGCATCCAGGCAACCAGGGGAAGGATACCTGGGGAATGCCCTATGGATACGTTGGTCGAAAACATTTGCTTATGCTTTTCCCCCGATACCACTGATATCCAGGGTACTCAACAAGTGCAGAACCAGCAGCATGACACTGATACTGGCACCACAGTGGGCAAGGCAAACCTGGTACTCACAAATAATGGAAATGGTGCAGGGGCCACCCCACAAGTTCGGAAGAAATTTGGAAGAAGAAAAGACTTACTCTCCATGCAGAAAGGAGAGGTACTGCACCCAGAGCCAGAGAGCCTCAGCCTAGCAGCATGGCTCCTGAAGACATAGAGTTTGCACACCTAAGGCTACCAGAGAGCACCCTGAGGGTACTTCGGGAGGCAAGGAGACCCACAACGCGAAAGTGCTATGCGGCAAAATGGTTCAGGTACACGAAATGGTGCCGTAGGAAGAAACTGCACAAAAAGATGATGAAGGAATCAATGGTGTTAAGATATCTCACACACCTGATGAAGGCAAAGCTGAGCTCATCCTCGCTGAGGGTACACCTAGCAGCGATAGTGGCCGGCACAAGAGGAGAGACAGGAAGGAGATTCTTTACATCACAAGTAGTAAAGAGATTCCTGGAAGGGGCAAAAAGGATAGCACCACCTAAAAGGATGCCGCTGCCGGCATGGAGCCTTAATCTAATCTTAACAGAATTTATGACGGTGCCTTTTGAACCCATCCATAAGGCCTCACTACAAATGCTAACAATGAAGACAACATTTCTGGTGGCAATCACCTCGCTGCGCAGGGTAAGCGAGCTGCAAGCCCTGACACTACAAGAACCCTACAACCAGATACACAATGACAGGGTGGTAATAAGAACAAACCCACACTTAATGCCAAAGGTGGTGTCCAGGTTCCACATGAACCAGACGATACAAATACCAAGGTTCTTTCAGAATCCATCCACAAGCGCAGAGCGGGCACTGCACACTCTAGACGCTAGAAGGGCAGTAATGCACTACATAGAAAGAACGAAGGAACACAGGAAAACAAAGCAGTTCTTTGTGTCCTTCTCAAGCAGTTTCCTGGGTAGACCAGTAACAAAGGGAACCATCGCACGATGGATCGCACAAACTATACAGTTCTGCCACAAGCAGGCAGGTCAAGAACTACTAGGAGGGGCACGAGCCCACTCTACCAGGAAGAAGGGAGCGACAATAGTCTTCCAGGCCAACACACCCATTCAGGACATATGCCTGGCGGCAACATGGGCTTCAGTGCACACGTTCACTAAGAACTATTGCGTGGATGTACAAATGAACAAGGAAGCACAAGTAGGACAGAAAGTGCTTCAACATATATTCAACAACCAACGCTCATCTTCCACCCAGCCGCCACAAACATAACCAACCGCTACAAAGTCTATGCACAGCATAGTGAATCAAGAAAGATTCACGCTGCAAAACGAATAGTTTCTTACCTATTGCAAAACTGCAAAGCTGCAAAACTACACCGACAGGTAAGAATTATTCGTTCCGTGTATCTAGGGGCTTTTGAATCTATGGGCTTTGGGAATCTATGGGCTTTGGGAATCTATGGGCTTTGGGAATCTATGGGCTTGTGAATCGACGGGCTTTGTGGATCTATGGGCTTTGTGAATCTATGGGCTTTGTGAATCTCTGGGCTTGTGAATCTATGGGCTTTGAGAATCTACGGGCTTTGTGAATCCATGGGCTTGTAAATCTATGGGCTTTGGGAATCTACGGGCTTCGGGAATCTATGGGCTTTGTGATCTATGCATTTTGGGAATCTACGGGCTTTGGGAATCTATGGGATTTGTGAATCTATGGGCTTTGTGAATCTATGGGCTTTGCAAATCTATGGGCTTTGGGAATCTATGGGCTTTGGGATGTGAATCTATGGGCTTTGGGAATCTACGGGCTTTGGGAATCTATGGGCCTTGTGAATCTACGGGCTTTGTGAATCTATGGGCTTGTGAATCTATGGGCTTTGTGAATCTCTGGGCTTGTGAATCTATGGGCTTTGGGAATCTACGGGCTTTGTGAATCTATGGGCTTGTGAATCTGTGGGCTTTGGGAATCTACGGGCTTTGGGAATTTATGGGGTTTGTGAATCTATGCGTTTTGTGAATCTATGGGCTTTGTGAATCTATGGGCTTTGTGAATCTATGAGCTTTGGGAATCTATGGGCTTTGGGATGTGAATCTACGGGCTTTGGGAATCTATGGGATTTTTGAATCTACGGGCTTTGGGAATCTATGGCCTTGTGAATGTATGCGCTTTGGGAATCTACGGGCTTTGGGAATCTATGGGCTTTGTGAATCTATGGGCTTTGCAAATCTATGAGCTTTGGGAATCTATGGGCTTTGGGAATCTATGGGCTTTGGGAATCTATGGGCTTTGGGATGTGAATCTATGGGCATGCCTCTAAATCACTTGCAAAAACCTGGGCCGGTATGTGACTTCTTGTCTTTAGAAAGTCATAGCTTTTCTTTACAATTTGTCAGTCGGTTGGTTCCCTGTAGCATGGATGGATAACAGAATGAAAGGCTCGATACAGTGCGGACAGTAATGTATTGATACCCTGTGGTAGCATCAAGGCAGCTCGGTGTTTCTGCTGCTGTAAAGAAAGAGATTTGGTCCTGTTATAGCTTCTTGATTTGAATGAGGCTTCATGACTTCAGAATCAATTCTGTTGCAGCCAATCAGAGTGTTAATTGCTCCTCTGGGTCATCATGGTAGGGTATGGCTACGAATTGGACAAAACGCCCTGCTTCTCAAGACTGTCCCTAGTCATGTTTGTCTTGACATTACCGTATTTTCTGGCGTATAAGACGACTTTTTAACTCTTGAAAATCTATTCAAAAGTTGGGGGTCGTCTTATACGCCGGGGTCATTTTATAATCAAGCGAATATAGCCCAAACCCTATATTTTAAAAGGATAAGTAGGGGGTCGTCTTATACGCCCAGTCATCTTATACGCCAGAAAATACGGTAGTTTATTTAGTATTTGAAAGAATTAGTTTTACTTTATGACAACAATCACAGACCATATTTATATGATATAAAATTTATCCATTTTGGTCCTTATGTTCTCATTACTAAATAACTTATTGCAGTTATGTTTCATTATTCATTTAGAGGAACACAATGCTTTCTCAGTTTCAAAATCTAAATAAACTATTGTAACTGAAAATAAACAGGGATCAAAATGATGAGGATTTCTTAACTCGGCCAGTCCTGGAAGTTCACAGACCGGAGGCTGTATCAATGCATGTTGGGCAAGCGGAGAAGTCAGGGCTCGGCTTCCTAGAGGTTTTAATGATAAATCACACCCATCATAGTTGAAAGATACCTGTGTAAGATACGCAAACATTACAGCGTAGTAGGGAATGAAGTTTAGTGATGGTAGAGATGAATAAGAGGTATCGCAGGGCTGGGATGAGGTAAGGCTAGAAAGGGAATAGAATATTGTGCAGACTAGATCAGGGCAAGGAAGGCAGTGCTGGTAGGACAGAGTGGCGCACATCATAGGACTATGGGGTTGTGCAAGTGAGGAGGGCAGAGTGGTGTATACCAAGAGAGATGTATCCCACAGGTGGGTGGGGTTGTGTAGGTAAGGGATACAGCAGTGGTGGGGAAGGCAGTAAAATATTACAGATTCAAACTTTTTGTGAACACAAGGTCTTGGGAAGTGGGGTTGATTAGGGCTGTGACCCCATGTTATGGCTCCATGGCAGTGGTGTCTCCATGTTATGGCTCCATGGCAGTGGTGTCTCCATGTTATGGCTCCATGGCCGTGGTGTCTCCATGGTATGGCTCCATGGCCGTGGTGTCTCCATGGTATGGCTCCATGGCAGTGGTGTCTCCATGGTATGGCTCCATGGCAGTGGTGACTCCATGTTATGGCTCCATGGCCGTGGTGTCTCCATGGTATGGCTCCATGGCAGTGGTGTCTCCATGTTATGGCTCCATGGCCGTGGTGTCTCCATGTTATGGCTCCATGGCCGTGGTGTCTCCATGGTATGGCTCCATGGCAGTGATGTCTCCATGGTATGGCTCCATGGCAGTGGTGACTCCATGTTATGGCTCCATGGCAGTGGTGTCTCCATGGTATGGCTCCATGGCCGTGGTGTCTCCATGGTATGGCTCCATGGCCGTGGTGTCTCCATGGTATGGCTCCATGGCAGTGGTGTCTCCATGGTATGGCTCCATGGCCGTGGTGACTCCATGTTATGGCTCCATGGCCGTGGTGACTCCATGTTATGGCTCCATGGCAGTGGTGACTCCATGTTATGGCTCCATGGCAGTGGTGTCTCCATGGCATGGCTCCATGGCAGTGGTGTCTCCATGTTATGGCTCCATGGCCGTGGTGACTCCATGTTATGGCTCCATGGCCGTGGTGACTCCATGTTATGGCTCCATGGCCGTGGTGTCTCCATGGTATGGCTCCATGGCACTGGTGTCTCCATGTTATGGCTCCATGGCAGTGGTGACTCCATGTTATGGCTCCATGGCCGTGGTGACTCCATGGTATGGCTCCATGGCAGTGGTGACTCCATGTTATGGCTCCATGGCACTGGTGTCTCCATGTTATGGCTCCATGGCAGTGGTGACTCCATGTTATGGCTCCAGGGCAGTGGTGACTCCATGTTATGGCTCCAGGGCAGTGGTGACTCCATGTTATGGCTCCATGGCAGTGGTGTCTCCATGTTATGGCTCCATGGCGACTCCATGTTATGGCTCCATGGCAGTGGTGTCTCCATGGTATGGCTCCATGGCCGTGGTGTCTCCATGGTATGGCTCCATGGCCGTGGTGTCTCCATGGTATGGCTCCATGGCAGTGGTGTCTCCATGGTATGGCTCCATGGCAGTGGTGTCTCCATGTTATGGCTCCATGGCCGTGGTGTCTCCATGGTATGGCGCCCTGGCAGTGGTGTCTCCATGTTACGGCTCCATGGCAGTGCTGTCTCCATGGTATGGCTCCATGGCCGTGGTGTCTCCATGTTATGGCTCCATGGCCATGGTGTCTCCATGGTATGGCTCCATGGCCGTGGTGTCTCCATGGTATGGCTCCATGGCAGTGGTGTCTCCATGTTATGGCTCCATGGCCGTGGTGTCTCCATGGTATGGCTCCATGGCTGTGGTGTCTCCATGGTATGGCTCCATGGCCGTGGTGTCTCCATGGTATGGCTCCATGGCAGTGGTGACTCCATGTTATGGCTCCATGGCAGTGGTGTCTCCATGGTATGGCTCCATGGCAGTGGTGTCTCCATGTTATGGCTCCATGGCAGTGGTGTCTCCATGTTATGGCTCCATGGCCGTGGTGTCTCCATGTTATGGCTCCATGGCTGTGGTGACTCCATGTTATGGCTCCATGGCAGTGGTGACTCCATGTTATGGCTCCATGGCCGTGGTGACTCCATGTTATGGCTCCATGGCACTGGTGTCTCCATGTTATGGCTCCATGGCCGTGGTGACTCCATGTTATGGCTCCATGGCAGTGGTGACTCCATGTTATGGCTCCCTGGCAGTGGTGTCTCCATGTTATGGCTCCATGGCACTGGTGTCTCCATGTTATGGCTCCATGGCAGTGGTGACTCCATGGTATGGCTCCATGGCAGTGGTGACTCCATGTATGGCTCCATGGCAGTGGTGTCTCCATGTTATGGCTCCATGGCAGTGGTGTCTCCATGTTATGGCTCCATGGCCGTGGTGTCTCCATGTTATGGCTCCATGGCAGTGGTGACTCCATGTTATGGCTCCCTGGCAGTGGTGTCTCCATGTTATGGCTCCATGGCCGTGGTGTCTCCATGGTTTGGCTCCATGGCAGTGGTGACTCCATGTTATGGCTCCATGGCAGTGGTGTCTCCATGTTATGGCTCCATGGCAGTGGTGTCTCCATGTTATGGCTCCATGGCAGTGGTGTCTCCATGTTATGGCTCCATGGCCGTGGTGACTCCATGTTATGGCTCCATGGCAGTGGTGACTCCATGTTATGGCTCCATGGCCGTGGTGACTCCATGTTATGGCTCCATGGCACTGGTGTCTCCATGTTATTGCTCCATGGCAGTGGTGTCTCCATGTTATGGCTCCATGGCCGTGGTGTCTCCATGGTATGGCTCCATGGCCGTGGTGTCTCCATGGTATGGCTCCATGGCAGTGGTGTCTCCATGGTATGGCTCCATGGCAGTGGTGACTCCATGTTATGGCTCCATGGCAGTGGTGTCTCCATGTTATGGCTCCATGGCCTTGGTGTCTCCATGTTATGGCTCCATGGCAGTGGTGTCTCCATGTTATGGCTCCATGGCCGTGGTGTCTCCATGGTATGGCTCCATGGCAGTGGTGACTCCATGTTATGGCTCCATGGCCGTGGTGACTCCATGTTATGGCTCCATGGCAGTGGTGTCTCCATGGTATGGCTCCATGGCAGTGGTGACTCCATGTTATGGCTCCATGGCAGTGGTGACTCCATGTTATGGCTCCATGGCCGTGGTGTCTCCATGGTATGGCTCCATGGCAGTGGTGACTCCATGTTATGGCTCCATGGCAGTGGTGACTCCATGTTATGGCTCCCTGGCAGTGGTGTCTCCATGTTATGGCTCCATGGCCGTGGTATCTCCATGTTATGGCTCCATGGCAGTGGTGTCTCCATGTTATGGCTCCATGGCCGTGGTGTCTCCATGGTATGGCTCCATGGCAGTGGTGACTCCATGTTATGGCTCCATGGCCGTGGTGTCTCCATGTTATGGCTCCATGGCAGTGGTGTCTCCATGTTATGGCTCCATGGCCGTGGTGTCTCCATGGTATGGCTCCATGGCCGTGGTGTCTCCATGGTATGGCTCCATGGCAGTGGTGTCTCCATGGTATGGCTCCATGGCAGTGGTGACTCCATGTTATGGCTCCATGGCAGTGGTGTCTCCATGTTATGGTTCCATGGCAGTGGTGACTCCATGTTATGGCTCCATGGCAGTGGTGTCTCCATGTTATGGCTCCATGGCCGTGGTGACTCCATGTTATGGCTCCATGGCAGTGGTGTCTCCATGTTATGGCTCCATGGCCGTGGTGTCTCCATGTTATGGCTCCATGGCAGTGGTGTCTCCATGGTATGGCTCCATGGCAGTGGTGACTCCATGTTATGGCTCCCTGGCAGTGGTGTCTCCATGGTATGGCTCCATGGCAGTGGTGACTCCATGTTATGGCTCCATGGCACTGGTGTCTCCATGTTATGGCTCCATGGCCGTGGTGACTCCATGTTATGGCTCCATGGCAGTGGTGACTCCATGTTATGGCTCCCTGGCAGTGGTGTCTCCATGTTATGGCTCCATGGCCGTGGTGACTCCATGTTATGGCTCCATGGCAGTGGTGTCTCCATGTTATGGCTCCATGGCCGTGGTGTCTCCATGGTATGGCTCCATGGCAGTGGTGACTCCATGTTATGGCTCCATGGCCGTGGTGACTCCATGTTATGGCTCCATGGCAGTGGTGTCTCCATGTTATGGCTCCATGGCCGTGGTGTCTCCATGGTATGGCTCCATGGCAGTGGTGTCTCCATGGTATGGCTCCATGGCAGTGGTGACTCCATGTTATGGCTCCATGGCCGTGGTGACTCCATGTTATGGCTCCATGGCAGTGGTGTCTCCATGTTATGGCTCCATGGCCGTGGTGTCTCCATGGTATGGCTCCATGGCCGTGGTGTCTCCATGGTATGGCTCCATGGCAGTGGTGTCTCCATGTTATGGCTCCATGGCAGTGGTGTCTCCATGTTATGGCTCCATGGCCGTGGTGTCTCCATGTTATGGCTCCATGGCTGTGGTGACTCCATGTTATGGCTCCATGGCAGTGGTGTCTCCATGTTATGGCTCCATGGCAGTGGTGTCTCCATGTTATGGCTCCATGGCCGTGGTGTCTCCATGGTATGGCTCCATGGCCGTGGTGTCTCCATGGTATTGACGTAAATAATTAATTTACTCTCTTAATTTCTATGCAGGTAAGTACTTAATCAATAATAACTCAGATCGGGTGAAAAAAGACAGAGTCCGTGGTGTTAGAGTTCTAAGGGTTTTATTCCTTAAAAAGGAATGGTCATGGCCAAGATATCATGTTCTGACCACCACACAGGGTGTCATAAGGGATAGATGAGCGCGCTAACATTTTATTAACAGTACATAGCTTATATACTTATTGTACACCATTTAAAACAGTATAGAAGGCGTAACAGCTGAGAGAAGACAAGATAACAATATACACGTGGTACATGTGCGTAATCAAGAGGCGTGAACTAGAGGTGTGTTCTGGAAACGTCACTGATAGGTGTCACAAAGGGGTGGCACTAACAGAAAATGTGGCAATGTCAGCAGAAATCGGAAACTTGGATGCGCACGCAGCTGCATGACGTGAAATTGGAGGGGTGCAGGGGACTTGACATTTACACTGACGGAAAGAGACAAAAGTCTGGCATGTCAGATCAACTTGTGCTTCTATCATATCTGATATCTGATGTTTAGGAACTAAGCTATCTGGGCAGAAAGGTCTCTAGAGCAGAAGCTATTCTATACTTGCTGTGAGTGCGTGTATAAGCGCCTGAGTGTCTGTATGAGAAGCGTGGGGGCATGGGGCCTTCCATGGAAGCATGGCAACGAAGCTATGAATTACTTGCACAGAGACAGGTCGGCCCTTTAGCCCTGTAGCTGAGGAAGGATGTTTACTGAAGCTAGCAGGCTGGAATGTATTTTCGGGGAGGGAAACAGATAACTCGAAGGTTATAGTCAATCTTGGCAGGCAGCAGGCTGAGCCGAGCGCGAGGGGCCGCGCTGAAAGTAAGTCAGAGTTCACGAGTACAGGGGCTGCCTGGGCAGAGATTTCTCGGAGTCAGAAGCCAGAAAAGTGGCTCGGTGGCAGAGATTCAGGGCCTACTTCAGCCAGAGCTGGAAAACGTAGGAGTATACTAAGAAAAGACGTTGGCATAGCATACTTAGGAACGGACCATTCGACCCATTCATGGTGGGTCTGAAAGAGGACATGTTAACGTTGGACGCAAATGTATTTGCGTCTTCATAGCTGACACAGGAGGGAAGTTACATGCACTTTAACTCGTACATGGAGTCGGTGGGGTACTCGCTAGGGAACACAACTGGACCATAAAATTTAGATTACCTCATTCCCTCCTTGTTCCCTACGGACCCTTCATGATATATCGATCCTCATAAATCGATCGGTTTGTTCTTGTAACATTATATGTTCATCTTTCTTTCTTTGACTGTTTGAGAGACAACTGGAATGTTCAATGCACGAGGTGGCACACAGTCCACATATCGCTGGCCCACACTGTAGGCACAGGCAGCAGCTGAATACTATAACAAGGCCAATGCCTAGGAAGGATAAGATCTTCCATCCCCAAGCTGTTAACGTTGTCCAGAACCAACCGGACCAAGTCCAGGTGCCTGGATTCTGATGTATCTGATTCGCAATTTTATGCAGACGAGTAATAGCTTCATAAACAGATGGTGCATTTTGTGGGATGAAAACGCAGCAACTTGACCCGATGACCTTACAGGCTCCACCTCTATCTGCCAAGATGACGTCAATAACAAGACGATTTTGAAGGACAACAACCCGCATAGCAGATTGCTCCTCTGTTAAGTTACCTAAGGCGGAGGCAGTTTCATGTACTACTGCTTCAAGTGTTCTAGTTAATCTACGTATTAATTTACTGTTTTGGACAGGTCCTAGAAAGAAAAAGAATCCTTTATTGAAATCAGTGTACTGTTCCCATGCCGTTTCTGTATAGTCGACAAGTGGAATATCTCTTTTGGGTCTATTCGGTACTAGATTCGTATTTCTATGGTAATCTGGAGGAGCTAGAAAAACAGGTGGCAGAAGGAATGCAATGTAACAGGTACCATCCCAATCTGGAGGCAAACGTATGTATGCGGTATGACCACAAACAAAATAGGAGTGACTGATAGCTTTGAAAGACGATTTACCATGATCACTGAATTCGACCACAGTAGTGCATTTACTATGTCCTACATGTACTGAACCTTTCTTGCTAACACATAATTCACCTGTGACTGGTAATACTAACATATGGGGCAGAACTGGAGCATCCTCGGATTCTACAGTAAGGATCATAAGGCTAATTGTGTAATTACCTAATCCATATACTTCATTTTCTAGATCAGTTCCTATTCGAGTGGGAAGTCCCTCTTTATCAGGATAACAGACGTCGAGCAGGACTAAGTTCAAGTTTCCCCAAACCCAGCCCCCATCGAAAACAGCAATATCAGGATCTAAGGAATTAATTATTTTAAACCATGCCCCACAGGAGCCATTGTGAGTGAACGGGTACGGAAAGAGGGGCAGAGCTCCCTTGTAATTCTGGTAGGGAGGGAGTCGGCCACATATCCAGCAGTCGGTAGCATTATTTGTCTGATGGGAGTGGTGTAACATACTAATGAATGTATTGTTGCGCAGCGCAAGTCTGTAAGAGAGTTCATGTGCAGGAAGTTCACTAAAAGTGTGTTCAGCAGAGACATTGTAAACAGATTGTTCACGCCTGAAAATAGGCCAATATATAGGTAGCAGAATGCTGGCAATAATAATTAGAATACTTAGGAAAAACATTATTAACAACGTCACTATACAGTGACTACGCAGTGATTTACAGTATGTACGTTTCTTTGCTTCTCTCTCTCTCTCTCTATCTCGATCTAGGGGATACATGTCAGAAACTATTTAACCGATTCACCTAGGGGAGGACTTAAACAATTAAACTGTCTGACTTGCTAGATCGGAGTTTCATTCGATATAGTTCTTGGGGAGTCTTTTCTCGTTCAGACACTGTAACGTCTTTTCTTTCAACACAGTCTTTGGTGGGGGTGGACGAGTCAGAGTCCTGTTTTAGTCCGTTTTTTAGTTCATTGCAAAGTTTGATGTGACTCGTGTGGACCCACCCCTTTCTCCCCTCTATCTTTACGGCGGTCCTGGTTGTAAGGAGAACGGTCTTCGGAGACTTCCAGCGGGGCTCCAGCGGACTTTTCCGGTCGAAATTCCGGACGAGTACCAGGTCCCCAGGACGGACCTCATGCGCCTTCACATCGGTGTTGTCAGGGAAGGCTGCGGCAACCTGTGAACGACATGATTGGAGTGCAGACATCAAGGAGGCAAGGTAATCTGTCAACATATTGCAATCAACATCAGTTATTTTCTTCGGAATGGGCGTCCCCCACATATTCGGTGGTCTGCCAAAGACCACTTCGTACGGGGATAGCCCTGATCTTGAATGGGCGACCATTCTCATGTAGAATAGTGCCACGGGCAGGGCGACTATCCAGTCGACCCCCTTTTCCTGACAGATCTTTGCAAGGCGGATTTTTAGTGTCTGATTATGCCTTTCTACAAGGCCTGCTGCTTCGGGATGTCGGACACAGTGGAACCTCCACTGATATCCTAGCAAAAGGGAAACCTGTTTCATCAACTCGGACGAGAATGGCTGTCCGTTATCTGAATACACGACACGGGGCAAACCGTACCGTGGGAAGAATTCACGAACCAACTGTCGGGCAGTGGTCGGAGCAGTGTAGTCTGGAACTGGGTATGCTTCGGTCCAGCGGGACAGAGCACAAACAACTACAAGGACATATTTAAAACCTCGACAACTGTTCATCTGGAGGACTTCAAAAGGGTGATCGGGAGGATGAAATCCACCTTGTTCTACAGGGACGCTTTTACCTGGATTGAACAGACAGCAGATCATGCAAGTACGCACTTTCTGTTTTGCTGCTGCTCGTAAGTGTTTGTTGTACCAGAGATTCTGTAAACTGTCTAACATCGCCTTCTCTCCTAGATGTGCCGGGCTATGTGCTGTGTTTATCATGACTTGAACCATTGAGTCAGGGAGAAACCATATAGATTTTTCCTTCGTTATCCAACCTTGATCTGTCTGAATCCCTCCTAGTTCAGTCCATTTCTTTATTTCATCTGGTGTAGCATGTGTCTGAATGTCAATTACGTCTAGGGCGGGATCTCTAACTGCCATACACTTTATCGGTACTATTGTCTTTGTCACATCAGTAATCTGGATGTGAGTCAGTGCTGTATGTTTTGCTGTCTGGTCTGCCAGGTCGTTACCCTGGGAAACAGAATCTGTAACTTTAATATGTGCCTTACACTTCATGACTGATATGCCCGAGGGCAAATGTATTGCTTCTAACAGCGCTTGAATGAGGGGACCGTGTTGAATCTTGGCCCCATGAGAGGTCAGGAAACCTCGTTCTTGCCAGAGGACTCCGAAGTCGTGTACAACTCCGAAGGCATAACGGGAATCAGTGTATATGTTAACATTTCTGTTCTTGGCTAGAATACAAGCTCGGGTCAGAGCGATGAGTTCTGCTGCTTGAGCAGACAGTGTGTCAATACGATGTGTTTCTTTAACTTCAGTTTCAGTGGTCACGGCATATGCGGCCACTAATTCTCCTGTACTTGTTCTCATGCATGAACCGTCCACATAAAGTGTCAGGTCTGGATTTGTCAATGGAACATCTGTTAAATCTCGTCTAGGCTTTGTTACTGCATTAATGATTTCTATACAATCATGTGGGGCTGGATCTGTCACAACTGTTGGTAATAGTGTTGCGGGGCTCAGGATACTGCAGCGTCTAATTTCTATGTGTGGCTGAAATAGTGTTAATTCATAACCTGTCAGTCGTGCTATAGTCAAGTGTTGAGTCTGGGTTCTGTTTAACAAAACCTCTACAGAATGTGGTACTTGAACTGTTAACTGATGACCTAAAACAATTGAGTCACTTTGTCTTATTGCTAACGCTGTTGCTGCTACTGACTTTAAGCACGCAGGGAGTGCTTGGGCTACTGAATCCAATGTACTAGAAAAATAAGCACAAGGCTTATGTGAACCTGCTTGATCTTGGGTGAGGACAGACAACGCTGTACCATCACGTTCTGTAACAAAAAGTGTAAACGGTTTGCTGTAACATGGTGTCGCTAAAACTGGTGCTTGACATAAGGCTTTCTTTAAGTCTTCAAAAGCTTGTGTATGTTCCTGAGTCCAAGGGAGGGCAGTCGAAGTCGCTGCCTCCTGTGTCGTTAACTGGATGAGTGGCTTGGCTAGAAATGCATACTGGGGAATCCATTGTCTGCAGTACGAGGTGAGGCCTATGAAGGCCCGCACTTCCTTTTGTGTCTGGGGTTGTGGCATATTTGCAATTAACTGAATGCGATCGGGAGTGAGCTGTCTCCCCACTTTGGACAGCAAGTGACCCAAGTACACAACTTGCTGAACACAGAATTGTAGCTTCGAAGGGGACACCTTGTGTCCCTTGTCGGCCAGGAAGTGTAAAACTGTCAGTGATGCTTTTTCACATTCGGGCTCACTTCGTGCGGTGATCAGCAGATCATCGACGTATTGCAGTAAAGCGGTGTTAACTGGCATTTGAATACAATCTAGTTGTCTTTTCAATGCTTGACTATAGATGCTGGGGCTTTCTGTGAATCCTTGAGGTGCGCGCGAAAATTTGAAACTGCGTCCATTTAAACTGAATCCGAAGAGATATTGGCTCTCCGGATCAATAGGCACGCTGAAGAAGGCGTTCTTGAGATCAATTACAGTAAAGAACGTTGCTTCTGAATCAATAGCAGTCAATAGAGAGGAGATATCGGGGACCACAGGATACTGTGGAATAATGCATTTATTCAATTCTCGAAGATCAATCACCAGCCGATATACTGGCGGTGCATTGGGATCAGTACGTTTAAGAATCGGAATGATGGGTGAATTGCAGATATTGGAGTCGGTTTCGACGACCACTCCTTGGGCAATGAGCTCTTCAATGATTTTCAGTAAAGCCACTACAGCATCGGGTGGTAACTTATATTGTCTGATTCTGGGTAATACAACACCTGCCTTGAGTGTAACGCGGTATGGTGTAATGTGCATACAGCCTACATCAGTTGGGCCTTTTGCCCACAAGTAATCTGGTACATTTTTCAATCTGACATCAAATTCACGCAGAACATAATGACCCTTGAAATCCCGCAGAAAGAGTCTAACTCCCTCCGGGGAACAGCATATTATAGCTCCTAGAGCCTTCAATGTTTTAATTCCTAACAGATTTTCTGGACATGATTTCGTGAGTAACAGGTCTGTAACACGTGATAATGGACCCACAGCCAGGGGAACTGGTTCTGATACCTCATTTACAATAGGCTGTCCTGAAAAACCCAGGGAAACATTTTGTGAGCCTGAGAGGGGTGCCCCTGGAACTTCATCATGACTTATTGTAGTGCGACTTGCCCCTGTGTCAATTAAAAACTTTCTGTCTTTTCCCAATACTTGACTGTGTACATAAGGACCTTCTTGATCTACAGGAATCTCAATAAGAGGCAAGCCACCTTCCCTCTCTAGGCTGTTTCATGTATATCGGGAATATTCGGGATACGCGGACTGGGCATACTGGTACATCTGCTGTGAAACTTGCTGAGTTGCGGCAATGGGCTGTGGCTGTGGTACTGCTACGGTCTGTGCTGGAGTCGAGGAAACATGCATAGGCTGTGTACCCTGTGTATTCTGTGAAGACTGATGCTGGTTATGGTCTTGTCTAGGCGGGTGCGGTCTTTCTTTAGTTTTACCTGTCGCTATGTTATGTTTCAGAACTGGGCATTCATGTACGTAGTGACCTGGCTGCTTGCAATAATTGCATGTCCCTTTAACGGGAGCTGCAGTGTGACTTGTCTGGGTCGCACCCTTTCTGTGACCATCGGATGGGACCGTCTGAGCTACTAACATTTTCATCTTTGTGTCCTTCATGCGTTTTTGTTCCTGATCTTGTTCTTCTCTGATTCTGTTCTGATGATATTGTAACATTTGTAACATCTGTGATGGCGTATTTGCTTGCCATGTACTCTCGACCTTGTACACTCTATTTTTGACTAACGGTAAGGAATTCTCGACTAACTTTGATACAAAAAGATGCGGGTACGACTCGCTACTTGGCTGGAGGCCACTATTAATAATAAAACATTTCTCGAATCGGGAATAGAAGTCACTAGTATCTTCATCATGTTTCTGTTTACAGGACGATATTGCATCCCAATCCTCCTTTCGTGTTGTCAATAATCTGGGCAGGACCTGTACTATCAAACCTGGTAATGCTTTAGTTTTGTCCCCAAGGCCTAACCCTGGGACCCGTTTCTTTTCTTCTTCCTCTATTTCTGCCCAGGCAATCTTTGTGTCTCCCACCTCCCATTCCTTTTCCTTTAATTTCTCGAATATACCCGTAGGCAATAATACTTTCAACATTTTCATGATATCATCATACGTGTAATCCCCCATTAATAACATGTCTTTAAGCTCTCTATGGAAACCGGCAGGGTCTTTATCATGGCATGGTACTAGTTTCTTCATTTCTAACAGTTCTAATTTAGTCAGAGGCGTGTGTACATACACGCGTTTCAAGGTTTTATCCTCACCCATAACAGGGTGCACTTCTCGTAAGGGGTTCTGACTTTCAATACCACCCCCGCATTGCATGTGGTACATTTTCCTTTCTGGAGGTGGGGCGGGAACATATTCAGAGCTTACAAAGGTATCATATCTGTGTCGTTGTTCTAGAATTATTTGAATTAATTTAGTGCTTAGACCTCTCCATCTATCCATCAGTAGTGCTTCTAGTGTCTCGTGTAAGGGACCTGGATCGGAATAATGTTTTCTGTATTTGATGAGAAGGTGCTGAATCATGTATACACCTGCTAATTTCTGTTCGTCGGGGGAGAGGTTCAGAAATGTCTGTGCTACTGTGTCATCATTATATATGTCTGCATTTTCGGCCCATGATACAGCTGATCGGGCTAGTTCTTGTTCATCCATAGAATTGAGTACGTGGTACCCAACTCGATCTCGAAGCCTTTTATCAGTTTCCTGGAACTGATGCTCAGCAGAATTCGGATTTGTTAAGGCAGAGAAGAAAACTCTCTTGCTCTCCGGACGGATACCCTTCCTAAGGTAAGTTCCCTTACCTACATATGCTATTGTTCCTACATTTCTTTCGGGTTCTTCCTGTTCTTCTTCCTCCTCGGAGGGAGCTTCTTCTTTCTCTTTCTGATGTACGGCTATCACTGCTTTCCTAATTTTCTTGTACATAGAGTCTATGCAATTCTGTCTGTCATGTCTTCCATCAGCTATATTTTGACCCCACTTGTTCAATGCGTCTAATTCACTCTGATCTGTTCCGGGCCTGTCTCGTTCTCTTATTAGACAATTTATGAAGAATCGTAGTATCAGCGCTTGCATGCCAACTTTCTGTTTCTCCATGGCATCCTTAATACTGTCAGGGTCCTTTCCTGTCTGAACAAACTCATATATTCTGTCTAGACGCTCCTTCATTCCTGCATAGCATAACAAGCTATCAGTAGCCGATCTTAACCGTAATGATGCCAATATCATTAAATCGTCCTTTCCGGGTACTGGATCATATCTGCAAACTGACATGTTTTCCTTTAATGCGTCAAGGCGGGATGAATTAGAGGAGTGGGGAGACCTGTACGTGAGAGGACTCTGCATATCTCTGAGATTGAATCTGTGAGTTGGTGGCGGGGTCTGAGGACCCGCGGTCGCACCTCCTGAAGCGGACGCTTGTGCATTACCTCCCTGCGGAGTCTGTATCTGAACTTGAACTTGTCGTTTAGGTGGATCAGGCAAACGTGGTTTCGGTGAGTCAGTTTTGAGTGCGGGAAGCGGCGGGGCTGGCGGAACGGGAGAAGTCTGTTGCGGTACCGTCGGAACTTGACCTGGGGGTTGAGTGCCACCCCCGTCCCTGTCAGTAGGCAGGGCACGAACTGGCAGATTGGTGTAAGCTGGTGCTACATCTTCTAAGTATGAATTTAGGAATATGTCTTTAGTAGTCTTGTGCATTACTTTAGTGGGAACTAATGGTGACGGCAAATTTTTCGGTATTTCTGAAATGGCGTCAGGTGTACCTTCGGCCAAAAGATACATGTTGTTCACTTGGCTATTTCGGATGCGATCTATTTGTTCTGATTTTACTCGAATTCCTTCAATAACTAATTCGTTTTCTTGGGCCTTTTCTGATTCTTTAAGTCTGTCTTCTCTACGAAGTGCTCTTTCAGCACGTTTATGTGATTCCTTACGCCAAAATTCTATGGCGTCTTTCTGAGATTGTCTAGCTTTCTTTTTCCGTAATGCTTCTTCTACCTTTATGATGCACTCGGCATCCCATGTTCCGTTAACTGGCCATCGGTATCTTTCCTCTAGGTGCTTGGTATAATCGGTCCATAACTCTAGATACAATATGGCGTCTATGCCATGTTTGTTATACATGAAATTACCTGGAGTGTCCCTAGGGGGGATCGGAATTTCTTCCTCTAACATCCCTTTCCTGGTTCCTATCTGCTTTAACTTGTTGAAAAACGGCATTGTGCCTACTTGATACTGAAATGCTCGATCCTTGGTACTTAATTCTGAATGTAACTATTTATACAAAAAACACAATAATGCACAAGAGAACAATCACATTCATACCACGACATTGATCACAAAAACATTTAAAACATAGATGACTACCCCACTATACTAGATGTACTGCTCAACAGTACAGATACACTGTTGTAACAGTGCAAAAAAATTCAGAAATTCGGAATACTAGATATACTGCTAAACAGTACAGATACACTGCCTAAAAACAGTGCAGACCGGACTTGCGTACCCAAACCCGTCTAGATACGACCCAGCAATGGTACTCACCGGGAAGCACGGAAACAGAAGGCCTCGGAAAACTCGACTGGACTCGACTCGATACTTCGGAAAACTTCGGAAAACTTCGGGAATTTTCGGAAAAACTTCGGAAACCTGGTGGGCCTCTTGACACCTCGGACCTTGCTTCTTTCGGCTAGGCTCTGGTCGGGATCCTCCGCACTCCTCACCGCCTCGTCTGGGCACTGATCGCAGTCTTCGTCACCTCCGTGGGTCAGAGGGAGATGCAGGAAATCCTGCCAGTACGCGTATGTTCCTTCTAACTGATGGCAGGGGACAGAGCTTGCAATGCGCCAACCGGCGCGTGAGGTGGGGGAGGGGTCCCTGTTCGGGCGCCAAAATGACGTAAATAATTAATTTACTCTCTTAATTTCTATGCAGGTAAGTACTTAATCAATAATAACTCAGATCGGGTGAAAAAAGACAGAGTCCGTGGTGTTAGAGTTCTAAGGGTTTTATTCCTTAAAAAGGAATGGTCATGGCCAAGATATCATGTTCTGACCACCACACAGGGTGTCAGAAGGGATAGATGAGCGCGCTAACATTTTATTAACAGTACATAGCTTATATACTTATTGTACACCATTTAAAACAGTATAGAAGGCGTAACAGCTGAGAGAAGACAAGATAACAATATACACGTGGTACATGTGCGTAATCAAGAGGCGTGAACTAGAGGTGTGTTCTGGAAACGTCACTGATAGGTGTCACAAAGGGGTGGCACTAACAGAAAATGTGGCAATGTCAGCAGAAATCGGAAACTTGGATGCGCACGCAGCTGCATGACGTGAAATTGGAGGGGTGCAGGGGACTTGACATTTACACTGACGGAAAGAGACAAAAGTCTGGCATGTCAGATCAACTTGTGCTTCTATCATATCTGATATCTGATGTTTAGGAACTAAGCTATCTGGGCAGAAAGGTCTCTAGAGCAGAAGCTATTCTATACTTGCTGTGAGTGCGTGTATAAGCGCCTGAGTGTCTGTATGAGAAGCGTGGGGGCATGGGGCCTTCCATGGAAGCATGGCAACGAAGCTATGAGTTACTTGCACAGAGACAGGTCGGCCCTTTAGCCCTGTAGCTGAGGAAGGATGTTTACTGAAGCTAGCAGGCTGGAATGTATTTTCGGGGAGGGAAACAGATAACTCGAAGGTTATAGTCAATCTTGGCAGGCAGCAGGCTGAGCCGAGCGCGAGGGGCCGCGCTGAAAGTAAGTCAGAGTTCACGAGTACAGGGGCTGCCTGGGCAGAGATTTCTCGGAGTCAGAAGCCAGAAAAGTGGCTCGGTGGCAGAGATTCAGGGCCTACTTCAGCCAGAGCTGGAAAACGTAGGAGTATACTAAGAAAAGACGTTGGCATAGCATACTTAGGAACGGACCATTCGACCCATTCATGGTGGGTCTGAAAGAGGACATGTTAACGTTGGACGCAAATGTATTTGCGTCTTCATAGCTGACACAGGAGGGAAGTTACATGCACTTTAACTCGTACATGGAGTCGGTGGGGTACTCGCTAGGGAACACAACTGGACCATAAAATTTAGATTACCTCAGTATGGCTCCATGGCAGTGGTGTCTCCATGGTATGGCTCCATGGCAGTGGTGACTCCATGTTATGGCTCCATGGCAGTGGTGTCTCCATGTTATGGCTCCATGGCAGTGGTGACTCCATGTTATGGCTCCATGGCAGTGGTGTCTCCATGTTATGGCTCCATGGCCGTGGTGACTCCATGTTATGGCTCCATGGCAGTGGTGTCTCCATGTTATGGCTCCATGGCAGTGGTGACTCCATGTTATGGCTCCATGGCAGTGGTGTCTCCATGTTATGGCTCCATGGCAGTGGTGACTTCATGGTATGGCTCCCTGGCAGTGGTGTCTCCATGGTATGGCTCCATGGCAGTGGTGACTCCATGTTATGGCTCCCTGGCAGTGGTGTCTCCATGTTATGGCTCCATGGCCGTGGTGTCTCCATGTTATGGCTCCATGGCCGTGGTGTCTCCATGTTATGGCTCCATGGCAGTGGTGACTCCATGTTATGACTCCCTGGCAGTGGTGTCTCCATGTTATGGCTCCATGGCCGTGGTGTCTCCATGTTATGGCTTCATGGCAGTGGTGTCTCCATGTTATGGCTCCATGGCAGTGGTGACTCCATGTTATGGCTCCCTGGCAGTGGTGTCTCCATGTTATGGCTCCATGGCCGTGGTGTCTCCATGTTATGGCTCCATGGCCGTGGTGTCTCCATGGTATGGCTCCATGGCCGTGGTGTCTCCATGGTATGGCTCCATGGCAGTGGTGTCTCCATGGTATGGCTCCATGGCAGTGGTGTCTCCATGTTATGGCTCCATGGCCGTGGTGACTCCATGTTATGGCTCCATGGCCGTGGTGACTCCATGTTATGGCTCCATGGCCGTGGTGTCTCCATGGTATGGCTCCATGGCACTGGTGTCTCCATGTTATGGCTCCATGGCAGTGGTGACTCCATGTTATGGCTCCATGGCCGTGGTGACTCCATGGTATGGCTCCATGGCAGTGGTGACTCCATGTTATGGCTCCATGGCACTGGTGTCTCCATGTTATGGCTCCATGGCAGTGGTGACTCCATGTTATGGCTCCAGGGCAGTGGTGACTCCATTTTGTGACTCCTGCCCTGCCTCTCTGCTTTCCTCCCGTTTTACCTCTGCCCGTCTTGTGAACCACCCTCTGCTGCTTCTGCCATCTTCTGCATGTCCCTGGGCTTCACCCCTTCTCCTGACGTCTACAAGTGCAGCACCAGCCAACACAGCGTCACCCCTGCACCTCTTATCTTTACCAATCTCCCCCCTTCTCCACCCGTTTCTCACATGTAACTCCCATGCACTCTACTCCACTCAGCTCCAAGGTAAACACCCTCTGATCTTTTACCTGACACTTTCTGATTTCACAGGCTCTCCCAGACCACTTGTTCGCTGGATGAAGGATGGGGCGGAGCTTTCCGGCAGCCACTCAGGAATCAAGCAGCAGGAGGATGGATCCCTGCTCATTAACGCAGCCTTGCCCAATCACGGTGGAGACTTCATCTGCACAGCAACCAATGAGGTGGGATCTGTCAGGAAGAGAACCCGGCTTGTGGTCTATGGTGAGTAACTGCTCGCAGGTTCTGTCTGGAGAGCAGATAATCCCTAAAATTAACGTGACGATCGCGAAGCTGTTCCATTCTTGTGAATGGCCACTGCTGCTAGTATGAAGAACACACTCATGGGTACTGAATGCTGGATGCTGCTTTTCCTTCTGATGATAAGATAATGCCCAATGGTTCACTTTCAATCAATCAATCAGGATTTATAAAGTGCGGCTATTCACCCAATAAGGTATCCAGGTGTGTGCAGGTCCCGGAGGTTTATTCGAACAGCCAGGTCTTGAGTATGAGGGCGAGCCCCTGCGTGATTTCTTAATGCATGCGGTCCTGTCAGGTTCCTGCGTTCATGGTGAGAATGCTGCGGCTCGAGCAGCAGAAACAATCAGCACCCTCTTCTGCAGCGCGTGCTGCCGTTTGCGCTGATTTTACAGCGCGGAACAAGCTCCCGGCGTCAAAAATCAGCGCGAGTAGAGTGATACGCTGAAATTCCACCAGTTACGGAACTATGCAAAATCTTGCTGAGTTTTTACGGAACTCTGCTGAATTCCATGGAGTGAAGCTCTGGGAGTTTCGCCCACCCCTACCCTGGACTTTCTGTAGTGTTCACAATGGCCTCTGTCCCTAATTTCTCAAAATTAAATGGATGGTCGTTGAGGGGTTGAGGATTGAATAATTGGCAACCCTGTGATGTCATTGAGGTCAATTTGTGCTTTATTTCACTTCCACTACCCCTGTAATTCCAGTGAATTTATCTCTAAGCTCAGAAACGACTTGTACTCGAGGATTCATTGAACCCCTGTCTGCTGATGAAATTGCAGCACAGGCCAGGGGTGCGTTTTTGTAAATCGAGTGTCTTCCTCTTTTGTCGTGGTTTCAAAGATACACAAGACCAGACAATACTGGACTGAATTAATTGTCCTGAAGTTATAAATCTTGGAACACATTTACAAGCCCCTTGCGCCACTTTTGCGTCATTTTTAACATGGGAAAATTGACGCAAAAGTGGCGCAAGGGGCTTGTAAATCTGCCCCCTTGTGTTTAAGGAAGTGTAACGATTTCGTGGGGCTTCTTGGGTTTAAATAGTTTTGAATTGGTGACTTGTTTCTATCCCATGTGCCTCAACGAGTCCCAGGTGACCTGGGTTGTGAGCTGTCTTCCTGTCGCCTTCACAGGTTTCCATTTCAGGAACAGTGAGACGTCATGGGGATTAAAGGAAACGCTGAGGCTTTCACAGGTAAACAGGTCTGGCTGTGAAATGTGACACCTGGCTCGTAAACTCAGACTTGATGCTGCTCTCTCGCCTTGAAGGGCTACTTTCAGCAACAAAGTATGTTCAAGTATCTGTGATCTTCGGGGAATGTTCCCAAAGCCCTCTTTAAAGTGAGACAATGTTTCAAAGCTATAAAATTAGTGAAATACCATGCTGAGGCTCCCAAAGGTGTCTTGACACGTCCCTGCTCTCTGGGCCATGCATTCCTTGCAGCCTAACATGTCCAAGGGTTTACTAACAGGAAATGAGGTCTGTCCTCCCTGTGCTGCACATCTCAGGATGGTTCAAAGATATCCTTGAGGTAAAACCCACAGATAATCGGTTACCGACACCCGAAAGTGGACTGCATCATTTGTGGAAGCGGTCAGTGAGGGACACCTTCCATTTTGTCGATGTCAACCGCTGGCATTTGGAGGGGCAGAAGTGGTCTTAGGGACCACGCCGTGCTCCTGGAATACATCCACAGAACGCATATTTTAATTTTTGATCGCAGCGTTTGCTCAATGGACAGTTGCTGCAATAATAACAAGCAGTAGGAGTTTTGCAAATGTAGGGATGAAAATTTGCTGTCCCTCAATTCCCAGGATATTCGAAAGGTTTTGAAATCGGTTGTTTGCCTCATTACTATTAATAGGGCAGGGTTCTGTAAATGTTTATGAATGGTCATTTTGCCCTGCAGGGGATTAGTATGCTGCATTGCAAAATGAAATCTGGATGGATACTCCTAACCGCAGATTCCTCGCCAGACTGGATCCGGGAATGCTTCCTTGAGCAGTGCTCCTGCATGCCACTAGGAGGCGCCATGAAACTTCGCGTGGGGTCCACATCACCTAATAAGTGACCGAATGCAGCCTCTTATCAGCGCCTTCCCTGCCCTGACTTCAGTTCCTATCTTCCTGTCCCTTCCAAAGCGGATCCCGAGCTCCCCTCCCAACTTCTTGAGCCTTTGAATAACTTTAAAAAATGAATTCCAGTATGCTAGGGAACAAGTTCTAAACCCAAAACTACAGATGTTAAATCATACGTCAACTGCAGGAAGCAGATGTCCATCATGGACTCACACAAGGTGTGACTCTGGTATCTGGGCTCGGTCCAAGAATCAAAGTTGTGCGACAAATGTGCTCTTAGGCGCCCAATGGCAATCCGGGATTGTGAGGCAAAGCTGTACATTCCTGAACACAAAACAAAGTTGAGGCCTTTGTGTAACTCCTGCTCGCACTTAAATTTGAGGTGAACATCACACTCAAAGTGCTCTGTGTGTCTAATCAAAGTCCAAGGCTAAACATGAAAAAGCAAAATGAACTCCATCCAGCCGCTCTTTATCAAGAAGAGAACGGGCAAGGTCTCATGATGTGAGTCTTTCACTTCCAAGAGCTCCTCCCGTCCGGGTGTGCCCTGTGTTTCCTTCAAGGGTGCTATGGTGCAGATTTATGCCACCTTTCCATTTCCCTCTGGCATGCCTTCAGACCCCAAGGAACAACATGTGCCCCCAGTTGGGTTACAGCTGGTGGTCCTCTCCTCAGTGCCATCAGACCCCTTTGAAGTATATTTGCCCCTTGCCAACACCGGAACAGGCTTCCACTCTGGAACCAGGATCTGTGCCTGGCCCTTCCACGTTAAAGCCACCAGCTCCGGAAGAGGATCGAGTGCGGATTCTATTGTTGGACACTTCAGCTCTATCTCGACTGATGTCTCGCAATGAGATGATAAACTCACAACTGTTTGCTCTACACCTGGGCTCTGAACCAGTGTCTCTACCAGGGAGTTTAAGCCATCGGAGGCTCCATTATCTTCTTGGCTGTGATTCAGATCAAGAGTCTCAAAATGATGGTTGGGGTGATGGGGCGGGTGTTCCCTCTCCTCACTGCAAAGATGAAGCTCTTTCCATGGATTTGTAATAATCCAGCGGCGAAGACGCATATCCTGAGGCAGAGCTTGACTCGCTAACAATGGAAGCGGTTTCCTCCTTGCAGTGGTGGTCCGGAGGGCAGCTGCCGGTCAGTCGAGATCAAAACTTTTGTCCTGAAAGAAATTTCACAGCCATCGCCAGGCACTTCTGAGCCCTTGGTCCCTTTTAATGTGGACGTCACTGATACTATGATGGCCACATTATCAAAGCCCTGTTCTTGCCCATCGGTGGATAGGCAGATGGCCATGTGTTACTCGCCGGCCTCTGGTGACCCGGATTTCTTACTAAACTTTCTACTCCAGAGATCCCTGGCGTTTGGGCCTCAACCAGTAAAGTGAATCCCATATCCCTCCCCACAGCGCCTTCCAATCTAAGAGGAGTGAAGCTTTTGGCAAGCTTGCATTTTCTTCCACCAGTCTGGTATTATGGTCAATTAATGTGTTTTGGTTGCCAGATCATTATGCACGTGCCCTCTGGAATATGACCTGTGAGATCCTGCTGCTGGTTCTTGAAGACCTTATTGTCTTTTTAGCTCAAAAAATGTATAATGGACAAGACGCAGGCAGGTATGTTCTATGCACCGGTCCAGAGGCTACTGACTTCCTGGGGAGAGCAGTGGTCAGGAGTGTTGTACTTTGTCAACACGCGTGAATGGCCGCCACAGGATGTCCCGGCGAGGTGCAGCCTCCCTTATAGATTGGTATTTTGACGGTTTACTCCTTACAGTGAGGAGACCGTCCGGAGCGCTTTAAAGACAGTAGAGCCATTGCTTGCTCCTTGGGTCTGTTGCCCCTTACCAAGAAGTGAAGTTTCCCCACCAATTCATAAAGTTCAGAGGCTATTCCAGGGGACTGGTGTGTAACCAAAGACAGCCTTCTCAACCGGTACAGCAGATACCCCAGTCTTGTTGCAGCAACTGACTGAGTTTGATCTGCCTACCGAAGTGGTGATGTCTAGGGGTGGGTGGAATTTGCGTAATCGCGTTGCGCAAATCTCTGCGAAACAGTAAAAAATGTCTGCGAACACGCGGAAGTGCTTGTTCGTGATGCTTTTTTCCTGTTTGCAATTGCTGTTTGCATGCTTGGGGGGAAATATCTTGCGAACACACATTTTGAGAACGCGAGCAAGCAAAACATTTCGCAAAGTTGCGGAACGCAAAATTTTGGGCAATTTAGTGTTCTCCGCGGAAAGCGAAATTACCCAAATTCCGTGAGCAGAACAGAATTTACCGCCCAGGCCTAGTGATGTCATCCTGGTCACTTGGTGCCCTTTCATGAAATCTATTTACGTCATGTGCTGGTGTGGAATTGGTAGGACTGATCCCTTACAAGCACATCTGTCGGACCTACTGCTGCTTTTTTAGGTCTCGTCTGGACATCGCATCCGAAGGATGCGTCCAGGCTGGAGACTTAAAGCTGCCTGACACGGGGGAATGAGGGACAAGAAACTGTGACGAGCTTATCCTGGCTGGATTGAGCTGCGTGCACGCGCGTCAACATTCACGCATGCGCACATCACAGCCACACGCATACACAGCACTCACGCATGCGCACATACACACGCATACACAGGCACACCCCCGTCACCTACACGCATACACAGAGACCCCTCCACACACACCAGCCCCTCTCCTCTCGGCTCCACACACACGCACACGCATTTACACTTACACAGACACGCAGGCACCCAGACAGGCAACCCCCCCCCCCGTCACACACACGCATACACACAGACTCCAGGACACATACACATACACACACACATGCACGCTCACACACATACACAGTCCGCCGCCGCGCGCGCGCGCACAGATGCCCCCCCCCCCCAACAAGGCGACGCCCCACTCACCGGCATCCTCAGTGCAGCGGCTCCCACCGGCAGCAAGACTCTTCTTCCCTTCTTCGGCACCGGGGCGCAGGGTAGGCTCCTGCCTGCTCCGGTGCGCCAAACAATCGCGGCTCTTCCGTGGGAGGCGGGGTAGGCTCCCGCCCTCCTACTTCCGGTTGTCCCGCCCGGCCTGCCTGACTTCCTGGTCGCAGGCCGGCGCAAAACGCAGCATAAAAAATGCTTAGAACAGTGGTTCCCAAACTGTGCGCCGCGGCGCCCCGGTGCGCCGTCATGAGCAGCCAGGGGCGCCGCGCTCACGTTGGGAAAATTGACCTTATTGCAGCTGCAGCGCAAAAAACTTGCTGCCTGCATAATCCGGGAAAATTATTTGGCCCAAGAGCGCACGTACGTACGAGTCGTGCTTTCACAGGCGTAGTAGTCGCCATTACTGGCATATGCAGCTCGCCACTGACCGTTTGAGGCACGTTATTGCTGCCCACCGTGGGATCCTCTTCGCAAGTAAGGTAAGGAACTGGCATGGGAGGGATTCCTGTTCAGTAGAACAGGAGAACAGGAGTACGGCAGTGATACACAAGCCAAGAAGCCAGACTGTAAAAAAGCGGGCTCCACGGAGCTTGTTAAAGCAGCCAGAGAGAAGGCTTTGCCTTGTCTTTTTATGTCTGATTTCTTTAACGAGCTCCGTGGACCCACCTTCTTACACTAAAACTAACGCAGGTGATACAGGTGTAAAACGGAGGTTGGGCAGAAGATCGGCATGGCATTTGATTATCATCAATTATTAATTAAATGACATGCCGATCTTCTGCCCAACCTCCGTTTTGCACCTGTATCACCTGCATTATTTTTAGTGTGCGTGCAGAGTGACAGTGAGTGCAGAGTGACAGTGAGTGCAGAGTGACAGTGAGTGCGGAGTGACAGTGAGTGCAGAGTGCGTGCAGAAACAGTGAGTGCAGAGTGAGTGCAGAGTGACAGTGAGTGCAGAGTGACAGTGAGTGCGGAGTGACAGTGAGTGCAGAGTGCGTGCAGAAACAGTGAGTGCAGAGTGAGTGCAGAGTGACAGTGAGTGCAGAGTGACAGTGAGTGCAGAGTGACAGTGAGTGCAGAGTGACAGTGAGTGCAGAGTGACAGTGAGTGCAGAGTGCGTGCAGAGTGACAGTGAGTGCAGAGTGACAGTGAGTGCAGAGTGACAGTGAGTGCGGAGTGACAGTGAGTGCAGAGTGCGTGCAGAAACAGTGAGTGCAGAGTGACAGTGAGTGCAGAGTGACAGTGAGTGCAGAGTGACAGTGAGTGCAGAGTGACAGTGAGTGCAGAGTGCGTGCAGAGTGACAGTGAGTGCAGAGTGACAGTGAGTGCAGAGTGACAGTGAGTGCGGAGTGACAGTGAGTGCAGAGTGCGTGCAGAAACAGTGAGTGCAGAGTGAGTGCAGAGTGACAGTGAGTGCAGAGTGACAGTGAGTGCGGAGTGACAGTGAGTGCGGAGTGACAGTGAGTGCAGAGTGACAGTGAGTGCGGAGTGACAGTGAGTGCGGAGTGACAGTGAGTGCGGAGTGACAGTGAGTGCAGAGTGACAGTGAGTGCGGAGTGACAGTGAGTGCGAAGTGACAGTGAGTGCGGAGTGGCAGTGAGTGCAGAGTGACAGTGAGTGCAGAGTGACAGTGAGTGCAGAGTGCGTGCAGAGTGACAGTGAGTGCAGAGTGACAGTGAGTGCAGAGTGACAGTGAGTGCAGAGTGACAGTGAGTGCAGAGTGACAGTGAGTGCAGAGTGACAGTGAGTGCAGAGTGAGTGCAGAGTGACAGTGAGTGCAGAGTGACAGTGAGTGCAGAGTGCATGCAGAGTGACAGTGAGTGCAGAGTGACAGTGAGTGCAGAGTGCATGCAGAGTGACAGTGAGTGCAGAGTGACAGTGAGTGCAGAGTGCATGCAGAGTGACAGTGAGTGCAGAGTGACAGTGAGTGCAGAGTGACAGTGAGTGCAGAGTGACAGTGAGTGCAGAGTGACAGTGAGTGCAGAGTGAGTGCAGAGTGACAGTGAGTGCAGAGTGACAGTGAGTGCAGAGTGCATGCAGAGTGACAGTGAGTGCAGAGTGACAAAGAGTGCAGAGTGACAGTGAGTGCAGAGTGACAGTGAGTGCAGAGTGACAGTGAGTGCAGAGTGCGTGCAGAGTGACAGTGAGTGCAGAGTGACAGTGAGTGCGGAGTGACAGTGAGTGCAGAGTGCGTGCAGAAACAGTGAGTGCAGAGTGAGTGCAGAGTGACAGTGAGTGCAGAGTGACAGTGAGTGCAGAGTGACAGTGAGTGCAGAGTGACAGTGAGTGCAGAGTGCGTGCAGAGTGACAGTGAGTGCAGAGTGACAGTGAGTGCAGAGTGCGTGCAGAAACAGTGAGTGCAGAGTGAGTGCAGAGTGACAGTGAGTGCAGAGTGACAGTGAGTGCGGAGTGACAGTGAGTGCGGAGTGACAGTGAGTGCGGAGTGACAGTGAGTGCGGAGTGACAGTGAGTGCGGAGTGACAGTGAGTGCGGAGTGACAGTGAGTGCAGAGTGACAGTGAGTGCAGAGTGACAGTGAGTGCAGAGTGCGTGCAGAGTGACAGTGAGTGCAGAGTGACAGTGAGTGCAGAGTGACAGTGAGTGCAGAGTGACAGTGAGTGCAGAGTGACAGTGAGTGCAGAGTGACAGTGAGTGCAGAGTGCGTGCAGAGTGACAGTGAGTGCAGAGTGACAGTGAGTGCAGAGTGACAGTGACTGCAGAGTGACAGTGAGTGCAGAGTGACAGTGAGTGCAGAGTGACAGTGAGTGCAGAGTGCGTGCAGAGTGACAGTGAGTGCAGAGTGACAGTGAGTGCAGAGTGACAGTGAGTGCGGAGTGACAGTGAGTGCAGAGTGCGTGCAGAAACAGTGAGTGCAGAGTGACAGTGAGTGCAGAGTGACAGTGAGTGCAGAGTGACAGTGAGTGCAGAGTGCGTGCAGAGTGACAGTGAGTGCAGAGTGACAGTGAGTGCAGAGTGACAGTGAGTGCGGAGTGACAGTGAGTGCAGAGTGCGTGCAGAAACAGTGAGTGCAGAGTGAGTGCAGAGTGACAGTGAGTGCAGAGTGACAGTGAGTGCGGAGTGACAGTGAGTGCGGAGTGACAGTGAGTGCAGAGTGACAGTGAGTGCGGAGTGACAGTGAGTGCGGAGTGACAGTGAGTGCAGAGTGACAGTGAGTGCAGAGTGACAGTGAGTGCGGAGTGACAGTGAGTGCGAAGTGACAGTGAGTGCGGAGTGACAGTGAGTGCAGAGTGACAGTGAGTGCAGAGTGACAGTGAGTGCAGAGTGACAGTGAGTGCAGAGTGCATGCAGAGTGACAGTGAGTGCAGAGTGACAGTGAGTGCAGAGTGACAGTGAGTGCAGAGTGACAGTGAGTGCAGAGTGAGTGCAGAGTGACAGTGAGTGCAGAGTGACAGTGAGTGCAGAGTGCATGCAGAGTGACAGTGAGTGCAGAGTGACAGTGAGTGCAGAGTGCATGCAGAGTGACAGTGAGTGCAGAGTGACAGTGAGTGCAGAGTGCATGCAGAGTGACAGTGAGTGCAGAGTGACAGTGAGTGCAGAGTGACAGTGAGTGCAGAGTGACAGTGAGTGCAGAGTGACAGTGAGTGCAGAGTGAGTGCAGAGTGACAGTGAGTGCAGAGTGACAGTGAGTGCAGAGTGCGTGCAGAAACAGTGAGTGCAGAGTGAGTGCAGAGTGACAGTGAGTGCAGAGTGACAGTGAGTGCAGAGTGACAGTGAGTGCAGAGTGACAGTGAGTGCAGAGTGACAGTGAATGCAGAGTGCGTGCAGAGTGACAGTGAGTGCAGAGTGACAGTGAGTGCAGAGTGCGTGCAGAAACAGTGAGTGCAGAGTGAGTGCAGAGTGACAGTGAGTGCAGAGTGACAGTGAGTGCGGAGTGACAGTGAGTGCGGAGTGACAGTGAGTGCGGAGTGACAGTGAGTGCGGAGTGACAGTGAGTGCGGAGTGACAGTGAGTGCGGAGTGACAGTGAGTGCGGAGTGACAGTGAGTGCGAAGTGACAGTGAGTGCGGAGTGACAGTGAGTGCAGAGTGACAGTGAGTGCAGAGTGACAGTGAGTGCAGAGTGCGTGCAGAGTGACAGTGAGTGCAGAGTGACAGTGAGTGCAGAGTGACAGTGAGTGCAGAGTGACAGTGAGTGCAGAGTGCGTGCAGAGTGACAGTGAGTGCAGAGTGACAGTGAGTGCAGAGTGACAGTGAGTGCAGAGTGACAGTGATTGCAGAGTGACAGTGAGCAGAGTGACAGTGAGCAGAGTGACAGTGAGTGCAGAGTGACAGTGAGTGCAGAGTGACAGTGAGTGCAGAGTGAGTGCAGAGTGAGTGCAGAGTGACAGTGAGTGCAGAGTGACAGTGAGTGCAGAGTGAGTGCAGAGTGACAGTGAGTGCAGAGTGACAGTGAGTGCAGAGTGACAGTGAGTGCAGAGTGACAGTGAGTGCAGAGTGACAGTGAGTACAGTCACTCAGCACCACCACATTATCAGTCAGAACCACCACAGCATCACTCAGAACCACCACAGCACCACTCAGCACCACCACAACATCACTCAGCACCACCACAGCACCACCAGAGCACCACTCAGCACCACCACTGCATCACTCAGCATCACCACAGCCCCATTCAGCACCACCACAGCATCACTCAGCACCACCACAGCACAAATATGTTCTCTCAATGTTTCAAGCTTTATTACAAATGTCACAAAAAGATGTTAATATTTCACTTCTGTTCTTGGATTTTGTTACAATAAAATACACTGAACATAATCTTCACAAAAGTTATTTACAAAAGTTTAAGCTATTGCCATTATAAATTACAATCACTTTTATTAAGTATTAAAAAAAATTAAAAGCCATTGTTATTTGTAATATCAATACATCTAAGTCACGTAAATACAAATGTTGCATTACAAATGCTATAGGTGTCACATTTGCGAAAGTTATAACTATTGGCATTGTAAATGACAAAGCTATTAATTTAGCTATTTTCAAAACCAACACATAAATGAACATTTGGTGAGTTTCCATTAAAATATTTGACTTTTTTACTAAGATATTATTATACTGTTTTATGCAAACAAAATTTAGATACTGCATAAATAACTTTAATAAAACATATTTTATATGAAGCTTTTTATGTAAAAAAAAAACTATAGCATAAAGCAAAAAACAATTGCCATTTACAATGCTAATAGCTCAAACTTAAATAATGCGAGACCTATTGCATTGCAAATGCTTGTTTATCTTTGGCGCAGCAAGGCCTTGCTGTGGGCACTTTTAAAGATTGTCAGCCTTTTCCTCTTTCTACTTTGACTGGACCAAATGTCCTTGTTTAAATCACCTGTTGTGATGCGATTTATTAACCCCTTCCCTGCTGCCGTCGGCCGTTGGCCGTCGCGAGCACTACCTCGCTGGTGCTGCGATCGTCCAACGGCCAACGAGGCCCCGCCCACTCTTCAAAGCCGCCGCACTGCCGCGAAATAACGGCCGCGGCTAACGGGTTTAAGGTTTCAAACTAGTTCCCCCAAGCCGTATTGATTCCATCAAGATCTTGGTCTTGACATTTCTCATACATACATCCTTTGAGCCGATCCATAGTTGCTTTCTGTATCTCCTGACTTTGAAGACTGACTTCCTTTTCATGATTACGTCAGCTCATTGCATGACTGAAAGCCAGGGACTTACAGTCAGCCACCCAACATCAACTTTAACCCCAGCTAAGGTAATGCCGAGGACTTGTGACGTTCTTGTTGGTACTCATGGCTCTGTTCCACATCAACTTGACAAACAAATGCTTTGTTCGTAAAAGCGTCCCATACTGTGCTTTCACTTTAATGGCGGCTTCGCATCTTTCTTTAGACGCAGCTTCTCTGAAGAAAGGGGCGCAACCGCCTTTAAAGTAAAAGTGCGGCATGAGGCGCCTTTACAAACAAGCATTTGCAATGCAATAGGTCTCGCATTTGCGAGAGTTTAAGCTATTGGCATTGTAAATGACAATGCCTTTTATTTATCTGTTTTGAAAACCAACACATGAATAAAATACATTGTCAATCACAACGCCAATAGTTCGAACTCTCGCAAATGCAAGACCTTTTCCATTGCAAATGCTTGTTGTGGGAAGGGATCAGGCAGCTGTGTCAGCTAGGGATGGTACTCAAGTAAGCTCTTACCAGAGACAACTTGAAGTTGCCATGGTGAATGTCCCAGAATGCTGCTTTGGAGGGTTAGGACAGGGGCGGAATGAAGCTGTGGTTTCCTAGGATTGGCCAAGTGTGCCTGACTTTTAGAACTTCCCGTATCGCAAAGCTATTGAAATCCATTTTGTTTAGTCTGATTCAAGGTTGAAAGATGCAACTTCTACTCTCCTTGTGGGGGGTCTGCTGGTGTCTCTTGCCCATCCAGTGGTGGCTGTGCCCAGGCCCTTCCTTGTCTGGGGTAACCTAGAATGTCCCTCTTCTGTGTTTTATTGGCATATCAATGTGCCCTTCCACCATGCGTCGTGCCATCATTATAGTGGTGCCAATATATCAGCCTTAGAATGACAGGGACTCACTCATGCACCTCAGGACCTCCTCATCACTCAGAGAATTCAGGAAGGCCTCAATACCTGGCTGTACCGGTCCCAGGATGTTTGTTTCCGGTCCAGGGAAGACATGGCTTGAAAGTTCATGCTGGACTGTTCCCATGAGGCACAGGGTCAGACTGATTTGCATATGGCCATGTCCGAACCGGGGTGGTGGAGTGAGCTAAAGAACAATCATTGATTACACCTAGATCTGTGACTGGGGTGAGTGTCTGCAAAGTTTCAGCTCTCCGTCCATCATCTGCTTGTGCTTCCTTTGTTTGCCCTATGTTGGCAGGGTATGCCCAGACGTGGGTCCCAGGCTCACTTTGCCACTGGATTCAAACTAGCCTGGCAGATGAGGGCTGTTATCACGAAACTGGTTTCAGGATGCTTGTTTCTGGTCCAGGGAAGACCTGGCTTGGCAGTTCTGGCTGGACTGTTCTCATGGGGCACAAGGTCAGACTGATTTGCATATGGCTGGGTCTGAACTGAGGTGGGGAAGTTAGCTAAAGAATGAGGATGGATTAAACCCAGATCTGTGACTGGGGTGAGTGTCTGCAAAGTTTCAGCACTCCGTCCATCATCTCCTTATGTTTGCCGAATGAACAGATCACCATGAAGCAGCTCCAGCTCCTTGAGACCCTAACTGGCGATTTGCCGTGATTTACAAATCCCTGATTGATTGATTGATTGATTGACTGTTGCTCTTTAATTTTAGTCGATACTGTTCATTGATGCTGCCCTACAGGAATTTTGGGGCCTCTTGCCTTAGGCCTTAAAACCCTTTTTTTGGCATCAGACTCAATTTTTCAGGTGAAATTCAGCATATGTTTGCTTAAAATAAGTATGGAGTGTTCTTGAACTTGAATTTCCATCTTCGAAGGTTTGTTGATGGGTGAGACAAGTAGCCAGTGGTCATACTCTGTCTCCGGTCAGACGACAGGTCGCCAGGGGTCATACTCTGTGTCTGGTCGGACGACAGGTCGCCAGGGGTCATACTCTGTATCCGGTCAGACGACAGGTCGCCAGGGGTCATACTCTGTATCCGGTCAGACAACAGGTCGCCAGGGGTCATACTCTGTATCCGGTCAGACGACAGGTCGCCAGGGGTCATACTCTGTCTCCGGTCAGACAACAGGTAGGCAGGGGTCATACTCAGTATCCGGTCAGACGACAGGTCGCCAGGGGTCATACTCTGTGTCTGGTCGGATGACAGGTCGCCAGGGGTCATACTCTGTATCCGGTCAGATGACAGACCGCCAGGGGTCATACTCTGTATCTGATCAGACGACAGGTCGCCAGGGGTCATATTCTGTATCCGGTCACACGACAGGTCACCAGGGGTCATACTCTGCATCCGGTCAGACAACAGAACGCCAGGGGTCATACTCTGTGTCTGGTCGGACGACAGGTCACCACGGGTCATTCTCTGTATCCGGTCAGATGACAGGTCACCAGGGATCATACTCGGTCTCCGGTCAGACGACAGGTCGCCAGGGGTCAAACTCTGTATCCGGTCAGATGACAGGTCACCAGGTGTCATACTCGGTCTCCGGTCAGACGGCAGGTAGCCAGGGGTCATACTCTATCTCCAGCCATTCCCCTGACTCCAGAAGAGGCTCTGTTAGGAAGTTACCTGACACAGCTGTAACAACAGGCATATGCCGTTGTCCGCAGCGCCGAGACACCCTCGGGTATTTGAGCGCTTTATAAATCTCAAACATAAATAAATAAATAAACAGGATCCTGACAACTGCTGATCTGGACATTGTCCAAAAACATGAAACCTACATGTTAACATTATATAATTTGTGGTGCGCGTGGTGTTCAGCAGCTGTTACCAAATATATTAAAGATGTGTTCTTCACATGTTTGTTTCCTCCTAGCTCCACCTGAGATCCGACAGGATGGCCAACCGATGAACGTCTCTGTGATGGCCAACCAGCCATTGACCCTGGGTTGTGAAGTCACAGGCATACCCCCTCCGGCGGTTTCTTGGTACAAAAACGGACAGCTGGTAAGTGTAGGAAAACATACCAACCTCGACTCCGGTGGTCTGGGATACCAACCCCCTGAGCAGGGTGAGGCTGCAGCCTCTTTCTAAACTCATGCCTTGTTATCCTCCAGTTGCAACAGTGTGAATGCAAAGAAGTCTTATGGTGCAAAGATTTACATGAGTGACTGAGGGATACATTTTATATAATACATTATACACAGCAGAAGTTCAGCTGACCCACACACAGTTATTAGAATAAAACAATGTCTTGTGTGGTCTCTGATAAGATAGTCCCTGAGGGAGCAGGTGAGCACCTAGAACAGTTCGAGGAACGCAAGGGTAGTTTGGTTACTAGTGCTTTCTTTTCCCCCCTAAGCTCTTGTTCTCCCTCCAGGTTGGGGATTCTGGCGTGAGCCCTTCTCTCAATGGGAGCCACCCTCTGGTGTTCCACAGAGTGCGGAAGGAAGATGCGGGCTCCTACAGCTGCCGGGCCACCAACAAGGCAGGGGAGGCGCAGAGGCGCTACTTTCTGCTGGTTCTAGGTATGTACTTTGGGAGGCTCAGAGGCGCTACATTCTGCTGGTTCTAGGTATGTACTTGGGAGGCACAGAGGCGCTAAATTCTGCTGGTTCTAGGTATGTACTTGGGAGGAGCAGAGGCGCTACATTCTGCTGGTTCTGGGTATGTACTTGGGAGGTGCAGAGGCGCTACATTCTGCTGGTTCTAGGTATGTACTTTGGGAGGCACAGAGGCGCTACGTTCTTCTGTTTCTAGGCATGTACTTGGGGAGGCGTAGAGGCACTACGTTTTGTTGGTTCTAGGTATGTACTTTGTGAGGCGCAGAGATGCCATGTTCTGCTGGTTCTAGGTATGTACTTGGGGAGGCGCAGAGGCGCAACATTCTACTGATTCTAGGTATTTACTTGGGAGGCGCAGAGGCGCTACGTTCTGCTGGTTCTAGGTATTTACTTGGGAGGCTCAGAGGTGCTACATTCTGCTGGTTCTAGGTATGTACTTGGGAGGCACAGAGGCGCTAAATTCTGCTGGTTCTAGGTATGTACTTGGGAGGCGCAGAGGCGCTACATTCTGCTGGTTCTGGGTATGTACTTGGGAGGTGCAGAGGCGCTACATTCTGCTGGTTCTAGGTATGTACTTTGGGAGGCACAGAGGCACTACGTTCTTCTGTTTCTAGGCATGTACTTGGGGAGGCGCAGAGGCACTACGTTTTGTTGGTTCTAGGTATGTACTTTGGGAGGCGCAGAGATGCCATGTTCTGCTGGTTCTAGGTATGTACTTGGGGAGGCGCAGAGGCGCAACATTCTACTGATTCTAGGTATTTACTTGGGAGGTGCAGAGGCGCTACGTTCTGCTGGTTCTAGGTATTTACTTGGGAGGCGCAGAGGCACTACCTTCTGCTGGCTCTAGGTTCCCAACTTGGGAGGCGCAGAGGCGCTACTTTCTGCTGATTCTAGGTATGTACTTGGGAGGAGCAGAGGCGCTACATTCTGCTGGTTTTGCATTGTGAATCCTGTTCTGGATTCACGTGCTGTGCATCATTCCACCATCTAGTGGTTGGTTCCGGAATATTTTTTTTTTCTTTCTTTTTTTCATGTTTTGGGCGTCTTTGACCACCAATTGGTGCCTGGTCCTTCCCTTGCGTGACGTCAGACGGCACACCGGATGTTGTTGTGCGTAGTAGCCATCTTCAGATTCTTTTTTCCGCCGATGTGTCTGGAGGCAAGAGGGTAAGCTCCAAAGAATTTCTGAAAATCCTCTAAAAAACTTAACATTTAAACAAAAAAGTTATATCGGACATCAACTACGCAACCAGAGAACACATCAGGCCTCCGAGACGATGTCTTCGTTACTGAACACCTTCACAATGCGCATACTGACAAATGGCGAGGTAGGGAAAATGGAAAATACCCCATTCAAATTCTGCTCCAATTGCCACCACAAATTCGACCAACGCCATCCACACAACGTATGCAACCTCTGTCTACCCAAGGATCATAAGGACAAGGATTGCAAGGCCTGTGCGGTGTCCCTGTCGAAGACTCTCTGGGCACGCCAAAAGCAAAGCCCAGAGAGTCTTCTACGCAACAATGTCCCAAGGACCAACAATGTCCAACGCAACAATGTCCAAGGACACTACGCAACAATGTCCCAAGGACACAAGAAACCTTCATTGAAGGACTTAAGTCTCTCCAGCGAAGAAAAGGATCAAAGGGCCCCAGCGGTCGACGCACAAAGGATCAGATGTTGAACTCTCAAGAAAAATAGCACAAAGAAAAAATGGTGAAAGTCTCTGAGAAAACGACGGACATTGTAAGACACTCACAACCGTCGGAACCGAAGGGCCACGAGAAAAAGACACAGTCTAAGGCAGCCCTGACGCAGAAGGAAAAGGCGATCGAAGGTCCGCCGTGATCCAAAGAACCCCACAGAACCTTCCCGCAGGACTCCGACGAGGGTAGATCGCATGAGGCATCGAAACCGAGGATCGAGCACGAACCCACGAAGGGGACGACGTCGATCTCGAAATCAGACTCTACCACTTCAAAGAAGAGAAAATCTCTGGTCTTTGATGCTGAGAGAGCCCTCAAGGTCGAAAGAAAGAAAAAATACAGTGAAGCAGAAATGGCGGCACTCGCCCAAAAGAAGAAGGAGTTCTGTGAAGCGCTCAAGGGATTCCGTATCCCCGTGGTTCCCACCACGGAAACAGAGAATGTCGATGCTGAAGGCACAGAGGACGCTGAAGAGGAAGACGAAATCCTCAAATCGCCTCAAACCCCCGAACCACATCACCTCCACATGACATTGCCTTCTATAACAGCCTCGTGAAGAGGGCTGCTGACGCTTTCAGGGTCATCCTTAAAGAGGAAAAGGAGGAAACATGCTTCCTCTTAGCGACTTTAGCCCCTGCCAACAAGGGCACACAGTACCTTACATGCTGCCGAGCATCCTGGACCAAGGCAAAGAAGCCTACAAGGAGCCAACCTCAGCCAAAGGAGTTACATCAAGGGTCTAGAAGAAGTACAAACCCTCCTCAAAAGACCCTAAGTATATACATGGAAATACTGTGCCAGAGTCTATTATTGTTACCACAGCAAGGAAGAGAGCCAACTCCCTTTCCAACACTGGTCCACCTCCAGAAAAAGAGAGCAAGAGGAAGGACATGGTAGGCAGAAAAATAGAGAAAGAGGCAGCGACACAATGGTGCATTGAAAATTCAAAAGCCCTGTTAAACAGATATGGTCACCAGTAATGGGACGACATTGAGGAATTCATCAACAAGCTCCCAGAAGAGGACAGGAAAAGAGTAAAATCAATTGTCCAGGAGGGCAAAAATATTGCAAATGCATGCCTAAAGTCAGCACTCGATGCAGCAGACACGGCCAGCAGGCAGATGTGCACAGGCACCACATTAAGGAGACATTCTTGGCTACGTATTGCTCAAATACAGCAAAATGTGACTCACACTTGTGAGTCTGAGAACATTTTGATTATTTCAGGTAAATCCTTTCTTGGTATAATAAAAACACTCTGGACCTCAGACTCCGCTGACGACATGTGTCCAGCAAGTTGGATGAAAAGGCTGGTATTACTTCGTTCAAATGCATTTCTCCATCTGTTCAATAATTCATTAGAATCAGGAATAGTGCCTAATGTGTGAAATACAGCTTTAGACAAACCTGTTCTGAAAAGCCAAATTGGCTCCTAAAATACCCAGTAACTATCGTACCATCTCTCTACTTCCACTTCTTGGCGAAGTGCTTTAAAAATTATTTACATACAACTGTCAAAATGTATGGAAGTGAGTTGTATCTGAAATGCTTTTCAAGCTGCTTTTGATCAGTTAGAAGAATTGAATGTGCTTTGTTCGCAGCTATCGACCATCTCCATCTGATTGTTGTGGAGTGAGCACTCTAATATTATTGGATCTTTCGGCAGCCTTCAACACTGTGGATCATGCGATCATGGTGGCGAGGCTAGCTGAGATAGGAATTGCTGGTCAAGTTCTGGAGTAGTTTCTTCTTTTTCATCAGATTGTAAGCAAATGTTCGCTACCCCTCCCTCTGGACCAAAGGCGAGAACTCCCAGCTGGATTAATAAAGGGGTAAATTCCCTTTTACCAGACATTGATTCAGCTCATCAAGTTTCAATATAGAATGCTGTGATGCACTCACGGCTTCATTACAGGAGTGTCATTTATTTTACTCCTCCGTACTCTTCTGCATCGACTTCAGCTGGTCCACAATGCGGCCGCTCCGTTGATTGGCCACGACTCTATAAGGCACACATATCACTTGTCCTGCGCCGGCTCCACTGGCTGCCCTTGGAAAGTAGGCTTCTGTTTCAGGCCAAGATTGTTGTTGATCACAGTTTTTCATTGCACTCCAGAATACTTAGCAAAGTCTTTTCTATTCTCCACCCTAGCACAAGTGGTCAGCTCGCGGTGTCTACCTTACTATCCACATTTCACGTCTCAGTAAATTTGGAGACAGCACGCTCTCCATCGCTGCAGCTGCAGTAAGGAACTCTAGTTTATTTTCTTTTAGGAAAGCCCTAAAAACATATTTATTTGAACCCTTTTACATTTCAGATTTAGCTGTGAGAACGATTTTAAGCTTCGAAGTGCTTGGGCAAACTTGCACTCTCAAAGTAACATGCTTTTGATCGTAGACCTTAAGGAGGAGCAGAGGCGGTGCATCCTTTTGGTCCTAGGTATGTACTGAAGGTGCTTCGCAAGCAGGGTAGGCAAATAGTATGTTCTGCTGGTTCTAGATATGCAGTCAGGAAGGAGCAGAGACCATGTATTCTGCTGGTTCTAAGTATACACTCAGAAAGGTGTAGAGACAGTACATTCTGATGGTTCTAGGTAGACACTCAGGAAAGTACAGTGGTAGTGCATTCTGCTGGCTCTAGATATGCACTTGGGAAGGTACATGGCTGGGTATTGGGCCCGCTGTGTTTGTAGGACCTTCTCTGATTGGAGGCCATCATCTGCCAGGGCTGGGTATTGGGCCCGCTGTATTTGTAGGACCTTCTCTGATTGGAGGCCATCATCTGGCCGGGGCTGGGTATTGGGCCCGCTGTATTTGTAGGACCTTCTCTGATTGGAGGCCATCATCTGGCCGGGGCTGGGTATTGGGCCCGCTGTGTTTGTAGGACCTTCTCTGATTGGAGGCCATCATCTGGCCGGGGCTGGGTATTGGGCCCGCTGTGTTTGTAACACCTTCTCTGATTGGAGGCCATCATCTGGCCATGAATGTGTATTGGGCCCACTGTGTTTGTAACACCTTCTCTGATTGGAGGCCATCATCTGCCAGGGCTGGGTATTGGGCCCGCTGTATTTGTAGGACCTTCTCTGATTGGAGGCCATCATCTGGCCGGGGCTGGGTATTGGGCCCGCTGTGTTTGTAACACCTTCTCTGATTGGAGGCCATCATCTGGCCATGAATGTGTATTGGGCCCACTGTGTTTGTAACACCTTCTCTGATTGGAGGCCATCATGTGGCCAGGGCTGGGTATTGGGCCCGCTGTGTTTGTAGGACCTTCTCTGATTGGAGGCCATCATCTGCCAGGGCTGGGTATTGGGCCCGCTGTATTTGTAGGACCTTCTCTGATTGGAGGCCATCATCTGGCCGGGGCTGGGTATTGGGCCCGCTGTGTTTGTAACACCTTCTCTGATTGGAGGCCATCATCTGGCCATGAATGTGTATTGGGCCCACTGTGTTTGTAACACCTTCTCTGATTGGAGGCCATCATGTGGCCAGGGCTGGGTATTAGGCCTGCTGTGTTTGTAGGACCTTCTCTGATTGGAGGCCATCATCTGGCCAGTGCTGGGTATTGGGCCCGCTGTGTTTGTAGGACCTTCTCTGATTGGAGGCCATCATCTGGCCATGAATGGGTATTGGGCCAGCTGTGTTTGTAACACCTTCTCTGATTGGAGGCCATCATCTGGCCTTGGCTGGGTATTGGGCACCCTGTGTTTGTAACACCTTCTCTGATTGGCGGCCATCAACTGGCCTTGGCAGGGTATTGCCCCGCTGTGTTTGTAACACCTTCTCTGATTGGAGGTCATCATCAGGCCAGGAATGGGTATTGGGCCCACCGTGTTTGTAAAACCTTCTCTGATTGAAGGCCATTATCTGGCCTTGGCTGGGTATTGGCCCGCTGTGTTTGTTTGACCTTCTCTGATTGGAGTCCGTCATCTGACCAGGGCTGGGTATTGGCCCGCTGTGTTTGTAACACCTTCTCTGATTGGAGGCCATCATTTGGCCGTGGGGTATTGGGCCCACCGTGTTTGTAAAACCTTCTCTGATTGGAGGCCATTATCTGGCCTTGGCTGGGTATTGGCCCGCTGTGTTTGTTGGACCTTCTCTGATTGGAGGCCGTCATCTGGCCATGTCTTGGTACTGGCCCGCTGTGTTTGTAGGCCCTTCTCTGATTGGAGGCCAGCATCTAGCCATGGTTGGGTATTGGCCCGCTGTGTTTGTAGGACCTTCTCTGATTGGAGGCCATCATCTGGCCATGGCTGGGTATTGGCCCCGTTGTGTTTGTAGACCCTTCTCTTTCTCATGATACGGTTCGGTTTGGGGGACTCACGCACTGTAGAACCTTCTCTGGCCATGGCTGGGTTTTGAACTCTGATATTTACCCTCAAGCTCACTTTGAAGATGGAGCAGTTTTTCCTGTTCCTTCCACCACCTCACCTGGCTCTCAGCAGTGGCAGCTGGTATCTGCTGGGGGCAGTGGGGTGAGCGCGCACTCGTAAATATGAAAGAGTAAAACCTACCTGAACTGACGTCCTCCGCTTTGGACCTCTTCCGATGAACTGGATGCTGATGTATGGGCACCAATCCTGGTGCTGCTCTCATGCTGTGAGAGTAGCACCCTGATTGGAGGGAGGAACCTCACCCAGTGCTCCACCGCGCCCTGTAGGCCTGCCCTTACTGTAACCCAGATGTCTTAAGGCAGCTGGGTTAGAGGTTTCAAAGTGCGCATGTCTGACTGGCCGTCACAAGACAGCCGGCCAACGGGACATGCGCACTTTGAAAAGTGCACAAACAGCCCACTCTCCTCCCTGCTGCTGTCATTCAACAGCGGCCCGCCCCATTCTGACTCTTGGTTCAGGGTGGGAGGAAGACAAATAAAATTGTTATATATTAAAGCTTTATTTTTTATCTATGGGGATAATTTAAGTGGGGCGACACTCCTCCGCTCCACCGGAGGCTCCGCCCCTGCTCTCGCTGGTTTTGAAAGACACTCTTCACTCCTTTGCTGCTCTTGGTGGACTCTTTACCCACCTGTCTGCTGGTTTCTCCACAGTGCCACCGGCGGTCTCTGGGTCGGGTCCCTCTCAGGACGTGTCCGCCTTGGCAGGCTCTGAAGTGGAGCTGCGGTGCCGGAGCAGCGGGGTCCCCACGCCACAGGTGGAGTGGACAAAGAACGGGAGGTAAGTCTCACCCCTTCAGTCACCCTTCTGTGCTGACATTTATAATATTAAGCGCAATAACATGACTTTATATGCAGCTCGCCCAGGTAGGTTTGCAGCATGGTAAACGATGGGTTGTTATATGATCGGCAAGGTTTGCCTAACTTTTAGAAGGGAGGTTGGTGCACATTAAATGTGTCTCCTTCATTTCTGCCTCCCTGTGCATCACATGTGGGGTACCTCAGGGTTCAGCACTGGTCCTCTTCTGTGCACTGTTTACATGAGACCCCTACCATCCCTGATCAGATGGGAGAGGTATACCTCCACCCCCTATGGTTGAGGGCTGTCTATTGAGGGCTGTCTATTGAGGGGTGTCTATTGGGGGTTGTCTATTGAGGCCTGTCCATTGAGGGTTGTCTATTGAGGGGTGCCTAGTGAGGGCTGTCTGTTGAGGGGTGTCTATTGAGTGCTGTCTATTGAGGGCTGTCTGTTGAGGGCTGTCTATTGAAGGCTGTCTATTGAGGGGTGTCTATTGAGGGCTGTCTATTGAGGGCTGTCTATTGAGGGGTGCCTAGTGAGGGCTGTCTGTTGAGGGGTGTCTATTGAGGGCTGTCTATTGAGGGCTGTCCATTGAGGACTGTCCATTGAGGGCTGTCTATTGAGGGCTGTCTATTGAGGGCTGTCTATTGAGGGCTGTCTATTGAGGGTTGTCTATTGAGCACTGTCTACTGAAGGCTGTCTATTGAGGGCTGTCTATTGAGGTGTGTCTATTGAGGGGTGTCTATTGAGGGCTGTCCATTGAGGGCTGTCTATTGAGGGCTGTCTATTGAGGGCTGTCCATTGAGGGGTGTCTATTGAGGGCTGTCTATTGAGGGCTGTCTATTGAGGGGTGTCTATTGAGGGGTGTCTATTGAGGGCTGTCTATTGAGGACTGTCCATTGAGGGCTGTCTATTGAGGGCTGTCTATTGAGGGCTGTCTATTGAGGGCTGTCTATTGAGGGCTGTCTATTGAGGGTTGTCTATTGAGCACTGTCTACTGAAGGCTGTCTATTGAGGGCTGTCTATTGAGGGGTGTCTATTGAGGGGTGTCTATTGAGGGCTGTCCATTGAGGGCTGTCTATTGAGGGCTGTCTATTGAGGGCTGTCCATTGAGGGGTGTCTATTGAGGGCTGTCTATTGAGGGCTGTCCATTGAGGGCTATCCATTGAGGGCTGTCTATTGAGGGGTGTCTATTGAGGGGTGTCTATTGAGGGCTGTCCATTGAGGGCTGTCCATTGAGGGGTGTCTATTGAGGGATGTCTATTGAGCGCTGTCTATTGAAGGCTGTCCATTTTGGGCTGTCTATTGAGGGCTGTCTATTGAGGGCTGTCTATTGAGGGGTGTCTATTGAGGGGTGTCCATTGAGGGCTGTCTATTGAGGGCTGTCTATTGAGGGGTGTCTATTGAGGGCTGTCTATTGAGTGCTGTCTATTGAGGGCTGTCTATTGAGGGGTGTCTATTGAGGGCTGTCTATTGAAGGCTGTCTGTTGAGGGCTGTCTATTGAGGGGTGTCTATTTTGGCTGTCTATTGAGGGGTGTCTATTGAGGGCTGTCTATTGAGGGCTGTCTATTGAGGGCTGTCTATTGAGGGGTGTCTATTGAGGGGTGTCCATTGAGGGCTGTCTATTGAGGGCTGTCTATTGAGGGGTGTCTATTGAGTGCTGTCTATTGAGGGGTGTCTATTGAGGGCTGTCTATTGAGGGGTGTCTAATGAGGGCTGTCTATTGAGGGCTGTCTATTGAGGGCTGTCTATTGAGGGGTGTCTATTGAGGGCTGTCTATTGAGGGCTGTCTATTGAGGGCTGTCCATTGAGGGCTGTCTATTGAGGGCTGTCTATTGAGGGGTGTCTATTGAGTGGTGTCTATTGAGGGCTGTCTGTTGAGGGGTGTCTATTGAGGGGTGTCTATTGAGGGCTGTCTATTGAGGGCTGTCTATTGAGGGGTGTCTATTGAGGGCTGTCTATTGAGGGGTGTCTATTGAGGGGTGTCTATTGAGGGGTGTCTATTGAGGGCTGTCCATTGAGGGCTGTCCATTGAGGGCTGTCTATTGAGTGCTGTCTATTGAGGGCTGTCTATTGAGGGCTGTCTATTGAGGGCTGTGTATTGAGGGCTGTCCATTGAGGGCTGTCCATTGAGGGCTGTCCATTGAGGGCTGTGTATTGAGGGCTGTCCATTGAGGGCTGTCTATTGAGGGCTGTCCATTGAGGGCTGTCTATTGAGGGCTGTCTATTGAGGGCTGTCTTTTGAGGGGTGTCTATTGAGGGATGTCCATTGAGGGCTGTCTATTGAGGGCTGTCTATTGAGGGGTGTCTATTGAGGGCTGTCTATTGAGTGCTGTCTATTGAGTGCTGTCTATTGAGGGCTGTCTATTGAGGGGTGTCTATTGAGTGCTGTCTATTGAGGGGTGTCTATTGAGGGCTGTCTATTGAAGGGTGTCCATTGAGGGCTGTCCATTGAGGGCTGTCTATTGAGGGGTGTCTATTGAGTGCTGTCTATTGAGGGGTGTCTATTGAGGGCTGTCTATTGAGGGGTGTCTAATGAGGGCTTTCTATTGAGGGCTGTCTATTGAGGGCTGTCTATTGAGGGGTGTCTATTGAGGGGTGTCTATTGAGGGCTGTCTATTGAGGGCTGTCCATTGAGGGCTGTCTATTGAGGGCTGTCTATTGAGGGGTGTCTGTTGAGGGGTGTCTATTGAGGGCTGTCCATTGAGGGCTGTCTATTGAGGGCTGTCTATTGAGGGGTGTCTATTGAGGGCTGTCCATTGAGGGCTGTCCATTGAGGGCTGTCTATTGAGGGCTTTCTATTGAGGGGTGTCTATTGACGGGTGTCTATTGAGGGCTGTCTATTGAGGGCTGTCTGTTGAGGGGTGTCTATTGAGGGCTGTCTATTGAGGGGTGTCTATTGAGGGCTGTCCATTGAGGGCTGTCTATTGAGGGCTGTCTGTTGAGGGGTGTCTATTGAGGGCTGTCCATTGAGTGATGTATATTGAGGGCTGTCTATTGAGGGATGTTGTTGAGGGGTGTCTATTGAGGGCTGTCTATTGAGGGCTGTCTATTGAGGGGTGTCTTTTGAGGGCTGTCCATTGAGGGCTGTCTATTGAGGGCTGTCTATTGAGGGCTGTCTATTGAGGGCTATCTATTGAGGGGTGTCTATTGAGGGGTGTCTATTGAGGGCTGTCCATTTAGGGCTGTCTATTGAGGGCTGTCTGTTGAGGGCTGTCTATTGAGGGCTGTCTATTGAGGGCTGTCTATTGAGGGCCGTCTATTGAGGGCCGTCTATTGAGGGCTGTCTGTTGAGGGGTGTCTATTGAGGGGTGTCTATTGAGGGGTGTCTATTGAGGGCTGTCTATTGAGTGCTGTCTTTTGAGTGCTGTCTATTGAGGGCTGTCTATTGAGGGCTGTCTATTGAGGGCTGTCTATTGAGTGCTGTCTATTGAGTGCTGTCTATCGAGTGCTGTCTATTGAGGGGTGTCTATTGAGGGGTGTCTATTGAGGGGTGTCTATTGAGGGCTGTCTATTGAGGGCTGTCTATTGAGGGCTGTCTATTGAGGGCTGTCTATTGAGGGCCGTCTATTGAGGGATGTCTGTTGAGGGATGTCTTTTGAGGGGTGTCTATTGAGGGCTGTCCATTGAGGGCTGTCTATTGAGTGCTGTCTATTGAGGGGTGTCTATTGAGGGCTGTCTATTGAGTGCTGTCTATTGAGTGCTGTCTATTGAGGGGTGTCTATTGAGGGCTGTCTATTGAGGGCTGTCTATTGAGGGCTGTCTGTTGAGCGCTCTCTATTGAGGGCTGTCTATTGAGGGCTGTCTATTTTGGCTGTCTATTGAGGGATGTCTATTGAGGGCTGTTTATTGATGGCTGTCTATTGAGGGCTGTCTATTGAGGGCTGTCTATTTTGGCTGTTTATTGAGGGATGTCTATTGAGGGCTGTCTATTTTGGCTGTCCATTGAGGGATGTCTATTGAGGGCTGTCTATTTTGGCTGTCCATTGAGGTCTGTCTATTGAGTGCTGTCTATTGAGCATTGTCTATTGAGGGCTGTCTATTGAGGGCTGTCTATTGAGGGCTGTCTATTGAGGGCTGTTTATTGATGGCTGTCTATTGAGGGCTGTCTATTGAGGGGCGTCTATTGAGGGGTGTCTATTGAGGCGTGTCTATTGAGGGCTGTCCATTTTGGGCTGTCTATTGAGGGCTGTCTAGTGAGGGCTGTCTATTGAGGGCTGTCTATTGAGGCGTGTCTAATGAGGGCTGTCCATTTTGGGCTGTCTGTTGAGGGCTGTCTAGTGAGGGCTGTCTAGTGAGGGCTGTCTATTGAGGGCTGTCTATTGAGGGGTGTCTATTGAGGGCTGTCTATTGAGTGCTGTCTATTGAGGGGTGTCTGTTGAGGGCTGTCCATTGAGGGCTGTCTATTGAGGGCTTTCTATTGAGGGGTGTCTATTGAGGGGTGTCTATTGAGGGCTGTCCATTGAGGGCTGTCTATTGAGGGCTGTCTGTTGAGGGGTGTCTATTGAGGGCTGTCTATTGAGGGGTGTTTATTGAGGGCTGTCCATTGAGGGCTGTCCATTGAGGGCTGTCTATTGAGGGCTGTCTATTGAGGGGTGTTTATTGAGGGCTGTCCATTGAGGGCTGTCCATTGAGGGCTGTCTATTGAGGGCTGTCTATTGAGGGCTGTCTATTGAGGGCTGTCTGTTGAGGGGTGTCTATTGAGGGCTGTCTGTTGAGGGGTGTCTATTGAGGGCTGTCTGTTGAGGGGTGTCTATTGAGGGCTGTTTATTGAGGGGTGTCTATTGAGGGGTGTCCATTGAGGGCTGTCTATTGAGGGCTGTCTATTGAGGGCTGTCCATTGAGGGCTGTCTATTGAGGGCTGTCTATTGAGGGGGTGTCTATTGAGGGGGTGTCTATTGAGGGCTGTCTATTGAGGGGTGTCTATTGAGGGCTGTCCATTGAGGGCTGTCTATTGAGGGATGTCTATTGAGGGATGTCTATTGAGGGCTGTCTATTGAGGGCTGTCTATTGAGGGCTGTCTATTGAGGGGTGTCTATTGAATGCTGTCTATTGAGGGGTGTCTATTGAGGGCTGTCTATTGGGGGGTGTCTGTTGAGGGGTGTCTATTGAGGGCTGTCCATTGAGGGCTGTCTATTGACGGCTGTCTATTGAGGGGTGTCTATTGAATGCTGTCTATTGAGGGCTGTCTATTGAGGGCTGTCTATTGAGGGCCGTCTATTGAGTGCTGTCTATTGAGGGGTGTCTGTTGAGGGCTGTCTATTGAGGGCTGTCTGTTGAGGGGTGTCTATTGAGGGCTGTCTATTGAGGGGTGTCTATTGAGTGCTGTCTATTGAGGGCTGTCTGTTGAGGGCTGTCTATTGAGGGCTGTCTATATAGGGGTGTCTATTGAGGGCTGTCTATTGAGGGGTGTCTATTGAGGGCTGTCTATTGAGGGGTGTTTATTGAGGGCTGTCTATTGAGGGCTTTCTATTGAGTGGTGTCTATTGAGGGCTGTCTATTGAGGGGTGTCTATTGAGGGGTGTTTATTGAGGGCTGTCTATTGAGGGCTGTCCATTGAGGGCTGTCTATTGAGGGGTGTCTATTGAGGGGTGTCCATTGAGGGCTGTCTATTGAGGGCTGTCTGTTGAGGGGTGTCTATTGAGGGCTGTCCATTGAGGGCTGTCTATTGAGGGCTGTCTATTGAGGGCTGTCTATTGAGGGCTGTCTATTGAGGGGTGTCTATTGAGGGCTGTCCATTGAGGGCTGTCTATTGAGGGCTGTCTATTGAGGGCTTTCTATTGAGGGCTGTCTATTGAGGGGTGTCTATTGAGGGGTGTCTATTGAGGGCTGTCCATTGAGGGCTGTCTATTGAGAGCTGTCCATTGAGGGCTGTCTATTGAGGGCTGTCCATTGAGGGCTGTCTATCCAGGGCTGTCTATTGAGTGCTGTCTATCGAGGGCTGTCTATTGAGGGGTGTCTATTGAGGTCTGTCCATTGAGGGCTGTCTATTGAGGGGTGTCTATTGAGGGCTGTCTATTGAGGGGTGTCTATTGAGGGCTGTCTATTGAGGGCTGTCTCTTGAGGGCTGTCTCTTGAGGGCTGTCTATTGAGCGCTGTCTATTGAGCGCTGTCTATTGAGGGCTGTCCATTGAGGGCTGTCCATTGAGGGCTGTCTATTGAGGGCTGTCTATTGAGGGCTGTCTATTGAGTGCTGTCTATTGAGGGCTGTCTATTGAGGGTTGTCTATTGAGGGGTGTCTATTTTGGCTGTCTATTGAGGGGTGTCTATTGAGGGGTGTCTATTGAGGGCTGTCCATTGAGGGCTGTCCATTGAGGGCTGTCCATTGAGGGCTGTCCATTGAGGGCTGTCTATTGAGGGCTGTCTATTGAGGGCTGTCCATTGAGGGCTGTCCATTGAGGGCTGTCTATTGAGGGCTGTCTATTGAGCGCTGTCTATTGAGCGCTGTCTATTGAGCGCTGTCCATTGAGGGCTGTCTATTGAGTGCTGTCTATTGAGGGGTGTCTATTGAGGGCTGTCTATTGAGTGCTGTCTATTGAGGGGTGTCTATTGAGGGCTGTCTATTGAGGGCTGTCTATTGAGGGCTGTCTGTTGAGCGCTCTCTATTGAGGGCTGTCTATTGAGGGCTGTCTATTTTGGCTGTCTATTGAGGGATGTCTATTGAGGGCTGTTTATTGATGGCTGTCTATTGAGGGCTGTCTATTGAGGGGTGTCTATTGAGGCGTGTCTATTGAGGGCTGTCCATTTTGGGCTGTCTATTGAGGGCTGTCTATTGAGGGCTGTCTATTTTGGCTGTTTATTGAGGGATGTCTATTGAGGGCTGTCTATTTTGGCTGTCCATTGAGGGATGTCTATTGAGGGCTGTCTATTTTGGCTGTCCATTGAGGTCTGTCTATTGAGTGCTGTCTATTGAGCATTGTCTATTGAGGGCTGTCTATTGAGGGCTGTCTATTGAGGGCTGTCTATTGAGGGCTGTTTATTGATGGCTGTCTATTGAGGGCTGTCTATTGAGGGGTTTCTATTGAGGGGTGTCTATTGAGGCGTGTCTATTGAGGGCTGTCCATTTTGGGCTGTCTATTGAGGGCTGTCTAGTGAGGGCTGTCTATTGAGGGCTGTCTATTGAGGCGTGTCTATTGAGGGCTGTCCATTTTGGGCTGTCTGTTGAGGGCTGTCTAGTGAGGGCTGTCTAGTGAGGGCTGTCTATTGAGGGCTGTCTATTGAGGGGTGTCTATTGAGGGCTGTCTATTGAGTGCTGTCTATTGAGGGGTGTCTGTTGAGGGCTGTCCATTGAGGGCTGTCTATTGAGGGCTTTCTATTGAGGGGTGTCTATTGAGGGGTGTCTATTGAGGGCTGTCCATTGAGGGCTGTCTATTGAGGGCTGTCTGTTGAGGGGTGTCTATTGAGGGCTGTCTATTGAGGGGTGTTTATTGAGGGCTGTCCATTGAGGGCTGTCCATTGAGGGCTGTCTATTGAGGGCTGTCTATTGAGGGGTGTTTATTGAGGGCTGTCCATTGAGGGCTGTCCATTGAGGGCTGTCTATTGAGGGCTGTCCATTGAGGGCTGTCCATTGAGGGCTGTCTATTGAGGGCTGTCTGTTGAGGGGTGTCTATTGAGGGCTGTCTGTTGAGGGGTGTCTATTGAGGGCTGTCTGTTGAGGGGTGTCTATTGAGGGCTGTTTATTGAGGGGTGTCTATTGAGGGGTGTCCATTGAGGGCTGTCTATTGAGGGCTGTCTATTGAGGGCTGTCCATTGAAGGCTGTCTATTGAGGGCTGTCTATTGAGGGGGTGTCTATTGAGGGGGTGTCTATTGAGGGTTGTCTATTGAGGGGTGTCTATTGAGGGCTGTCCATTGAGGGCTGTCTATTGAGGGATGTCTATTGAGGGCTGTCTATTGAGGGCTGTCTATTGAGGGCTGTCTATTGAGGGGTGTCTATTGAATGCTGTCTATTGAGGGGTGTCTATTGAGGGCTGTCTATTGGGGGGTGTCTGTTGAGGGGTGTCTATTGAGGGCTGTCCATTGAGGGCTGTCTATTGACGGCTGTCTATTGAGGGGTGTCTATTGAATGCTGTCTATTGAGGGCTGTCTATTGAGGGCTGTCTATTGAGGGCCGTCTATTGAGTGCTGTCTATTGAGGGGTGTCTGTTGAGGGCTGTCTATTGAGGGCTGTCTGTTGAGGGGTGTCTATTGAGGGCTGTCTATTGAGGGGTGTCTATTGAGTGCTGTCTATTGAGGGCTGTCTGTTGAGGGCTGTCTATTGAGGGCTGTCTATTGAGGGGTGTCTATTGAGGGCTGTCTATTGAGGGGTGTCTATTGAGGGCTGCCTATTGAGGGGTGTTTATTGAGGGCTGTCTATTGAGGGCTTTCTATTGAGTGGTGTCTATTGAGGGCTGTCTATTGAGGGGTGTCTATTGAGGGGTGTTTATTGAGGGCTGTCTATTGAGGGCTGTCCATTGAGGGCTGTCTATTGAGGGGTGTCTATTGAGGGGTGTCCATTGAGGGCTGTCTATTGAGGGCTGTCTGTTGAGGGGTGTCTATTGAGGGCTGTCCATTGAGGGCTGTCTATTGAGGGCTGTCTATTGAGGGCTGTCTATTGAGGGCTGTCTATTGAGGGGTGTCTATTGAGGGCTGTCCATTGAGGGCTGTCCATTGAGGGCTGTCTATTGAGAGCTGTCCATTGAGGGCTGTCTATTGAGGGCTGTCCATTGAGGGCTGTCTATCCAGGGCTGTCTATTGAGTGCTGTCTATCGAGGGCTGTCTATTGAGGGGTGTCTATTGAGGTCTGTCCATTGAGGGCTGTCTATTGAGGGGTGTCTATTGAGGGCTGTCTATTGAGGGGTGTCTATTGAGGGCTGTCTATTGAGGGCTGTCTCTTGAGGGCTGTCTCTTGAGGGCTGTCTATTGAGGGGTGTCTATTGAGCGCTGTCTATTGAGCGCTGTCTATTGAGGGCTGTCCATTGAGGGCTGTCTATTGAGGGCTGTCTATTGAGGGCTGTCTATTGAGGGCTGTCTATTGAGGGTTGTCTATTGAGGGGTGTCTATTTTGGCTGTCTATTGAGTGGTGTGTATTGAGGGGTGTCTATTGAGGGCTGTCTATTGAGGGCTGTCCATTGAGGGCTGTCCATTGAGGGCTGTCCATTGAGGGCTGTCCATTGAGGGCTGTCCATTGAGGGCTGTCTATTGAGGGCTGTCTATTGAGCGCTGTCTATTGAGCGCTGTCTAGTGAGGGCTGTCTATTGAGGGCTGTCTATTGAGGCGTGTCTATTGAGGGCTGTCCATTTTGGGCTGTCTGTTGAGGGCTGTCTAGTGAGGGCTGTCTAGTGAGGGCTGTCTATTGAGGGCTGTCTATTGAGGGGTGTCTATTGAGGGCTGTCTATTGAGTGCTGTCTATTGAGGGGTGTCTGTTGAGGGCTGTCCATTGAGGGCTGTCTATTGAGGGCTTTCTATTGAGGGGTGTCTATTGAGGGGTGTCTATTGAGGGCTGTCCATTGAGGGCTGTCTATTGAGGGCTGTCTGTTGAGGGGTGTCTATTGAGGGCTGTCTATTGAGGGGTGTTTATTGAGGGCTGTCCATTGAGGGCTGTCCATTGAGGGCTGTCTATTGAGGGCTGTCTATTGAGGGGTGTTTATTGAGGGCTGTCCATTGAGGGCTGTCCATTGAGGGCTGTCTATTGAGGGCTGTCTATTGAGGGCTGTCTATTGAGGGCTGTCTGTTGAGGGGTGTCTATTGAGGGCTGTCTGTTGAGGGGTGTCTATTGAGGGCTGTCTGTTGAGGGGTGTCTATTGAGGGCTGTTTATTGAGGGGTGTCTATTGAGGAGTGTCCATTGAGGGCTGTCTATTGAGGGCTGTCTATTGAGGGCTGTCCATTGAGGGCTGTCTATTGAGGGCTGTCTATTGAGGGGGTGTCTATTGAGGGGGTGTCTATTGAGGGCTGTCTATTGAGGGGTGTCTATTGAGGGCTGTCCATTGAGGGCTGTCTATTGAGGGATGTCTATTGAGGGCTGTCTATTGAGGGCTGTCTATTGAGGGCTGTCTATTGAGGGGTGTCTATTGAATGCTGTCTATTGAGGGGTGTCTATTGAGGGCTGTCTATTGGGGGGTGTCTGTTGAGGGGTGTCTATTGAGGGCTGTCCATTGAGGGCTGTCTATTGACGGCTGTCTATTGAGGGGTGTCTATTGAATGCTGTCTATTGAGGGCTGTCTATTGAGGGCTGTCTATTGAGGGCCGTCTATTGAGTGCTGTCTATTGAGGGGTGTCTGTTGAGGGCTGTCTATTGAGGGCTGTCTGTTGAGGGGTGTCTATTGAGGGCTGTCTATTGAGGGGTGTCTATTGAGTGCTGTCTATTGAGTGCTGTCTATTGAGGGCTGTCTGTTGAGGGCTGTCTGTTGAGGGCTGTCTATTGAGGGCTGTCTATTGAGGGGTGTCTATTGAGGGCTGTCTATTGAGGGCTGTCTATTGAGGGGTGTTTATTGAGGGCTGTCTATTGAGGGCTTTCTATTGAGTGGTGTCTATTGAGGGCTGTCTATTGAGGGGTGTCTATTGAGGGGTGTTTATTGAGGGCTGTCTATTGAGGGCTGTCCATTGAGGGCTGTCTATTGAGGGGTGTCTATTGAGGGGTGTCCATTGAGGGCTGTCTATTGAGGGCTGTCTGTTGAGGGGTGTCTATTGAGGGCTGTCCATTGAGGGCTGTCTATTGAGGGCTGTCTATTGAGGGCTGTCTATTGAGGGCTGTCTATTGAGGGGTGTCTATTGAGGGCTGTCCATTGAGGGCTGTCCATTGAGGGCTGTCTATTGAGAGCTGTCCATTGAGGGCTGTCTATTGAGGGCTGTCCATTGAGGGCTGTCTATCCAGGGCTGTCTATTGAGTGCTGTCTATCGAGGGCTGTCTATTGAGGGGTGTCTATTGAGGTCTGTCCATTGGGGGCTGTCTATTGAGGGGTGTCTATTGAGGGCTGTCTATTGAGGGGTGTCTATTGAGGGCTGTCTATTGAGGGCTGTCTCTTGAGGGCTGTCTCTTGAGGGCTGTCTATTGAGGGGTGTCTATTGAGCGCTGTCTATTGAGCGCTGTCTATTGAGGGCTGTCCATTGAGGGCTGTCTATTGAGGGCTGTCTATTGAGGGCTGTCTATTGAGGGCTGTCTATTGAGGGTTGTCTATTGAGGGGTGTCTATTTTGGCTGTCTATTGAGTGGTGTCTATTGAGTGGTGTCTATTGAGGGGTGTCTAGTGAGGGCTGTCTATTGAGGGCTGTCCATTGAGGGCTGTCCATTGAGGGCTGTCCATTGAGGGCTGTCCATTGAGGGCTGTCCATTGAGGGCTGTCTATTGAGGGCTGTCTATTGAGCGCTGTCTATTGAGCGCTGTCTAGTGAGGGCTGTCTATTGAGGGCTGTCCATTGAGGGCTGTCTATTGAGGGTTGTCTATTGAGGGCTGTCTATTGAGGGCTGTCTATTGAGCCCTGTCTATTGAGCGCTGTCTATTGAGGGCTGTCTATTGAGGGCTGTCTATTGAGCCCTGTCTATTGAGCGCTGTCTATTGAGGGCTGTCTATGGGGCAGTGGGCTGCAGTGAAACATGGGTGTGAACGATGACGTCCTAACACTTGACGCCCACTCACGTCTCCGACACACTGTCCATAACCATCACACAGGGACAGCAGCTCCACCAAGTGTCAGGACAGAGTGAGTGATCCGGGCTGGGTCTGGATTTAGACCTCAGCCCAACCCTCAGATTGAAGTCAGACCAGAGGTGCTGGTTGAGGGTCCCTCAGCCGCAGACAGCGCCCCGCGTCACGCCTTACACGGGTCTCCTCCAGTCTAAGGTACACCTTATGCAGTGCGCTCAAAATGCAGCTGTTCGACTAATCTGTGGACTTAGAAATGAGGCCGCGGTTCTGACCTCAGCTCTTTACACTCCCATGAAGGCCAGAGTCAGCCTGAACATCTTACATCTCTCCGCATGGTTTGAGACCTCAGCAGGGCTCACCCTGTCCAGGTGTAGCCCCTCTGGCACCCAGTGGTCCCCCCCCCCCCGCTCTGTCCTGTACGAGGTGTCGTTCTCAGAGGGGACTGAGCAGATTTGGGGTCTGTGCCTCAGTTCTGGGGGTGCACCTCCAGGTCAGCGGGGGGCGCTCCTTGGAAAGGCTTCACGAATATCTGACACTCGGCTACTTCTGCTGACCAGTGTAGGATGCTGGGTATGGCTAAACACCCCCAACACACATACACACAAAACACACACACACCTCAAACACACACACACACCTCAATCACACACACACTTCACATATACCACACATGCACGCCACACAAGCACACCACACATGCATACACACACACACATATATACACATACACACTCACACCACACATGCATGCACACGAACACACACGGACACACACAAAAACATGCACACACACATATACACTACACTCACATACGCATGCGCACACACATGCAAACACACGCAGACCCCACGCACACACACAAGCACAGACATGCACAAGCACACACACACATGCCACACACATGCACAAGCACACACACACATGCCACACACATGCACACACACACACGTACACACACATACCACACACACGCATATGCACACACAAGCCCACACTCCACACACACACCAGAGACACACCACACACACACGCATATATCTCCATCCCCATACACACATATGAGAAAAGTTATAGACCTTAAATTAATGGCTCGCATTTTATTGATTTTCATAGGATGAAAAGCTGGTTTGGGCAGCTGGGGATTCTGCTGCAAAAACTTTACCCCAGTGATGTTCCCTTCCACATGTGTCCACACTGCTGTGGCTATAGCATGACACACATCATCCTCGTACCAGTGCGTCATGTACCCTTCTGACCTATTGAATCACAGCCCGCAGCATACCTCACTTCCTGCTGCGGCTGCCCCAAGAGAAATGTGTATTTTGCGGCAGCGAATCAGATATGTTGTTACCACGGTTCCAGGCTGCAGCGCTGAAAAGGATGATGGGAAAAAAGGCCCCCTTGGCCAATAGGATCTCTCTTTTCATTTAATTCACAGACTCAGAATAATCTAAGAATCCCAGATAGGACAGATATTCAAACATGTTAACCCTTTAAAGGCCACACTGCAACTTTTTAACGCACTAATGTCTCAAAAGCGAATGAATAGATGTACTCAAACCCCTGGAAGCTTGATTTCTGAGTTAGGTTCTACTTCCATGATAAGTTTGGTGTCAATCTATTCAGCCGTGGCAGGTTGTAGGGGTGAGAACAATTTCCTAAGGGAGCTTAATTGAGAAATAACTTTTTTTCAACACTTATTAACTTTTTTCTCTGAACTGATCTGCATGAAAGTTGGCATGCGGGACCTCAACTGACTAATTTAGTAATTTGCCAGATTTTTCACAAATGCGTCCACATGGTCAACAGTTAGTTATAGGAAAATCAAAAAAAATATTTTCAATGGAAATTGCTTCTGAACTATGACTACACTGTGGGAACAATCACTGTGTTTTTAAATATATTTATACAAGTGAACTCCCTTGCTAAGAACAGCCCTCCCGCCTCGTGGCGCTGTTGTTCCGGTAGCAGGTGTAATGTATGTGTCCCTCCCAATAACCACTCCTGAGATGTTGTGCTGTTTGAGGGGATTTATTTACATTAGTCCCTGAAGAGCGCCGAGCCTGTCTTCTCCGTGCCGGCTCCCGCGCTACTCTCTCGCACTGCGCTCTGCACGCGCAGCCCAACATGGCCGCCACGTTGCCTACGTGACGTGCAACACTAGACTGCGCACTACATATCTCCCCTTTTTCCGAATCCCAAACAATTAACTTACAGTTCGCTGCTCATGTCATAGTCTCTGAACCTTACTGGCTTGACCACCGCTCTACCCCTCCTGGTCAGTCTCACCGGGGTGGTGGCTGTCGCTCCTTCGCCTCTTCCGCCACTTTCAAGCGCAGCCGCGCTTGCATCTTGTCTGTTCATGTCCTCTCCGCCCCCCAGCTCCTGGTCGGCTTCGCCAGTCTTTTCCTTTTGACGTTCTCTCCTTCCGTCGTGTTCTTCCTCCCGATGTTCTTGTTGGACGGTTCCTCTTTCCTCGTCCACTCCTTCAGTTCCATTGTTGTTCCAGCACAGAATCTTGTTGCATCTCGCCATGCGGTCTTGCGACCACACGTTTCCGTCGCTCAGCTAGGCCCCTCTGCCCATTACTTCCTTCACCTGCATGGGTTTGCTGTATTTGCTTTCGCCCTTCCTTTGTAGTGTGGCCAGCTTCACACGCACCCATTCCCCCTTTTCCAATCCGGTGTGCTTCACATTCCTCCGTTTGTCGTAATGGTTGGTGTACACAGTTTGAGCTTTCTCCAAGTTGGCTCGCACCACTGCCGGGGACCACTCACTCATTATTGTTTTCTCCTTCCACACCCGATTGTCTTGGGTGAATGGTTCATGCCCTCTCAAAATCTGGAAAAGGTTGTAGCCGGTCCCTGTGGGGGTGATCCTGTACGCCCATACCATGTGCCATATTTCCTTCTCCCAGTCCTTGTTGTCTGAGATGGCCGCTTGAACTGATCCCATCACTACTCTGTTGAAGCGCTCCACCAAACCGTTCCCAGCCGGGTGGTAGATGGATGTGTGCTTGGCTATGATGCCATTCCTTTGCATGAATTGGGACCATCTCTCTGATCGGAATTGGGGGCCATTGTCACTGAGGATGGATTTTGGGATACCTTCCCTCACGAACGTGTCAGCTAGGAATTTCACAATGTTCTCCGTGTCCATCGTTTCTTCTATCTTTAATTCCGGCCACTTTGAATATCGGTCCACCAGGACACAGACGTATTTCTGGACTCCTTGCACGTCTAAGATCGGACCTAGGATATCTACGGATAGTTCCTCCCATGGGTTCCTCGGGGGGTCGAACTTGCCCAGTGCGGGGCGCAGTGGTTTGAGTGTTTTGTCTGCGCCTTGACAACGTGGACAGTCCCTGATGTGTCTTTCGGCCCTTAAGTCCATTCCTGGCCACCAGTAGTTTTGCTTGGCCCTCAATTTTAGTTTCCCGATTCCCAGGTGCCCCTCATGAAGTATGTCCAGGAGTTTGGGAATGACGTTGGTCGGGGGAATGACTTTCTCTCCCCTGTACACAAACACTCCTTGGTCGTCTATTGACAGTTCTTCCCTGACTTCAAAATATGGGTTGAGCTCTCCCCGGGTCAGCCTCTTGTCCGGCCATCCTTTGGTGATGTGTGATTTTACTTCTTCTAGCACCTGGTCTTCCTTGTACGCCTGTTCCCATTCTTGGTGACTGATGGTAGTTTCTTGGTCTTCCGTGAGTGCTACCCATTCTTCTGTTCCCACCTTGTCTTCTTCACTCGGTTCCATGGCTGCGGCTCTGCTCAAATAGTCTGCCACTCTGTTCTTGCTCCCTGGAATGTACTCCACGTCATACCTAAATTCGAGCAGCTTCAGCGACATTTTGGAGATCCTGGGCGTTGCGTCGGCATGACCGCTTGACGTTAGCACTTTCAGTAGGGGCTTGTGGTCCATTTGCAACTGGAACCTTGTGCCCCATAAGAACTGTCTGAACCTAGTTGTGGCCCATACGACTGCCAGCATTTCCTTTTCGATCACGCTGTATTTCTTTTCTGTGTCGCTAAGCGTGCGGGATGCAAAGCTCAGCGTCTCCAATCTTCCTTGTCCTCGGTCTTGCATGAGGACCGCTCCAAGTCCCTTGTCGCTGGCATCAGTGGTCAGCACTGTTCTTCCCTGGGGATCGTACGCTTGAAGCGGTATTGCTCCGGCCACTTCTTTCTTGATGATGTCGAACTCTTCCTGCGCTTCTTTTGACCAGTGAAACTCCGTGTTGTCTCTTGTAAGTAGTCTCATGTGATGGGTTTTGGAGGCGAAGTGCTGTACAAATTTTCCGTAATATTCCGCCATTCCAATGAACGATCTGACTTCTTCCTTGTTGGACGGTGGGGGTGCTTCACAGATCGCTTTTACGTTCTCTGCTTTCGGAGTCACTCCTCGCACTCCTATTTCATGTCCCAAGTATGTCACTGACTCCATTCCTATCCGGCACTTGGTCCATTCTGCTGTGAGGCCTTTACTCTCTAGGATCTTTAGTACGTTCCCGAGCTTCTTGTCATGGTCAGGCCTATCTCGCCCCATTACCAGAATGTCGTCCTGGAAGTATTGGACGCCAGATGTGTCTTTGAACAATTGGTGCATCAGCTTCTGGAATACGGCTGCCGCCGAGGCAAGCCCAAACGGCATGCGGCGGAACTGATAACACCCGAATGGGGTGATGAATGACGTGAGTTTGCGGCTCTCTGGGTGTAGAGCGATCTGGTGGTAGGCTGAAGTTAAGTCTATGGTGGAGTACCATTTGATCCCCCTGGTGCTGGCCAGCATCTCTTCTATTCTGGGTAGGGGGAATCTCTCTACCACTATATTCTTGTTTAGTTCTCGCAGGTCGACGCACAGACGGACCTTGCCGCTGGGCTTCTTGACCACCACCAGTGGTGCCAGTCACTCTGCGCACGTGATGGGCTCGATGATCCCTTTTCTCTCTAAGTCTTGCAGTTCGGTCTTCACTATTTCCCTCACTGCCAAGGTGATGTTCCTCACCTTGTGGGCCACTGGCACCGCATCCTCTTTCAGAACGATCTTGTGTGCAAATTTCTCTAATCTTCCCACGGTGCCCCCAAAGACCTTCGGGTATTCGCTCTTCCATTTGTTGAGGTCTGGCCATGTGTCCGGTTCCGTCAGCAGGATCTGCTCCTTGCCACCCGGGTCCAACTTGATGCCTAGGTCACCTTGGTCGAGCCACCCTAGGACCGAGGGGTCTTTTTCCGACACATAGAGTTTGCAGTAGGCAGACCGGCCTCTGAATTCAAAGTTTAATTGCCTGAATCCCGCCATTGGTATACGATCTCCATTGTAGGTGACTGGGCGTATGTCCAACTTCTCAGTTCTGGGCCCAGTTGTGGTGCGAACTTCTCCTCCCACACTGCTCTCTGGACGATGGTGTAGGGTGAGCCAGTGTCTGCCACCACCTGGATTGTGATGCCTCCGATCGACATATCCAGGACCAGTTTCATAATCCTTTTGCCGTTGACGCTTACAACTTGGCCTTCTACACTCAATACCTCATCGTAGATGCAGAGTACTGTTACCACTTCTTCTTCAGCTCCCTCTTCTTGATCTTCGCTTTCTTGCCCAACGTACCTCACGGTGCCCTTAGAAGCCTTCTTCCGACACACCTTCTCGTAATGGCCGATGATTCCGCAATACATGCATTTGGCGAGGAACGCTGGACACTTTCTGTCGTGCGCCTCGTGCGACCAGCTTCCGCATCTGTAGCATGTCTTTTTGTTGGTTCCTGCTTGTTTTCACGGGGGGCCATTGTGGCCTTGCCACTTTCCCGGTCCCTTCTCTGACGGCTTCCTGCTCTGGTAATCCCTGCGGGGCTCTTCGTTGTCCACTTTGTTCACCATGACGCTGGGCGCCGTTTCCTTCTTTGTTGCCTCCGCGCACCTGCGTGCCAGTTCAGCTCTTTTGACGATGACTAGCACCTCCTTGAGGGTGGTATCCCCACTGGCCCATAGTTTGTCCTGCACTGCAGTGCACGTGGTGTGCATCACCACCTGGTCTTTTATGAACTCCTCCTCCCAGTTGGCATACCTGCACGTGGACGCCAGCTTCTTCAGCGCTGCCACGTATTCTTCTACCGTCTCTCCTGGTTGTTGCTTCCTCTGCTGGAAGTTGAATCTGTCCACTGAGACGCATATCGCCGGACTGAAATATTTATTTAGGTCCTCAATCGCGTGGGCATACACATCGTCGTCTGTGGCCGCTCTCTGTTTTGGAACTAGGCTCTTGTAGATCCACAGGCCTTTGGGGCCTAAGTTCAGTAGCAAAATGCGTTTTTTCCTAGAAGATTTGAATTGTTCTTCGTTTTCATCCTCTAATACTCCGATGAAATTGTCGATGTATTCTCTCCAGTCCTCCCATTTCATGAGTGGTTCTCCAGGTCTGGGCAGGAACTGCACCGGCCCCATCGCATACCCCGCTTGCGCACTCATCTTCTCGCCCTTGGCCTTCAACTGCGTACTTCCCTGACTTCTAGGGCTTCCTGGCGTGTTGTCTTGCTCTTCCTTGCTTGGGGTTGGGGACTTCCTGCCTCAGCCCCCTCACGTTTTTCCGAGGTATCCAGCGCGGTCCCACTTGTCCTGCGGGTCGCAGTGTGATTTGGCGCGCTTTGCGTCGCGGTTCTGGGCCGGTCTACTCACTGAGGATTGTCTGTGTTGCTCCTCTGATCTCCTGGAGGCTCTGCCACGCTCTTCAGGGTGTTTGTGTAGCTCCTTGTTCTGTCCTCTGGGCACTTGGCTTTGTGGTGCTGCTTGGTATTGCTGTTCCTTCAGTGCTATGTATGGGGGAGGGGGTCTGCCATCCCACCCTCGTCGCCACTGTAATGTATGTGTCCCTCCCAATAACCACTCCTGAGATGTTGTGCTGTTTGAGGGAATTTATTTACATTAGTCCCTGAAGAGCGCCGAGCCTGTCTTCTCCGTGCCGGCTCCCGCGCTACTCTCTCGCGCTGCGCTTTGCGCGCGCAGCCCAACATGGCCGCCACGCACGTCACGTTGCCTACGTGACGTGCAACACTAGACTGCGCACTGCAGCCGGGGCGAGAACCCTGCGTGTCATAACAGAATAAATACCAAACAGAACAGGAGCCAATCCGACCTTTTCATTAAGGCGCAGTGCACAGCGCATTAAGGGCCTCATTTGGAAACGAGGAATTGGCTTAGGGCAGCGCCGCAAGTCCTCTTGCAGCGCTACCCTCACCTCGCACTGGAGCACAATTAGCTGCCTGCCCTACCGCCAACGTAGGCACAGGGTGCAAGGGTGCCTGCGTTGTAAACAGAATCATTTCTGTGCAGGCAGGGGCCCCTTCCTGCACATAAACAATCTGGAGAGGTGTCTGCCTCTTTCTCTGTGAGCTGCGGAATGCAGCGCACATGGAAAGAGGAAAAAGCAAGGAGAAATGAAAATATTCCTCCTTGTTGCGCCCGCTCTGGGGAGGCGTGAGCCTACGGCGCTGCCGCAGGTTTATGTGATTAAGTAAACCTAGGGCAGCGTCAGAATCCCTGGGTGCTGCGCTGGAACACGCACCGCAACATCCATGGAACGCCATCTTGATGAAGAGTAAGGCAACGCACACTGCTTTGTTTTTTTTCCATATCTACCAGGCCTTGCGGGGGGCTTTGCGTCGTCTCATAGATATGATTGAGAAGCTTGCGCCACCGGTGTGTCATAAAAAGGGACGCCACGGCGGCGCACGCCTCTCGTAAATTAGCCCCTTCCTCTGAATAGCCTTTGCCGCTTCACAAAGACTATTCGGCAAAAACGCATCATGTTTCTACAGCCACACCCATAAAATCACATTCATGCGTTTATTACTTAGGGCGAAGGTGAAATTCCACCTTTAACCACAGTACAGCATAAGTGGCCGTAGAAACCCTGCTTACCGCCCGACAGATGTTACAGCGACTTTACTACATGAAAGACCTGCACTAACAGTGGTTTTACAATACAGTCTAAAGTAGCTGCCCGCACCCTGGATCCGGTAAAACACCCTTTAGAAAATAAAGACACACAAACAAACGCCTTGGTATAAACCCGATGTGCAGCTGCGCAGAGTGGCATATACTTTTCTTTTATATTCTTCGCATTTGCATTTATTCTGTATTCCATCTGATATGGTTATGAACCCACCTGTTTAAACTTCCCTTCACAGTATTACGTGAATCAATATTCAGACTGCATTATTGGTAGGACAATATATGAAGCACAAAAATTAGTAAAAGCACTCAGCTGGTGATATGCATTTTCCTCATGCTACGACATGTGTAGTGACCAGACTTGGCTTTCCAAGAACAGTACAACAGCGCCATCGTGTGGTGAAAGTGGGATAGTGCATGTTGTGCGCAGCTACCTTCTATTTATTTTCCTCTTCAGAGCAGCTTCACTCACCATAATATGCTTTCTGGGGAGCAGTGTTTCTGTTCCCTCATATGTTTATACACTGAATCACAAGCAACTTCCCTCTGCAGGCACAATAATTTCTGAGACCGCTCCAAGGCCTGTGTCCAATTTCTCAGGAATCACTCATTTGGGGGTCGCGAGCACTGCCAGGTATGACATTTGTGGCGGCCGGCCAGCTCCACGTACATGTCATGCCTGTTAGTTACAAAACGATTCTCTTTTTCTCTTTTCCATTTTTTAAACATAATACAATACATGCAATTCTGCGACCCTTGTATAAAAAGTAACCCCACCTAATTCCTTTATGATCGGCGACTTGTGAAGCACCCAGCCACCGACTATAAAGAAAAGACATAGGACCTCATTTATGAAAAGTGACGCATCGCTACGTGAAAACAGCTATGCGTCACTTTTCATTGCGCCCTCCTCGCGACACCAATGATGCGTCATATTTACAGTATGACGCATCATGGCGCAAGGAGTTTCAGATACGTCAGTATTTCTGACGTATCTGTATGGCGCAAAAGTGACGCATTGCTGGAGTGTGTCACAAAAGTGACGCAACTCCAGCAATGTGTCCTTTCACATGTCAAAAGGGCCTGCATCAGTCTTACACCTGCCATGAGGCAGGCATAAGAAAATGACACATTTGTGTCCTAGAAGTGGCGCAGTGAAATCTAATAGATTTCACTGTGTCACTTCTGTGACCCTTTCTTATTTATTTATTTATTTATTTATTTATTGACATTTGTAGAGCGCGGCGAATACCCGTGGGCGTCTCGGCGCTAATTAAGGGATGGATCTTGCGTCAGAACGCCCCCTGCATACATTATACCTGGCGCAGGTATAATTTAGCGCAGGGGTTTACAAAGTGACGCATCTACCTAGATGCGTCACTTTGTAAATATGGTGCAACAAGGCACATTTTTCACGTTGCTGGTGCGTCACAAAAAGTGATGCACCGGCGGCGTAAAAGTGACGCACGGCCTCATAAATGAGGCCCATAGACGCTCGACTGTAATAACTTATTACAGTTGAGTCTGACCTCACAATGCTCGCTGCCAGAGCGAGCAGCAAGGGCGAGAGGCGTGTTACAGAGGATACTTGCAGCTGCAATTTATACAAGCAAAGCAGGATCTGGCTTTTCATTGTCCCGATATGATTTTCAAAAATGAAAAGCAGTTAGCAGACAGGAGAAATTTATAGCAACATGTTTTAAGTTTCAAGAGAAAATTTATTAGAAATGCAATAAAATGTATCATCAAATAAGAAGTGATATAGCAACATGTTTATTTATGCACTACTTAGGTAATTATAGAAGTGTTACAATCTTTCTGCATGTTTCTACACATTCTGAGCTACTGTGCATAAAAATAAAATAACCTGTATTAAACTGATTTTTTAAATCTTTTTGCAACTAATATTTTATAGCTTTTTTGATGTGCTTAATTTTGCACTAGAAATTCTGGGCCTCATTTACGAGGAACAGGAACGTCACTTTCAGTGACGGTCCTGCAGCGCACTCTGCAGGGACGTATCTACACGGCCATGTAAACCCGCCCTGCGTGGCTTTCGTGGCCTGGTAGATATGGACTGAGGCAGCTCAGCACAAGCTCTGTGTTGCCTCAGACTGCGATGGGGAGGCGTGGCATGGGCGTTACGGTGGGTGTAGCACCCACGGCATGTGACACTTTCCCATATTTATGCGATCGCGTATACCTGTGAATGCTTCGAAATAACATTATTTTCCTTGTTTTTCCTCTGTCTGTTGGAGCTGCATCCCGCAGCACGCAGAGGAAATCGCCTCCATTGCTTGTTTTTGTGCAGGAGGGACACCTTCCTGCACAAAAACAATCAACCCTAAAATGCAGATACCCTTGCACTGGGGCTTGGCAGCCATTTGTGCGCCAGCGCTGGGTGAAAGGATAGGAATGCACCGTATCTGATAGATACAGCGCATTCCTATCCTTTTCTATTGGCATCGGGCAGCGCAGCAGAAAGGCTTGAGGCGCCGCTCTACGTCACAAGATCATGAATAAGGCCCTCTATTTTTAATCTTCATGTTTGCAAACTTGCGCTCTTTTTCATAGGAAAGAACTTCACACCAAGTATTTAAGCGGTTTGTGGGCACGGTGATGGTGTGTCCATGTGTGATGAGGAATAAAGCACCCCCTACCATACATGGTAAGTATATTGAGGTCACCTCAGAGTTCCATAACCTTATTACGGAACTCTTCTTGAGACGCTCTCTTCTATCTGGTCATGGACCTTCTCCATGGCTTGCAATATCCTTATAATGTATGACAGGGGGTACTTTATCCCATAAGTAATTTAAAAAAGAAAGAGAGACACCTTATAACCAACTGAGGCCTTTATTGACACCATTACCCACTATCCTGCTATGATTCACTTAGTAATTCAAGGTCTCATTTATGAGGTTTTGGTGTGGGGCAGCCCCTCAAGTCTTCCTGCTGCACGGCCCTGCGTCAAAAGAAAAGGGCAGGAATGCGCTGTATCTATCAGATACGGAGCATTTCTGCTCTTTTCTGTAGGAAAGCGGGTTTCTGTTGCAGTAAACCCCCACTTTTTGCCAGACTACTGATGCACTTTGACTTGATGTGCCCTGGGTCCCAGCCAATCAGAATCCCAGGGCCTGTGTTCTTCCCCAAACCTAACCCAATTGGCATCTCTGGCCACAGGTCAGCCCCTGGTAAATGGTACCACAAGTACCCAGGGCGCTATGACCAGGGAAGACCCCTAAGGGCTGCAGCACTTTTTGTGCCACTCTTAGAGGTCCTGCACCCACACACTGCCTTTGCAGGCTGCGTGTTTTGGTGCAGAACAAAGTGAAGAGTCGACATGGCACACATCCCTGTGTGCCATGCTTACAACCCACTGCCCTGGCATAGGTCAGTCACCCCTCTAGGTGGGTGCCCTATACCAGTGGTGAGAGTGCAGGTGCATGAGCCCTGTATCCCAACTGTGTCTAAGTCCATTCTTAAGAAATGAATAACTCCGCTCTGAGCATTGGGTTGAATCCCCTGGGCACACTCTTCTGCCCTCTCTGAATAAAGGGTTTAAGTCCTTTTATGTTGTGCATTGAAATAGACAGTCGTCAAGGTTTGTAATCCAATGAATTTATATAATGAAATTCAATTCAACCCATTAATATGTAATTTCAAAGGCCATCATCGTGACCCTTTCAATTATCCAATATCCAATGCATTTCGGGCAGGGTGCCCTTCATCAGGAGTCACTCTATAATTAAACAAAATATGCTGTAAAGCAGTTATGAAATCATCATTACATTCAAAGTAATGTGCTGGTTATCTTACAGTGCGGGGTTCTATTTTAGTTAATGGTGTTCGGTTTACCATGAGCGTTTACTGTGAGCGATACTGGACGAGGTATATACAGTGGAGCTATGTCCCAAAAGTGCACGTTATAAGATCAATGTGATAGAATCCTGTGATATTTATCTAGTGAACCGGATACTTGCACAAAAGTGATATGAAAACAAGGTGGCCGTGTTAGAATGGAGAAAATATTAGTGCGATCGTGCTTGGAGAAGATAGCATGAATTAATTACAAGGTGACTAAAATAATACGACGACTTGCGTCGAGCGTCAATGAAAACATGCTGGTGTTTCGGGCTGCTGTGTAATCAAATGAAAGTAATGTGATTTAATAGTGACATAGCTACGATGAATCAAGCGTCAGTGGAAACATGCTCATGAGTATCTCAGACCATTTCCGAGCGAATTACTTTAATATTTCATCATACTAATTCACCACTAATCCTTTATGGATTCTGGAGTAGCATGTTACTCACCAAAAAAAGCACTTCAACACCCCATCAGGGGTAAGAAGCGCTATATAAATACAAACCTTTTTTTCCTCTTCTATCCTTCTGCTATCCTTCCGAATCCAAATAACTGACTAACATATCCACTACTTAAAATTGACTTGCATGTTTTACTATACTAATTCAACACTAATCCTCAATGGGTCCCGGAGTAGCGTGCTACTCGCCAAAAAGCGCTTTGACGCCTCGTCTGGGGTAGTAAGCGCCATACAAATGCATTTACAATACAATACAATTGTAAGTGCAGTGCTGCCATTAGGAGTATATTGTGTTTGGAGCTTGTCATTACGAACTCTGCAGCACCATCATGGCTACACTGAAAACTGAGAAGTTTGGTATCAAACTTCTCAGCACATTAAACCCACACTGATGTCAGTGAGAGATTAAATGAAAAATGCACAGAGAGGGTGTCTTAGAGATGCCCCCTGAAAAACGACCAGTCTCTGTTGGGTTCCCTGACTGAAATTAAGCCTTTCCTGGGCGGAGGTGTTCACACCTCCCCCAGTCCAGGAAGAGCCATCTGTGGCAGGGGAGCTTCAAAGGGCTGGCAGCCTTTGTAATGTGACCCCCAGCCTCTCCTGCTATCAGGAGTAGGCCCCCTTCCTGACTAGCCTCCTTTTCGGTGGGAAGACAGGCGGAAAAAACTAGCCAGCCCAGAAGGTGTGCCCACCTCTTCCAACTCCACCCCTCAGGCGGGGGAGGCGAGGTGAAGCTCACTCTTCAGTGCCGCCATCTTGCAGATGGCGGGCACTCCCCAATCAGTGTTAGGGATTGTGCCCACTCTCCCATGTGGGGTGAGCACACCAAGGGTAAAGTCACCCTAAGGTCCGTAGCCCATTGGCTTCGGATCCCAAGACCCCTAAACGCCCCCTAAATACAGTATTTAGGGGGCAGCCCTAAACCAAGAAGGCAGATTCCCACAACCTAAGAAGAAAAAGGACGAGATAAGACGCCAAGCAGAGGAGACTGCAGAGAACAACTGACTTGGCCCCAGTTCTACCAGCCCGTCTGCAGTTTCCAGAGATCCTGTGCCAAAAATCGTCTTGTCCTGTAGCCAGTGACCTCCAGAACTCCCAGGAGGACTGACTGCCTTCAACAAAGACCGGACCTCCTGTGAACAGCAGCCCTGTTCAAAAGAGACTCCGAAAACAGACCCTGAGCCTGCTGAGGAAAAAGAAACCTGATGCCTGGAGCTACCACTGCACCCCACGCCACAGCCTGAGTTCATGTGCCCCACCGGTCCTAGCAAGGTCCCTCAGTGCTCCAGAGTCTGAGTCTGTGGTTTGACCTCTCCAGGACTCCCCGATGTCACCTGCAACCTCTGCATGGAGACCCCCACCCCCAACCGTGAGTGGCCTGGTAAGGTGAAATCCAACCTCAAAAGACACCCCTGCAGCCAGCCGCCGTGCGCCCTGGAGAAAGGAACCCGAGGTACACCTACATCACGAGCCCTCCAACTTAACTGCCCACCTGTTGGCTCCTCCCGCAAGTCTTCCTGGACGGAGCCTGCAGCTAAAAAAACAAAACCGAAAAGTAACATAAAAGTAACTTACCTATAATTTTCATTGCAAAGTCGATACAAAGTATATGTACAGCGTTTCACAGTATTGCATTACTAGTAATTCACACTGTAACCATTTCAACGTACATTCACAATTGCATTGTAAACTGTATATTTACTGCAAAGTATTTTATCAACTTACCTGTGCCAGGCTTGCTTGGTTCTAGAAAATAAAACAACTAAAAGAATATTTTTATACAAAACCAATTGGTCTGAAGTTCAGTCTTTGAGTGTGTAAAATCCTTAAGTGAAATCCTTTGCTGATTGAGTGGGTACAAAAATGTTTTACACTGTCCTCTGATACTGCCTTACTGATCGACCACACTTCCACAAATAGAGAGTATGGTTCTATCTAACTTACTTTGTAGTCTGGGAGCTTCAAGCCCCCCACCCTGGGAATTCTGACATCACCCTTCAAGAGAAAACACAGTGCCCCCCCCCCCCCCCCTTACCCCCCCCACCAGCAGCCCCAGCCCCTATGCTGAAAGAAGTCCTTGTGGAGCACTTGAGCACACCTGGGACAGCTGTGCTCCCCCACCCCCCAGGAAGGATGATCCTGCAGTTAATGAGAAGAAGAAAATCCATTAAACCCCCAAACCCCGCCTCAACCCTTAACTTTAAACCCAGCTCTGCCTACCTTTGGGGTTTCCCTGGACTCTGTGTACACTATACCTCACTTTGGTATAGTATATACAGAGCCAGCTTCCTAGATTGGTGGATCAGCAGTGGGCTATACAAGTTTGCATTTGTTGTACTTCTAGGTTACCACCTGATCACAGGACAGAACTCTTAAATTGTCTTTAGAATTCAGATTTTTTTCAAATTGGCTTTTTTTTGGAAAACTACTAAAAGTCTTGTTAGGGCCTTGGTTAAGTCCCTTTAGAATTTTAGAAAAGAAAAAGTCTCTTTATCCAGGGTTAGAGGGGTTAGAATGTTTTTTTTATCAATGTCTCAAAACAAGAACGCAGCTGTTAGTGAAAATAACCACAATGACTTAGAGGACAGGGTTCAAGTCAATAAATTTATATAGCGCGCTACATACCCAGAGGGTCTCAAGGCGCTTGGAGAGGGGTGGGGAATTACTTCTCGAATATCGAGGTTTTAAGTTGCTTTCTGAATGCTAGGTGGTTTTGAGTGAGGCGAAGGTGCATGGGAAGTGAGTTCCAGGTTTTGGCCGCTAGGTAGGAGAATGATCTTCCTCCCATGGTGGTTTTGTTGACGCGGGGAACAGCAGCGAGGGCTTGGTTGGAAGAGCGCAGCTGGCGGGGGGGGGGTGGTAGAAGGAAAGACGTGTATTGAGGCATTCGGGTCCAAGTTCGTAAAGAGCTTTGTGTGCGTGGGTGAGGAGGCGGAAAGTTATCCTCTTATTGACGGGGAGCCAGTGGAGGTTTTTCAGGTGACCAGAAATGTGTTCTTTACGCGGGATGTCTAATATGACTCTGGCTGATGCGTTCTGGATGCGTTGGAGTTTTTTCTGAAGTTTTGCGGTGGTACCGGCGTAGAGGGTGTTTCCGTAGTCCAGGCGGCTTGTAACCAGTGCATGGGTAGGGCCTCTGGCCACCAAGAGTCGTCCCAGGCGGAGGGGGAGGTACCTAAGATAAGGACTTCTGTTTTGTCTGAATTCAGTTTCAGACGACTATGCTTCATCCATTCGGCTATCTCTTTCATTCCTTCATGTAGGTTGGTTTTGGCGATGTTTGGGTCTTTGGTGAGTGAGAGGATCAGTTGAGTGTCATCAGCGTAGGAGATGATGTTGAGGTTGTGTTGGCGTGCGATGGTCGCGAGGGGGCTCATGTATACGTTGAAGAGGGTGGAGCTGAGTGAAGATCCTTGTGGCACGCCGCAGATGACTTCAGTGGCCTCTGACTTGAATGGTGGGAGGCGTACTCTCTGAGTTCTTCCGGCAAGGAATGAGGTGATCCATTCCAGTGCTTTTCCTTGGATTCCGATGTTTCTGAGTCGTTGTAACAGGGTGTTATGACAGACTGTGTCGAAGGCTGCGGAGAGGTCGAGGAGGATGAGGGCGACTGTGTCTCCATTGTCCAGTAGAGTTCGGATGTCGTCTGTTGCTGCGATGAGTGCGGTCTCAGTACTGTGTTTGGCTCGGAAGCCGGACTGTGAGGAGTCGAGGGATTTGTTGGCTTCGAGGAAGGCGGCGAGCTGGTTGTTGACAGCTTTCTCGATGACTTTGGCCGGGAATGGAAGGAGCGAGATGGGGCAGTAGTTTTTGAGTTCGGTGGGGTCAGCTGTGGGTTTTTTCAGAAGGGCGCTGAGTTCGGCGTGTTTCCAGCTTTCTGGGAAGGTGCCTTAGTTGAAGGTGCAGTTGATGACGTCTCGGAGGTGTGGTGCTATGATGGAGTCTGCTTTGTTGAAGATGTGGTGAGGGCAAGGGTCTGTGGGGGATCCTGAGTGGATGGAGTTCATCAGGCGGATGGTGTCCTCAGTGGAGATTGGGTTCCAGTCATTAAGGATGTTCAAGGGGGGTGAAGGTACGGCAGAGGGTTGGGTGGGTTGGTTTTCGGGTTGGTTGTCGAAGCTGTTGTGGATGTCTGCGATTTTGTCGTGGAAGAACGAAGCTAGGGAGTCGCAAAGGGTTTGAGAGGGGGTGATGTCGTTGGAGTTGGCAGTGGGGTTGGTAAACTCTTTGACGATGTTGAATAATTCCTTGCTGTTGTGGGCGTTTTTGTCTAGTCGGTCTTTGAATGCGGTTTTCTTGGCAGTCTGGATCAATTGGTGGTGTATGCGGGTGGCGTTTTTGAAGGCGTCCCTGGTGTTGGTGTTTCGGTCTTTTTTCCAGGCCTTCTCAAGGGAGCGACAGAGTTTCTTGGATTTCTTAAGATCCTCGTTGAACCAGGGGGCGTTTTTGCTGCCTAGTTTGATTTGACATTTTTTCAAAGGTGCTAGGTTGTCGGCGGTGTTGCTTAGCCTTTGAGTGAGGTTAATGGCTGCTTGGTTGGGGTTCGATGAGTGGGCAGGGGGGTTTTGAAGAAGCGATGTGGAGATCTGGTCGATGGTGATTTTGTTCCAGTTTCTTCGCAGGGTAGGTTGAGGATGGTTGTGGGTTGTGGTCTTAATGTAAACAAAGTGAACGCAGCTGTGGTCCGTCCATTGGAGAACTGTGGTGTGACTGAAGGAAATATGTTTGCTGGAGGTGAAGATAGGGTCGAGAGTGTGTCCTGCTTGGTGTGTGGGGGTATTAACAAGTTGTTTGAGTCCGAGGTTGGCGAAATTGTCCAGAAGGGTGGTGGTGTTGTTGTCGTTGCTCTTTTCCAGGTGAAAATTGAGGTCTCCCAATAGAATGTAGTCCTCGGAGGAGAGAGCGTGTTGGGTGATAAAATCAGTGATGTCTTCAGTGAATTGTGCACGGGGTCCTGGTGGCCTGTAGAGGAGGGTGCCTCTGAGTATGGTCTTGGGGTCGGTGTGGATCTGGAAGTGAAGGTGTTCGGCGCTAGAGAGGTTGACGTCCGAGCTGGTAGTGATGCGAATGGTGTTCTTGTGGACGATGACGATGCCTCCTCCTGTTTGGATGGTGCGATCTTTTCGGATGATCTTGTAGCCTTCCGGGATGGCTATGGTGATGTCTGGGGCTGAAGAGGCGTTCATCCAAGTTTCTGTTAGGAATGCGACGTCTGGAGAGATGGTGTCTAGTAGATTCCAAAGGTTGATGGCGTGGCTGTGGACCGATCGGGTGTTGAGTAGGATGCATTTTAGGTGGTTGGCGTCAGATCTATGTTTGGTGTTAGTGGATGAGGAATTTGTTTTTGTGCCGTCAAACTTGCAGGAGTTGCATGTGAAGGGTCCATGGGTGTGTCCAGGTGCGGCTTGGGCGCAGTTGGGGAGTCGGCCGGGGTTTAGTGCAAGGAGGGAGGAGGAATCGTATGTAATGCGGGTGGGCTGGGACTTAAGGGAACCAGGGGGTCTGGCGCTGGGCGCGGTCTTGGCGCGGACGGGCGTAGACGGGCTTACCTTTGGCGCACCTTCGGCGCGGCCGCAGCGCGTGGACGCTGCGCGTTGGGGCATTCGACTTAAATGGATGGTGGAGGGGGCGGAGCGTGGGAGGGTCAGCTGGGAGGCGTCAGCGGGGAGGGTGGACGGGCCAAGGGAACACACAACAAACCAGGATCCAAAATGGAGAATGGAAAGTGAAACAGAGCTCGGCTACTACAAGTTTCTATTCCACTAAGTAATAAGGCAGAACAAAAAATGCACAATGCAGATGGCAGCAGCAGCCACAATCTAATGAAATAAAGCTGCGCACAACCGCAGGTGACAGCACTGGACCTTACCCCTTACCTTCACTTGTCTTTCAAGGAAGTAAGGTCCCTATGTAAACTTAAAAACATAGCCGTGGGTCCCCATCCCAGCAAACAAAAGCGCCAGGAGCTGTTGGCTGGGTATGCTAAGGACCACCCATCTGAAAATGGTGATGACCAGTCAGATGGAGAAGGAGTGGAAGAGGATGACTGGATAGATCGCCCCCCTCCACTGCTTAGGGAGAAAGGGGCCCCAGTGGCCCAGACTCTAAGAAACAACCTCTTAGTACCTAGTTGATCAGGTACTATTGAGGACATTGAGGACAGCCTCAATGAGGAGGACATCCTGCTAGCCGGACTGACTAAAAGATTAGACCTAGAGTCCAGACTCCTGGCTCTAGAAAAAGAAAGAGCAGAGACGGGCCCAGGACCCATCAATGGTGGCAGCAATTTAAAAAACATAGAAAAAGAAGGATCCTATGATCCCAAAACCCCCAAAGGGATTGTCCCTAAATTTGAGGATGGTGAAGATATCACCAAGTGGTTCACAGCCTTTGAGAGGGCGTGTGAAGCCAGAAGGGTGAAAAAACTCACCGGGGCACTCCTTTGGGGACTGTTCTCTGGTAAGTGCAGAGACAGATTCCTGACCCTTACAGGGGCAGATGCAGGGTCTTATGACCTCATGAAGAGAACTCTGATTGCGGGATTTGGACTCACCACTGAGGAGTGCAGAATTAGATTCAGGGGGGCTCACAAAACCCCAAAACAGTCCTGGATTGACTTTGTTGACTACTCAGTTGAAACACTAGGTGGCTGGTTGACTGGAAGTAAAGTGCAAGATTATGATGTCCTTTATAATATGTTTATCAAAGAGCACATATTAAGTAATTGCATTGATGAAAAGTTGTATCAGTATCTGGTAGACCTAGGACTGATTTCTCCCGAAGAAGTGGGAAAGAAGGTGGACCATTGGGTCAAGACAAGGGTGACTAGGACGTTCACTGGGGGTGACCAAAAGAAAAGGGTTACAAAACCTCCCCAGAGGAAACACCACAGTGAGCCTCTAAAAGATAAAAGTAAGGCATCCCAGGTAGCCCCCCAAAAAGCTGAGCAGGAGGGAGGGCCCAAAGACACCTCACAAATTAAAGTGGGTATCAAGGTAAGAATTGGGATCCCAACAGGGTATGGTGTCACAATTGCCAAAAGACAGGACACCACACCAAGGACCCTAGCTGTCCTAGAAAAATGACAGCCCCTAGTGTAGCTCCGGGGGTTGACAGTGTAGCTTTAGAAGGTGATTCCTCAGATGAGGAAGCCCTCCTAGCCTTCAACTGGAAAATGGACCCAGAAGGTGAGTTGAAGATACCAGAGGGGAGTAGACACTTCCACCACATACTGGTGAATGGAATCCCGGCCATTGCCCTGAGAGATCTAAGTCAGCCACACTGTCGTGCATGACAGGTTGGTACTCCCACACCAGTATGTCCCATGGGAAACAAAAAGAGTATGGACTGACCCAGGGGGTGTGACTGTTAAGCCTGTGGTTCTAGTGCTCATAGAAATAGCTGGGAACTTTAGATGGAGAAAGGTGGTAGTCAGTAAAGACCTCCTTCTTGATTGTCCCCTTGGGAGTGACCCCCCAGAGGTTGGGCTGTGCCAAAAAGAGGTACTGGTCCAATGATAGGCCTCACCCAAAAGAAAAAGACGAAACAGTGTAGGAAAGGTGGGAAACTGCTGTTAGCCAAAGTTCCAGTGAGCCAGGGAGATTCTATCCCAGTAATGGAGGACTCCAAAATTGGCACTGGTGAAGTCCCCCCTAGCCAACAAAATGACCTGACTACTCAGGCAACTGTCCAGCCTGAACTGTTGTCCCCTCAGCTGGCAGAACAGAGGGTGGAAGAAGGGTGTTCACTACCAAGTGTAGTGACCCGCACTCTAAAACAGCAGACAGGCCCCCCCCAAGCCCAGAGAAGCCTGTAAGTCAGCCACTTCACCTACCAGTGAAGAGCTAAAGGTGTGGTTCTGGGCACTGACAGCTGTCAGTAGCCTCTGCTGGGCGTTGGCCTTCATGGCAGCACTGTCCTTGACATGGTGGCCTGGCCCCGTGCCTGTTAGCAAGTTATGCCCCCTGACCCTGTTGGTCATGGTGGGGTTGCTAGAGCTATGGGTGACCTCTGTGGGTAAGATGGGCTTTGCCCTAGCTAAGTTCGAATTTGCAGAGGTAGACACCTCTGAACCCAAACTAAAAAGATGGGGTTCAGGCGACAGCCACCGCCACCGTCATAACAAATTCAAGAGTTCACTGAGGGAGGGCCCTCTGGCGGAGCACTGCCACCATCAGTACAAAGTGAAGAGTACACTGCACGAGGGTTCGCTGGCGATGGGCACTGCCCTCCTCAGTACAAGCTCAAGAGTACACTGCGGGAGGGCCCCAGGCGCCGGGCAGTGTCACCTTCAGTACAAACTCAAGAGTGCATTGCGCGAGGGCCCCTAGCGATGAGCACTGCCCTCTTCAGTACAAACTGGAGAGTACACTGCGGGAGGGCCCCTGGCGCCGGCCACTGCCACCTCAGTCAAACTCAAGAGTACACTACGGGAGGGCCCCTGGTGCCTGGCACTGCCACATTCAGTACAAACTCAAGAGTACACTGCGGGAAGACCCCCTGGCAACCACCACTGCCACCGCCAAAACAAACTCAAGAGTTCACTGAGGGAGGGGCCTCTGGCGATGGGCACTGCCTCATTCAGTAGAAAGTCAAGAGTAAACTACATGAGGGCCCGCTAGCGATGGGCACTGCCACCTTCAGTACAAACTTAAGAGTACACTGCGCGAGGGCCCGCTGGCGAAGGGCACTGCCACCTTCAGTACAAACTTGAGATTGCATTGCGGGAGGGCCCTCCGGAGATGGGCACTACCACTTTCAGTACAATTCGAGTGTACACTGTGGGAGGGCCCATGGTGCCGGGCACTGCCACCTTCAGTACAAACTCAAGAGTACACTGTGCGAGGGCCCGCTGGCGACGGGCCCTGCCACCTTCAGTACAATTCGAGTGTACACTGCGGGAGGACCGCCTGGTGACAGGTGCTGCCCCCTTCAGTGCAAACTCAAGAGTACTCTGCAGGACACGGACACCTGACATCAACAGCATTTGTGCAGGCTTGCGGTACCTCCCTGGAAGACTCAATGTGCCTATTATGCCCCTATAGGAGCTATACACAACTGAGAGTTGTGTTAATAAAGTGTGTTTCTGCATTTGTCCCAGCACAGCCTGTCCGGGCAGAGGAGGCCTCGCCGGGGTAGGAGTCAAGTGAACCAGGTGCCTGGTGCTCGCTCATCTCGTAAACCTGTCGCACACCAGGTGTTAGAACCATGCTTTAAAGGAGGCTTCCTGCGGTCTCCCACCTGTCAATCCTGACTCTGGAGACAAAAAATGCAGTAATGACACCTGGGAGGGAGATGTGCCCCACTCGAGACCCCTCACTCAGCCAAGTCCATTCACTTTGTAGTCTGGGAGCTTCAAGGCCCCCACCCTGGGAATTCTGACATCACCCTTCAAAAGAAAACATGTTCCCCTCCCCCCCACTAGCAGTCCCAGACACTCTGCTGAAAGAAATCCTTGTAGAGCACTTGAGCACACCTGGGACAGCTGTGTCCCCTCTCCCCCCTCCCCCCACTCCTCACCCCCAGGAAGGATAATCCTGTCCTGCTGTTTATATGAAGAGGAAAATCCATTAAACCCCTCCTCAACCCCTAACTTTAAATCCAGCCCACCTGCTCCTCACCAATGTCCACCCTCCTGGGGTGGTTCTATTTATACATCTGCCGCATAATCTGCTGATTTCAACAAACAGAAAATAATTTCTAGGTCAAACGGTTCAAAAGTTACTAAGAATGCAGCGACTTGTGTTGCCGCGCTGTGGCAGGCTCTTTGCAAAGCTGAATTTGTCAACTTTCGTCGCTTATTGCTATATTTGGGTGTTTAACGGGTACTAATGAGGTGCCACCAATGTGCAGACAGTGTCACAAAGTTGAAAAATGATGAAAGAGTTAAGTAACACTGTTACAAAAATGCCACATTATGCAGCATAATTTGCCTTTTCTTGTTGCATAATTTACTCAACCCTGTCACATAATTTGCCCTCTCCTGCTGCGTAATTCCAGTGGCCCTGTCTAAAACTACTTTGCATCACTCCGCGGGCTTCCTCTTAGAGGAGATATCCCTCTTCATGGTTAGGGGTGAACCAGATTACCATGAAACTGGGCAGGTTCTGAACCAGGCCAACCGGAAGCAGCTTCTTGTGGAATGGGAGAGCAATAGTAGGGTGCCCTGGAACACCAGTGGTAAACACTACCCACCAGAGTTACTGCCCACTAACCACTGTCTCCCCAGGCATCCAGAGAAGGCCCCACAACCTTTCACTTGAGTGGGTTAGCCACCTGTCAGCTTGTGCTCCGTGGAATCGAGTGGTCTATGGTGAATGTTCGGTATGTCTCGTGGGATGGCTGCCTGCCCTCCGTCTCATTTTAGTCGGTTATGTATGGATCCCTTAGTCTTTCTTGAGTTGGCAGGTCTCGGCTGATACCTGTAGGTCCTCTCAGTGCCCTGCAGGTCAAGCTCCTTCCTTTCCATTCTAGTCTGGCTGTTATCCAGTTTCAACGTTCTTGTCATAGACACTGTGTTCTATCGCTGCAGGAGTGTTTCAGGTCGACAATCTCCATTTTATTGGAGTGGTTTGTTGCTTAATGGCGAGCAGCTAACCTATATATTGAAGAGTTGCTATTGCCTTCTGGGAGGACTAAACTTTAAGAACTTATTTTAAGGCATTAAGTTAGACATCAGGTCTAAAGTTAGACTTCAGGTGTAAAATTACACTTTAGGTGTAAAGTTATACCTTAGGTGTAAAGTTAGACATCAGGTCTAGAGTTAGACTTCAGGTGTAAAGTTAGACTTCAGGCATAAAGCTTGACTTCAGGTGTAAAGTTAGGGTTTAGGTGTAAAGTTAGACATCAGGTCTAAAGTTAGACATCAGGTCTAAAGTTAGACTTCAGGTGTAAAGTTACACTTTAGGTGTAAAGTTAGACTTCAGGTGTAAAGTTAGACTTCAGGCATAAAGCTTGACTTCAGGTGTAAAGTTAGGGTTTAGGTGTAAAGTTAGACATCAGGTCTAAAGTTAGACTTCAGGTGTAAAGTTACACTTTAGGTGTAAAGTTAGACTTTAGGTGTAAAGTTTGACTTCAGGTGTAAAGTTACACTTTAGGTGTAAAGTTAGACTTTATCCATTAAGTTAGACTCCTGGTGTAAAGTTACACTTTAGGTGTAAAGTTAGACTTTATCCATTAAGTTAGACTCCTGGTGCAAAGTTAGACTTCGAGCATAAAGTTAGACTTCAGGTCTAAGTTTACCTTTGTGAATCGGGCCCTCAGTCTTTAGCTGTTTATCAGTCACACAAAGCTCCTGCACTAGGACAATCTCTTTAAAGTTAGCCTCTGTGGTTCCGATTTTATTCAAACATCAACTGGCTTAAAGGGATGGCATCTCTTGTGCTAGCCCGCCTTTACCCACTGTGGATGCCGGACTTAGAGCGCAGGCTTGAAGACGATAGGTTGTTACTCAGAGTGGGATGTTTACTCCTTTCCAAGCACCAGACGTCCTCCTGGGATACCGAATTTAGGTGGGATATTTCTTATCTTGCTAAATGTTATTCTGATGTCTCTTCATTAGGCCTCTGTCTCTTGAGGACCCTCGCCTGGAGGTCTCAGAGGAGGGTCAGCTGCTACGAATCCATCACAGCCAATCCGGAGACCAAGGGAGCTATCGGTGCCTGGCTTTCAACCTCGCCGGCCAGCAGGCCAAGGACTTCCGGCTAAACATCCACAGTGAGTCCCTTTCATCGAACTACATTCCCTATACATGGTATTTATGTTATCAACCTTAAGAGGATGAAAGTCTAATAGCACCCCTGTGACCACAGCATTGAACAATAGTTCCTGTAGTGGAATTATTAGTCGCTGATCCACCAGGCCTGGCTAGTTCAATGTGACAGGGTCCTAGTTTGCGTCGCCTGACATGTGACTGAGTCTGTCCCTCCCCTTAGACATCAGTCTGACGCAGGATGACCTCTTCCTTGCTCCTATCAGCCTTTCAAGGCCACTGACTAATAGTGAACACTGCTCAGCTTCCCTCCAGGCTTGATCTCTTTGCCTCACCCTTATCTCTGGCACCTGATTAATGCCATCAGCACGTCCCTTCGGCCCTCAAACTGCCACCTCACTGCCACCACCTCATCTCTTCCTACCTCAGCTTCCTTCCTTCCACCTCCACGTCACTTCCTCCTGTATGTGTATGGTAAAGGCTCAGGAGTACCTCATTCTCTGCTTCTTTCTCTTTCTTTACAGGTCCCCCCACTATCAGGGCAGCGGATGGAGTGACCGAGGTGCCCGTGCTGTTGGGGCGCGCGGTGGTGCTTCAGTGCGAGGCGCGTGGATCCCCTGCCCCCAGCATCACCTGGTATAAGGATCTACGCCCCATCGTCTCCAGCCCCAAGATGGCGTACAGAGAGGGCGGGCAAGCCCTGGAGCTCAGCAAGGCCCAGGTGTCTGACTCCGGTTCGTACACCTGTCGCGCCACCAACCTGGCTGGCACGCAGGAGAGGTCCTATCGGCTGGAGGTGTACGGTAAGTGTGGGCCGCCCCTGGGAACGTATTGGGGGGTATTCTGGGATCGGAGGGTCTCCTCCCCAGCTCTGAACCTGTCGCTCTTTCGCATAGGGGGCAAGGCTTAATTTGTAAAAAAAAATGCATTTTAGGGCCCTCATCAGGAGGCCACTGCAGCTTGCACCATCTATGGCCCCTGCCAGCGCTGCCAATGACCGCACCAACACTCCGCTCTGTTAGTTCTGTGAATAGCGTTATCATTGGGTCTTTATCACTCAAACACTGGGTTCTCCAAGTGATCTCCTTTCTTCCACCTGGAGGTAGACCGTCTATATTTTTGACAGTAGTGATAAAACATGCAGTAGTGTATTTGTGAAGTGTAGGTTAAGATGACCTCCTGCCATTGCAGGGGCGTGGCTCGGATGGCGTGGCGAATGGCGGCTTAACTGTGCTGTGCCCACCGTTCTTGGCCAACAGGCAGCCTTATCTCCTTCAAACATTGCGGACAACATCCCTGCTTCACGGACCCATGAAGCGGATGACGGCGGGCACCTGCTGAGTCATCGGTCTCCAATAGAGGAGACTTAGGGCCACATGTATGAAGGCAATTTTGCGATTGCAAACGCTGATTCCTTAAGTCCAAATTGCACTTTTTCTGTGCTTCCTACATTGCATTTAAGTAATCAAAATTTGCGATTCTTTACATGCAATTGCAAAATAAGGAATCGCAAAATTTGCGATTCCTTATTTTGTGAGGGGTGTTTTGTGTCATACATTGGACACTGCTGATTTGCGATTGCAAACGCCAAAATTCTGCGAATTTTGGAGTTTGCGATCGCAAAATTACCTCCATACATATGGCTCTTAATCACCGAAGGGAGCTGCGAGGGCTGGTTGCTGCCTCTGGAGCACAAAATTGGGGCCACCATAACGCGGCTATAAGCGATCCAGGCAGTCCCGGTACCCTGAGGACATCAGATGGGATCGCCACTCCACCGACCCTTGAGAGACTGCCCCCCTGCTGTGTGACCCGCGGACACCAGGTTTGGTATAGTGCCACTGTTATGCAAGTTGTATAGTGGATATTGGAGCACCAAGCTGGATCACCATGTTGCCTGACCCTACAATGGAAGACTTGTACTTTAAAAAAAAAATCTTTGGGTATTCATAGCTGGGTACTGTAGTATCAGGTGCTGGTACTGCAGTAACAGTGCCCCCAAATCTTTACATTTTTAACTTCATGTGGGTGGGTTGGTCCCTTTGGGATCACATGACACTAAGGCTCAGTTTTGAAGCGTGAATCTTTCTGGATTCACTATGCTGTGCATTATTCCGCCATCTAGTGGTTGGGTCTGGAATTGTAGTCATTTTTCTCTTTTTTTGGAAAAAATCTGAATCGGCAGCCACAACATTTTGGTCTCAGTCGTGGCAGCTAAGCAGATCGCTCAATACTGCAGTACCAGCATCAGTAACAGAGTACTTAAATGGCAGGCAGCAGAGAAGCTCCCACGGCCAACCAGAAATCCCTACATGGCATTTTCTTCCGTTGCAGAATCTTGAGGGACCAACCATCCGGATATGTCTAAGTTTTTCCAAGCATGAACCCCTCAAGCCCAACCTGAGCTCTTCTTTAAATGATAATTTCCCAAAAATGGGATACACCCAATCACAAGAAGCACGATTTCTAAGTAAGGTTGTACTGGAATGAAAGTATTGGAATCAACATGCAAAATTGCACTTTTCCCTCCCCCCCCCTTCTTCTTGCCCCCTCTTGATGGATCTCCAGGAAGGTTTTCATGAAGGAGCCGAGGGGGATGACCTTTTTTGAGGGGAAAGTTTTGTGCACTTTCACTAATCCTTGCCAAAGTTATTAGCGAAAAAAAATGCTCTTCCTATAGAAACTCTGACCGAACTATCACTGCACCATGTAATATTTACAGATGTACACCCCTGCACCCGCAGACCCCAGCCTTGGTGTGCCCAACCGACAGAAACCCGGCATTCCCCTACTTTCCAACGTACGTCTCCAGTCATAGGATTCCCTCAGCCAACCTTTGGAAGCAAGCCTGCAGCCCTTTTGCCTGACCAATGATCTCCGTTGGTTTCAAAGGGACTCCTGACGCCTCTTTAGCACTCTGCAATCTGCACCCGGCTGCCCATGCGCCACTGGTGGGGCAGTCTCAGTGCTCTTTGGTGGCCCCCCAGTGCTGATCGTCACCCCCAGGGCCTGTGTTCCTGACCTGCAAGTACTTACCTGTAACCGGTACCTCTTTGAGGTGCATCCAGCCTCCGAAGGATACCATTGGGGTCAGTGACCTCTGCACCAAACCGCCCCAGTGCCACTGGTGACGGTGCAGTACCTACCTTGGTCAGACGCTGGCCCAGTATTGACCCAAACCCCCGGAGACTGAACTTGAGAACCGCTAACTTACCTGTAAGATACTGACCTGCTTGTTTCCCCATAGGATTGCATAGGTCACTCACTGTACTGTGCTAAGTGTGATCTTGAAAACAAAGTATCTTTCTATCTATCTATCAAACTATCTTTTTCTGCACTGAAATGCCTTTCATGCACATGCAAAGTATTGTTTGATGCTGTATAAATCTATTGCCAATATTTGAAAGTAATGCTATTGAAAATGACTTACTTGTAACTGAGCTCCACTTGGCTCATAGAAATAAAAGTAAACAAAGTAATATGTTCCTACAAATATTGGCCTGAAGTAAGGTGATATCCTGCCATGTTTGAGTTTGTACAACAAATGCATTCACACTGCCCTCTGATAAACCTCCCTGCTCAGCCCAGCTACCCCTAAATTGAGAGTACAGTATTATCTACTTTACCTCTGCCTACCTTTGGGGACTCACTGGACTCTGGACGCACTATACCTTACTTCGGTACAGTATATGCAGAGCCAGCTTCTTATAGTGCGCCTTCACTGCGGTCTATAACTGAAGGAGCAGTGGAGCATTCTTACAGAGCGCCTAGAAGGCGTTCATCAGTGTATGTTAAAAATACTATAAACATAAAAACATACTCAAACTAAAAGGGAGTACAAAGGTCGCACTGCAGGAACCCACAACAAGGAACCTGGTGAGGGAATGACACATCCTTCTAAGGAAGTTGTGGGAGCGCCTTCTTCTTTTGAATGATAACCTCAGATGTAATTCCCAGATGCTCACTCTCAGAATGTGGCTGGTCTCAGTGAGGTTCAGACAGATTGGATGCCTTTGTGAGGCCTGGAGGAGGCCTCTTCTCCTGCACTGAAGGTGGCACAGAGATGTTCATGTGAGCACCGTGCAGCTCCTGCCTGCACTAGGAACAGCTCAGGAGTGCACAGCGTCGTTATGCGCCTGTGTTGCACGGAGAGTCTCAGGCAGTGCCTCCTGCTGGTGGAACAGCACCATCCCAACACCTATTCTCTTTGTGTCTGTTTCTTTTCAGTGGCTCCAGATATTGAAGGATGGAGTGACCAACCTGAGAAGGTCATAGCTGTGGCGGGCCAGTCCTTGCAGCTGCAGTGCCTGGCCAGTGGGCACCCTCCGCCAGTCTTGTCCTGGCTGAAGGATGGACTCATGCTGTCCTCCACCCAAGGGTGGCACACCCAGGATGGGGGCCAGAAGCTCACTATTACTGATGTCTCTGTGGCCTCCCAAGGGAACTACACCTGTGTCGCTATCAGCGCTGCTGGGGAGGCTGTGGTGCACTACTCTGTGCACGTGTACGGTACGTAGAGGCTACGGTGCACTACTCTGTGCACGGTAAAGGGAGGGTCTGGTGCACTACTCCGTGCATGTGTACGGTGAGGGAGGCTGTGGTGCACTACTCCGTGCACATGCATGTAAGGGGTGGCTGTGGTTCACTACTCTATGCATATGTATAATAAGGGGAGCCTGTGGTGCACTACTCTGTGGATGTGTACGGTAAGGGGAGGCTGTGGTGCACTACTCCATGTACGTGAATGGTAAGGGGAGGCTGGGGAGGCTGTGGTGCATTACTGTGTGCATGTGTACGGTAAGGGAGGCTTTGGTGGACTCGTCTCTGCTTGGGTACAGTAAGGAGAGGCTGTGTTGCACTACTCCATGCACGTGTAGAGGTTGTAGTGGACTACTCCATGCATGTGTATGGTATGGGAAGGCTGTGGTGCACGACTCCATGCATGTGTATCCATGCATGTGTATGGTAAGGGGAGGCTGTGGTGCACTACTCCATGCATGTGTACGGTAAGGGGAGGCTGTGGTGCACTACTCTGTGTATGTGTACGGTAAGGGGAGGCTGTGGTGCACTACTCCATGCATGTGGACGGTAAGGGGAGGCTATGGTGCACTACTCTGTGTATGAGTATGGTGAGGGGAGGCTGTGGTGTACTACTCGGTGCATGTGCATGGTAAGGGGAGGCTGCGGTGCACTACTCCGTGCATGTGTATGGTAAGGGGAGGCTGTGATGCACTACTCTGTTGATGTGTACGGTAAGGGGAGGCTGTAGTGTACTACTCTGTGTATGTGTACGGTAAGGGGAGGCTGTGGTGCACTACTCTATGCATGTGTACGGTAAGTGGAGGAAGAGGTGGAACTACTCCATGCATGTGTACGTTAAGTGGAGGCAGTGGTGGACTACTCCATGCATGTGTATGGTAATGGGAGACTGTGGTTCACTACTCTGTGCATGTGTATGGTAAAGGAAGGCTGTGGTGGACTACTTTATGCATGTGTACAGTAAGTGGAGGACGTGGTGGACTTCTCCATACATGTGTACGGTAAGGGGAGGCTGTGGTGCACTATTCCATGCATGTGCATGGTAAGGGGAGGCTGGGGTACACTACTCTATGCATGTCTATGGTAAGTGGAGGCTGTGGTACACTACTCCATGCATGCCTATGGTAAGGGGAGGCTGTGGTACACTACTCCGTGCATGCCTATGGTAAGGGGAGGCTGTGGTACACTACTCCATGCATGCCTATGGTAAGGGGAGGCTGTGGTACACTACTCCATGCATGTCTATGGTAAGGGGAGGCTGTGGTGTACTACTCGGTGCATGTGTATGGTAAGGGGAGGCTGTGGTACACTACTCCATGCATGCCTATGGTAAGGGGAGGCTGTGGTACACTGCTCCATGCATGCCTATGATAAGGGGAGGCTGTGGTACACTACTCCGTGCATGTCTATGGTAAGGGGAGGCTGTGGTGTACTACTCGGTGCATGTGTATGGTAAGGGGAGGCTGTGGTGCACTACTGCGTTCATGTGTATGGTAAGGAGAGGCTGTGGTGCACTACTCTGTGGATTTGTACGGTAAGGGGAGGCAGTGGTGGACTACTCCATGCATGTATACGGCAAGGGGAGGCTGTGGTTCACTACTCCATGCATGTGTACGGTAATGGGAGGCTGTGGTGCACTACTCTGTGCATGTGTATGGTAAGGGGAGGCCCTGATGCACTATTCTGTTGATGTGTACGGTAAGGGGAGGCAGTGGTGGACTACTCCATGCATGTATGTGTATGGTAAGGGGAGGCTGTGGGGCACTACTCCATGAGTGTGTACGGTAATGGGAGGCTGTGGTGCACTACTCCGTGCATGTGTATGGTAAGTGGAGGCCCTGATGCACTATTCTGTTGATGTGTACGGTAAGGGGAGGCAGTGGTGGACTACTCCATGCATGTGTACGGTAATGGGAGGCTGTGGTGCACTACTCCGTGCATGTGTATGGTAAGGGGAGGCCCTGATGCACTATTCTGTTGATGTGTACGGTAAGGGGAGGCAGTGGTGGACTACTCCATGCATGTGTATGGTAAGGGGAGGCTATGGTACGCTACTCCGTACATGTGTACGGTAAGTGGATGTTGTGGTGGACTACTTCATGCATGTGTACGATAAGTAAAGGTTGTGGTGGACTACTCCATGCATGTGTATGGTAAAGGAAGGCTGTGGTGTACTATTCCATGCATGTGTACGTTAGGGTAGTCTTCCTGATGTTCAGAGTATTGAAAAGATGACGAAGAGGTACATTAGGAATCAGGACTGCTGGAGGTAGGGTATACCCAGAGCTCCTATGGCATAATCAGTAGGCACACAGTATTTTTAGAGGACTGCGCCGGGGGGGGGGGCGCCTTGTACCCAGAGCTCCTATGGTGTAATCAGAAAGCACACAATATTTTTACAGGACTGTGGGGGAGGAGGGGGTACCCAGAGCTCCTGTGGCGTTTACGCGCAGCGACCGCGCCCAATCCACGCCGAAGGTGCGCCAAAGGTAAGCCCGTCTACGCCCGTCCGCGCCTGGACCGCGCCCAGCGCCAGAGCCCCTGGTCCTCGTAATGTCCACCCCTCCCGCATTACTTACGATGCCACCACCCTCCTAACCCTCAACCCCGGCCGCTCCCTCAACTGCGTCCAAGCTGCTCCTGGACACACCCATGGACCCTTCTCTTGCAACTCCTGCAAGTTTGACGGCTCCAAGAACAACTCCTCATCCACGAACACACAACAGAGATCCGATCCCAACCACCTACAATACATCCTGCTCAACACCCGCTCGGTCCACAGACACGCCATTGACCTCTGGAATCTACTCGACACCATCTCTCTGGACGTCGCCTTCCTAACTGAAACATGGATGAATGCCTCTTCAGCCCCAGACATCACCATTGCCATCCCGGAAGGATATAAGATCATTTGCAAGGACCGTACCGGCCACACAGGAGGAGGAATCGCTATCGTCCATAAGAAATCCATCCGCATCTCAACCAGCTCAGACGTCAATCTCGCCAACTCGGAACACCTTCACTTCCAGATCCACATCGACCCCAAGACCACACTCAGAGGCACCCTCCTTTACAGGCCACCAGGACCCCGCGCACAATTTAGTGAAGACATCACGGACTTCATCACTCCACACGCGCTCCCCTCCGAGGACTACATCCTATTGGGAGACCTCAACTTTCACCTTGAAAAGAACAACGACCACAACACCACCACCCTTTTGGACAACCTCGCAAACCTCGGACTTAAACAACTTGTCACTACCCCCACCCACATCGCAGGTCACACACTCGACCCCATCTTCACCTCCAGCAAGCATGTTTCCTTCAGCCACACCACAGCTCTCCTTTGGACTGACCACAGCTGCGTTCACTTCACCTACAACAAGCCTACATCCAACAACCACCCCCAACCCACATTGCAAAGAAACTGGAACAAAATCACCATCGACCAGATCTCCTCATCGCTTCTCCAAAAGCCCCCCGCCCACTCCTCAAACCCAGACCAAGCAGCCACCAACCTCACCCAATGGCTATCCAACAGCGCCGACATCCTAGCACCACTGAAAAAACGACAAATCAAACTAGGCAGCAAGAAGGCCTCCTGGTTCAACGATGACCTTAAGAAATCCAAGAAACTCTGTCGCTCCCTCGAGAAGGCCTGGAAAAAAGACCCAACCACCAGCACCAAGGACGCCTTCAAAAACGCCACCCGCATACACCACCAACTAATCCGAAGTGCCAAGAAAGCAGCCTTCAAGGACCGTCTAGATAACAACGCCCACAACAGCAAGGAATTATTCAACATCGTCAAGGAATTTACCAACCCCTCAGCCAACTCCAACTACATCACCCCCTCTCAAGCCCTCTGCGACTCCCTAGCCTCATTCTTCTACAACAAAATTGCAGACATCCACAACAGCTTCGACAACCAACCCGGAGACCAACCCACCCAATCCCCTGCAGGACCCCCACCCCCGCTGAACATCCTCAATGACTGGAAGCCAATCTCCACTGAGGACACCATCCGTCTGATGAACTCCATCCACTCAGGATCCCCCACAGACCCTTACCCTCACTACATCTTTAACAAAGCAGATTCCATTATTGCACCGCACCTCCGAGACGTCATCAACTGCTCCCTCAACTCCGCAACCTTCCCGGAAAGTTGGAAACATGCCGAACTCAGCGCCCTCCTGAAGAAACCCACAGCTGACCCCACCGAACTCAAAAACTATCGCCCTATCTCACTCCTTCCATTCCCGGCCAAAGTCATCGAGAAAGCTGTCAACAACCAACTCGCCGCATTCCTCGAAATCAACAAATCCCTCGACTCCTCACAATCCGGATTCCGAGCCAAGCACAGCACCGAAACCGCCCTCATCGCAGCCAGAGACGACATTCGAACTCTACTGGACAATGGAGACACAGTCGCCCTCATCCTCCTCGACCTCTCCGCAGCCTTCGACACAGTCTGTCATAGCACCCTCCTACAGCGCCTCAAAAACATCGGACTCCAAGGAAAAGCACTGGAATGGATCACCTCGTTCCTCTCCGGAAGAACCCAGAGAGTCCGCCTTCCACCTTCTGCGCCGGGATGCTCCTTCGCTGGAGTCGCTGTGCGCATAATAAATTGTTATAACATAACATAACATAACACCATTCAAGTCAGAGGCTTCTGAAGTCATCTGCGGCGTACCTCAAGGGACCTCACTCAGTCCCACCCTCTTCAACGTTTACATGAGCCCCCTCGCGGCCATCGCACGCCAACATAACCTCAACATCATCTCCTACGCCGACGAAACTCAACTGATCCTATCACTCACCAGAGACCCTAACACGGCCAAAACCAACCTACACGAAGGAATGAAAGAAGTAGCCGAATGGATGAAGCACAGTCGTCTGAAACTGAACTCAGACAAAAAAGAAGTCCTCATCTTAGGTACCTCCCCCTCCGCCTGGGACGACTCTTGGTGGCCAGAGGCCCTTGGAAATGCACCCATCCCGACGGACCACGCACGGAACCTGGGTGTCATCCTGGATTTCTCACTCTCGATGAACAGACAAGTCAACGCCGTTTCTTCATCTTGCTTCAACATTCTTCGCATGCTCAAAAAAACATTTCGCTGGATCCCTACCGAAACTAGAAAAACAGTCACCCACGCTCTGGTCACAAGCCGTCTGGACTACGGAAACACCCTCTACGCCGGCACCACCGCAAAACTCCAGAAAAAACTACAACGCATCCAGAACTCCTCAGCCAGGATCGTATTAGACATCCCACGTAAAGAACACATCTCTGATCACCTGAAAAACCTCCACTGGCTCCCCGTCAATAAGAGAATCACTTTCCGGCTCCTAACCCACGCACACAAAGCACTCTACGAAATCGGACCCGAATGCCTCAACACACGACTATCCTTCTACACCCCCTCCCGCCAGCTACAATCCTCCAACCAAGCCCTTGCCACTGTACCTCGCCTCAACAAAACCACCATGGGAGGTAGATCCTTCTCCTACGTAGCAGCTAAAACTTGGAACTCACTTCCCACTCACCTTCGCCTTACTCAGAACCACCTAGCATTCAGAAAGCAACTCAAAACGTGGATATTCGACAAGTAACTCCCCACCCTTCTTCAAGCGCCTTGAGACCCTCTGGGTATGTAGCGCGCTATACAAATCTTTTGACTTGACTTGACTTGACTTGACTTGGTGCAAAACAGTATGTGCACAATACTTCTTCAGGACTGCTAGAGTGGGGGGAGGGGAGGTACCTCGAGCTCCTATGGAGCAAGCAGTAGGCGTACAGTACTTTTACAGGACTGTGGGGAAGGAGGGGGTACCTGGAGCTCCTGTGGCGCAGTCAGTAGCCACAGAGTACTTTTACAAGACTGAACTGGGGCAAGGGGTACCCAGAGCTCCTGCGGCGCAATCAGTAGGCACACAGTACTTCTACTAGACTGTGAGGGCTCTTGATTATGTGCTTCCTGCAGGTGCTGACATAGGTTTGGAGTGGAGGTTGAGTGTGACGCTGACGCTCTGAATGACAGATACAAATTCTTTGATAATTGACCATGTTGCATTACTCTTTCTGAAGATTTATAACTTGTCTTTGGTTATTGTTCCAGTGGAAGGTTTTGCAGCGTGAATCTTCCTGGATTCACTATGCTGTGCATTTTTACGCCATCTAGTAGTTGGGTCCGGATTTGTAGTATTTCTTCTCTTTTTTTTTGTGGCCCAGGTGGGCGTTGAGATAGCACCATTTGGTGTCCTTCGTGATGTTGATGCGCTTCCTTCGGAAGCTCCCACCTTTGGTCACCATCTTCAGATTCTTTTTTCCACCGTTGGGTCTGGATCAACAGTGAAGGAGCTCCAAAACTTTGGAGAGAAGAATCTACAAAAAATCGAAGAAGCCTCAGAATATATCACCTGGGAAGACACCATAGATCAAGTAAGGACGGAAGTCGACGACAGAAGAGAGAACATCAAAGAATTCGATGTTTCTACGGAGAATGCGCGTACGGGGCTCCCTGGGCACGGTAATGGACAAAACTCTGTTTAAATTCTGCGCAAACTGCCACCACAAGTACACGCAAAAGGATCAACACCCTGTTTGCAATCTCTGCCTGCCGCTCAACCATCGAAGCGAGGACTGCAACGCCTGTGCAGCGTTCACCCCAAAGACCCTCAGAGTAAGGGAGAGTCAAAGAAGAGCAAACTGCAACATGCAGGGGCAGAGGACATCCCCATCGCTCCGAGATTTGGGTCTCTCCAGCGGAGAGGAAGACAACGTTGTCGAGGGACCAGAGGACGCCATCGTCGTTGAGGTCGAAAAGAAAACGTCTAAGGAGGTAAGAGAGTCTTCGAACCCTAAACACTCCACTGATACTCGCCAGGGCGAGTCAAAGCACTCGATGTCGATAACTGCATCCAGGGACAAGCAGACCATTGGTTCCTCTGAGAAGGACTCCCAAGATAAGGGAAAGGCATAGAAGAGCAGCCACGAAAAAGAGGCCTCAACGCCGAAAGGCGAAGGCCCAAAAGCGGTTTTGCCTTCGGCATCGACAACCACGAAGAGGGAAGTCGAAACCCTCGAAGTCGAACACGCGGCTGAGATGGGAAAGAAAAAGAAGAGGCTTGAGGCCGAAATGGCGAACATCTTGCAACGCAAGAAAGACTTCGATGAAAAGATGAAATTCTACAGCATTCCGTCGAAAGCCACGGCTGAAGCAGAAGGGTGTGTGGAGGATTTTCAACCGCCAACCACACCTGAACCTGGAGAGGAACAGGAAGACCTTTACTACGGCGACGCCAAAGGGGAGGAAGATGAGCAAACTTACCAAGGCTCGACATCCTCGGGGCTCAGGACTTGCAGTCGCAACATCTTGATGCCGAATCCCAAGAAGAGGGTGTAGACCCAGATCTCTTGCAAATATATGTAGAATCATATCCTTCGAGGCCTTCACCACCGGACGACATAGGGATCTACAACCAAGTCATCAAAAGAGCTGCAGACACATATGGAGTGCAGCTAGAAGAAGAAAAACCCCAGCCTTGCTTCCTCTTGGAGATCTTGTTGCCATCCCAGACTAGAAGCCAGTTCCTGTCCATGCTCCCAAGTGTTCTGGACCAGGGGAAGGAGGCATTCAAGGAGCCTGCTATGTGTAGAGCAGTAACTCCATGAGCAGAAAAGAAATATAAACATTCATCAAAAGACCCCATGTACATTAGGGGGTCAGTCCCAGCTGTCTCAATCATCACATCCACGGCTAGGAATAGAGCAAACATACCCACGGACTCGGGCCTCCCACCAGACAAAGAGAGCAAGAGGGTGGACCTGATGGGTAGGAAGATGGAAAGGACTGCAGCAATAGAATGGCGCATCGCCAGTTCCAATGCACTCATCAAAAGGCACGCACACCAGCACTGGGAAGAAGTAGGCGAACTCCTCAAGCACGTCCCAGAGCAATACCAGAGAAGGGCGAGCCGCCTGGTAGAAAAGGGAAAACATTGCAAATACATGTTTAAAGTCTGCCCTAGACGCAGCAGAGACATCTAGCAGGCAGATGATGCTGGGATCACAGAAAGGAGGCATGCCTGGCTAAGGATATCAGGTTTCAAGAATGAAGTTCAAAACAACATCCTCAACACACCCTTCAAAGGGGAACAACTGTTCGGAGCACCAGTTGATGACACATTAAACCAGCTGAAAAAAGATAACAAAACAGCAAGGTCCATGGGGTACCGAGGTATGAGAAGGGGGGCACCATCGGGGAGGCCAGCAGGCAAAGGAAACCGCCAACCTGTGGCACCACACCAAACCTTCCAACAAGGTTACCAAGGAGGGAACCAAGGACAGCAGCAGGGACAGCAACAGCAGAACAGGCAGTACCAACCCCGAGAACAATCCTTTCGAGGGTGTGTCTGGGGAAGAGGTAACAGCCAGAGGGGGAGTCAGCCTCCCTCAGCAAAGTGACTCACCAGCAAGACCAACGCACACCTGGACAAGACCTCAGTGGGCGCTGAAAGAGTCAAGGCAAGGACCAAGAACAAATCAAAACCTTCAACAGTTCCTCCAACACACAACACCAGTAGGAGGCAGAGTAAGACACTTCCTCCAGGAGTGGAGGGCAATAACATCAGACAAATGGATACTAAGCCTCATACAATACGGGTACTGTATAGACCTGGAAAAAACACCCCCAAACAGAAAGCCAAGAGTCCGAGTACCCTCAGCAAAGGAGTGTACACACTTACTGCAGAAAGCAAGAGAACTGCTAAAGAAAAGAGCCATAGAAATAGTACCACACAAACAACGGAACAAGGGGGTATACTCCACCTACTTACTCATACCAAAGGTAGACGGAACCTTACGTCAATTCTAGACCTAAGATTCTTAAACAGGTTCATAAAGACTCAAAGGTTCAAGATGACGTCACTCCAAGAGGTCATACCTCAACTACAAGAGGGAGATTACATGGCAACTATCGACTTAAATGATGCCTACTTGCACATTCCCTCACATTCCCTCAACAGCAGGCGCATAGCCCTCATCAGGTTTATGATCAACAAAACTCACTGCCAGTTAGTGCTGGCATTCGGACTCAAATCAGCACCAGGGGTCTTCACAAAATGTCTGGCAGCAGTAGCAGCACACTTGAGGAGGAAGGGGATACATGTATACTGGTAAAGGCCAACTCATACAAGGAGCACATGAAAATAGTGATAGAGACACTAGCCCAACTGGGGTTTTCAATCCATTGGGACAAATCGTCAATAGAACCTGAACAAGTGAAGATATTCTTGAGGGCGGAGATCAACACCACACAGAGCACGGTGATTCCAAGTGCAAAGAGAACTCTGGCAATATGCAAAGGGACACGTCTTTACCGCAAGGGGCAAGCTCTGACAGTGAGGACAGCAAGCAAACTGATGGGGATGATGGCCTCGTGCATAGATTTGGTACCAAATATCCGCCTAAACATGAGACCATTCCTAGAATGGATCCAGCTGCAATGGTCACAAGAGACAGTAAGTTGGGAGGATCTAGTGGTTGTCACGCAGGCAGTACAGCAAGAAATAGCGTGGGGGAACAAGACGAACAACACACAACCAACTCCAGCAGTAAACATTACAACAGACACCTCGCAGATGCGGTGGGGACCGCACACAAACAACCTCAACTTAAGAGGGTTGTGGGCACATCAGGATGCAACTACCTAGAACTCAAGACAGTGTTCCTAGCATTAAAAGCCTTTCATTAATAGCTGCACGGACACAGGCTACTGATACAAACAGACAATACAACAACCATGTTCTACATCAACAAGCAAGGAGGGACACAGTCAGCGACACTATCTCTGCTAGCGCAGGAAATATGGAGATGGGCAATCCCCAGACAAATAGACCTGTTAGCGATACATCTACCAGGGAAGGACAATGCAGAAGCAGACAAGCTCAGCAGACAGACGTCCGCTTTCCATGAATGGGAAATCAACCAACAAAAAATCCAGAAAATATTCCACGAATGGGGGACTCCGTAAATAGACTTATTTTCAACACACCAAAATGCAAAATGCCGAAATTCTGGATTCAGGGTACCGTTTAAACAGTCCCTCGGGAATGCGCTATGGATAAGCTGGTAAGGGACATTTGCCTACGCTTTTCCACCAATACCGCTCCTACACAGGGTACTGAACAAATGCATATTCAGCAACATGACGCTAATCCTGATAACACCTCAGTGGGCCAGACAAACCTGGTTCTCACAGATCATGGAGATGTCACAGACGCACAAACACAGGTTCCCCGCAAGAAAGGACCTGCTAACTATGCAAAATGGAAGAGTACTACACCCAGAGCCAGAAAGCCTCAGCCTAGCAGCATGGCTCATGAGGACCTAGAGTGTGCACACCTCAAACTACCGGCAAGCACAATGACAGTATTCAGAGGCAAGAGGACCTACCATAAGAACCTGCAACGTAGCAAAGTGGAAACGATTCTCCGAATGGTGCATTAGGGAGAAACTGCAAACAAGTATTACTAAAGAATCAACATTACTAAGATACTTAATGCATCTACTGCAGAATAACCTAAGCTACACATCCCTAAGGGTCCACTTAGCGGCAATTGTGGCTTACACGAGAGGAGAAACAGGGAAAAGTTTCTTCACCTCACAGGTGGTAAAATGATTCATAGAAGGAGCAAAAAGGATTGCACCTCCAAGCAGAATGCAAGCACCAGCATGGAACCCCAATGAAGTGCTAACACAATTGATGAAGGCACCATTTGAGCCAATTCAAAGCTACACTGCATATGTTCACGCTAAAGACAGCCTTCTTAGTAGCTATCACATCACTGCGAAGAGTGAGTGAGTTGCAAGCGCTAACACTCCAAGAACCCTACCTGCAAATACACAGTGATAGGATTGTCATAAGAACGGACCCACATTTCATGCCAAAGGTGGTGTCTAAGTTCCACATCAATCAGAGAATTCAAATACCAAGTTTTTTCTAAAAACCATCCACAAGCACAGAGAGGGCCTTACACACACTGGACGCCCGTAGGGCAGTGATGCACTATACAAAAAGGACAAAGGAGTGCAGGAAAACAAAGAAATTCTTTGTGTCCTTCGCCAGCAGTTTTTTGGGACGACCAGTTACCAAAAATATCATTGCAAGATGGATTGCACAAACCATACTGCTCTGCGGCAAACAAGCATCTCAGCCATTACAAGGGGCAGCTCATGCTCACGCAACAAGGAAGAAAGGAGCTACAATTGTGTTTCTAGCCAACACACCAATTCAAGACATTTGCCAAGCCGCTACCTGGTCTTCAAGGTTCACTAAGCACTACTGTGTGGATATCCAAATGAACAAAGAAGCGCAAGTGGGACAGAAGGTCCTGCAACACATTTTCAGTAACGAGTGCTCATCTTCCACCCAACCACCACAATAAGGACAAACCGCTTCAAAGTCTATGCACAGCATAGTGAATCCAGAAAGATTCATGCTGCAAAACGAATAGTTTCTTACCTGTCGGTGTAGTTTTTCAGCTTGAAGACTTTCTGGATTCACTAGCGAACCCACCCTCCTCCGCCAGAAGGATGAGACAGGATGAAAAAAAGATTAAAAGAGGAAGAATGACTTTACAAGGTTAAATGAGACAAGAGTAACACAAGACATGCAAAAAGAATCCGAAGATGGCGACCAAAGGTGGGAGCTTTCCACCTCACATAGGACACCAAATGGTGGTATGTCGACGTGCACCTGGGCCACGAAAAGAAAAAAAACAGAAAGAGAAGAAATACTACAAATCCGGACCCAACCACTAGATGGCGGAATAATGCACAGCATAGTGAATCCAGAAAGTCTTCAAGCTGCAAAACGACACCGACAGGTAAGAAACTATACGTTATGATTAATGGTCATTGGATTGGTGAATGATTAGTATAGAGTCAGTGCTCAATCGGATGGCAGTATTGAGTGATGTGCTCATGAATGGAGACTGAGAGCAGATGGAGGGACAGTTTGACACTGCATTACTTCCTCACATTACACCTCTCTTGTATGTAAACCTTACCAAAGAACCTGTTTGTCTTTTCAAACACCACAGTTCCTCCTCGTGTGAGTATTGGAGGCGGCTCGCGACAAGTGACCCTGGCTGTGAATGAGCCCCTGGAGCTGACGTGCCACGTGACCGGCTTCCCTACACCCCGGGTCTGGTGAGTTAAGAGCTGGGAAGGGCATGGAGGGTCAGCTTACTCTGAGCCTCTAGAGCTGACGTGCCACGCGACTGGCTTCCCTTACCCCGGGTCTGGTGAGCTAAGAGCTGGCCTGGGCATGGAGGCTCAGCTGACTCACACATGGGTCTGCTTGTGAATAGGCAGAGGATGCCTTGGAGGTACAGATGGCATTGCCAGCCTCACCCATTGGTGTCCTACTAATATTGGGGGAAGGGAAGCAGAGCTTGGCATTTCCCTGAGTGGAGAAGGGTGGGTGAGGGAAAGCAGACTGAAGCATTCTAGCGCTTAACAAATATTAAAAGTCGTCTTTCAGGACAACAATCATTATTAACTTCCCCTGTGGGATATTTTAATCTATGGAGGAGGCAGGAGTCACGGCGTAAACATAAATATGGCCTCTCCTCGAATGGCGAGCAGTTACACACTCTCATTTGCACAAAAGCGTAAATAGTTTGATTCAATTAAGTGGAGTGAGGGTAATGTCTGAGGGTCAGCTGCCTGGCTTTAGAGTAGGCAATGGTACCCTAAATACAGTCTTGGCTTTACTGCCCTCCTGCGGATTAGCGTGGTGTTTCAGTCCTTAAGATGGAGCTGGACCCATGTTTATTTATTTATTTATTTATTCAAAGTTTTATATAGCGCGAACAGGATCCTTACAGATATCAGAGCGCTTCACAATGACAGGGGGGGCCAAAAGGAGTAAACAGAGATAATGGGAACAATATAATAATCAGTGACATGGTAATAACATGGATAATAAAAACAAACATAAAACCAATCCATATATGAGCAGGTAAATAACATGGTAACATGGTAATAACATGATAATAACATGGTAATAACATGGTAAGTAACATGGTAATAACATGGATGATAAAAACAAACATAAAACCAATCCATATATGATAAGGTAAGGGAGTAGTATAGAGCAGCACAGGTCATTGGTCCGACTACACTGGCGTACAGGTGGATCAGTAAACCAACGTGTATCATATCTTGGTCGGTAGTAAGAGAGTAGCGTAATAGTGCCCCCAACAAGTCAAGTATAGTGCCAGGGGAAAGGCAGAGCAGCGGTACAAGCAATGCAGAGTCTCTGACCCAACATCTGTAGCGATCAGGAGATGTTGGCCAGAAGCATTGTTTTCACCTCTTTCTTGAAGAGTGCAGTGGAGGTGATTAGCCTTGTTTCAGGAGGGAGCGCATTCCAGATCCTGGGTGCCATTCCAGAGAAGGAGCGTTTGTAAGTTTTCGCTTTCCGAAATCTACGAGGTTTCAAGAGTAGATTTTTAGTACTCCTATTGGATCTCGAACCTCCTGATATAGACAGCTTTTGAGCGAGGTAGTTGGGTGCCTTGTGGTGCACGGCCGCGTGTGTCATAGTTGCAATTTTTAGCTGTATTCTGGCTTCAAAAGGCAGCCATTTTAGAGACTTTAGGTCTGGGGATATGTGCGAGTGCTTTCTAGAGCCAGTAATGAGTCTCGCGGCAGCGTTCAGGGAGGCTCTTAAGGGTGCTGTTGTGGATAGTGGGAGACCGCTGAGGGTCGCAATTCCGTAGTCTATTCGAGGGATGACTAGAGCTTGTACAGCAGTTTGGAAGTCTTTGGCCGGGAGGAAGGGCTTAATTTTCCTCAGCGTGTTAATTTGGAAATTAGCTGCTTTTGTGGCTTTGCTGACGTGCTGCTGCATGTCGAGCTTGGCATCGAGTGTGATGCCTAGGGATTTCGCCGAGTCCACGATGGTAGGTTGGACATTGAGTGCTGTTAGGTTGTTGAGCCAGGTTTGGGTGGTGGAGATTTTCGCCGGAGGTGAGATGAGTAGGAACTCAGTTTTTAGAGCATTCAGTTTGAGGTGATTATTGGCCAGCCAGGATTGGGTGTTAATAAGCGTGGAATTCAGCTGTTTGATATCTTCCGGGGACTGTAACTTTAGGTAGAGTTGTGTGTCATCAGCGTACATATGGAATTGAACATTGGATGCTTGAAGCAAGGTGGCGAGGGGTTCCATAACGAGGTTGAACAGTGTAGGAGAGAGGGTGGATCCTTGTGGAACCCCTAGATCTGCAGGCACAGGTGTAGATAGTACATTGTCAATCTTGAACCTCTGAGACCGGTTGTGAAGGAAAGACGAAAACCATTTGAGAACAGTTCCCGATAGCCCCATCCTAGTACTTAGTAGCCCCAACAAGTTCTCATGTTTGACCGTGTCAAATGCTGACGAGAGATCAAGAAGGATGAGGAGGCAGGACTCATTACGATCCAGAATTTGGAGGGCGTCATCAATTATGTGTGTCATAGCTGTTTCCGTGCTATGTTTCGCTCTGAAACCTGATTGATGAGGGTTGAGGAGGTCAAAATGGTCAATGTGTTTTGTTAGTTGGAGTTGGACACATTTCTCCAACAGTTTGGCCAGGGTGGGGATATTGGTGATGGGCCGATAATTGTTTAGGTCAGACGGATCAGCTGTAGGTTTCTTGAGTATAGGCGTGACTTGCCCCACCTTAAGGGAGTCTGGAATGTGTCCTTGTTGCAAAGAGCTGTTAATGATCTTGGTCCAGAGAGGGAGGAGCAAGGGGATAAAGTCTTTTACAGCATTAGCAGGTAGAGGGTCTGTGAGGTGATTAGAGGGCTTCAGAGTGCAGAGCAGTTTGTGTATAGCTTCTTCCGAGTAGGTGTCGAAGTACTGCCAGGATGCATTGTTTTTAGGTTGAGTGTCAGCCATTCTGGTGTAGTTGGAGTATCGATTTACATCCATGATGAGGTCATTTCTTATGTTGTCAGTCTTATGTTTAAAGAAAGCAGAGAAGGCTTCACAGTGTGGAGTGTCATTTGTTGTGTTATTTGATTGTGTGGGTTGTGCCTTTGTTTGGGTCTTAATTAGCTCGAACAGTTTTCTTGGCCTATTCTTCGCTTGGTCCAACTGGCGGCTGAAGAAGTCCGACTTTGTGCGCTTTATTTTCCTAAAGTAGGCATTTCTCTTGTTCTTGAGCTTTTTGAGATGCAGTGCTGAAGGGTCCGATCTCCAGGTGCGCTCTGCCATTCGCATATTACGCCTTTCGTCATTGAGACTGTCATCATACCAGGGGTTAGAGATTTTGGTGGAGACTCTCTTCAGTTGCAGAGGGGCGACTTCATTGACTATTGTATTCATAGAGTCAAGGTAGTGGTCAGTCAGTGATTGAACATCTGAGGCCCCTGAAGGGGGAAGGAGGAGGTTGCCGATGTGGGGAGGTATGGTGGAGGGGTTAAGATTCTTCAAATCCCTTTTCCATGTTTTGGATTTGATTGGTTGAATAGGGTTAGGTTTAACTTTTTCGTTGATAAAGAAGGTGATAATGTGGTGATCTGACCAATCGCAGGGTAGAATCGCTTCCAATTGAATAGCGTTCTCTTTGGCAATGATGAGATCGAGTATCGCTCCTTTGTCGTGTGTTGGTTTATCACATAATTGGGTGAGGTCAAGCGCATTGAGGAAAGTTTTTAGACTATTCACTGAAGTGTCTTTCTGATCGTTCCAGCGGAGATTGAAGTCACCCAGATAGACTTGAGTGGTCTGCCGACCGGCGTTGGAAGTGATCAGGTCCATGACTTGTTGGGAGAATATGAGATTGTCACCAGGCGGGTGATAAATGAGATGTAGAGTACATACTTGTTTGCCCTCACTGATGATGTCTAGGCAGAGGAGTTCACAGGAGGAGAGGGAAGGTGAGGTGACTTGAGTAACGGAGAGGTTGCTCTTAACAATGCATGCAATTCCCCCGCCCGTCTTGCCAGGAGACCTGTCCAGCCTAATGATGTGGTAATTGGGGGGGACTAGTATGTCCATAATCGGGGTAGAGGCTTCAGTGAGCCACGTTTCCGTTAGAAAGGCTAGGTCTAGCTCCCTATTTGTGACAAGATCCGCGATGTCGGAGGAGTGTCTCTGGGCCGATCTGCAGTTTAGTAGGATGCATTTGAGTTTGGGAGAGAGAAGGGTGGTCGAGCTTTCTAGTGTGAGGGGAACTTTCCTGAGGTTGTTAGGGACGGAGCCTCTGTTGTTGAGTGTTGGGAGCCTCAGAGCGTTTGTGGGAATTGTGGGTATGGGGATGTGCGAATTGGGAGAACCTTTTACCGGACCTGGGCCATAAGAGCGTAGGAGAGAGCAAAGGTCGAGGTCCGACAAGGGGCTGAGAACACGACGGGGGCGGTGGGAGTTATTGCGAACGGGGATAGTGGACCATTGCTGGTGTCGTCGGGGGCGAGTGTATGTAGGAAGGGTGCGTCGTTTGTAAGGTAATGGGATGGTGGGAGGTTGACTGGGCTGTGAGGAGAGAAGGTCTTTGATTGCGTGGATGTCTTTTTTGATTAGTAAAATTTCCTCCTTGACTTGTTGGAGTGTGGATAAGGTCAAGTCAGGAGGGTTGATGAGGTGTTCCGCGGTGCTAATGGGTGGGATGGTATTCAAGGTGTGGACGTGTTTGTGGGCGAGGGGTGTGAGTGGTGAAGGTGAGGCAGGCGAAGGGTGGCAAGCATAGATAGTGACTTCAGTGGGAGACGGTACAGGTGAGTAGAAGAGTGAGTGAAGATTAAAGACAGTGGGGGAGACAGAAGGGTAGTGAGGGCTAAGAATAGGAGGTGGGAGAGAGGGGGGTGATAGGGTAAGTGAGGAGGTATGTTCTGTATCTTGTGTTGGGAGGGGGATGACGTTATGAGTGGGAGTGGGGAGGGAGCGGGGAAAGGAGAGGTGTCTGCCATGGGGGGGATGGGGTGGTTGGGTGGATAAACTCCGAATGATGGTGTGTGCAGATGTAGGCGTGTTGTGGGTGGGAGTTGTTGTGTCGGGTGTGAGAGACACGTGGGTGGGAGAGGAGAGAGAGATGGGGAGAGAGAGGTGTCTGTCGAGGGGGAGATGGGAGGGGGTGGATAAACTTTGGGCGGTGGCTTGTTCAAATGGTGGAGTGTTGTGGGTGGGGGATGATCTGTCCGAGGGGAGAGGGATGGAGGGGGTGTGTGTGGGGATAAGAAGTGTCATGTTGGAGGGGCTACTAGTATGTGCGGTGGGGATGTTCGTGACTGTCCTTGGGGAGTGGCGTGCGTTAACAGCAGGTGGGCCATTTACTGGGGTACTGGTGGTAGAGGTGTAGTAGGTGGTGGCTACGAAGTCAGGGGGGATAGTGCTGGCGGACTTCTGGGTTCGGGTCCGTAGTTTGGAGAGGTGCTCTTTGAACTTGGGGAACAGGTTGTCTAGTAGTTCCAGGTTCTTGTCCGTGGCTTGGATCAGGACAATCCCGGTATTGTAGATTGTAATGGTAGACCTGCCAGGGAAGAGGTGGGAAGGTGTGATGGTGAGAGTTGAGCCATGGGCTGTTTTCTTGGTGATGGAGACTGTGAGTAGAGATAGGAAAGTTTTTCTCCATTGGGCTCTGCGTGAGGTGTGGAAGATGAAATCAGTATTCAGGGCTCCATTGCCCGATGAGAAGTAGGTGTCAGCAAAGGGTGTTTCCGGGTGCGCCCTCAGGAAGTTGTGTTTGAAACGTTTAGTGGCACTTTTGGAGAGAGGGGTGGAGGGGTATTTGATTCTAAAAGTGTGCTTGCCGTTGAGCTCCATTTTAGAAAGGCTGTGGTGTTAGGTGTCTGAACTAGGGCGATAGTACACGCTGTCAGCCGCTGGTTACAGGGCCAAGGAGGACATTAGTGAGTGGCTGGGCGCAGTTTGCCAGAGAGAGTTGGATGAGGTAGTAATAATCAGTGCAAAATCGTGACGTAGCTTACAATGAAAACCCAATAAGAAATAAGTAAATGCGGAAGCGGACAGCGAATGATGGGGATAAAGGTGAGATATGTGCAGCTTGCCGCATATAAAATACAGGCTAGAATAGAGCTAAACAACTAATGAGTTACTAGATCCCATAAATGTGCATATATATTGCAACAATAACAATATAACACTAGAATATACGATGGCAGTGTGAAAGCAATGCATACATTGTAGTTTACAGGTGAAAAGTAGCCCAGTAGATCACTTTACGAGGACTTCCCCACTGCTGCCCCCTACAGGTGGATACAATTGAATAATATAAGACGCTGTTCTTACCTTTTAACCCTACAGATGGGAGATAACAGGGCAGGTCCTAGCACAGAGGGCTCCCCGCTGACCGCCCTGATATAAGGCAAATTAAGTAAAGTTATCGATGAAACTTCGGAATTGTTGAGCTCTTTGTTGCATTGATATAGCCAAGAGGAATTCAGTGCAATCTTGTTTAAATGTTTAATTATACAGTTTGTTAACAATTTGTACATTGAACATATTCCTGAGAGGGATTTTGCAGTTTCTGTTCCCCTTACAGTGCTGGGGGTTCTCTGTGGTTGTGTAAATGTTTGGTAGTAAATGTTTTACACATACTGCTGGGCTCACTTGTATTCCATCTGCTTTGATGCCCTCTGTTGGTGGTTTGTCACACTGCAGACCCTTGCACACAGAGGTGAGCTCCGTGTTGGCATTGTACGCGTCTCTTATATTGCACAACTATACACAGAGCCCTCGTCCCCTCTGACTGTGTTTGTGGCAAATTTGATTCCCCCCTTCAACCTCTTCCTTGTCTCTTCCCCAAAGGTGGCTTAAAGATGGACACCTCTTCCAAGAGCAGGACATGGTGGACGTCTCTGGAGACAGCTCTGTCCTTCTGGTACCACTGGTGCAGCTGAGCCACGCGGGGCGCTACGCGTGCAAGGCCGAGAGTGAAGCCGGGGAAGACGCTGCAGAGGTGGATCTACTTGTACAAGGTAAAAAGCTGATCTGTCGGCGGAGATCCTAACGCGAGAACCAGGGATCTAGAGTAGGAGAATGTGTTGTGGTGATAAGTTCTCTCGTACCCTTAGAAAATGTTATCCTGGTGATCTAAACATTCAAGATATGATCTTGAGTACTTTATCCTTCAGTTTTTGACTTCCTGTTTAGACACATCTGACACTTACAGTCTAACTAACCCTTGTCAATCAGTAACTCACCCCAGACAAAAGGCACCCCTTTTGTGAGAGTCCAAGCAGGACATGTGCGTCCGCAAGGATGGAAACCGTACCAGGAACCTCTCAGGCTTCCGAACTTCCCTCTGGACTTTAAAGACTTTGCCATGGTTAGGTGTCCCCCTGACTTCACAGGGGGTTGAAGTTTACAACCAGTCTTCTTTTAGTACCAATTAGCCTAATAAGGTGACGTCAAAGAGGACAAATTTAATGTATTTATAATGCCCAAAACAGCCACTCCGTAACCTACTTAAGGGCAGCATAGGTGACTTAGCACCTATTTATATATTTATTTTGAGTGAGGCATTCCTGCTTTAAGTACCACTCCATGACTATTTAATATCTTCAGAAACTCCCGGCCATACTATTGGCTCGAATGACACATGCCAGTATCCTATTGGCTTACAATATATAGAAACTAACTTCGATCCATCTCATATAGAATCCATATGGATCCTCTTGTGTATAACAGTTTGAGAGCAGTGCGGAAAGATAAGGCGGTGCAAAAACATTGTATAAAGAATATAGACGTTACAACGCAAACAATTACAATGCATGCTTTTACAACATGGTTTTAACATTGCAACTACCATTACATCGCAAGATTTTACAATGCATCCCATTACAACGCATTTTTAGAAACTACTATTACAACACATTCCATTACAACGCATACCATTACAATGCACACCATTACAACGCATAATACTTTTAGGGCAATAGTATGATAAGTATTGGATAACGTAGGAGTAAAAATTACTCTTCCCACTCCAGTGAGTGCAACAGTAGGGAAAGTGTTGGATAATATAGGGGTAAAAATTACTATTCCCACCCACCCCAAAATCCATACCCACCCTAAAACTAAAAAATCTCCATTACTTATCTTATTATGTGTTGCAATGACATGCGTTGTAGTGACATGTGTTGTAACAGCGTGCGTTATAATGGCATGGGATGTAAAGGCAGGTCCGTTGTAACAGTTGGGTTGTAAAAGCAGGGCGATGCAATGCTGCATTGTAATGGATGTTTCCCATCTTTAAATGTTCATTGAGTTTAGAGAACTTTGCTGAAACGTTCCTGGTCCAGCGATGGAGCGATCGTTATCATCAGGGATGTGGGCATCCTGTAGGTTGACTGGCATTCAGCAGTCCATCTCCTCAAAGAGCCTCTGACCTGGGTCTATACAACTTTACAAATATATGCCTCGCAGCAAAAATAATTTCACCTTCAATTCATGGTGCGGAATTAATGAAAATGATTATAATTACTGCGTTCTTTGGCTTTTTCATCTCATAGCCCCACACAACTTGGTTACTGTTAGAACTGGCTATTTCTGGTTGGCTAAGGTTGACGCCAAAGCTAGGCAGAAACCACCATTCTAGTCAGGGCAAGGGAGTCACACGCCAAGATAACCCCTGCTCACCCCCTTGGTAGCTTGGCACGAGCAGACAGGCCTACCCTGGAGGCAATTTGTAAAGCATTTGCGCACGCACACAACAGCAACAACATCCTAGGCACACCACAAAAGGAACTCCACACAAGGTTATATAAAAATAACTTCTGCATTGTCAAAACACATCAAATAGTAATCACACAATATACATTGTGCCAATTGTTGTGATTGTTGTGAGTGTCTGAGGCCCTCCTGAGGCGGAAGCCGGGAGGCTGTGTTACTTTGTGCTGCATTGACTGATTTTACTTGCTTTTAAAACTTAAAATAACTGCAAAAATCAGCGATTTTCCGACTTATTCGTAACACTACCTAATTTAGCTTGATCTAAGAAGCTTGATTCGCTGACTCCGTTTCCCCTCTTTCCCGCTGCCCTGGGCCACTCCCAGCCGAGTATTGACGCTGTGGAGTTGGTCCCGGGCACTGAATTGCGGCGGCCATCTTGTGTGTGGGTGGGTTTCAGCACGCTCTAGTTGTGCATAAAAGGGGTCCCTATTGGCCAGGCGCTCGATTGTTGTGAGTGTCTGAGTCCCTCCTGAGGCGGAAGCCGGGAGGCTGTGTTACTTTGTGCTGCATTGACTGATTTTACTTGCTTTTAAAACTTAAAATAACTGCAAAAATTGGCGATTTTCTGACTTATTCGTTACACTACCTAAATTAGCTTGATCTAAGAAGCTTGATTCACTGACTCCGTTTACCCTCTTTCCCGCTGCCCTGGGCCACTCCCAGCCGAGTATTGACGCTGTGGAGTTGGTCCCGGGCACTGAATTGTAGCGGCCATCTTGTGTGTGGGTGGGTTTCAGCGCGCTCTAGTTGCGTATAAAAGGAGATGTCCACCCCTCCGCGCAGCGGACGCGCACTGCGGGCGCACCTGAACCGCGCCGGAGTCATGCCAGAGTCCTGCCCGTCTGCGCCCGTCCGCGGCCGACCGGGCCCAGGGGCCAGGGCATCTGTTACTTATTCTCCTTCTGCCCTGAGAAATTTACAATCCACACACTGCACCTTATCCCCTGCCTGTCTGGATCGCATCTCGTTACTGGGCATCGCACGTTCAGCCTTCCCCCCTCACCCCATCACCCATCCTCTAGCATTCTCGGATAATAAAGATTCGTGCATACGTGTTTTATACTTGAACACACGTTCCTTCGTAAAACATCATGTTGATCTTTTCATCTTACTCACCGAGGAATGCCTTGATATTCTCCTAATCACTGAAACGTGGCTAACTGATGACTCCCTCCCCGATATTCTGGCAGCACTACCCCCTGATTACTATATGCTTAACATCAATCGTACCCCTGTCCGTGCTGGTGGGAGGGGTGGCAGCTGTCATACGGAAGGAGCTTAAATTTATTTCTACATCTTCCCTCACCCTTATTGATGTAGATAACCTTATCATCAGTCTCGAAACAGGAGAGGGAGCTCTCACTCTCATTGTCCTCTATCGTCCCCCATCCTCCATGCCTCTGTTCCCTGCCACCTTTAGCGAACAATTAGCCAATCTGATCACCTCATCTGCCCGACTCGCTATCTTTGGCGATTTTAACTATTGGTAAAACGATAGCGATGCCGGCCCCCACGCTGCAGAGCTGTTCGAAGTCCTCTCTAATTTCAACATGAGTCAACTCGTCTCCCCCCCCCACTCACATTAGGGGCCACATATTAGATCACATCTGGACCTATAACCTCACGCTCTCCTGTCCTGTGGTCACCCCCTGTGTTTGGTCGGACCATCACTTAATCGACACAGCGATCACAGTCAGGGGACGTGTCAAAGCTCCTACCGTAGCAGGTAGGGTCGCTCGCAAATGGGGTACCCTCGATTCGCAGGGCTTTCTGTCTTCCTTGGCTGACACTCAACCTCCATTGCACAGTAACGCGACTGTCCAGGTTTTGGAAGACGACTTCTCCAGCTGGATCCAGCTCTCCAAACTCCAAAGTGTTTTACACACTGCCGCCCGCCTTGTCCTAAAATTACCTCGTAAATCCTCAATCTCCGCAGCCCTAAAGACCTTACATTGGCTTCCCCTGCACAAGAGAATACTCTTCAAGATTCTCACTGTTGCCTTTCGAGCCTTTAACAAAACAGGTCCCATCTATCTCACCAGACGCTTCCCTCACTACAACCCGAGTCGTTCCCTTCGATCGTCCCAAGAAAATTTCATGACCTCCACCAAGTTCAACCTGAAGTCTAAAGGCGGAAAAACCCTTAGCACCCTGGCTATTAAAGCCTGGAACAGCATGCCCAGACACCTAAGACTTCAGACACTTGAGAAGCCTTTTAGAAAACGTCTCAAAACATGGATTTTCAATCTTCCCGACGATTGGACCAAAGCTTCCATCTAGCCTCCCCCCTACCACTCTGCGACCTGGATTCAAGGACTTTCAGCGCCATGATGCTCCTTCCGGAGCGAACGCTGCGCTCTATAAATACCCCTCCAAATATCCAAATATCCAAATATCACAAAGGCCAGTGATCTCCACGCCCCTCTCTCCAGATTTCCCCGTTCTCGCCATAGCAAATCTCACAGGTGGTTTAATACCTCCCTGAAATCCCAGCAGCTTAAACTGCGTGAGATGGAACGCAGGTGGAAACGTTTCAACTCACCGCTCGACAGAGAAGCATACGTAGGGGCACGCAAAATATACAAACGCGCAATCACAGCAGCGAAATCTTCATACTTCTCCGAAAGAATCTCCGCTGCCCCCAACAAGTCTAAGGAAATATTCAGAATCATGGGCGAGCTGACGTCTGATGCCAGAACCCTCCCTTCCCAGGTCCCCACTGAACAATCTTGTGATGCTTTAAACAGCTTTTTTACTGAAAAGATCATTAAGATCAAGATCACTCTCCCCCCTGCCCCTTCTGCCGCCTCACCTGCCCCCTCCCTTGGAAACCCATGTTCACTATCACACTTTCCCCTCCTTGACTCTCCCTCCCTTTCCAAACTTGCCTCTCAAGTCAAATCCGGCTCCCCAAACGACTGCTGTCCTCCCTCCGTCTTCAGGGATATCTGCCTGGCTCTGCCGAACTGCATCCTGCCAATTTTAAACACCTCTCTTGAGTCCGGCACAATACCTAACTCCTTTAAGGAGGCTGCCTTGGTACCATTGTTGAAAAAACCTGGAGCTGATCCGGAGGACCTTGCCAACTATCGGCCTATTTCTCTCCTGCCTTATCTTTCCAAAATCTTGGAAGCACATGTCACCAGTTGCCTCTCTCAGTTCGTCGAGTGCTCCGGCTACCTTGAACCCAATCAAGCCGGTTTTAGACCTGCCCACTCTACCGAGGCTGTGATCTTAGCGGTCATGGACTCTCTCAGGAGCAATGCCGATAAAGGGTCTCCTCAGGCTCTGGTCCTATTAGATCTGTCGGCAGCGTTCGACACGGTGGACCATAACATCCTTCTCCACCGTGTCGAGCAAGCCGGCATCCGGGACCTGGCCCTGGCCTGGATCAAATCTTTCTTGACAGGTAGAACCCAGGCTGTTCACCTGGGTCCTTTCACGGCTACCAGGGAACCATCCTTCTGTGGAGTGCCTCAGGGTTCCTCTCTGTCTCCCCTGCTTTTCAATCTTTATCTTCGCCCGCTCATCCATTCTTTGAAGAGCTGGGACATTACCGTCTTCAATTACGCAGACGACCTGCAAATCATCTTCCCTCTTAATACCCCTAACGCAGCTCTGGATTGTCAGGCGGTCATGCTACATATCCAGCAATGGATGAACCTCAATCAGCTCAAGCTGAACCCAGGGAAGCCTGAGCTAATTCTTCCGGGCAACAGTTCCACCTACTGGGGCCCACAGTTCTGGCCTGCAGAGCTGGGATCCCCGGCCACCCCGGCTAAGTCAGCAAAGAGCCTGGGGATCATCATAGATACAGAGCTCTCCCTCAAGCCTCAGGTGGGTGCAGTCATATCATCCTGCATGTTTCAGCTTCGGAGAATTAGGTAAGTTTCCTACCTCCTCTCGCCTGAGGCCCTGATACAAGTCCTGATTGCCCTAGTGCTCTCCCGCCTGGATTTTTCCAACTCCTTGTATCATGGCCTACCGAAATATCTTCTTCATAGGCTGCAAGTTGTGCAGAACCAGGCAGCCAGACTGGCCCACAAAATCCCGAAGTGGCAGTCCGCAAAACCACTGGTTGCCGGTTGAACAGAGAGCCGCATTCAAGATCGGCTGCCTGACTTACAAAGCGGTGACTGGTACTTATCCCGCTTTCCTCAGATCCCTTGTGACTCCTTACCGTCCGGCACGTAACCTACGGTCCTCTCATCGTCAACTCTTGTCTGTCCTTCCAATCAAACTTAAAAAATACGGTGGCTGCAGATTTGCTCATCTGGCTCCCAAACTATGGAACCAGTTACTGTTACTGCTTAAATCTTCCAATTCCCTGCTGGAATTCAGAAAACTCCTGAAAACCAATCTCTTTACACAGTCTGACTAGCTCCCCTCTTCTACATCCCTCAGCACCACTCAGCGCCAGGAAACTTACGGTGACAGAGCGCTTTATAAAATTCCCTTAAGATAAGATAAGATAAGAATTGGCACGGGCAATATTCACAAGGGATTATTTACACCAGGACAGGGCCACGTGGGCCACAGTCAGAATCAGCACTTAGTAGAAATAGCACTTCTAGAACATAGAATATAGGATATAAAATCACTGTAGTACAAATTAGCAAATATAGCACACAACCAGTAACCACTGGTAACAGGTAAGTACCACCTACTCAACCCTAACCACCTTAGGAGAATGTCACGCAGGGAACCAGGACCTCACTAGGACCACCTGTTCTAGAAAGAACAACCACCTAAGTATCACAATACAATTAGGGGTATCAGCAAGAACACATTACACATGATGCATCACAACATTCAGAGGTGTAGGGAAGGAAGAACACATGATGCATAAAACATACATTCAGCGGTGTAGAACAAGGAAGACACATGATGCCTAAAAACATTCAGAGGTGCCAGAACACAACTCAGTAGCGCAAAAACACACGATGCCTAAAAACATTCAGAGGTGTAAGATCAAGGTGCGTAATCATATTAAATGCATTACATTTCCTAGCACCACATCACATTGCGCAAAACTCACATTAGGCAATTACCATCATAAACATAGCAGGTAACCACATTGCGCAAAATCACCTTAGGGCCTTGCGCCCTATTCACCTATAAGCCCCCCAGGCCAACTGGCCATTCAATAAAGGGACTAAAGAGCCCTGTGTCCAGAATGTCAGGTCGCGCTGCCATGCAGCGCCAGTCAGGGGTGCGCCACTGGCGCAAAACCTAAACGTTGCAACTACCCACTAATTGCTGGGCGGCTGAGGACAATCCCAAGCGCCTAAACAGTGCAGCTGCCCACTAATTGCTGGGCAGCTGGGAAGTAACAAAACTGCAGCATGGTCTCTCAGTAGCACTTCAAATAAATTGCGCCACATGTTGGAGCCACACAGGCTCTGGTATCAACTAGGCCCCGTTGGAGCCACCAAGGCTCTCAAGAAAAACATGCGCAGGCTAGAGCCACACGGGGCTCTGTAAATAAATTGTCCCCAAGCATTGGATTTCCCCCTCTGGGGACTCGTGATCAAGAAAATGCCCCCTGAGCCCCTCTGGGCTCTAAACATATCGTCACTGGTGGGGCGGCACACTACCATCTGGGGCCGCCCTAAAGGCACAATCCCCCGGGCCTTTGTTAGGGCCTACGGGCTCTAAGATACATCAATACGAAGATGGAGGAGCTGCCACGGGGCCGCTCGAAGGCTGCCTCCTACCCCCTTGCAACCACTTAGACCAGCCCATGTCCCTCACGAGCTCCACTCACCGGAGTTTTCCTGGGGGAGGGGAGGGCTGCTAGGTCTCTTCCTTGCAGGCGAAGGCGGGGCTCCCCTGGACTCCCGGGAGCCTCGCACCCCCCAAAGACGACCTCAGCTTTGCTGCACCCGGGTTTTTCACGGCGGCGGGGGCGGGCACCGGCAATGTGCCCCGCGCCCCCCCGCTACTGCTCAGCTCCTTCTCATCTCCTGCGGGGCTCCCTCAGCACAGGGGAGCCCCGCTACAGGCCGCAACACCCCGGGCACATCTCTGGTCTCCCTCCATCGCATGGGAGACCCGCAACGTAGCCAGGGCTTCTCCCGGGCAAGGTAAGGGGAAGTTCCTTCAGTCAGGCCCGCCCACGTCACCACAGAATCTGCCTGGCTTCCTGTCTCGCAGGGCCGCCAATAGCAGCGCGGCCCTGGGCAGGGAGGCAGGCACAGTGCCCCCTCACACGATCTCTGGGCTGGCGGCGGTGATTCCACTCGAGGGCACAACATGAGGGGTGGGCACTCTCGATAATAAAAATAAAAGCGCTACTAAGCGCTTGGGGGCAAAATAAAGCGCTCTCAGCGTTATAAGTGAAATACAGCTCTCTCAAGCGCTATAGGGGCACAGGCAGCACATGAAGTGCTCCCAAGCGCTAGAAGCATAAATAAAGCACTCCCAAGCGCTGTGGCATCAGGCAGACCCCCAAGAAGCGCTCCCAGCGCTAGGGCAACAAAGGTCCAGCAAAAAGTCCTTCATGGGTCCAGTACAAGTCCATCAGGTATCCAGGGGCTGGGCAGGGCCCAGGGAGGCAAGCCTTCTCCTGGGCCCAAGCAGCAGCACGCCGCTGGCAGGATTCAAGTTGGGAATAAGAACATTTTGTAAGGGGACACAGCCCCTTTTTATACAGAGAAATCCTTTGTCTAGCAGGGTGCAGGCAGTGTGAGAACCAGCCACAACTGGTTATAGGGAACTTCTTTCACAGGCCAGGCTAGGGACATCAGATGCACCACAGGGGGTGGAGCCAGCATTGTGTGGGGAAAACCCAGCCCCATTCACTCCCAGGTGCTATCTCCTCCCACCCCTCTAGTGGCAGATGCAGTCATTCAACCAAGGGCTGACTCAGACAATCTCCTGGGGGCTCCCCAGCCCCTGTCACCCTCAAACCAGACAGTCAATCCACAAGCAGAACCAGGCACCCTCCTGGAGCCAGGCACCAGCCAATCACACGCCAGGCACAAATTACACAAATATGCCAACTTCTAGAAGTGGCACTTCTACACTAGACAGAATCATGCCGTATATATCATTGCGCAGCATTCAATCTCACGAGTTCGTACATACCAAACTCGACCCTGCACTCCCCACACATCAGGAACTACCATGGTCATACATATTCCCCATGCATTCCTACGGGAGGGCAGGTCCCTCACCACACATACACAGAGAGCTCACGCACTTTACACTGTAGCACAGTGAAAAAGTGCGCAGAGGCCTAAAATCACCAACACTAGGTCACAAAAACAGGCTAGGAAAAAGCAAAAAGTTTCGGGGTGAACCTGCCAAAAAGGACCGAGTCCAACAGTTACCTTCTGCTCTGGGCAAACAAGTCAAGGTTCCCAATCCCACAAGAGGACAGTGTCAGTTCATGACACACAATTATCTTCACATCTGTGGATAGGAACATTGTATCTACTTCTCCTCTTTTCCAAACTCCTGGAAGAGCGAGGAAGACTCTGATGGCAACAGGCCTTGTGTTTTGTTATTTCCATTTTGGGACAGTGGCAAATATGCAGGGGCTGGCATGACAGGCACACACCCTTAAAGGGAGGCCATGTCATGGACCTTCGGACAGAGTTTGTTATGTGATCATCCAAGCCCATGCGTTCTTTCTTATATTATCGCCTCTCTGCAGTAAGGTGTAACAATTCATGTTCTCATATATACACAGTATTCGCGGTTCAGAGCGGGTCTTAACTGCTTTTCTATCACATTTGGGAAATAAGAACATTCTGCTTGGAGTGATTCATTTGGATTCGCATACCTGAGAGCGGCATCCTGTTTTGTTGTCTTATTTGAGTCACTCTTTAGACTTTAAACTTTGTTTGTGCATTGTTCGTTCTGAACACGTACATTTGCACTCCCCCCATGTGCAAATGTAAAGCCCTTCTCTTCTTTCCCATCATGCCTCCCCAGTATGGCACGAGGACTAGCCACATCATATTGGCCCATTGAGGCACAGGACCACCTCTCCCCGCCCCTCTGTTTCCCACTTAATCTGTCCTCCCAGGGCGTCCTACGCAGCCTTCGAGGTGACAGAGGAACATTTCAGATCACCATTGGCTTGGGTTCAGTGTCTGCTCTAGAATATGCCAGACCATTCCTCAGATCCTGGCCTCACGACCCTTAAAGTTCATGCTGGAGGAGAGTGAGGTTAATTCGGCCTTCTCCGCTTCTAGGTGATCCTACTTCTTGTATCATACACCAGGAAAGTAGAGAGGATTGATTCACAAAAGGATAAGAAGGGGTGAAGGATTAGAGAGGGAGAACCACACTCCTTTTCCAGCAGGATGGTTGGTAGAAGACCGTTGGGGCTCTCTGAAATAGCACCGTATCTTAGAGACGCAATATGACTCACTATAACTAGCCTCCAGGCAAACCCAGAAACTATTCTGGGAAATTAAGACAAGTCATGCTTCCCTCAACCAGAAAGCTGAATTGTAGACCCCAAAATCAAAAAGAGGAAATCTAAAGCCAAGTCAAAAACAGGATCTAGTTGACTAAGCCAAATCCCAGAGGAGAACCAGAGCAAAGTAAAAAAAACACAGTAGCAAAGTCAAACTACCAAGATCTGTCCAAAAACAAATAGAGGGATCAATAGAAAGAAGTTGGAGAAGGAAACCGAGGCAAGTGATTGAGGGGATAAAGGACAAAGGTGTGTGAGCAGAACTACTAGTGCGACTGTAACGTCAAGTGAGGGAGTCAAAGCAGTTGATGTTGCTAGATTCAGTCTTCAGCATCCACTAACCCTTCATGGAGCTCTGCCATTTCTGAGGTGGAAGTCAAGGCCCAGTCTTCAGGTGTCTATGTCAGCATATTTCAGACTATACATATATACTATTGTGGAGTGGTGTGGATCACTGGTTAGAGGCGGCAGACCCGAGAGCAGAGGACGGCCCGGGACCAGGGTTCAATTCCCGACGCGGCAGGGTCGTGGACCAGGGTCAGGGGACTCGATAATTCTCATCTCGGTGCCTACTCTAACCAGGGATCACACTCGGCAACTCTGGGCATTAACTTGCCTCATCTCCACAACGGCCCCCCACATACGCCGGGGATGCCTGGTTTCACCTTGGAGATACCCAGTAGGGACCATCTCACAGGGAAAGCCAGGACGGGTTCCCCAGCGGTCTACTGCGCAGAGATACTCCTTCGGGAGTCGATTCTAGCGCATTACAAACCCACAATTAATTAATTAATTAATACACTTGAAACTGTTATCCTCCATGACTCTAGTCTCCTTTGCCCCGCTCTCTATCGCCTCCGTATGGTACATTTCTTAACTCTCTTGAATCGTGTCTTGCCACAAAACTTGCTAGCTGTTTACAGTTATCCTAAAGATATTTGTTGTGAATCCACACTTGTGATCTTAATTTCACAGTGACTGGAAATTAGAAAGTCAGCCAAATGTTCTGCTTTTTAAAATGTTTACTGCACCTGATCTCTTGTCCTTTTTAGGTCGAGACATGCTGTATGTATTTTGTAGGCTTGCAGCCAACCCACTACTTTTCATTTGTTTGGTTTCAGTTATCTTTAAAAATCCTTGCTTCTAAGTGGTTATTTGGTCCTATTTGTCCCTCCTTTACGTTGTTTGTTTCCTTCCATGGAGCAGGCACCCGTTACTTGTAGCTTCCACTTTTCCACTTTCGTTTCTGTTTCAGGGACTTTTTTTCTAAATTGTGAACGATGACTTAACACAAGTGTTTGCGCATTTCCCTTGATCAGTACAGTGGCCGTGAAGCGAGCGATTGCACTTTGTCTGCTGCAGCAGCATTCTGGGTCCAGTGTCCATTCAATGAAGATTACGCAGCGATACTGTGACCACTCAGTCACCTCAAAGCTCCCAGGCACAATTACCAACTGTCGAGACGTACAGAGATTGATGCATGCTCTCATGGGGTGATACGCCACTCCTATCTAGCCCCTCTTCCCCAAGCATATGAGAAGAGGATGTTCGGCTCTCCCCAGGGTGAGGTCCATATGCATTGCACCACTCGGGCTCTCTGTGTTTCAGCCTGTTTATGCGCTGTGCTGGACGCTTAGTATTTCCGCCACGTTGAAGCTGCACCTGGAGGAGTGTCCTCCTGCACATACCATCGTCGCGCTCTCACACTGTCAGCGACTGAGTAGTGCGCATGTGGGAGAGAGCGGATGTGAGGGCGCATTGAAGTCTACCTCTAAAACGCAGATGCCCACCCTTCCATGGTTCATTTTTGTTCATATCGATTCGTCACCAAGCCTGAAGAACTGCATCAGTGTTTGTTTACAGAATATCTAGAGCAGGATACCAGTGCACTGAATGTGGCTACGATGCAGATGAGTTCTTTCTGTTCTTTTGAGCTACCCCTGTGTCAAGTGGGCTTCCCCTAGCAGCGGTTTCAATCTGTTTGGGGATCTCGTAGCAATGAGCCTTCATTTTTAAAGTGAATGCTCCAGATTATTTGGTTCCTCTATGAAGTCTGTGAGCAATGAACAATTGCATTTTTCATCAAGTATTTCCACATTTGGGATCATCTTGAGCGGAACGTAGTATCGCTGACAATGCTTCTTCTTCGTGCAAACTGAAGCCCTTTTCATGAACAGGCTTGTCTGTCACATTGTGGAGAAAACATTATTCCCATGACCGTTCCCTGTTTCTGCAGAAAGTGGCTGTTCTGTCCTCCATTCTTGCTTCTCAGTGTATTTCGGTCATGAATATTTGGGGTTTATCATTGTTTTTAGAGACAGCTATTAGCGTTTATCATGAAGAACAGGCTGGTTATAACTTTTTTCTGGGCTTGTAGAGAGTACAAAATGAAGAGATAACAGATTTTCTGAAAAAAATATGTGTAAGCTGATTGTGGTTTCAACATGTAAATAATATGTTATTTGGGACCCTAATATGGGTATTCACTGGCTGGATGAATGATTAATGAAAAATACCCACCTAGCCAGGAGTTTCCAGAAAACTGGCTGGATGTGCCATGCTTACTTTGCCATAAACTTCCTGAAACAAATACTTACGAATCAGCAAATGTCTGGTATTGAATTATTTTAGCTTGTATGTGTCCGATGGACTAAGTGGTTCTGAGTGAGCACTTGAGTTGCTGTGAGGATGACTAAGAGGCAGCGCTCTGCCTCCCTCTGCAATGTACATCAGAGGCAGCTCTTCCTCGATAAACCTTGCTCTGCCTCGATGTGACCTCTCACATGCGTATTCCCTTCTTGTTCTCTCTACAGAGCCACCATCAGTGACCATCGTAGGAGGAGACAGTGTCTCTGTCTTATTCCGCCAGCCTGTGACCCTTGAGTGCACGGCCTATGGTACCCCGTCTCCCGCTCTGAGCTGGTGGAAGGATGGATCGCCCTTGCAATTTTCAGGTGCCACGCTTCAGGTAAGAGCGGCAACTTTAAGACCAACCATGCAGGCTTGTGACACTGAGCTGCTCTGGGGGGTACAAACACAACACCCCGGCAAAAGCCAGCAAGGTTTCTGCCTGTTTCAGTCTGCCAGCCCTGTTAAGTGTCCTGCCTTGTGTGCAAGGTGCATAACAGAAGCTGTGTGTTTGCATGTTTGCTCTTGTCATGCGTAGTTCTCGTGTCTATATCATAAGCGGGTTGATCGGGCTCACTCCAAGATGTTCTTTACCTCTGCAGATCGCAGCAGCTGGCGTAATGGATGAGGGGGTGTACTCCTGTGTGGCAACCAATGCCGCTGGCGAAGCAAAGTGGGAGCAGACCCTGAAGGTGCTTGGTAAGGGAAATGCTGGAGCGCCCTGGTTGTGGCAAAGGGAGGGAGCTTTGTGGTTGGATGACCTTGGAGAGGCGCTGTGCGGTGGTGGACCTCTGTCCATTGAGGGAGGGGCTGCACAGAGCTGGGGTTCGGTACAGGATGTGAAGGTTGTGTGATGCTGGAGCAAGTTTCATGCAGAGGAGGCAGTGCATGGAGCCTGAGCTGTGGAGGTGAGGGTATGTGTAACGCAGAGCCTCGGTCTGTGGGTGGGCGGCTGTGTTTCCAGAGCTCGGGTAGTGGACAACAGACGGTGTGGAACCTCGCCTATGGAGTTGGATCTGTGTGTGATACCGGCTGGCCTCTACACACAGAATTCAGGCTGCACATGAGGCTCAGCAGGTTTCACATGTTTCTCATATCCACAGACATAGGTGGTGCACTGCTGGCAATCCTGCAGCCTGCAGTCTCTCAGATTGAACCTGTTAAAAGGCGAAAGACAGCTCTCACAGCAGTATGAGGATCCTCTAGAGGTCTGTGAAGCCTGCCCCAGAGCTGCTGAATGCCCTCACTGCACTGTGTGCTGAAGAGATGCTTTAGTAAGGGTTTATACAAATGCACCCTGTGCTCAAAGATCACTCCTTTATAATTGATTCACTGGGGATATTGTGAGCACTGAGCCAGCAGAGTGCTGTGCTTGTATCTGCTGTCAGGGCCCCAGCTCTCACTGACTTGCTTTTCTTTGGTTTTGCAGTGCCCCCAAACATTGAGCCCACAGTGATGAATCAGACGGTCATGGAGAACCGGCCAATATCGTTCGAGTGCCTGGCATCGGGGAACCCACCCCCAGGTGAGGAAGGGACTCTTCCACTGGTTAATTCATGTGCCACTGACTCCCACCTCTGAGAATTTGTTAGACCGTCTGTACCCCAATATTAAGTTCCTTCAAAGCTATGGGAACCTATGGGAATACTTTATGGGGCAGAAGACAAAGCCAATGCTTGAATTTTTTTTTATATATGCCATCATGAATAGAAATGTGTGTGTGTACCCTTATATTATTATTTTTTGACGAATCCAGAAATGGGACAAGCTATTTTTAAATTTAGTGGCGGCCACAATCTCTTTTATGCACAAGCCGAGACAAGGAGGTTAAGAGAGGAACTGAGGGGATGTGCTATGGTATCATAGGTGTAAAAAGTAATAATGTCCATTTATTACTAGATTGCCCTCTCTTATTTCAAATAAGACGCCAATACATAAAAAGTGTTTTTATTCAAGTATGGTATAGGTTCACAATTGGAAACTCATAAATGTATACATGATGTGCACGTTTTAGATGTGACTTGTGCTTTAGATAAATATTTAAATTCAACTTTAGATATAGATTATTTTTAATAGTGGTATTCATCTCCATCTTATATTGAGATGAATGTATTTGCTGTTTTATATTTGTGTTGAGGACCACCGAACAAATAAACCAAATTATACTTGAACAAGGCCATACTGACTTGGTCACTAGGTGTCACTGGTGTAATAATACAGGACGTTAGCCTATGTCATTTGATGACTGACCACTAGGTGTCAGTGTTGCACCACAGTGTACTGCTCACAGAACTTCCATCAAGGTCATTCTGGGGCTGGTCAGTAGGCTTCAGTGCAGCACCCATGTCTGTCTGCTCCCAAGTAGCCATTAGCCAACGCCAGACTGGGCTAATTGTTAAACTAGTGTTCGCTCGTCCATCCAGGGCTTCAGCAGAGGTCAGATGGTGACTGACCCCAGGAAGTTACTGCTGCACCAAGTATGAAAAAGGCAAAAACTGTGAATATTACAGTAAGGCTACTGATGCTATCACATGGCAATAGTTTTACAGAGAACAGGAAGTGAGAAGCGTACAAAAAAGAAGCGAACGTTCGCTCTTTCTCGGTGAAGAGCAGTTTCTTACAGAAGAAGCCCATATCTTGTGTCAAGACTAGGCAGGACAGGTGACATCTAAGGTTCGCACCTTGGCGAGGTGTGAGGAGATGCTTGGATCTGCCTGGAGCGTGCACATGTTCTGCAGGTTGAACCTTACTTTTATTTGCGTGTCCTTTTCAGATGTGTCCTGGTACAGGGGCTTCCAGCAGCTCTCTCCCACGATGGGTATTAAACTGACTGACCATGGAAGGATTCTGCGGATCGAGAGTGCCCACAGCTCTGACGCGGGGGACTATCGCTGCCTGGCGACCAATGCGGCAGGAAGCACTGAGGTTTGGTACAACCTCCAGGTGCATGGTAGGTGATGTTGTGAAGTTACTCAGGTACAGGGTGTGTGTAACAGACCAACTGGGGTTGGCAATCATACAAAGTAAGAGGGGGAACATCTATCCATCCTCTTGAGTCAGCTTTTCTCTGTCTCTCTCTTTCTCCTCTGCAGTGGCTCCTAAAATCACCTCCATCACCGACCCAGCCGTTGTCTTGGCTACCCGTCCCGTTTCATTGGAATGCAACGCCACGGGTATCCCAGAACCAATGATTGTGTGGATGAGAGATGGGACCCCTGTTTCCACGTTGAGCGGTGGTCCACAGGTGAGTGGGGTTCATGTAAGGTGAGAGCCCGGTTTCGACATGGGCCGGTGGCCCATAGGTGAGTGGATATAGTAGTTGAGCCCCTTGTTTCCACATTGAATGGTGGATCACAGGTGAGTGGTGCTTATGTAGATGAGAAATGAGGCTCATGTTTCCACACCAAGCAGGGTCAACAGGTGCGTGGTGAGTTGCATGGATGAGTGTCGAGACTGCTTATTTCCACATTGAGTGTTGGTCCACAGGTGAGTGGTGTAGGAAAGTGCCTATTTTTGTCATTGGTCACGCCTACTTTTTGTCACTGGTACTGATGTTTTTCGTCTGATGTTCACTGTGTCCATGCTAACCAGGACCCAATGCATGTGCTCCTATCCTAAAACAAACCACAAGTTTAATCGCAACCCAATTGGCAAGATCTTTAGCACCCCTGTGAGTCCCCAGTAAATGGTACCCTGGTACCTAGGGCATGGGTACTAAAGAGGGCCCCTAAGGGCTGCAGCATGTATTGAGCCACTTTGAGGGACCCACCACCAAATGAATGCAGACTGCCATTACAGGCTGCTGAAATGGTGAAAACAATTCTGAAAACCCAATACGGTACGCTCCCTGTGTGCGATGCCCAAGCACTACATATACTATATGTAAATCATCCATACAGCAGGCCTTGTAGCCTTAAGGCGGGTGCCTTTTAGTATCTGTGAGGACATATGTGCATGAGCAGATATGCCCCCAATTGTGTCTGGTCCTATTGCTGGACATTGCAAGTGATCAGGAAGCCATCTTAAGTATATGTACTGGGCACTGGTCTGTACTAGTCCCTAGCTTCTTGATGGTTTTACCGAAACCCATGATGTTTGGTATAAAACTGTACTGTTGCCAGTACTAAATGTATTATGACATGCACCCAGTGGCCACCGTGGATGTATGCTACGAAAACATACCAGTGTCTTGTGTGCTGGCTGACTGGTATCCTCCAGCCTGCCACCACAGACAGGTTTCTGACCCCTTGCAGGTGAGGGACCAAGCTCGCAGGGGCCAGGAACAATGCCTGCTATGAGAAAGGTTTCACACCTTCTCTAGCAGAATTATTAGTGTCGTAGCCTATCAAGGCCAGAGGCTTCAAAGCCCCCACTGCCTTTGATATGCGACCCCGGCATCCCCCAGACCTGGGAGTTGCCCCTCCCCCTGCCATTTGGCACCAGGACAGGCAGGGAAATTAGCTAGTCAGAAGGTATGTTCACTCTCAGGCTAGTCACACCCCTAAGGTGGGCAACCTGAAGTGAACAACAAAAGAAGGATTCCACCATCTTGTTTTTAGTGGCACTAGGAAATCTGGCTCAGGGTTATTGACAATATCCACTGGAAGTGGTCATAAAGGGGGTGTAGTCACTTCCTGGGGTAGGTAGCTCATTGACTACTACTGTGCACTCCCCTTAATGCCCCTAATTTCATCATCTGGGAACCAGGGGCGGCTCCTCCATAGGGGTGTGGCGCCGTCGCCCCACTGCTTTCTCGTAGTGTGAGAACCAGAAACATAAAATGGTACAAATACCATTTTATGTTTCTGCTTCTCGCACTGCGAGAAAGCAGAAGGGTTTGTTTGGGGGCGGGCGGCTGGGCGGGTTGGAAAAGAGTGGCTAGCCCATTGTTGGGGGCGCTGACTGTTTGGTCGGCCCTTGGGCCAACCAAACCAGTCATGCACACTCCCATTTTCTCCATGTAGGCTGCACGCAGCCTGCATGCAGCCTGCATGGAGAAGACGGCCTCCTCATAGACGCCTGTGCGGTTGGCGTCCCAGCCAATCACATCGCTGCCGTTGCAGCATTGTGATTGGCTTAGTGGAGAGGAGACAGGCTGCCTACAGCTGCTTCCGACGACGACGACGCAGGACCGGATCATAAAAGGGAAGGTTTTTTTTATTATTTAAAATTAACCCCGTGCTGCTGTCTAGACAATTGCAAAGACCAGACTAGTCCTGCAGCTGGCACAGTCCCTTCTCCTTTGCTAGCCACCAGGTGCAGCAGATGCAGTCACATCGTGCAGCTTCTCTTCGCTGGGTCTTAGGTGCCCCAAGGCCATCCGTCTTCGGTCCTGTTCTCCAGTCCAATGACATCTGAGTTCTGGGTGCCAGGGGTTACCTTCGTATGCCAAGAAAATGCCCTCTGGGTAGGTCATGGTCAGTAGTCAATGTCTAGAAGGTTCCTTCCCTCCGGATGACCACTTCCTGAGAAGTGTGGCATCTGGCAATCCCAGAATTTCTATTCTGCCCATCTTCAAGATGGCAGAGCCCCTCTCTCAGCGTATAGAGCTCCCTAGTGCAACCCATAGCTGTGGCTAACTAGGGGGCTACGTGCCCCTCAGACAATGGTTTGGCAACTGGTTTCCCCTCTCCTTCCCAAGTGCCAGTCTGTTCACTTAGACAATGCAGCAGCCCCTCTCCCACGTCTTCACCATTTGCACTTCAAATGCAGACTCCCCTTTGAAGCTCGACTTTTGGGCCTACAGCTGTGTGGCTTCCAGACATGCAGAGGTAACACCTCTCCCTCATGCAGGCTTCTTTTGTGTCCTTTCCTGAGAGTCATTTGCACGTCTCCCCAGGAGAGCAGAAAACTGTCTCAGGGACAGACCCTGTGTGCAAATGTGCAGAAGCACATGACATTTTGGGCAACAAAGTGTCAAATTTGTAAAAGTTGCAATCTGCAACAATTTACATTATTTTGACTTGAGATACAAGTCTGGCTTAATGTGGCAAGTTGTTTGATACCTTCGAGCCCCACCTTCGGTTGCACCATTCAGGAGTCAGCACAGCTGAGTGTTCAATGTGCAACCCTGTACTCTCCAATGGGACTACCAAGTCCTTCCACAGTAAAAACTGCAGTTTCATGTTTTTACTGTCAGAATAGGTAGAATACATGTCCTACTCCTACAATATCCCACACCCTGCCTTAGGGATCATTTAGAATGCCATAGGAGTGACCTATACATGTGACAGAGGGAGGTGGGGGCTTTGCCATACCTTTCAATGGCAAAGTCAAGTTAGCAGCTTAAAGCTGCTCTTCCAGTCACATTGCGGGGTGGTCCACTGGTCAGTGGGGTCATTTTAACCAACACCGCTGGGCACCACACTCAGGATCCCGTCCCTTCTTGGAGGCAGGATGAATCAAGAGATCTCAAAACCATCATGTGGCCAAGTCTTATGGCACGGAGACCAGGACTGCGCCAATGTGTTTCACATCTGTAGGCAGAATAATGTGCCACACACATAAGGCTGCTAGACCTGTGTCAAGGTTGGTGTCATTGAGTGGGAGTGGGTGTCCTGGAGTGAGAGTTGGTATTCTGGAGAGGGAGTAGGTATCTTTGAGTGGGGGCGGTTTCCTTGGGTGGGCATGGATGTCCTGGCAACCGCTGGCGTCTTGGAATGAGTGGATGATTTGCGAGATATCAGTGTCCTGGAGTGAGGTCTTGTGTCTTAAGCACTGCGGGTGTCCTGCAGTGGGAGTGGGTGTCCTGTGAGCTGTGGGTGCCCTGGGCTCAGAGTGGGTGTCCTAGAAACTGTCAGTGTCCTGGAGTGGGATCCCGTGTCCTATGCACTGTCGGTATCCAATGGGGATGTGTGTCCTGGGAGCTGCAAGTGTTTGAGTGAGGTTTGGTTTCTTGGAGTGGGTGTCCTTGAATAGGGGTGCGTGTCATGGGAGCTGTGGGTGCCCTGGAGTGAGGGTTGGTGTCCTATGAACTGCAATGCAGAGAATGTGAGTGTCCTTAGAACTATAACTGTGTGAGAAAATGAGGTTCTGTTACAGCTCCCCTCACTTTTTGCTTTTGACTGTAGAGTGCTGGGTCTTTGTGGTCCAGGTTTCGAGTAGCAGTGTTCTTTCCCTAAAACGGATGCACAATTGGCCATTCAGGTCCCCTGTAAGTCCCTTGTAAAAGGTACATGGGTACAGAGGACATTGGGACTGAAGAGGTTCCCCTACGGACCTCTCACCTAGGCCATGAAGACTGCCACTGCATCATGCATGGCCCGGTGCAGACAAAACAACAAAGTCGACATGGCACACTGCCTTTGGGCCATGCCAACTAGCACTGCCCAAGGTATAGGTAAGTCACCCCTCTACTCTAGCAGGCCCCAAGGCAGGATGCACTATATCACAGGTGTGGGCATATCTGCATGAGCAGATATGCCCCTACAGTATTAGGGTCTATTTCTTAATATTCTAAGTGCCAGGGAAGCCATAGGAAGTACATAGGCTGGGAACTTGACAACTCAAGTTCCACGTACCACAGAACCATGATGGCTTCACCGAACCCAGGAATGTTTGGTACCAAACAACTCCTTGTAATAAATCAACACTGATGCCAGTGTGAGAGTTATTACACCATGTACTCAGAGGGCACCTCAGAGGTGCCCCCTGAAAACCTACCAACCCTGGTGTGGGCACTGACTGGCTTTAGGCAGCCAGCCACCAACAGATATGTATCTGGATCCCTGGGTAGAGAGCCCCTGCTCTCTGTGACCAGGAACAATGCACATCCTGGGAGGAGGTGTCACCTTTGCCAACTCATCCCCTCAGGTGGAGGAGGCAACGTTAACCACACTTTTCCGTCCCCTCCATCTTGAAGATGAGGGGACTCTTCCAATCAGGGCTAGGATTATGCCCCCTCCCACAGTCATCCCAGATAAGATGCCCACTCTCCCTACCTGTTACTCCCCTAAAAATGCACCCTAAATCTAGTACTTAGGAGGCTCCTTCAGAGTTTAAAACTAGATCTAAGATGACCTAAGAAGAAAGAAGACAACCCTGCAGAGAAGACTGAAGACGACGACTGCCTTGGACCCAGCCCTCCCAGGTGACTTGTCTTGCAGCCAGTGACCTCTGAAAACCTTGGGAGGGCTGCTGCCTTCGAAAAAGACTCCAAACTCCTGTGGACAGTGGACCTGTCCAGAAGAAATCAACTCCAAGAACTCCTGTCCCGCCTGAAAACCGCAAGTACTCACCACTCTGCACGCAACCCGCACGGCCCGTGTCTGGGTGATTCAATTGTTCAGTGGTGTCTCCCCAGCGATCCTGATCTTGAACCCAGTGTTGGCAGACTTCTGACCTTCACGGCGATGCCTGCAGTGTGAATCCAGAGGCTCCCCATAACAACGACTGGCTCCGGTTGGAAGACTCCAACGTCAAAAGGCGCCTCTGCATCTGAAGCTCCTCGGCCTCGGTGAGCTGAACTGATGATGCCCCTACAACCCTCTACATCTCTACTTACCTCTCATGTCGATTGTCTCCCTCCTGCAACCTATGGTGCAATGCCTGCAAATTGGCTTGGTAGTTTGGTTTGCCCTGTTCCCATGATGCACTGGGCCAGGGTCAGACTGATTTGCATATAGCCAGGTTCTGAGCTGGGATGGTGCAGTGAGCTAAAAAACGGTGATGGATCAAGCCCTGATCTTTGGACTGGGTAAGAGTGGTCTGTTTAATTAAGACACTCTGTTCATCACCACCCCCTTTTCTGAATCCTGTTTGTCAAAAGCAGAATCTTCTTTGCAAAGCATTGGACGCCCGATGCTGAAAATGCACCCTGCATCCGGCCACTGCTGGTGGTGTATGTTCGGTGCTGCTTTGTGGCCCCCCTGTACTGGTCCTATCTCTCAAAGCTTGGCCCCTGCAACTGATTGACTTACCTGCAAGCAGTGTGGCTCTGAAACGCATTGGGCTGAACTCCGATTTCGACCTCTGCTCCCAGTGGCCCCTGTGCCGCTGGTGGTGCAGTTGTGGTACTCACCTGACCCTTGCCCCTTGCTGAGCTTTGGTCCCGAAGCCTAGAACTGTAAGTTGCGTACTTACCTGTTTAACCGCATTATACTTTTCCTCCATAGGATGACATTGAACTGTTCGTAAATTGCAGTATCGACTTTTGAAAGTGAAAAGTATTTTTCACAAAAAATGGACTTACCTTATTACCAAGACCTTGGTCTTAAAATAAAACAGAAACAAAGCTCATTTTCATAAAATTGGTGTGGATTTCCTTTATAAGTCATGTGTCCAATATTGGTCAATATTGCGCAATAATTGTCTTTCACGCCTCTGTGTTAGGCCTAAGGCTGCTCGACCACACTACCCCTAACAGAGTACTTTGGGTTTTGCATTGAGTGCTGTACACTTTTAGGAAACCCCTTCACTCTGTGCATGGTAACAAGCCCGGGCGGAGCTGGCGTAGTTGCTCTACGCGGAGTTCCATGGAGTCGGGCAAAAACTAAGTGAAACTCCGCTCCGCGCCTCAATCCCCCCAATTAAATATTTAAAATAAATTAATAATAAGATTTAAAAAAATACACTTACATTTATACGCTGCGTCTCTGGGCTGCTCTCCTCCTCCTCGCTGTGGTCTCTGCAAACCCCTATGTCATATGTACCTCGTGGTAGGACTGCGCGCATGTGCATTCCTCCAACGACGTACGTATGGCGTAGGGGTTTGCAGAGACCACAGTGAGGAGGGCAGCCCGGAGACACCACATATAAAAGTCAGTGTATTTTTATTTATTTAAGTTTTTAAAATATTTATTAGGGGGGGTGAAGGTGGGTAGCTAAAGTTGGGGCCTGAGGCTCAGAACTCCTCTCCGCGGTGGAGTAGGAGTTTTGCGTACACTTCGCATTCTCCTCGGTATGCAGAGTAGGCAGTATCCGCAAGCTACGCCAGGGGAGCGGAGTTCTCCGCCTGACCTTAGTGCATGGTATAACCCTCGTGGGCATACCATATACAGAGTCTGTTTCCTACAAAGTGTTTGAATGAGGGCTGGTGTACTGGATTGGGAGTGGGTGTTCTGTAGTGGGTGTGTCTGTCCTTGGAGCCGTGGGTGTTCTAAAGTGGGGTTAGGTGTCCTGTGAAAAGTTGGTGTCCTGGAGTGCGGTTGGTGTCCAATGGGGGTGAGCATGCTGGGAACTGTAAGCGTCTGAATGGGGGTTGGTGTCTGGCGGGGGGGGAGTTGGTGTCCCGGGAGCTGTCGGTTAGAGTGGGTGTCCTGGAGAGGGGGTGGATGTCCTGGGAACCTTTCTAGTTTGTTGTAGTGAGAATGGGTATCCTCTGAACTGTCAGTGTGTGAGTGGGGGTGGATGTCATGAGGGCTGTCAGTGTCCTATTGCGGGTATGGGGTCCTGGGGTGGGCATGGTGTCTTGCAAACTGTCTGTGTCTTGAAGTGGGAGTGGGTATCTTGTGAACTGTTTGTGCCCTTGGGTGGGAGTGGGTATCTTGGTAACTCTCTGTGCCCTTGGGTGGGAGTGGGTATCCTGAGTCCTGTGAACTGTTGGTGCCTTGGGTGGGAGTGGGTATCCCGAGTCCTGTGAACTGTTGGTGCCTTGGGTGGGAGTGGGTATCTTGGTAACTGTCTGTGCCCTTGGGTTGGAATGGGTAGCCTAGGACCTGTGAACTGTTGGTGCCCTTGGGTGGGAGTGGGTATGCTGGGTCCTGGGAGTTGCCTGTGTCCTTTGGGTGGGAGTGGGTATCCTGGGTCCTGTGAACTGCCGGTGCCCTTGGGTGGGAGTGGGTATCCTGGGTCCTGTGAACTGCCGGTGCCCTTGGGTGGGATTGAGTATGCTGGGTCCTGGGAGTTGCCTATTTCCTTTGGGGGAGTGGGTGTTCTGGGAGCTGTCAGTGTCTTGGGTGGAGTGTGCTGTGAACTCCCACTGTCCTGGAGAGGGGGCATTCCCTACACATTCTCACTGAGGTGGTGAAAAGTGGAGGTGAGGGGTGAAGGTGTATCCCCTCGTTGATGCCCCACATTGAGTGCCAACAGAAGTGTGTTCCTTGTTGTGAGACCCTAAAGTTGCAAAACCTGTACTCTGTACATTTTGGGACATAACATGAGTTGGCCTGTTTAACGCTCGCGTCTTCTACTAACATATATTAGACATACTCGCCTTTCAGTGGCATTAGTACTTTGCATCCACCCAGTAAAGGATGCAGCGGACACCTGTTTGATATATGCACTATGAGGGATGTTTGTGTATTGCAACAATTTTTGCCCTAATTCTGCCCTTGCGTTGTGGTTTGGTGCAGGTTTTGATGCAGGGACGAATCCTGCAGCTGGCTGCCGTCCAAGTCTCGGATGCAGGAACTTATGCTTGCGTGGCAGTAAATGTGGCGGGCGAGGACCGGCGAGACTTCACCCTACAAGTGTATTGTGAGTATGGACCTGTGACCTCATCATGATATCCGGGCTAAAATATGCCCCCCTTGCATCAAGTAAGCCAACCACTTCCACGTACAAACAATCCACTGGTGGGCGAGCTGTGCTCAGCTTCGAAAGGATGGTTCTCTATGTTATTGTAAAAACTCCCACTGTTTCCACCCAACGCGCACACAAGGTGGATCAGGGGGAAAAAGGGGCTGATGACCTTCCTGTGATGGAGTAAAACCAGAGAGGACCAACTCTGAGTAATAAACTAGCCATGCATACACCTCCTAGTGTGTTACCATGTACAGCTATAAGACTGGACACAAGGCTCTCCCCTGAGCTTCACCCTACGCCTACCTTCCTCATTACTGTGATAAGGACCCCTAAATCATGACTGGACCGAAACACGTCTGCGACACTGGAGACCATTAGAAGAGTCTCATAGAATCCATACATTAGGTTCCGCTTTGCAGTTTTTGCCACTTCTCGTAAACTGGCTGCAGCTTGTTTGCTATACATGCTTACACTTTGTAAATACAGATGCCCTTATGTCAAACCTTTCTTAGGTGTTTCTGTTTTTCATTATGTTCTAATTGATTGCATCTATCTTATACTTTGCATTTTGATATCAATCCTCCATGACGCACTGTTGCTTATAATAGGTTTTAATGCATACATAATTCCACCATCTAATGGCAGGGCTAGTGAGTTTAATTTGCTTCTCTCAGATTCCACATTTTGGGCTTTGACCATTAATGTACCTTAAATAACTTTCTAAGGTGTCTGCTCGATACCCAGACTGCACTTTAACTCAAGTTTGGAAACACCCATGCCGTAGTTAGAAAAACACCAATATGTTTGTAAGCACCCTTTATACTACTGGGGCAAATATTTCCCAAAGGAAACTCAAGCTCCAGGGTACCGGGTCAAATAAAGAGGGCTTCTCAAACTGTGTTTTTCCAAACTCCTTCCAGAGGTTCTTTACTAACGTGTGAATAGTATCACAGGTTCACATGTTGTAAATAATTCTTCCATCTAATGGCTCCTCATTAGGATTTACTTTACTGAAAAGTTTTTTTCACATTGCAGCTATGAAAGTGGGCCTGTCTTCAATGAGACCGCGCCTATGCTGTTCGTTGTTGTCACTGCTTTCTCCTGCATTTCCCCCTGTTTCTTAAGTGCCTTCTCCTTGCTTTCCCTCTTTTTCACTGCTTTCTCCTGCATTTCCCCCAGTTTTTTGAAAGCCTTCTCCTAACTTTCCCTAATTTTCTCTACTATTTTGAATTCCTTCTACTTGCTTTTCCCTCATTTTTCACTTATTTCCCCTGCTTTTCCCCCCATTTTTTAGTCCCTTCTCCTTGCTTTTCCCTCTTTTTCACTGCTTTCTCCTGCATTTCCCCCAGTTTTTTGAAAGCCTCCTAACTTTCCCTAATTTTCTCTACTATTCTGAATTCCTTCTACTTGCTTTTCCCTCATTTTTAACTTCTTTCCCCTGCTTTTTCCCCCATTTTTTAGAGCCTTCTCCTTGCTTTTTCCTCATTTTTTACTGTGTTTTACTAGCTTTTCTCCTCGTTTCTTGAGCACCTCCTCCTTGCTCTTCCCTCATATTCATTGCTTTGTCCTTGCTTTTTCCCATTTTTGAGTGTCTTCTCCTTGCTTTTCCCTCTTTTTCTACAGCTTTCTCCTTGCTTTTCTCCCGTTTTTTGGGTGTCTTCTCCTTACTTTTCCCTCATTTTTTACAGCTTCCTCCTTGCCTTTTCTCCTCTTTTTGAGTGCCTTCTCCTTGCTTTTCCCTCATTTTTCACTGCTTTCCCCTGCCTTCTCCACCATTTCTGAGAGCCTTCTCCTTGCTTTTACCTCATTTTTTACTGTCTTCTACTTGCTTTTCCACCTTTTTCATGGGTACCACCTCCTATTTGCTCTTTCCTCGTATTCACTGCTTTGTCCTTGGTTTTCCCCCTGCTTTTAGAGTGCCATCTCCTTGCTTTTCCCTTTTTTTTCACTGCTTTTTCCTATCTTTCCTCCTGCTTTTTGACAGGCTTATAATCTCCTTACTTTTTCCTCATTTTTTACTTCTTTCTCCTTGCCTTTTCGCCTGCTATTTTTTGTAACCTCACCTTGCTTTTCTCTCATTTTCACTGCTTCTCCTTGCTTTTCCTCCTGTTTTTTGAGTGCCTTCTCCTCGCTTTTTCCTCATTTTTCACTTCTTTCCCCTACTTTTTTCCCCCATTTTTGAGAGCCTTTTCCTTGCTTTTTCCTCATTTTTTACTGTGTTTTACCAGCTTTTCTCCTCGTTTCTTGAGCACCTCCTCCTTGCTCTTCCTTCATATTCATTGCTTTGTCCTTGCTTTTTCCCATTTTTGAGTGTCTTCTCCTTGCTTTTCCCTCTTTTTCACTGCTTTCTCCTGCATTTCCCCGTTTTTTTGGAGCCGTCTCCTTACTTTTCCCTCATTTTCCACAGCTTTCTCCTTGGTTTTCTCCTGTTTTTTGGGTGTCTTCTCCTTACTTTTCCCTCATTTTTTACAGCTTCCTCCTTGCCTTTTCTCCCATTTTTTGAGTGCCTTCTCCTTGCTTTTCCCTAATTTTTCACTGCCTCCCCTGCCTTCTCCACCATTTCTGAGAGCCTTCTCCTTGCTTTTACCTCTTTAGGTCTCGCTCTCGAGACCTATTGTCGTGGAGATGCCTCTCAAGGGAGACAGACCGGGGCACGCGCCGCGATTCAGGTCTGTGGGCGCGCACGTGCGGGCCGGCGCCGTCCACATTCCCAGCAAGTCAGCCTATCGCGCGTGCATGCACACAGACACGCACACACACAGGCACGCGCGCACACACATCTACCTCCCTAACTTTCACACATGTTTATTAATTTCCCCCAAAGTGTCCGCTTTTGTTTTTGTTTGTTTCGCTCCCCACGTGTACTCCCCTCCCTCTTAATGATCCAGTGGCCCGGTTTGCATGTATCTGTGTCTACGGATGATTGTGCATCATCTATAGGAATCCCTCTCTAGGTCCTCACAGGCACTCACCTCGCTCTTGGTGATGTGGTGTCTCGCTAGCTTCACAACGGCGAAGTTGCCCTTTCCCAGCGTGCGCTCGATGTCGTAGAAGGCCACCTGCACCAGGGTGCGCTGGGGGTGCCCAGGCAGCCCGGCCATGACCATGCTGGGGCCGGGGAGCAGCGGAGGCGGCACCAGGGTGCGGGAGCCCGGGTAAGCGGCGTGAGCAGCTCCGGCTCTGGCGGCAGAGCTCAGCCTCGGCCGGGGGGCGGGGCAGCCACACCTACCTCGCCTCCTGCTACCTGTGCACATGCACGTGCATTTTAGTGTTGTGCGCTATTCCCATCGGGTTTGCAGTTGTACTTCCGGCTCAGTCCCTTTGCCCTGCTGGGAGTTGTAGTCATCAAGCTGCAGTGGTAGATTGCTTGGTGAGGGCCGCTGGACCCGGTTGACCAGTGGAAAAGCAACCTGAGTATTCCAAGTAGCAAGAGAGACTGAGCAACCAGGGGCCCCAAACAACGTTAATCTACAAATAGCCTGCCAAGACCTACACCCAACATGGCCGCCTATAATTGATCTGTGCGGTCTAGCTTTAAAAAGTCTTCGGTGGCGCAATCCTGAGAACCCAAGCAAGACCCTGGAAGATTGCTATTTGGTGCTGACCCAATCCGACCTGGAGTCAGGGGTTCCAAATGATGCTTTAACTGCAATTGTCTCATGTGGTATCTCGTACTACACGCATCTACCGATGTATAAGCTCCAGTTTAATTTCTGGAACTGGAACTCGCTTTGACCCGTGTATCCTGTTTCTCTTGTTAAGGGCTGTAATGATGCCTTCTGGCCTTTTCGCGCTATGTAAATGTGCAAACAAATAACAATTGTAAAGAACCGTGTACCTTTCAGGCTTACTGTGGAGGATGCAAAGTGTCTTGAATCATTTTACATGGTCGAACATTTGCGGTTTTGCTAGCGGCGTGTCCGAGGTGGGTAAGGCGCTGAATGGGCGAGAACGACCTCTTTCTACCCAATATCTTCAGTGGCCGTCCTGGCTTTTTTAATGGACGAGCAATGCACATTATATAAAGTATTTGTACGACTATTGTAAAATGTGGGATGGTTTTAAACGACTCAAAATGCAATGCACGGCAGACCTGGCTTACGATGTTACACATGCATTGGGTCCTTAATAAGAACAAATGTAACTAAAGTGGGTCTAAAGCACCACAACTACTTCCTCTTTTGTATTCGGATGTAAGATTCCACAGCTGCCATTAAGTGTCCTGAGGTCCTTAATCGGATACAGGGGTTCCCTCTTCTGGAGTAGCTGAATGCTAGCCTGTACTGCAAGTCTGTGATGCATCACATGTCTCTTGGATGGTAGTTGGCATAGAAATTGTCGGATGTTTGCGGTGGTGACGAGGCTTCCTTTTCAATAATTGGCATGCTGGTGAGATCACTGCACAAGAGAAGGGGTCGGGCACTGTTGATAGCTAAACGTGCCAACGTTGTAAAGAGGACTCAATAAAACTCGCTATAGAAAAGTATTGGGCTGAAATATTATTTTGGACAGTCCTAACATAATGTTAAGTATTTGATAATATAAATAACTAATAATTACTACTATAAATAAACTGTAGTACATCTAAACAATAGTTACTTTAGACCTCAGTATTATAGGGCTGCCCCCTTACACACTGCCCAATCCAAACTGCCCCCTCACACTCTTCCCACTCACACTTTGCCCACTCACACACTGTCCCCTCACACACTGCCCCCTCACACTCTGCCCCCTCACACTCTGCCCACTCACACTCTGCCCACTCACACTCTGCCCACTTACACACTGCCCATTCACACACTGCCCCTCACACACTGTGCACTCACACATTGCTCACTCACAGTAATGTAGTCCACAAATACTGCACCCTAACACACACTGCCCCCTCACACATTGTGCACTCACACTACTTTTGGCCACACACACTGCACCCTCACACCCCGCACCCTCGCACACCTCGCACCCTCACACACTCTCCTTACACTGTGCCCTCACACACTGCCCCCTCACACACTGCCCCTCACACACTGCCCACTCACACAGACCACTCACACACATACCATTCACACACAGCCCCCCACACACTAACCCCTCACACACTGCCCCCTCACACACTGTCCACTCACACACTGCCCACTCACACACTGACCCCTCTCTCACTGACCCCTCACACACTGACCCCTCACACAGACCCCTCACACACTGCGCACTCACACATTACTCACCCACACTACTTTAGGGCACACACACTGCACAATCACACCCCTCACACACTGCCCCCTCACACACTGCCCCCTCACACATTGCTCACTCACTCTACTTTAGGGCACACACACAGCACAATCACACCCCGCACCCTCACACATTAGCCCCCACTCGTCACCACAACATCCTCATTAAGCACCACCACAGCATCAATCTGTGAAACCATTCAACAAAAACTAGTTCAAATATGTTCTCTCAATGTTTCAAGCTTTATTACAAATGTCACAAAAAAATGTTAATATTTCACTTCTGCTCTTGGATTTTCGTCACAATAAAATACACTGAACATAATTTATTTACAAAAGTTTAAGCTATTGCCATTATAAATTAAAATCACTTTAATTTAAGTATTAATTATTTAAAAGAAATAAAAACCATTGTTATTTGCAATATTAATACATCTAACTCACGTAAATACAACATATATTTTATTACAAATGCTATAGGTGTCACATTTGCGAAAGGTATAACTATTGTCATTGTAAATGACAAAGCTATTAATTTTGCTATTTTCAAAACCAACACATAAATAAAAAATTTGTCAGTTACAATACCAATAGCTCAAACTTTCCTAATGCGAGACCCATTGCATTGCAAATGCTTGTTTTTTACTGTCTTCTACTTGCTTTTCCACCCATTTCTAGAGTACCTCCTCCTTGCTCTTTCCTTGTATTCACTGCTTTGTCCTTGGTTTTTTCCCCGCTTTTAGAGTGCCTTCTCCTTGCTTTTCCCTTGTTTTTCACTGCTTTTTCCTGCTTTTCCCCTGCTTTTTGAGAGGCTTATAATCTCCTTACTTTTCCCTAATTTTTTGCTTCTTTCGCCTTTCCTTTTCGCCTGCTATTTTTTGTAACCTCACCTTGCTTTTCTCTCGTTTTCACTGCTTCTCCTTGCTTTTCCTCCTGTTTTTTGAGTGCCTTCTCCTTGCATTTCCCTCATTTTTCACTGCTTTCCCCTGCTTTTTCCCACCTTTTTTTAGAGCCTTCTCCTTGCTTTTCCCTCATTTTTAGGTCGAGCCTAGGCAGCACGTATGCGCTGTCTCCAAGACCTGTTGTTATCTCCTCTACCGGCTTTTGGCATGCCCATGAATTGCCATTTGTTCATTGTTGTGCCATTGAGAAATACAACGTTTTTATTGGTGCATTGGGTCTGATTCTCCTGCCTTTGCGTGCTTGGGTCACACCCAGGCGATTTCACTACTTGTTTGCTGCGTTGGCCATCCCAATACGGCCTCAGTTCCTCCTGGTCATCCCAATCTGCCTTTTTATTTTGTAGGCTATGAACATCATTTTAGGCTTTCAGGCTGTTTCATGGAGCAATGCTCAGTTCAGCACCTGCAAAGTGGCTATTTCTGTCCGGTAGCTGTTGAGCTTTGCCAATAGCGCTAACTCAAAAAAACGCGAGACCTATTGGAATTCTAATGCTTGTTACTGTCTTCTTCTTGCTTTCCCCCCATTTCTTGAATACCTTCTCCTTGCTCATCGGTTTCACTGCTTTCTCTTTACTTTTCCCTGTTTTTTACTTATTTCTCCTGGGGTTTTAGCCCATTTTTGAGTGTCTTCTCATTGCTTTTCCCTTGTTTTCACTGCTTTCTCCTGCATTTCCCTATGTTTTTTGGGAGCCTTCTCCTTACTTTGCCCTTATTTTTTACCCCATTTTTGTGTGCCTTCGCTTTGTTTTTCCCTCATGTTTCACAGCTTTCTCCTTGTTTTTTCCTCTTTTTTTATAATGCATTCTCCTTGCTTTTCCCTCGTTTACACTTCTTTTTCCTTGTTTGCCCTCATTGCGACTGAATGAACAGATCACCACGAAGTAGTTAGCATCTCCACTGCCTTGAGACCCTCAGGTGTGATTTGCAGCGCTTTATAAATCCCGATTGATCTTTCTCAAGTAGCTAACTCCCTCTGTACCACTTTATGTGCTTTTCTCTTCCAGTGCCCCCCAGTATCCTTGGCGAGGAGCTGAACACCTCTGTCGTCGTAAACCAGTCTGTGACCCTAGAATGTCAGAGCCATGCCATCCCACCCCCCACCCTGAACTGGCTGAAGGACAGACGTCCCCTCCTGCAAAGGGCGGGCACACACATCTCTGAAGATGGCAGCTATCTACAGGTAAGAGCGTGGAGAGAACAAGGTGGAGGAATAGTGAGGCAATGCAGAAGAAAAATAGAGGGAGGGAGAAAAAATAAAATGAGAGAGTGAAGAAACAGAGGAGAGACTAAAGAAAATGCAGGAATGAAAAATAGAGGGACACAAGAGATATGATGAGGCAGGAAAGAGTGAATGACAGCAGATAGGGAGAGACAGAAAGAAAAAAGGAAGAAGGAGAAAGTAAGAAATAAAGTGAACAGCATGCTGAACAAGAGCAAACGGTATGTGAGAATATGAAGAAGACAAAGAAAGAAATGGAGAAACAGGAAAGAGAACACATCTACAGAGGATAAGAGAATTTGAAAGTGACAGTATAAATGGAAAGAGGAAAAGACAGCTGTGTAAAAAAATGAAAAAGCAGAGAAAAGTTTTAACTGTTACTTTGCATCACACAGATTGAGCAGGTCCAGGTACGGGACGCAGGACTGTACACCTGTGAGGCTTCCAACAACGCCGGGCGATCGGAGAAGCACTACCGCCTGGAAGTATGGGGTGAGACCCGAGCACACCTCTTAGAGGCCAGATAGGAGCAAATGGGGGCAAGGTAGCTTGAGGGGTCCTCATCTCTGGACAGCGCGTCCCTGCAGACTCCACCCCCAAACTCAGTGTGCAGGCGTCTCTTTTAGCGTTTAACGGAGTGGCATCTTTAACCATCTCACTAGACTCATTTAATAAAAGCAATCATTACGCCTACACTCATATATACATACAGAGAGGACCTTTGGGCCAACCACCGAAATATAAATCCCATTATGTCCTATGGGGTTTATATTTCAGCTGCCGGTATATCTGTCATCGCTGTGATGGAGTAACCCGTCCGCCGAGATATAAATCAGGCCCTTTGTATGTTTCCACACGTTCACTCAGAATCTGTGGGAGGGCAGCTGTCGTCCTTCCTTCTGGCCAGGGAGGCCATTATTTTGGACCAGTGGGTCTTACAAATCATACAAAGAGGATACATCATTCCCTTCCTTCAGGCTCCTCCCACCCATCATTCACCCCCCCCCAGTTCTACCATCTTTTTCCAGATCACCTCACCATCTTGCAAGGGGAAGGGACATCACTCCTCTTCAAGGAATCTGTGGAGTTAGTGCCGGAGCAGGAAAGAGGCCATGGCTGCTACTCCCATTACTTCCTTCTACCCAAGAAGGACGGTGGCCTACATCCGATCCTGGACCTCAGAGAATAGAACTCCTACCTGAACTAGGAAAAGTTCGAGATGCGGACTCTCGCTAAAGTGTTATTGACATTGAAGCTAGAGACTATTACTGTTCTTCTAACAAGGAGCCCTGAGGTTCCTGGTTTCCGGTCAATGCTACATGTTGGCGCACGAGGGCCCTACAGTGGTGCTACTGCAAGCAGTGGCTACTGTATGGGGGAGACCTGTCAGACTCATCACAATCTCTCCCAGTATTGCGTCAGAAGTGGTTTGGTGGGGAAAGATTCAAACCTGACTTTTTTGTGTTACCTTCCGTTCCCCACCATTAAGCAAAAGGGGGTGGTGATGGACAGAGTTTCTGAATGATGCAGAATACTCTCACCCAGTCAAGAGATCAGGGCTTGATCCAACACCGTTTTTTAGCTCACTGCACCATCCCAGCTCAGAACCTGGCTATATGCAAATTAGTCTGTCCCTGGCCCAGTGCATCATGGGAACAGGGCAAACCAAACTACCAAGCCAATTCTTTCACTGGACGGAAACAAGCTTCCGGGGACCGGTTTCTGGCATTACAGCCGTCTTCGGCCCGGCTTGTTTGAATCCTGATGGTGCAATGAGCAAGGGACTCACGTCTGAGTATACCCTTCCACGCTTATGGTGGACAAAACAATTAAGCAAAAGGGGGTGGTGATGGACAGAGTTTCTGAATTAAGCAGTATTCTGCTTAATTCAGAAACTCTGTCCATCACCACCCCCTTTTGCTTAATTGCTTCATTTCCCCACCAACTGTGGCTGTGGTAGTGATGTATGCCTCCCTCGTGGGGTGGAGTGTTCATCCGGAGATCGGGGGCCTCTGATCTCTGGAAGATCAGGTTCTTCATATCAACCTGTTAGAACTGAGGGCTATTCTGCAGGCAGTCAAAGCCTTATTTCCCTCCATCCAAGGTCAGTCTGTCCAGATCTTGACGGACAACACACCAGTGATGTGTTACATCAATAAGCAAGGGGGAGTAGGGTGTCACTTCTTTGTTTGCAAGCGTTGAGTCAGTGGTCTGGGACACACTGCCAAGGGGATCTGGATCACCGCCAGGCACTTTGCGGGGTCTCTGAATATTGGAGCCTACAGTTTAAGGGGGAGTTATTTGCAGACCACAACACAAATGGCATCTCCTACCGGAGGAAGTCCAGGACATCGTCGCCCAGTGGGGCACTCCTGCTGGGGCCTTGTTCATCTCATTGAACAGTGCTCAATACCAACAGTTCTGTGCGCTCCAGTGTTCGTTGATGGGAGTCTTGGGGGACTTGTTTCAGTTGAAGTGTAACTTTCAGCTGTTCTACACGTTTCCACCCATACCCTTGGCTCCTCAGGTTCTGAGAAAGATACCCCAAGTTTGGGCCCAAGTCATTCTCATTGCCCTGGATTGACCTAGAAGGGTGTGGTATGTGGACCTTCAGCGCTTCTCCATATGTCCCCTGCTCAAGCTGCCATTCAGACTGGAATCTTCTCTCAGATTCGGTGGGAATAGTTCTGTGTCCCAATCTCCAAGGCCGCCACCTTCATGCCTGGAGATTAAGCGGGGTTATCTGAACTCCTTTCAGCTGCCACCGTAGGTGGTGGACATCATATTGTTAGCATGTTGCCCCTCGACCAAGTCTGCTTACTCTGGAAGATGCATTAACTTCATTGCTAGTGCACGGACAACAATGTGGACCCCTTACAGGTATAGTTGTCCTAGGTCTTGCAGTTCACAATTTCCCTTGCCCAGCGGGTTTATGCAGTAGCCACTGCCAAGGAGCATTTGGCTGCATTGTCAGCATTCCTCTATCTTCAAGACCAGCTTTCGTTGTTCAAGTCCAACATTATGATGTGTTTCAGAAGGGGTGGACAAATCTGTATCCTCCAACTCCCTTCGATGTGCCCCAGTGCGACCTTAACCTAGTATTAACTTTTCTAATATGGACTCCGTTTAAGGCCCTGCATAGTTGTCCTTTAAGAATGTTGGCTTTAAAGACAGTGTTATTAGTGGCAAGCACATCAGAATGACAAGTAAGTGAGTTTCAACCTCTCAGTTCTCACCAAACTTTCACCTCCTTTAATCCTGACAGGTTAGAGTAGTGAACCAAAGGCTACCTTCCTTGTAAACATGGTGACTCCCTTTCACCTCATTCAGTCCATCATCCGTATGTCCATTATGCCTCGCCCTGTCCCATGAAGAAGGAGGAGCAGTTCCATAGGGTGGATCCTAGGTGGGCGGTCAGCTACTACTTGGATCGTCTTGGGTTACTATGGTGCTCAAAAAGGCAAAGCAGTTCAGAAAAGGACCGTATCCAGAGGGATCATACTCTGCATTAAGACCCCTTGGGGCAGATTTTCAATAAGTGGCGCATCCCTGCATATCAGCAGGGATGGGCCAGTTATTGTGCACCATGCCTCCGCCACCATGGATGCGCCACATTTACAATGCGGCGCACCATGGCGCAAAAACGGTACAGATGCATGACGCATCTATTACATAAAGGCGGCACATTGTTGGAGTTGCGTAACAAGCGCGATGCAGCTCCAGCAATACTCTGGGGGGCCCTACTCTTACAATGCTGCGTCCATCCTTATGCCAGCTTCAAGCAGGCGCAGGGTTTTGACGCAGCATGGGCTCAAAAGTGACTGAGTGAAATCTTGTACATTTCACTCAGCCACTTTTAGGAGTCGTTCCTGCGCCCCCCCACCCTGCGCAGGAACACCTCCTTCTGGCGCAGGGCTTTACAACATGACACATCTCCCAGATGCGTCATGTTGTAAATACTCCGCAGCATGGTGCATCTTTTGCACATCGACTTAAGAGCCACAAGGAGCTTGTAAATCTGCCCCACTATGCCTTGACCAAAAAGGAACTTCTGGAAAGGATAAGGGCTCTTTTCACCAGTGCTAGATTGACCACTTCCGTTCTTGCCAGAGAAGTCCCAATAGCAGAGATTTTCAACAAAGCAATGTGGGCACCCCTACACACCTTTGCTAAGCATTAATGCATGGATTCTGAAATGTGTAGGGATGGGCACTATGCCAGGTCTGTTCTGCAGGACTTCCTCATCTAACCATTCATCACCTCTTGGGCAGTGTATTGCTTTGGCATCTATTCTACAGTTGAGGAATCTGCAGGTAAAAGTATCCATCAAAAGAAAAAGTTACTTAACTGTGGTAAAGTCCTTTTAGATGGATCCTGTATCTACCTACAGATTCCTTATCAACCCATCCACCTTCCTGTGTGATGTAGTGTGGCTCACTGGTTAGAGGCGGCAGACCCGAGAGCAGAGGACGGCCCGGGACCAGGGTTCGATTCCCGGCACGGCAGGTTTCTGGACCAGGGTCAGCGGACTCGATAATTCTCTCGCCTCGGTGCCCACTCTGATCAGCGATCACACTCGGCAACTCTGGGCATTAGCTTGCCTCATCTTCACTAACGGCCCCACCAGACCGCCGGGGATGCCTGGTCTCACCCTGGAGATACCCATTAAGGGACCATCTCTCAGGGAAGCCAGGAAGGGTTTCGCAGCGGTCGAAGCGCCTTGGGACCCTACGGGTAAGTAGTGCGCTATATAAATGCCAATACATTTACATTTACATTTACATGGACGTTTGATAGGTTAAGTTAATGCCATACTGGTTCAGTTTTGGTACTGCACTCGATCAATGTCAGTCTGTCTGCTTTCCTCGAAGGCTGGGAAAACGTGGGTGTAACTGACATTTCTGAGCCGGGGTGGGCGCTATATGGCTTTGGTGATGTCATCTGATGCCTTTCCCTGTGCTGATATGAAGCCTGCACCCCCTACCAGTGGAGCTCAGTACATCTCGGATTTATTTTAATGATTCTCTAATCTTCACTTTTTCACATTACATCCATTTTCATATTTTCCACCTTCAGCATTATCTTCCTGCTGTCCCACTTTATTTTGCTCAGCTTGTCCGCTATGCATAAATTCTCTTTCGATTATACATTGGTTTGATTTCCCTTCTTATTAAACATTTTTCTAAACCTTTTCCCTCACTAAACACTCAACTGCTTCCTCCTTTTACACCCTCCTCTGCGATATCCTCTTTTGAGGCATGGCTCTGGTGCCCCTGGTACTTAAACCCCATCTGGGCTTTCTCATTGGTCCTCACAAGTTTCTCTAAGTCCATTTTACATCCTTCAGGGGTTAATTGCCCGAGTGTTAAGGTCTGAATTAGAGCGTCCATCTTACTGTGCTCTTTGTTTGTCTTCTAGTGCACCCCTCATTTTCCGCTTCGTCAGGAGTGGCCCCCATCACCGTCTCCATACTGGAGGGGCATTCGGTCAGCCTGACGTGTGACTGCAGCGGGCTTCCTGCCCCCACCCTGACGTGGAGCAAGGATGGTAACTGCACCTTTATGTTTAGTGTTGGGGATTGGAAGGGGGGTGAGGGGAGGGGCCAGCAGCAGAGCCTTTAGCCTTGACACAGTCCACACTGAAATCAGAAGGTGTAGACACACTCTGTTGCTAACCTTTCCAGGTACACAGATGCTTTACCCATCCCCGTCTCCCCTAGCTCCCGCTCCCTCAGATAGCCCGCCCCCCACTTTGGGCCCAACCCGTCCTGTGCCTGTCCGTCAGACGGGAATCTGGGCTCTGATTGGCCTTGGGCTGAGCTGCTGTTCCAAGTTTGGGTGGTCCCATTGGGCCAGCCTTCCTTTGCTCATTGTGATCATGTTGTGTGCTCATCCTGCTGAAGGCAGTGCAGGAATCTGGCCCATGCGGAGCTCTATAATAATAATAATAATAGTCACATTTATAAAGCGCAATGGTGACACTATGTCCAGTGTGTCCCGCGCTGCGTTAACGTTGCCCATGGTGACCTGACCTGAGGGTCCCGCAGCCTGCGGGGTCTCTTTAGGGGTTTTATATGATTGGACTGAGCTTGCAGATATGCTTCCTGTTTTTAGGTGTGACCCGTGCACCCCAGAGTAGGGCAGTGGCTCTGCCTCCTGCAGTGCGATTCATCACTTGGTTGTGGGAAGCACCGGGCAGTGCCGGGCACTGCTGGGCACAGCCCTTTAAAGCTTGTCTTTACACCTGTGCCTGGTTTGCAAGGCCTTGTGTCGATGTCACTGCACTTCAGTGTGGGTTGTTGGTCGCATATGTGGTTGTGGACTGAGTTCTTCACTTCTCCACCTCGGCAGGTGTGCGTCTTCAAGGCACTGGGAGGCACAGCTTTTCAGCCGCAGGAGGTCGAGTGCTTCAGCTTCAAGGCGCTCTGGCGTCTGACGAGGGGTCCTACGCCTGCGAGTGTGCCAACACTGTGGGCAGCAGCATAAAGGAGCAGCGCTTGGAGGTGCTCGGTGAGTCCTGGCGCTCGCGCACCCGATGGATCTAATGTGTGGTGCAGGGCAAGTGGTTAGGGTCTCCAGTCTGTTTAACTTCTCCTGTCAAGTTCCTGTCCTGTGTCTCAGATAGCCCTAAAGCTGCCAATAATCTCTGCTCCCTCATTGCTTCTCTTAGTGCATGACCCTTTCTCCTGATTTATGTAAATGTGAAGACATTCCTCAGGTAGCCTCCCACTTCTCTGCGCTAGATGAACAGTCGGCCAATGAGAATAAGATTTACCCAGAGTTAGCTGCAAATAAATTGTGCACCCAACATGAACCGCTATTGAAACCTTTGTTGTTGAATAATGAACATGTGAGTCTCACATGTTGCACTAAGGCTGTTTGTAGCAATGAATGAACACATAGCTGTATATTTGCATTGAATTCCTGAGTTTGCACTAATGTGTGACAGAGTTTGCATGGTTCTGTGGGTCGAAGCGACCCATGGCAACCGTGCTGCGTCTCAGATCTGATTTGAGAAACCCAAGCTCAGCCTCTGTCTATTACCACAGTAGTCACACCATGTCTTATTTTCTCCTTTTGGGACCTGCAGCGGTGCCAAAAATACTAGGCAGTTCTGAGGCCATCACCAGGACTTCAGTGCGGAGAGGTGACCTGGTCACCATGGAGTGCATGGCCATAGGGCGGCCACCACCCCTGGTGACGTGGCTCAAAGATGGTCACTCCGTGGGCAGTGCACAGGCGATCACCGTGGACAACCAAGGACAACAGCTGCGTATCCATAGGGTTCAGCCCTCACATGGTGGGCGCTACACCTGCCTCGCTGTGAACGCTATGGGACAGGCGGAACGGAAGTTTGAGGTCATCGTACAGGGTGAGGAGTTGGCCAATGTCAGCAGAGAGGGTGACAGTGGGGAGCAGGGGCATGGGGTGTGGTAAAGGAGCTTCCAGTGTGGTGGTTGAGACCAGAATTGAGTGAGGCCCCATGAAAATGTATGAGGTCAATGACAGAAAATGAGTGACAGTGAGATGAGCGTGAGTGAGATCCCTCCAAAATAGAAGAGGCTGACACGTATTTTTCTCCTGTACAGATGCCGCCCTGAGTGTGAAGGTTATGTCCCAGGTGCGGAGTGGAATCTTTGCACTCGGGCGGAGACTCTGCCTTGAGTGTGGATATTCCACCCCAAGTGTGGGACCTCCGCCCGAGTGCGGATATAAAGATACTGCTCATCACTTACCTTTGTGAATACCAAAAGTCATACAGTTAGACGTCTAGGTTTACCTTTGTGAATTGGGCCCTCTTTTGGTCTGTCTCCGTCACAGAGGAAACCTCAGATCTCAGGTGTAACTTGAACCATCTCCCTTTTCTCATAGTTCCACCTGAGCTCTCTAGGACCGTGGGGCCAGCGGTGAATGTCTCTGCGCCTCTTCATGGTGCCCTGACCTTCACTTGTGAAGCTTCAGGGAGTCCACCCCCAATCGTCAGCTGGTTCCACAGAGGGGTCCCTCTTGTCTCCGGAGATCGTGTTCGCCTCCTCTCAGGTGAGTGGGCACTTCTTCTCACAAAGCAAGAGCTGTTGTCTGATGTCAAGTGTGAGAAGTTGGGCCAAACTCTTTTTTACTGCTTCCACCCATCCATTCATCCATCTATGATTACAAGTACCAGAAGGCAAACTAGTATGAACATTTGTCACCTGACAGTAGATATGAAACTAAAGAGACTAGTGCAGGGCACAACATTTGGTTGAGGGTGGCCGTACACTGGATTTGAGGCGGAAAGTCTTTTGTATCACAGAGCAGGCAGCGCTAGACTTTGCTATGTCAGCTTGAGGTGTCTGTCACTACTAGAAACCAGTGAAACACAAGACAATGTTTAGTAAAGTACAGCAAAAAATGGCCACTCCCAGATGAAGAGCAGTAAAGGAGGGTGAGAGGGAACTTGGGCAGGAGGGAATGAAGGAATGACATGATATGCATGACTTATCAACACATAGAGGGGCAGGGAGTAATCGAGGTGCAGCCTACGTGCGCCCTAGTACTATCAAAAGATACAGAAGATGCTGTTCTTGTTACACGCCGCACCACCAGTGTACCCAGGCGAAGTGAAGGTCGTGGAAATATTTATATTTTGGAGCAAGAGCCCTCACCCACCAAGCAAGGTGGCAAGCTTCATCATCAGGAGCTGTCCTACTCAGCTGTACGGTGGCGGCTTGATTAAAGGTCTGGGGATGGCCTATAGAAACATTGGGACATTTGTGCATGGCCTGTAGAAGGCTGGTGCAGAAACCTGCACTGGCCTGTAAGAAAACCGATGAATTTGGTGGAGAATCAAAGATTGTCTGTTGCTACTGGTGGTGCCTGCGAATGACTGAAGCGCCCTGACGCCTCTTCTGCACTGTTTCTCCCACCCCCAGGAGGCCACGTCCTGAAGCTGACGCACCTACAGGACCAGGACGGTGGTACTTACTCTTGCGTGGCCACCAACTCTGCGGGTGAGGCGGGGAGGAACTTCACGGTGGACATCCTGGGTAAGAGCAGTCACTGTGCCAGTTCCAGTTGCCTAGTTACAAACAGTTTCTGTCTGACCCTTTTTATGCATTTGAGTTTCTGTACATTCGAGTGAGTGTGTCAAGCAGCAGAGACACAAAACAGGTTCCATTGGGTAAATTAAATGGCGACTGCAAGCAATGGCTGCCACCAGATGCCAACCCCCACCTCCAAAGTGTAACTGTCACCCATGTAGAGTGACTTCACAGACATACATAGAACAGTGAGTGAGACCTCTGCGGTCAAGGCTGATGCTCTTCTGACACCTCCAAGGGACAGGCTCAGCCTGAGAAGGCTGATTGTGAATCTGTGATAGGCGAGAGTCATGCAAGAAATGCCAGCAAATGGATGAATAGTTTTAGCAACTGGACAGACATGTTTGAGGGACAACAGCCTGAGCTGTAAATTACTGGGATGATGGAAAAGAGGGGGGGTCAGACCCATGTAGAATTGAAGCCCCACTAGACGTGTATCCCCAGCTCTCTGTGTCTACCGGCATTGCAAAAAGCTCAGTTCTTTTGCCTGATTTCTTTAATACATTAGCACAACCCCTGGTATTTCTGATTAGGGATTGGGGATTTGGGGTCTATTTTTATTCTTATGCTCACATCACTCAGTTGTTTTTTCGTCTGACTGGGTCTAGTTCAAACCCCTATTATTAAATAAACAAATGGAAAACTATGACATGGAGGGATAATATTTGGCTTCAGATCAAGCTGAGCAGGAGTCTTGATAGTGGTAGAGGTTCCTAGTGCCCATTTACTGGTGTACACGGGGCTTGTCTGGCAGACCGCCTTCCGCCGTCCTGCGGAGGCATGCTAACGACTCCCAGAAAAGAACACAACAGGGACCTGCATGGGGGAGAAGTGTTACCTCCATCCTGCAGAAAGCCACACTGGTGTTAGCCCAAAAGGCGAGCTTCAAAGTAGAAGAAAAAACTTTGGATATCTCCAATACCCTTCTCTGTCTCAACCTATACCTCTCTCAATATATCCTCTACCTCCATTCTCTCATTCACCACTACTATGATCTCCAAAATAACCCTTTCTATTCTCTTCCTCTTCCTTCCCGCCTTGGCTCTCCCTTCTCAAACAACCCTTCCTAAATTCTTCCCTCATGTATCCTTCCTTTGACCCTTCCCAAACCTAATTTTACTACTACGATCTCCCAGCAACCCTTTCTACATTCTTCATTCATGGATCCCGCCCTTGACTTGCCCCAAACCAAATGTTACCACTATGACCTCCCCAACCCCTTTCTGGACACTTCCGTCCTCCATCTCTCTTTGACTTACCCCAAACCTAATCTCCCAAACAACCTTGCTAAATTCTTCCTTCAAGGGTCCCTTCTTTGACTCACCCAAGCCTCATTTTACTACTACGATCTCCCTAATCTCTTTCTAGACTCTCCCCTCCTCCATCTCCCCTTTTGCTCATTCCAAACCTCATCTTACTACTATGACCTCCCAAATAACATTTTCTCGACACTTCCCTCTCTATCCCTCTTTTATCCTATTCAATCCAACTGACAGACCGGTCACATTAACTCATATTACCCTATACTAATCCAAAGCTAATCCGTTTGGGTTCTGGAGTAGCATGCTAATCGCCCGAAAATCGCTTTTATGCCTCGTCAGGGATAGTATGCAAACAAAACAGGTGATGGACCGGATGTGGATCAATGTCACACATTCACCCCAGTCCAAAGATCTGGGCCAAAATCCATCGTTTTTTTTTCCGTCAGGGATAGTAAGCACTATATAAATACAAATAGCAGCCCGCCTGCCTGGGGCAGAAAGGGGCTGGGAGCAGTACACCCGCTCCCGCCCCGACCCCATCCCGCACCGACTCCCTCCCGCCCCCTCCCGCCCAGACTCACTCGCGCCCCCCCTCCCGCCCAGACTCACTCGCGCCCCCCTCCTGCCCAGACACAATTGCGCCACCCTCCCGCCCAGACTCACTCGCGCCCCCCTGGTATACGGCTGCTTTATCGAACCTGCCAAGAGAATGCTCCACCACATGGCAAGATACACTGCACAATCCCTCCCGCCCAGACTCACTCGCGCCCCCCTCCCGCCCCAACATTTTCATTTACTGCTGCCTCCTTACCTGTGCCGCCTCCTCACTGCACAGCCGCGCTCGTCACTGCACCGCCCTCCTCCTTGTCGTCATCACGCACGTCGCGTTGGGCCCAGCGCTAGGTCCCGGCCGGCGCTACTTTCAGGGGACTAATTTGTTTTGTAGATTAATTTTTTTATTTTGCTTTTTTAAAAAATTTATATAGCCTATGTCCATCTACACACCCTGACATTTTCAAAGATGTATCGGGTGTGTAGATTGGCGCTGTGGTTTCCGAGATTACCTTGCCAAAGGGTGCAAGTTCTCTCTTTATAATAGTAGTATAGATTACAATTGTAACCCTGAGGAATAACTTGTTTTTATTTCTCTCCTAATACTTCGATTTTACCAGCTCTAAGCACATTATATAATATCTGCTACTATTACGAAATAGGTAATGTGAACATACTCAATGTATTGACTTCAGAAAGATGAAAGACTGAGGTGGCCCTGCCATATATAAAGTTGTGTACTGCAGATCACACAGACGTCATTGACGATTGGTTAACTTGCTGAGATGTACTACCATCTAAATGCAATAACTGTACGGCAACTCTCTATCAACTATTAACTTGTAATAGAATTAGGAACTTGAAGTCACCTAACAGTCGTGTGACGAACCTTACTGCTCGAGTGCGATTTTAAAAATACCTTTCAGAATTTTCCATAATTAAATGTTAGATCGTAGGCAATTCTATTTTTATACTGTGCCACACCCAAAAGTGTGTTGCGTTTGACAGGCTCTTTGCACCGAGTTGTTCTACGGATAGGAGTGATTTCTGCCTGAAGGTTGCCGTTCCCAGGCCAGTGTTTAAAGAGAGATGCTATGATCAGAGATGCTGCTTCAGAAGGCTGCTTAGGTACCAGTATCCTGCTCTCGTCCGTGACGTCATCGCCCCACCGCTGGTTTCAGAGTCGTGGCTAAGGCTTGCCCTACAGTACAGTTGCCCTACAGAGGGGCAGGTTCATGGGGCAGGTAAGGATCACACAAGTGATCTGTGGGCACCGGATGGTAAACTGTGACCTGGTTTAGAAAACCCTGCTCAGGCCTTGTGGCTGCGGGGACAGAAGAGGTCCCTTCTGTACAGACAGTGACCCCAGATAAACATTGGCTGTGCCCACTTCCCTTTCTTGCACTTCTGGAGGGACGGCTCTTCCTGCAGGCGGTGGAGGGGCGGCTATTCCTGCAGGCAGTGGAGGGGTGTCTGTTCCTGCAGGCGGTGGAGAGACGGCTCTTCCTGCAGGCGGTGGAGGGGTGGCTGTTCCTGCAGGCGGTGGAGGGGCGGCTGTTCCTGCAGGCGGTGGAGGGGTGTCTGTTCCTGCAGGCGGTGGAGGGACGGCTGTTCCTGCAGGCGGTGGAGAGGCGGCTATTCCTGCAGGCAGTGGAGGGGTGTCTGTTCCTGCAGGCGGTGGAGAGATGGCTCTTCCTGCAGGCGGAGGAGGGGTGGCTGTTCCTGCAGGCGGTGGAGGGGCGGCTCTTCCTGCAGGCGGTGGAGGGGTGTCTGTTCCTGCAGGCGGTGGAGGGACGGCTGTTCCTGCAGGCGGTGGAGAGGCGGCTATTCCTGCAGGTAGTGGAGGGGTGTCTGTTCCTGCAGGCGGTGGAGAGCCGGCTCTTCCTGCAGGCGGTGGAGGGGTGGCTGTTCCTGCAGGCGGTGGAGGGGCGGCTGTTCCTGCAGGCGGCGGAGGGGTGTCTGTTCCTGCAGGCGGTGGAGGGATGGCTCTTCCTGCAGGTGGTGGAGGGATGGCTCTTCCTGCAGGTGGTGGAGAGGCGGCTATTCCTGCAGGTAGTGGAGGGGTGTCTGTTCCTGCAGGCGGTGGAGAGCCGGCTCTTCCTGCAGGCGGTGGAGGGGTGGCTGTTCCTGCAGGCGGTGGAGGGGCGGCTGTTCCTGCAGGCGGCGGAGGGGTGTCTGTTCCTGCAGGCGGTGGAGGGATGGCTCTTCCTGCAGGTGGTGGAGGGATGGCTCTTCCTGCAGGCGGTGGAGGGGTGGCTGTTCCTGCAGGCGGTGGAGGGGTGGCTGTTCCTGCAGGCGGTGGAGGGACGGCTCTTCCTGCAGGCTGTGGAGGGGTGACTGTTCCTGCAGGCGGTGGAGGGGCGGCTCTTCCTGCAGGCGGTGGAGGGACGGCTCTTCCTGCAGGTGGTGGAGGGGCAGCTCTTCCTGCAGGCGGTGGAGGGGCGTCTCTTCCTGCAGGCGGTGGAGGGGTGGCTCTTCCTGCAGGCGGTGGAGGGGCGGCTCTTCCTGCAGGCGGTGGAGGGGCGGCTCTTCCTGCAGGCAGTGGAGGGGCGGCTCTTCCTGCAGGCGGTGGAGGGACGGCTCTTCCTGCAGGTGGTGGAGGGGCGGCTCTTCCTGCAGGCGGTGGAGGGGCGGCTCTTCCTGCAGGCAGTGCAGGGGCGGCTCTTCCTGCAGGCGGTGGAGGGGCGGCTCTTCCTGCAGGCGGACCTTCGGTGCTTTGACTTCATTTGGTGTTTTACCTGCTTGAGTGAGTGTCTGTATCTCATGCTCTTTATTTCACTTTTAGTCCCTCCCGAAATTGAGAAGGAAAACGAGGAAGAAGTCCAGAGAGTGCCCGAGGGTCAGACTGTGCGCTGGACATGTGCAGCCACAGGTGAGCTGCAACCATGACTGTAGTAACAACTGTAGTGTACCGGGGAGTGGCCATTCTAAGACTGCAATGTGCCGGGGAGTGGCTGTTGTAAGACTGTATTGTGCCGGAGAGTGGCTGTTGTAAGACTGTAGTGTGGCAGAGAGGGGCTGTTCCTAGATTGCAGTGTGCCGGAGAGAGTGGCTGTTCCAAGACTGTAGTGTGCTGGGAGTGGCTGTTCTAAGACTGTAGTGTGCCTGGGAGTGGTTTTTCAAAGACTGTAGTGTGCCGGGGAGTGGCTGTTCTAAGACTGTAGTTTGCCGGGAGTGGCTTTTCGAAGACTGTAGTTTGCCGGGGAGTGGCTTTTCAAAGACTGTAGTGTGCCGGGGAGTGGCTGTTCTAAGACTGTAGTGTGCCTGGGAGTGGTTTTTCAAAGACTGTAGTGTGCCGAGGAGTGGCTGTTCCAAGACTGTAGTGTGCCGGGGAGTGGCTGTTCTAAGACTGTAGTTTGCCGGGGAGTGGCTTTTCGAAGACTGTAGTTTGCCAGGGAGTGGCTGTTCTAAGACTGTAATGTGCTGGGGAGTGGCTTATCTTAGACTGTAGTGTGTTGGGGAGTGGCTGTTCTAAGACTGTAGTGTGCCGGGGAGTGGCTGTTTTATGACTGTAGTGTGCTGGAGAGCGTGGCTGTTCCAAGACTGCTGTGTGCTGGGGAGTGGCTTATCTTAGACTGTAGTGTGCTGTGGAGTGGCTTTTCAAAGACTGTAGTGTGCCAGGGAGTGGCTGTTCTAAGACTGTAGTTTGCCGGGGAGTGGCTGTTCTAAGACTGTAGTGTGCCTGGGAGTGGCTTTTCGAAGACTGTAGTGTGCTGGGGAGTGGCTGTTGTAAGACTGTATTGTGCCGGAGAGTGGTTGTTGTAAGACTGTAGTGTGGCAGAGAGGGGCTGTTCCTAGATTGCAGTGTGCATGGGAGTGGCTGTTCTAAGACTGTAGTGTGCCGGGGACTCGCTGTTCAAAGACTGTAGTGTGCCTGGGAGTGGCTGTTCTAAGACTGTAGTGTGCTGGGAGTGGCTGTTCTAAGACTGCAGTGTGCTTGGGAGTGGCTGTTCTAAGACTGTAGTGTGCTGGGGAGTGGCTGTTCTAAGACTGTAGTGTGCTTCTGAGTGGCTGTTGTAAGACTGTAGTGTGCTTCTGAGTGGCTGTTGTAAGACTGTAGTGTGCCGGGGAGTGGCTGTTCTAAGACTGTAGTGTGCTGGGAAGTGGCTGTTCTAAGACTGTAGTTTGCCAGGTAGTGGCTGTTCCAAGACTGTAGTGTGCCGGGGACTGGCTGTTCCAAGACTGTAGTGTGCCGGGGAGTGGCTGTTGTAAGACTGTAGTTTGCCAGGGAGTGGCTCTTCTAAGACTGTAGTGTGCCTGGGAGTGGCTTTTCGAAGACTGTAGTATGCCTGGGAGTGGCTTTTCGAAGGCTGTAGTGTGCTGGGGAGTGGCTTTTCTAAGACCGTAGTGTGCTGGGGAGTGGCTGTTCTAAGACTGTAGTGTGCTGTGGAGTGGCTGTTCTAAGACTCTAGTGTGCCGGGGAGTGGCTGTTGTAAGACTGTAGTGTGTTGAGGAGTGGCTATTCTTAGACTGTAGTGTGCCGCGGAGTGGCTGTTGTAAGACTGTAGTGTGCCGAGGAGTGGCTGTTCCACTACTGTAGTGTGCCAGGAAATGGCTGTTCTAAGACTGTAGTGTGCCGGGTAGTGGCTGTTCTAAGACTGTAGTGCGCCATTTAGTGGCTGTTCTAAGACTGTAGTGTGCCATGGAGTGGCTGTTCTACTACTGTAGTGTGCTGGTGAGTGGCCATTTTAAGACTGTAGTGTGCCAGGGAGTGGCTGTTCTAAGACTGTAGTGTGCTTCTGAGTGGCTGTCCTACAAACGACCAATCATGACTGGTATCTTTTGGCTCCTTCATCAATCCTCACAGGCGGCTGAATCTGATTGGATCCATTGCCAGTCCCCACTGGCTCGCCTCCCCTCCCTTATCCTCCCTCACAGTGACTTCCTATTAAGCCCCTTTTCCTCTCTGCAAATGTGTCCATCCCTTTCCCAAAGTTCTTCAGGCCCAGGTCGGGCCCTGGACCGCTTCTTCACCACCTTGAAGCTGCCGAATCACAGCCAGGAAAGCGCCAGCCAATCACAAGCTCTCCTCTGTTTTGAACAGGTAACCCAAGGCCGAAGGTCACCTGGCTGAGGGACGGCCAGCCCCTGTCGCGTGGAGATGGCTTCCAATTGTCCGCTGATGGGTCAACCTTGCAGATTGAAAAGGTCACCGCGTCCAACTCCGGCCACTACTCATGCGTGGTCTCCAACTCCCTGGCGGAGAAAGCCAGGCATTTCCTGCTGACAGTGCTTGGTGAGTGAAGGTGACGGGGAGGCTCGATGAGTCTGAGGGTTGTGAGGGCCGCGAGGAGTTAGGAATGTGGTGAGTGAGGGGAGGTCCATGGGTGATGTAGGGTGACGTAGATAAAGGAGAGGTGGAAGGTGAGAGAGTGAGGTATGTTCGAGGGAGGAGGGACGTAACACTTTTAAAGTGGGTGGGCTAAGAGGTAAATGAGGCTGATGGAATTTGGCCACTGGAGAGCTGAGGCATGAGGGGGAAGAGTGCATTGAGGTATGTGACATCAATAAGGTACAGAAAGGCATTAAAGTGGGTAGGACTGGAGAGGATAATGAGGGCGATGAGAGGTATGAGGTACAGGAGGTCAGTGAGGTACATGAGAGCGATGAGGTATGAAGAGGCTGCACGGTGGACAGGAATCATGGGGTAAATTAGGGCGTGGAAGATGAAGAGGTGAGTGAATGCAGCCGGTAAGTGGGGTCCATTAGTCTTCAGTCTCTACAGGCCTTTTCCAAACAAGATGTAAGGTGGAGGTGAAGTCAATGCTTACCTTGCCCAGTTTTGCAGCGTGAATCTTTCTGGATTCATTACGCTGTGCATTATTCCGCGATCTAGTGGTTGGGTCCGAAATTGTAGTATTTTTTCTGTTTTTTTTGTTTGTTTTTGTAGCCGAGGTGGGTGTCGACGTCCCACCATTTGGTATCCTTCCTGTGACGTCGACACGCTTCCTGCAGAAGCTCCCACCTTTGGGTGCCATCTTCAGATTCTTTTTTCCGCCGTTGGGTCTGGATCGTCACCGAGAGGTTCCAGAGTTTTTGGAGAAAAGGAGAAGAAAAAGACAGAAAACCACCCAAAGAATTGGAGAATACATCTCCCAATCAATACCACTGAACCGGGATGACGAAGAAGGAGGAGAATATCAAAAACGTTGACGTCCAACGGAGAATGCGCTTACGCGGGACCCCCTGAGCGCAGTAATGGACAAAACACCCTTTAAATTCTTCCGTAATTGCCAGCACAAATACGCACAGAAGGACCAGCATCCGGTTTGCAACCTCTGTCTGCCGGTCGACCACGAGAGCAAGGATTGAAATGCCTGCTCGGCTTTTACCCAGAAGACACTCAGGATAAAAGAAAGACAGAGGCGAGCCAACTACAACATGCAAGGCCAAGGTCAACCTCCGTCGTTCCGGGACTTGGGCCTCTCCTGTGGGGAAGAGGACAACATCGCCGAGGGACCAGATGACTACAAAGTCGTAGAGACCGATATGAAAACCACAAAGGTAGTAAGAGAGACGTCAACCACTAAGACCCTGACAGACTCTAGAAAATCAGAGTCAGACTCTCGAAAAACAGAGTCAAAGTCCTCGAAAGGAGCACTGGCGCTGAAAACTTCGACGGACACAGCTGCATCCACGGACAAACAGCCCAGCAGATCCTTCGAAAAGGATTCTCAGTCGGCGAAAACCCAAGACAAGCCTAGCTCGTCGAAGCACGTCCCCGAAAAGGCGCCCTCCACGCCGAAGGAAAAGAACCTGAAGGCAACTTCGACGTCGACATAGAAGATCGACCAAAACCCTCGACTGCGAAAAGGCCGCCGAGATGGAGAGAAAAAAGGAAGGCTCGAGGCCGAAATGGACAGTATCCTGCAAAGGATAAAGGAATTAGACAACAGATGAAAAGGTTCACTATCCCGTCGAAGCCGACGACGATCATCGAGGTCGAGGACGAAGAGGAGTTAGATGCCGAAGAGCCGCTGAAAACTCCAGAGCCCCAGGAACACCAAGAGGAAGAGGGCCTATACTATTATGAGGGAGAAGGCGAGGAAGACCAGCAAACAAGTTTGGGGTCGGCATCCTCGGTGGCGCAGGACCTGGGTTGGCAGGACCTCGACGCCGAAAGCCCGGAAGAGCCCGTAGAAACCTATTCTTCGAGGCCTTTGCCACCAGATGACATTGGTATCTACAAAATGGTCATCAGAAATGCGACAGCAGCATATGGGGTGACACTGGAGGAAGAGAAACCAAAAGCCTGCTTCCTCTTAGAGACCCTGCTCCCTACTCAAACTAGGAGTCAATTCTTCCCTATGCTTCCAAGTGTCCTGGACCAGGGTAGGGAAAATTTCAAGAAACCATCAAGCTACAGGTCTTCCACACCTAGGACAGAGAAGAAGTATAAACATTCCACTAAAGACCCACCATACATCCATGGATCCGTCACGGCTGACTCCATCATTGCAGCAACAGCCAGAAAGAGGGCCAACATTCCAAGAAACTCAGGCCCACCTCCAGACAAGGAAAATAAGAGGATAGACCTCACTGGAAGGAAGATAGAGAGGAATGCAGAAATCCACTGGCGCATTGCCAACTCTAATGCCCTACTCAACAGGCATACATACCAGCATTGGGAGGAGGACGGGCAGCTGCTCAAACACCTCCCTGAGCAATACCTACAGAGAGCAACACACATGGTGGAAAAAGGCAAGAACATGGTGAACTCATGCCTCAAATCATCCCTGGATGCGGCAGACACATCCAGCAGGCTCATGATGATTGGGGTAACAGAAAGACGGCATGCCTGGCTGAGAATCTCAGGTTTCAAGCCGGAAGCCCAGAATAATATTCTGAAAACACCCTTCAATGGAGAAACACTGTACGGAGCACCAGTAGATGAGAAACTGACGCAGCTCAAGAAGGAAAATGAAACTGCAAGGTCCATGGGGGCGTTGCAGTTCAGAGGAATGAAAAGGGGTACCCCGACAAAGAGATTAAAAAGAAGGGGCGAAAACCGTCAGGAACCGTCACATCAGACATTCCAGCAGAACTATCAGGGCAACAACCAAGCGCAGCAGGGTCAGCAGCAGAAAACCTGGCAATACCAGCCCAGGGGCCAGTCCTTTCGCGGGAGGGCGAATGTTCGAGGACAAACAAGAAGTGACTCCATTCCACCAAACGTACCCACCCACACAACACCTGTAGGGGAGGGGCACAACAAAATAAGCAAAAAAGTTTTACACGCACTCAAATCAGGGATTAACGAACATGTAAGACCAGTAGGAGGCAGACTTAAACACTTCTTCCAGGAGTGGAAGAACATAACAGACAAATGGATACTGAACTTCATACAGTTCAGATACTGTATAGAACTGGCAAAGAAGCCTCCAAACAGGAATCCAAAATGAAAGGCGCGCTCAGCAAAAGAACTTGCGCAACTCCAACAGGAAGCACAAGAACTCCTTCACAAGGAGGCGATGGAAACAGTACCGTTCAAAGAAAGAAACAAGGGTGTGTACTCAAACTAATTCCTCGTACCAAAGGTGGACGAAACGTTAAGACCCATCCTGGATCTACGGTTCCTTAACTCCTTGGACGCTCATGACGAGCTCAGCTCGTCATGATGTACACCTCCATACACTCATGACGAGCTGAGCTCGTCATGAACAATGGGAATAAATCAAAGCCAGCACCGGAGGGGAATACCATCAGCATTGATGGTGTTAACAAATACATAAAGACTCAAAAGTTCAAGATGACATCCCTACAAGAGGTTATTCCTCAGATAAGGGACGGAGACTTTATGCCCACCATAGACCTCAAAGATGCCGACCTACACATCCCCATGAACAGTCAACACAAACATCTACTGAGATTTGCCATTGACAAAGCGCACTACCAGTCCACAGCCCTGGCCTTCGGACTAACACCAAGGGCATTCACCAAATGCCTTGCAGCGGTAGCAGTGCACCTACGGAAGGAAGGGATTCATGTATACCCCTACCTCGACGAAAGGCTAATAAAGGCAAGCTCCTTCAAACAATGCCAACTACATGCACAGCAGGTCACACAGACGCTGACAGAACTGGGATTCTCAATACACTGGGGGAAACCCTCAATGGAACCAGAACAGGGGAAGATCTTCCTAGGCGCACAGATCGACACCATACAGAGCAAGGTGTTCCCCAGCGACAAGGGAACACTTGCACTACTGCAGGAGACACGTCAATACCAGAAGGGACGAGCTCTGACAGTGAGGACAGCGAGCAAGATCATGGGGATGATGGCGTCCTGCATACACCTGGTCCCCAATATACGGCACCACCTGAGACCATTCCAGGAATGGCTACAACAACAATGGTAACAAGTTACACGAAGTTGGGGAGTACTAGTGGTTGTAACGCACTCAGTGCAAGAGGAGATAGTGTGGTGGAACAAGGAGAACATAACAAGGGGAAAGCCTTTAACACCACCAAACCCAACTGTGACCATCAACACAGATGCATCCCAGAAGGGATGGGGAGCACACATGAACCAGCTCAAGGTGAGGGGTCTGTGGACTCCAGCAGATGCGATCAGGCACATCAACTACCTGGAACTAAAGACCGTATTCCTTGCCCTAAAAGCCTTCCAGAAACAACTGTACAACCAGAGAGTGTTGATACAAACCGACAACACAACAATGATGTTCTACATCAACAAACAGGGAGGAACACAATCAGTTGAACTATCCAACCTAGCGCAGGAGAAATGGTGATGGGCCGTCCCACTAGAAATAGACCTCCTGGCAATACACCTACCAGGAAAGGAAACCGTGGAGGCAGAGAGGCTCAGCAGACAGACATCAGCATCCCATGAGTGGGAACTCAATGCACAGGAAACACAAAAGTTATTCAAGAAGTGGGGGACTCCGACAATAGACCTATTTGCAACACACCAGAATGCAAAATGCCAATACTTCGCATCCAGGCAACCAGGGAAACAATCCCAAGGGAATGCCCTATGGATAAGCTGGTCGAAAACATTTTCCTGCGCTCTTCCCCCCGATACCACTGATACACAGGGTACTCAGCAAATGCAGAACCAGCAACATGACGCTGATTCTGGTGGCGCCACAGTGGGCCAGGCAGTCATGGTTCTCACAAATAGTGGATATGGCGCAGGGATCACTTCACAAGTTTGAAAAGACTTGCTCTCCATGCAAAACGGAGAGGTACTTCACCCAGAGCCAGAGAACCTCAGGCTAGCTGCATGGCTCCTGAAGACGTAGAGTGTGCACACCTGAAACTCCCAGAGAGCACACTGCCGGTGCTACGAGAGGCAAGGAGGCCGACCACACGGAGGTGCTATGTGGCAAAATGGAAAAGATTCACACAATGGTGCATCAGGAAAAACTACACAAGAAGATGATGAAGGAATCAACGGTGCTAAAATATTTAACACACCTGCTAAAAACAAACCTAAGCTCTACCTTGCTGAGAGTGCACCTAGCAGCGATAGTATCCTACACAAGAGGAGAGACAGGAAAGAGATTCTTTACATTCCAAGTAGTAAAGAGATTCCTGGAAGGGGCTAAAAGGATCGCACCACCTAAGAGGATGCCGCCACCGGCATGGAACCTTAATTTACTCCTAACAGAGCTTATTAAGGCGCCTATTGAACCTATCCATAAAGCCTCACTACAAATGCTCACAATGAAGACAGCCTTTCTTGTAACAATCACCTCGCTACGCAGGGTAAGCGAGCTGCAAGCACTGACGCTACAGGAACTCTACATTCAAATACACAACGACAGGGTGGTAATGAGAACGGACCCACACTTTTTGCCAAAGGTGGTCTCAAGGTTTCACATGAACCAAACAATACAGATACCAAGCTTCTTTCAGAAACCATCCACAAGTGCAGAGCGGGCACTGCACACTCTAGACGCTAGAAGGGCAGTAATGCATTACATAGAAAGAACTAAGGAACACAGGAAAACAAAGCAGTTCTTTATGTCCTTCGCAAGCAGTTTCCTGGGAAGACCAGTAACAAAAGGGCACCATTGCAGGATGGATCGCACAAACTATACAATTTTGCCACAAACAGGCAGGTCAAGAACTAACAGAGGGGGCACAAGCCCACTCTACAAGGAAGAAGGGAGTAACAATAGCCTTCCTGGTTAACACACCCATTCAAGACTTATGCCTGGCAGCAACATGGGCTTCAGTGCACGCGTTCACTAAGCACTACTGCGTGGATGTTCAAATGAACAAGGAAGCACAAGTAGGACAGAGTGCTTCAACATATATTCAACAATCAACGCTCATCTTCCACCCAGCCGCCACAAACATAACAAACCACTACAACGTCTATGCACAGCATAGTGAATCCAGAAAGATTCACGCTGCAAAACGAATAGTTTCTTACCTGTCGGTGTTGTTTTGCAGCTTGAAGATCTTTCTGGATTCACTAACGAACCCACCCACCTCCGCCAGAAAGATCAGGCAGGAGGAGGAGAGAATACAAAGACAATATACATTCAGACTCTTTAAAGAGACAAATCTGGAGTTCCTTTAAATTAAGAAAGAACTTGAAAAGATTGGAAACGGATGAACAAACATGACACAAAAACAAGAAAAAAAGAATCAGAAGATGGCGCCCAAAGCGTGCCGACGTCACAGGAAGGACACCAAATGGTGGGACGTCGACGCCCACCTGGGCTACAAAAAAAAAAAATGCTACGATTCCGGACCCAACCACTAGACCACGGAATAATGCACAGCATAGTGAATCCAGAAAGATCTTTAAGCTGCAAAACAACACCGACAGGTGAGAAACTAATCGTTTGGTCCACACCAGAGCTTTCACACTCAGTTTCCTTGTCCAGTTTTGTCTGCCTCAAGCTTTCACTCACACATTCCTTGTCCAGTTTGGTGCACAACAGCTTTCAAGCACAGTTTCCGTGTCCAGTTTGGTCCACGCCAGAGCTTTCATGCAGTTTTCTTGTCCAGTTTGGTCCACACCAGAGCTTTATGCATAGTTTCCTTGTCCAGTTTGGTCCACGCCAGAGCTTTCATGCACAGTTTTCTTGTCCAGTTTGGTGCACAACAGCTTTCAAGCACAGTTTCCTTGTCCAGTTTGGTCCACGCCAGAGCTTTCACTCACACATTCCTTGTCCAGTTTGGTCCACGCCAGAGCTTTCACGCACAGTTTTCTTGTCCAGTTTGGTCAACCCCAGTGCTTTCTTGCACAGTTTCCTTGTCCAGTTTGGTCCACGCCAGAGCTTTCACTCACACATTCCTTGTCCAGTTTGGTCCACGCCAGAGCTTTCACGCACAGTTTTCTTGTCCAGTTTGGTCAACCCCAGTGCTTTCTTGCACAGTTTCCTTGTCCAGTTTGGTCCACGCCAGAGCTTTCTTGCACAGTTTTCTTGTCCAGTTTGGTCAACCCCAGTGCTTTCTTGCACAGTTTTCTTGTCCAGTTTGGTCAACCCCAGTGCTTTCTTGCACAGTTTCCTTGTCCAGTTTGATCCACGCCAGAGCTTTCATGCACAGTTTTCTTGTCCAGTTTGGTCCACGCCAGAGCTTTCATGCATAGTTTCCTTGTCCAGTTTGGTCCACGCCAGAGCTTTTACTCACACATTCCTTGTCCAGTTTGGTCCACGCCAGAGCTTTCACTCACACATTCCTTGTCCAGTTTGGTCAACCCCAGTGCTTTCTTGCACAGTTTCCTTGTCCAGTTTGGTCCATGCCAGAGCTTTCACTCACACATTCCTTGTCCAGTTTGGTCAACCCCAGTGCTTTCTTGCACAGTTTCCTTGTCCAGTTTGGTCCACGCCAGAGCTTTCTTGCACAGTTTTCTTGTCCAGTTTGGTCAACCCCAGTGCTTTCTTGCACAGTTTTCTTGTCCAGTTTGGTCCACGCCAGAGCTTTCATGCATAGTTTCCTTGTCCAGTTTGGTCCACGCCAGAGCTTTCACGCACAGTTTTCTTGTCCAGTTTGGTCAACCCCAGTGCTTTCATGCATAGTTTCCTTGTCCAGTTTGGTCCACGCCAGAGCTTTCACTCACACATTACTTGTCCCGTTTGGTCCACGTCAGAGCTTTCACACACTTTCTTTGTCCGGATTGGTCCCTGCCAGAGCTTTCATGCACAGTTTCCTTGTCCAGTTTGGTCCATGTTAATGCTTTCATGCACCTTTTCCTTGTCTAGTTTGGTGGAAGCTGGAGCCTGTATGCCACATTGGCAGAATGCATGGTCCTAGTATCGTCCATGCAGGACGTGTTGGTGTTGTGAGTGAAGTTTTGACAGTGCTTCAGACTTATTGCAGCAGCTGCAGCTCAGTGCTGCACATGTGTGCTTTTGTCACAATGAAGCCAGAGTAGTGATCTTTCGGTGGAATGCACACCCCTCTGGCTCTGTTTTTGAACGCCTTGCAGGGCTGTGTTGGACTTGTCCAAACTCACAGAAGATGGAACTTAAAAGTCATGTCTGAGTAAGTGCAAGCCAGGGCCTATATACATGGTTGCCTTTCCACATTTGGTGCCAGCAGGCGCTGTCGAGCTTGCATCTGTCTTGGACCCGTCTTTGTCTGTAAAGGGACCCTCTTTGCAGGCTGTGAGTGAGTTACTAGTTGAATCAGATCACAAGTGCGACCCACTGTGGTGTGACATAGGTGCATTGAGCCCATCACCACAGTTTCATCTGAGCCTTCCACATTTGTACAGCCTTTTTACCCCGCAGAATTGTATGTTGACCCAAAGCTGCATCGGTGGCCCGGCCAGCATAATTTAAGGCAGGACCCAGTTAAATGGCTTTTGCACTACAAATGTAATATGGATTGGAGAGAGAGAGGGGTTATAATTACTTCCAATAGAACAGGTTCAGCAAGAGTGTTCGAGGCAAGGAATTGTAAATTTCAGCAGTTTCAATCAATATGTTAGGATATAATTTACATGCAAAGGTCTAGGACACAGTAGGTATATATATATATATATATATATATATATATCTCAATAAATGGATTATGTCCATATGACTACCTTAAATCACCACAACTTGGAGAATTCCTAACAGGCTGGCGGCTCAGTAGGGCCTGGCTGAGTCAAACACGGTTCAGACAGTCTGATATGTGACCGGCTCTGTTGCAACACCCCGATCTCCCAGCGGATTAGGGAGGTCTAATGATTTAACTACAGTCCTGCCTGTGTCAGATTTTCTCTACTGGGGTGAATTTTAGACATTGTTCTGCATTCTGTCCATCAATTGTTCTTTTTGCAGGATTTCTCACCCAGCCTTGAAGTTTGGGAGGACTAGGCAATGGTTGGACAGCTACAAAGCAGGAGGTACAAGGCCAGAGGCTCACGATAGATGCTGCGCATATAGAACCACTGCTCATAGCCCTCTTTCCTTGTGTTCAACCACTAAGGATTAGAAGGTTGCTTGGTGCAATGCTCAGGGAACTGTCTGCATCCATGCACTCTCCTAACCATCTTCTGGTCCTGATGTTCTGTCTCTTCCTGCAGTGAGTCCCCTTATTCCTGGAGGTGCTGATGACGGTGCCACTGAAGATGTCATCGTGATTGTCAATAACCCGATCCTGCTGATCTGCGAGGCCCTGGGGTTCCCTGTCCCCACTGTCACATGGCTCAAAGATGGGGTTCCCTTCCAGCCCTCAAGGAACACCCAGTTGCTCCCCGGTGAGTCTCCTTCAAAGTATGCGTGTTGTAGTGGCAGAGTCTGAGACTAGAGCTGTAAACATCACATGCCAGACAACACTTATTTTATGATGACAAGTTTTCCACAACTGCAGATATACACTACAGAAACATTCAGAGCCCCTGGGTCAGTCCATTAACTTCCTGGTCACCCTGGATTCTGTTGCTATGGGTCACTCAACTATAGTATCTGCACAGTGTCCCAGAATATCTTCAATGAATTGGTCTTCAAATTCTCAGCGTCCAATGACTGTCTGTACATCCACACTTGTGCCTGTAATTGGTTCTGGGATGACTCCCCTTGATAGATACCTCAGGGGGCTGGGTGGGTTGTAAGTGATCATGGGGGTGCTGGGATATGTGTTTTCTGCCGCACATTAAAGTGAGTGTTTGCCACTATTTATTTCTGCTCCTTAAAATGGAGTTTGGCTGGAATTTGTCCAACCGAATTGGTGTGTTGCATCCATGGTACAGAATTTGTGGGAGTCTCTGAAGTCAGGTTTTGACATAAAAGGCTAAGTTTCATGAAAAATTATATCATTTTTTGAGACAATATTGACTGAATTTGGGCTGCCTGTTCACGCTGACTAGCTCCCTGTTTCCTCCCTGAGCAGAAGGCCGTGCCCTGCAGATCCTTAATGCACAGGAAGAGGATGCCGGGAGTTACAGTTGCGTGGTCACCAACGAGGTCGGAGAGGCGGTCAAAGTTTACCACGTGAAAGTGTTCAGTACGTAGAAAGAATCTATTGTTTTGCATTTCAAAGTTTCTTTCCTAAACATATTTGGTGCTGTTGTAGGTGGGTGCAAACTAGATGTGCGTTGATATTGTACCTTCATTTACTGTCGCTGAGGACATCGTTATCAGTTAGTACTTACAGATGTAGCACAAATAAATCTAGGTGGTAAATTAGTTTTCCTAAAAACCTTTCACTAACATTTCTTTTGCAAATTATCTTTTATAATTTTCCATCCACTCTCTTTATATGACCTAACATCCTTTTATAAGTAAGTACATCCCCTCAATATATTGTATATTTTTTGTACTATATCTGGATTTAGATACATGATTACGCTTACCTTTGGGTACTTAGCCAAATCTGGATGCTACAAATAAGAAGCAAATTGATGTCATTTGGACATCATCAAGTTCTGAAAAGTTGGGTGAGTCCTTTAACTTGGACAGCATTAATGATCGGGAAGAATGGTTGAGTCTCTTCAGTTGGTCATCATGATGATAGGAAGGATGGAAGGATGGTTGGGTCTCTTCAGTTGGTCATCATGATGATAGGAAGGATGGAAGGATGGTTGGGTCTCTTCAGTTGGCCATCATGATGACTAGGAAGGATGGAAGGATGGTTGGGTCTCTTCAGTTGGCCATCATGATGACTAGGAAAGATGGTTGGGTGTCTTCAGTTGACCATCATGATAATAGGAAGGATGGAAGGATGGTTGGGTCTCTTCAGTTGGACATCATGATGACTAGGAAGGATGGAAGGATGGTTGGCGCCTTGAGACCCTCCGGGTAAGTAGTGCGCTCTACAAATGTCTTTGATTGATTGATTGGGTCTCTTCAGTTGGCCATCATGATGACTAGGAAGGATGGAAGGATGGTTGGGTCTCTTCAGTTGGCCATCATGATGACTAGGAAGGATGGAAGGATGGTTGGGTCTCTTCAGTTGACCATCATGATAATAGGAAGGATGGAAGGATGGTTGGGTCTCTTCAGTTGGACATCATGATGACTAGGAAGGATGGAAGGATGGTTGGGTCTCTTCAGTTGGCCATCATGATGACTAGGAAGGATGGAAAGATGGTTGGGTCTCTTCAGTTGGCCATCATGATGACTGGGAAGAATGGTCGGGTCTCTTCAGTTGGCCATCATGATGACTGGGAAGGATGGTCAGGTCTCTTCAGTTGGACACCATGATGACTAGGAAGGATAGTCGGGTCTCTTCAGTTGGACACCATGATGACTAGGAAGGATAGTCGGGTCTCTTCAGTTGGCCATCATGATGACTGGGATGGATGGTCGGGTCTCTTCAGTTGGATATCATGATGACTAGGAAGGATGGTCGGATCTCTATTGGACATTATGATGACTAGGAAGGATAGTCGGGTCTCTTCAGTTGGACACCATGATGACTAGGAAGGATAGTCGGGTCTCTTCAGTTGGACACCATGATGACTAGGAAGGATAGTCGGGTCTCTTCAGTTGGATATCATGATGACTAGGAAGGATAGTCGGGTCTCTTCAGTTGGCCATCATGATGACTGGGATGGATGGTCGGGTCTCTTCAGTTGGATATCATGATGACTAGGAAGGATGGTCGGGTCTCTATTGGACATTATGATGACTAGGAAGGATAGTCGGGTCTCTTCAGTTGGACACCATGATGACTAGGAAGGATAGTCGGGTCTCTTCAGTTGGCCATCATGATGACTGGGATGGGTGGTCGGGTCTCTTCAGTTGGGTATCATGATGACTAGGAAGGATAGTCGGGTCTCTTCAGTTGGCCATCATGATGACTGGGAAGGATAGTCGGGTCTCTTTAGTTGGCCATCATGATGACTGGGATGGGTGGTCGGGTCTCTTCAGTTGGATATCATGATGACTAGGAAGGATAGTCGGGTCTCTTCAGTTGGCCATCATGATGACTAGGAAGGATGGTCGGGTCTCCATTGGACATTATGATGACTAGGAAGGATAGTCGTGTCTCTTCAGTTGGACACCATGATGACTAGGAAGGATAGTCGTGTCTCTTCAGTTGGACACCATGAAGACTAGGAAGGATGGTTGTGTCTCTTCAGTTGGACATCAAGGTGACGAGGAAGGATAGTCGGGTCTCTTCAGTTGGCCATCATGATGACTGGGAAGCATAGTCGGGCCGGTTCCATTTCATGTCCATGTCCTTTTCTCCTCAGTCCCTCCACAGATCCAGACAGACACTGCCGATGGTAACCTTGTGGTGAAAGAAGTGAAGACAAAGGTCAACAGTACCCTATCTCTACACTGTGAGTCACGGGCAGTGCCAACACCAACACTCACCTGGTACAAAGATGGACAGGTTAGACCAAAACTTCTTTTGACATCAAATATTCATATTCCTAAAGTATTTCATGGTAGAAGGTACTCATTGGTTTTCACCTCACTAAATGTGCCATTTACTGAAATGTCTTCTCTGGCAGTGTCCTCTCCACTCGTAGTGTTCTTTATTGGTTTTCTGTCTCTGGTTTATCCTGATCTTTATTGTTTTGTCCTATCTGCCGTTGCCCTCTCTGGTCAGACTCTCTTGGGTATTGCTCTTTTTGTCTTTCGCTCTCTGTCCACTGTGTCATTGTCCCCCATATAATTTCCTGCTGTTCTTCCCTACTCTAACTTTGCCCTCTCTGTAAGTACATATTATAGCATTTCCCCCCACATTGCACTGTGCTCTGTGACCAGACAACTTTTCTAATGTGCTCTCAGAAAGCCTTTTGCAAACATTTTAAAAAGTGTCTTTTTTATTTTTATCTTCAGCTTTTAGAGAGTAAAGGCCACCTGCAGATTTCGAACGATGGACAAATGCTGCAGATGCAGCCAACCAGGGTCTCTGACTCCGGACACTACACCTGTGTTGCATCCAACATGGCCGGACAGGACGAGCGGGACTTTGACGTCAGCATTCAGGGTGTGCGGGCGTTTCACTATATCGATTTCACTGCCTGATGAAAAATGATGGTGTTTCATAGGGAGGGTGGAGCTATAGCATACGGTGCCCTAGTGGAGGAAGGTTGTCTACCTTGCAAGGAAAGCACAAAAATCAATGCAAATCCATATATAAATGTTGGGCCTCCCTTTAAATGGGATCAATTCATTCTTTTGGCCATGTGACCAGCCTCTGGAAGAGCCATACCTGACACTTCTTTAGCCAATAGGATTGACCACTTTGTTAATGGATGTAAAAAAGACCTTGGAAAGAGCAGAAGCAAAGCTGGAGGTCTTGAGAGGAGAACTAAGGGGAGGTTGTCTCATCACTGAGCACATTATTAACCTCAGACCTTGTGTGGACTGTCATTGAGACCTGCATTTTCTCTTTCAGTTCCCCCCATCTTCCAGAGACCCGGGAGCACCAATGCGGCCTTTGAGCTGGTGTACTGGAACAATGGTGATGAAGAGGACGTGACCGAGCACCGGGAGGTCATATTGGGGGATCCTGTGTCTATGCAATGTGACACCAACGCCATCCCTCCCCCGACACTCCGCTGGTACAAGGATGGGCGGCCGCTGCTTGCTTCTGAGACCGGTGTGCTATTATTACTAGGTAGGTGTCTCACCCGGTGTCCTGTACTCTGCCTGGTGTCATTCAGCAGCCCATGTGGTCGCAACACCCACATCTGCCTGTAGGTACGTTGCATGGGGGACTTCAGCGTGCCGGGTACTGTGAAGACCGTGGAGATGCAATCTTCATGAATTCTTGTTTTCAAGGATTAATTTTTTGTATTTAGATGCAGCCCTTCTCAGGGATCATGGAAACTAAAAATGAAGTTGTTAAAAACAGAGGGCATAATATGTTTCACTGATGGGAGACAGTGAGGCAAAACAGTGAGTTACAGCAATTTGTGTTTGAAGAACAATTGAAGAATTTAACAAAAACATCAGATTGCTTTTTAATGGAGGTTTGGCATGGAGCAGAGTTCACCCAGAAGGTCTTAGCCTTGAACAAGACATGATGTCCAATGCATGCTCTTTTCGGCAATTTAACTTTTGGTCAGTAGAGACAACATGCTTTTTTTCATTTGAAGTCTTCATTCTAGATTCATGCTGGCTGGGGAATAGATTTAAAATATCCAATGTCCAGTCATGTGTGTTTCTTAGAGGGTGGACAGGTATTAAGCTAGTAATGGCAGCATGTGTGAGGAGACTGCTCCTGAAATACCGTCTAGACAATGGTCAACATGCAAGGGTTTACAAAGAAGAAAAGAGCTGTGTGGTAGGATGGATAAGGCTTTGTATCAGACCCCATACACAGGGCAGACAGAGGCTACTGGGCCGGAACCATGGCCCATCACAAAAGTAAACAAGACACACAAAAAGTGAGTCAACACCTGGGAAATAGTCAAATGCTGGGCCCCTATTTGACCTATGATTCAGATAGGACCAAAGTGCTCTTAAAAAATCACCCAGGTTTCTAAACAATTGAACAAAATTGTAAGGAATGACCTCACACACCATGCTTTATCATTTGCCATGCTTGCTCGTCAAAGAATCCTTTTTCTCCTTTTGAGGATCATCTGGATATCATCTGTTGCGGTAATTCTGTTCATGGTGACAATCTTCTAGTATATCTAGCAGATGGACGTGGTGACGATCTTCTAGTATATCTAGCAGCTGCACATTGTGACAATCTTCTAGTATATCTAGCAGCTGGACATGGTGACAATCTTCTAGTATATCTAGCAGCTCGACATAGTTACCATTTCTAGTATATCTAGCAGCTGGACGTGGTGACGATCTTCTAGTATATCTGGCAGCTGCACGTGGCGACAATCTTCTAGTATATCTAGCAGCTAGACATAGTTACCATTTCTATTATATCTAGCAGCTGGACGTGGTGACAATCTTCTAGTATATGTAGCAGCTAGACATAGTTACCATTTCTAGTATATATAGCAGCTGGACGTGGTGACGATCTTCTAGTATATCTAGCAGCTGCACGTGGTGACTATCTTCTAGTATATCTAGCAGCGGGACGTGATGACTATCTTCTAGTATATCTAGCAGCTGGACATGGTGACGATCTTCTAGTGTATTTAGCAGCTGGAACTGGTGACGATCTTCTAGTATATCTAGCAGCTGGAAATGGTGACCATCTTCTGGTATATCTAGCAGCTGGATGTAGTGTCGATCTTCTAGTATATCTAGCAGCTGGATGTAGTGTCGATCTTCTAGTATATCTAGCAGCTGGATGTAGTGTCGATCTTCTAGTATATATCTAGCAGCTGGATGTAGTGTCGATCTTCTAGTATATCTAGCAGCTGGACGTAGTGACGATCTTCTAGTATATCTAGCAGCTGGAAATGGTGACGATCTTCTAGTATATCTAGCAGCTGGATGTAGTGTCGATCTTCTAGTATATCTAGCAGCTGGATGTAGTGTCGATCTTCTAGTATATCTAGCAGCTGGACATGGTGACGATCTTCTAGTATATTTAGCAGCTGGAACTGGTGACGATCTTCTAGTATATCTAGCAGCTGGACGTAGTGACGATCTTCTAGTATATCTAGCAGCTGGACGTAGTGACGATCTTCTAGTATATCTAGCACCTTGACGTGGTGACGATCTTCTAGTATATTTAGCAGCTGCAACTGGTGACAATCTTCTAGTATATTTAGCAGCTGGAACTGGTGACGATATTCTAGTATATCTAGCAGCTGGAAATGGTGACGATCTTCTAGTATATCTAGCAGCTGGACATGGTGACGATCTTCTAGTATATTTAGCAGCTGGAACTGGTGACGATCTTCTAGTATATCTAGCAGCTGGAAATGGTGACAATCTTCTAGTATATCTAGCAGCTGGATGTAGTGTCGATCTTCTAGTATATCTAGCAGCTGGATGTAGTGTCGATCTTCTAGTATATCTAGCAGCTGGATGTAGTGTTGATCTTCTAGTATATCTAGCAGCTGGACGTAGTGACGATCTTCTAGTATATCTAGCAGCTGGAAATGGTGACGATCTTCTAGTATATCTAGCAGCTGGAAATGGTGACGATCTTCTAGTATATCTAGCAGCTGGATGTAGTGTCGATCTTCTAGTATATCTAGCAGCTGGATGTAGTGTCGATCTTCTAGTATATCTAGCAGCTGGACATGGTGACGATCTTCTAGTATATCTAGCAGCTGGATGTAGTGTCGATCTTCTAGTATATCTAGCAGCTGGATGTAGTGTCGATCTTCTAGTATATCTAGCAGCTGGACATGGTGACGATCTTCTAGTATATTTAGCAGCTGGAACTGGTGACGATCTTCTAGTACATCTAGCAGCTGGACGTAGTGACGATCTTCTAGTATGTTTAGCAGCTGGAACTGGTGACGATCTTCTAGTATATCTAGCAGCTGGAAATGGTGACGATCTTCTAGTATATCTAGCAGCTGGACATGGTGACGATCTTCTAGTATATTTAGCAGCTGGAACTGGTGACGATCTTCTAGTATATCTAGCAGCTGGAAATGGTGACGATCTTCTAGTTTATCTAGCAGCTGGATGTAGTGTCGATCTTCTAGTATATCTAGCAGCTGGATGTAGTGTCGATCTTCTAGTATATCTAGCAGCTGGATGTAGTGTCGATCTTCTAGTATATCTAGCAGCTGGATGTAGTGTCGATCTTCTAGTATATCTAGCAGCTGGAGGTAGTGACGATCTTCTAGTATATCTAGCAGCTGGAAATGGTGACGATCTTCTAGTATATCTAGCAGCTGGAAATGGTGACGATCTTCTAGTATATCTAGCAGCTGGATGTAGTGTCGATCTTCTAGTATATCTAGCAGCTGGACATAGTGACGATCTTCTAGTATATCTAGCAGCTGGACGTAGTGACGATCTTCTAGTATATCTAGCAGCTGGAAATGGTGACGATCTTCTAGTATATCTAGCAGCTGGACGTAGTGACGATCTTCTAGTATATCTAGCAGCTGGACGTAGTGACGATCTTCTAGTATATCTAGCACCTTGACGTGGTGACGATCTTCTAGTATATTTAGCAGCTGCAACTGGTGACAATCTTCTAGTATATTTAGCAGCTGGAACTGGTGACGATATTCTAGTATATCTAGCAGCTGGAAATGGTGACGATCCTCTAGTATATCTAGCAGCTGGACATGGTGACGATCTTCTAGTATATTTAGCAGCTGGAACTGGTGACGATCTTCTAGTATATCTAGCAGCTGGAAATGGTGACAATCTTCTAGTATATCTAGCAGCTGGATGTAGTGTCGATCTTCTAGTATATCTAGCAGCTGGATGTAGTGTCGATCTTCTAGTATATCTAGCAGCTGGATGTAGTGTCGATCTTCTAGTATATCTAGCAGCTGGACGTAGTGACGATCTTCTAGTATATCTAGCAGCTGGAAATGGTGACGATCTTCTAGTATATCTAGCAGCTGGAAATGGTGACGATCTTCTAGTATATCTAGCAGCTGGATGTAGTGTTGATCTTCTAGTATATCTAGCAGCTGGATGTAGTGTCGATCTTCTAGTATATCTAGCAGCTGGACATGGTGACGATCTTCTAGTATATCTAGCAGCTGGATGTAGTGTCGATCTTCTAGTATATCTAGCAGCTGGATGTAGTGTCGATCTTCTAGTATATCTAGCAGCTGGACATGGTGACGATCTTCTAGTATATTTAGCAGCTGGAACTGGTGACGATCTTCTAGTACATCTAGCAGCTGGACGTAGTGACGATCTTCTAGTATGTTTAGCAGCTGGAACTGGTGACGATCTTCTAGTATATCTAGCAGCTGGAAATGGTGACGATCTTCTAGTATATCTAGCAGCTGGACATGGTGACGATCTTCTAGTATATTTAGCAGCTGGAACTGGTGACGATCTTCTAGTATATCTAGCAGCTGGAAATGGTGACGATCTTCTAGTTTATCTAGCAGCTGGATGTAGTGTCGATCTTCTAGTATATCTAGCAGCTGGATGTAGTGTCGATCTTCTAGTATATCTAGCAGCTGGATGTAGTGTCGATCTTCTAGTATATCTAGCAGCTGGATGTAGTGTCGATCTTCTAGTATATCTAGCAGCTGGACGTAGTGACGATCTTCTAGTATATCTAACAGCTGGAAATGGTGACGATCTTCTAGTATATCTAGCAGCTGGAAATGGTGACAATCTTCTAGTATATCTAGCAGCTGGATGTAGTGTCGATCTTCTAGTATATCTAGCAGCTGGACATAGTGACGATCTTCTAGTATATCTAGCAGCTGGACGTAGTGACGATCTTCTAGTATATCTAGCAGCTGGAAATGGTGACGATCTTCTAGTATATCTAGCAGCTGGATGTAGTGTCGATCTTCTAGTATATCTAGCAGCTGGACATAGTGACGATCTTCTAGTATATCTAGCAGCTGGACATAGTGACGATCTTCTAGTATATCTAGCAGCTGTACGTGGTGACAATCTTCTAGTATATCTAGGAACTGCATGTGGTGACGATCAACTACTATATCTAGCCCCCTGTCTTTCAGCACCCCCCCTCTTGGTATTTAATGTTGTGTGAGCCCTGGACACTGGTGTATCTGAGAAGTTGTCTCTCCGCCCCTTATTTCTCAGCTCAAAAACAGTCTAACAGCCTGTTTACCTTTCAGGTGGTCGCTTGCTGCAGATCCCGATGGCCAGAGCCGAGGATTCTGGGAAGTACACTTGTGAGGCGACCAATGAAGTGGGAGAGGACAGCTTGCACTATGAGCTGGTGGTGCTGAGTAAGTATCTGTGATGGGTAAGACCCCGCAGTCTGCCTTTTTGTCTTTGCTCTGGGTTAATATTAACATACCAAACACAAGCACTTGTTATCTGTTACAATCTTAGGAGAGTTGTACAGGGGAAGTCACAGGGCATTTAATGTTAAGACCCGCTCCTCTCCGGTGTACATTGGAGCTATTCCCTCTCACCTGTTGGTGTCTCACTGTAAATATATTAGTTGATAACTTTAAACACTTAAGCCTGACCATTAAACACTATCCATACTCTAAAGATGTTTTAGTAACATGTTAGTCCATAACTTCATGTATTTTAGTACTTTACTTTAAAGATGCTTGATCTATTAATTTGAACATAGGTTGGTCCTTCACGTTAAGTAAGCGTTGGTCTGTCCCTTTAAACATGTTCATTCTAATATGAGAGTTACACATGCCAGGCTACCTAACATGTTACAACCATACTAAATTAGGGGATGTTCTAGACGCAATAAAACATCTGATACAACAATATGATAAAAAGACTAAAAAGTAGTGAGCGAGGGCCGGACTTTGGCTATGAAATAATGAAAAGTTTTTTTTAGTTCCTTGGAGCTGTGGCCTCTGGTCTTGTGATTTGACGTTCTTCATATCCACGAGTGTCAAGATTTTGGCATGAAGTGCAGTTTCATTTTCTGAATTTTCTCTTTAATGTGTCGGCACTCAGTGACTGTTGGAAATTTGCCCCTGCTGCTTGTTCACCCCGAATGTTTTGCCTTTTTTGCTGAACCAGAATTTTTGTTGGCTATAGAACTTTGCACTTTACGCCTGCAAACCAATGGTAAAGTTCTTGTACTACTCCTTTCAACATGGTAAAATGTGTATACTCCCCACTGAATTATTTAATTTACCTGTAAGCCCTTAGTATAAGGTACACCCCAGAGTATACCGGGCCTTTAAGTCAAATTTCACAAGTGGACTGCAACCCCCTTTGTGCCATCCACTACATTCACAAAATAATCATGACTGCAGGCCCAAACTAGTAGCATGGTTGTGCAGGTTTTAACTGAAAATACGACATGTCAGAATAACCCCTTTTGACAGGCCTAAACCTTCCTCTTACATATATATGTCACCCCTATGTAGTCCTTCAGTCCTTTTGCCCATAAGGCAAGGTGCATGGCATTTAAAAGTAGGACATGTAAACATGTTCTTACAGTGGAAATGCCCTCAGAGATATTTTATTTGTAGCAGGATTGGCTGTTCCATAAGAAAACACTGGAATAGAATTATAAATACTAATCCTGTATCTCGGGAATGAAACTAACTAGAAAAGCCATTAAACAACTCTATTTAATAGTTGTGAAAAAGTCCAATTCAGTGATGAAGTTGGATTTATACAAATTTTATGGAAAGGCAACTTTTAAAAAGTTACCTTTGCCCTGCCTGAAATCCCTGGAAGCTAATTCTACATGTTCTCCTACTTTGGCCAGCCAGCAATTAGCATTTAATTTGCTGTGAAAAAGGCGTAAACGTCATCTCCTAAGCAAAACAGTAGGTGTTCCTAAAGATGCAGAGACCACCCTGCTGAAACTGACAGAATTTGCAAAGGTGGGCTGGAAGGATCGTTTTTGACATTAAAGTGCCAAGTCCTGCTTGAATCTCACATCCTGCTTGACGCGTCTGCTGGTGTTTTTTGATACAACACTTTGGGGGACTTTAAAGAGGCCTACCCTATCACAGGAAAATGTTAGCTGACACTTTGGCAAGGTGCTTGTTTTGTCCTGGCAGCCAATCAGGCCCCAATCTCCGTGGGACTCTCCTTGACATTACAGCGTCATAGCCTGTTGGACAAGTCTGCTGGATTTATATATAACGTTAGCGGGGGCACTTCAAATTAGGAAAACAGAATGCCAGAACACTGTGGGGCATATTTACAATGTAATGGCACAGTACGGCGCTGCAAGCAATTTAACTGCGTTGTGTCATTACAAGAATGCAGTGCACCCTCATGTTTTCTGCAGGTGCTAAAAAAGCTGCCTAGCACCAGGGCCGTAACCCTTGCACAGTGGTGCAAGGGTGTGTGTTGCACGGATGATTGGGTTTGTGCAGTAAGGAGCACCTTCCTGCACAAAAACAATCATTAATGGTGTTTTGCTCATTCTATGTTTGCTACAGAATGCATACATAGAAAGAGCAGAAAACGAGGAGAAATAAAAGTATTTCTCCTCGTTGCGCCACTCTAATGCCTCCCTTTAAAGGCGTTTGATTTTGGCTTCTTCAGACTTACAGATCATTGTAAATCTGGTGGTGTGTCAAAAAGAAATGTGTGTTGTGTGGGAACGCCTACAGCAAAACCATTGAACACCCCTTTGCCGTAGTAAACTGCGGTGAAGAGGGTCATATTTACTAGGCGGCGATAAGCCAAAGAAAGTGGCTTGGCGCCACCCTGCAAATATGGATCAGAGCATTGTGCCACCGGAGCATCAGAAAAAGCGACACTCCAGTGGCGCAATGCCCTTGTACATATGCCCATGTGTTCGTATCCACTGTCTGCTGAAAACTCACCTTAGATTTTACCAAACTTTTGTCTCTGAGTTTGTTGGGGGTGCAGGGACTGCCTAACACTGCATTGTAGTGTTAGATGCAGGATGGCACAAGGTTTACAGTAGCACACTCCCACACACACACCTGCCCTTAGAGTCCAAGTTTAGTGTGGCTGAAGACTTCTGCCATCTTGAAAATGCCCAAAGTGGGTTGAGTTAGCCCCGGGAAATTTACCCCATTGGTTAGGGTGTACCCAGGTGTAATTCCCATCCAAAGCTCCTGTCAGACTTAAATGTGGCACCTCGGGGCAACCACCTCAGAACACTGCTGGACCTGTGGAAGATCAGAAGATGACTGAAACTGCTGTCTGAGTCCTGAGAAGAGCCTAGAAGACTGGACCGGTTCTCCAAGGGGCATATATAAAGGGGTCTCCAAGGGGCATATAGCTGACCTCCTGTTAAAGATGTAGGGACAGGACAAGCTATAAGAAGCCATTTCCTCAACTCCCCAGCTGGCCATGGCAGGTGCACCTGGACTGAACCCAGCTGTGGCCTCTGCCTAACAATCTGTGAGACTAAGTGTCATCCCTGAGGTCCTGGGGCTTTATAAGTGTACCCTGTGGTGGATTGGGCTTTACAAGACTCAAATCAGAAGGTAAACCTTTGAGCAGGATGAACCTGGTTAAAAGAGGAAAGAGTCTTTTTCTCACCACAGTGCATATTTTCAACAAAAGGATTTTACCTGGAGCCTGTAGGATTTTCTGCCATGAGCTGCGGAATCATCTCAATAAAGGGCATCGGTGAGGAAACGTGGTTCTAGGCATAATGTAGATCACTGATGAGTCATCAAGCAAGAGTGGGTCTAGGATAAGGTAGATCCCTACATCAAGCAAGAGTGGGTCCAGGCTGATGTAGATCACTGCTGAGTCATCATGCAAGAGTGGCTCTAGGCTGACGTAGATCACCGATAGGTCATCAAGCAAGAGTGGGTCTAGGCTAATGGAGATCCCTGATGAGTCATCAAGCAAGAGTGGCTCTAGGCTAATGTAGATCACTGATGAGTCATCAAGCAAGAGTGGGTCCAGATTGATGTAGATCACTGCTGAGTCATCATGCAAGAGTGGCTCTAGGCTAATGTAGATCACTGATGAGTCATCAAGCAAGAGTGGCTCTAGGCTAATGTAGATCACTGATGAGTCATCAAGCAAGAGTGGGTCCAGATTGATGTAGATCACTGCTGAGTCATCAAGCAAGAGTGGCTCTAGGCTAATGTAGATCCCTGTTGAGTCATCAAGCAAGAGTGTGTTTAGGAAAAGGTAGATCACTGCTGAGTCATCAAGCAAGAGTGGGTTCTGGGATAAGATATATCACTGCTGAGTCATCAAGCAAGAGTGGCTCTAGGCTAATGTAGATCACTGATGAGTCATCAAGCAAGAGTGGCTCTAGGTTAATGTAGATCACTGATGTGTCATCAAGCAAGAGTGGGTCCAGGTTGATGTAGATCACTGCTGAGTCATCATGCAAGAGTGGCTCTAGGCTAATGTTGATCACTGATGAGTCATCAAGCAAGAGTGGGTCCAGGTTGATGTAGATCACTGCTGAGTCATCATGCAAGAGTGGCTCTAGGCTGATGTAGATCACTGATAGGTCATCAAGCAAGAGTGGGTCTAGGCTAATGTAGATCCCTGTTGAGTCATCAAGCAAGAGTGTGTTTAGGAAAAGGTAGATCACTGCTGAGTCATCAAGCAAGAGTGGGTCTGGGATAAGATAGATCACTGCTGAGTCATCAAGCAAGAGTGAGTCCAGGTTGATGTAGATCACTGCTGAGTCATCATGCAAGAGTGGCTCTAGGCTGATGTAGATCACCGATAGGTCATCAAGCAAGAGTGGGTCGAGGCTAATGTAGATCACCGATGAGTCATCAAGCAAGAGTGGGTCTAGGATAAGGTAGATCACTGCTGAGTCATCAAGCAAGAGTGGGTCTAGGCCGGCGGTACTCAAAGTACGGCCCGCAGGCCAATTGTGGCCCGCTAGTCCATTCCATACGCCCCGTGGAAATCAGCAGACACGAAATCGGACTAATTTCTGTCTGCTGTAATTCCTCGGGGACGCACTGCCAGTAAAAGTATGAAAAGGGCATGTGTGGACAACCAGTGTCTCGCATGCTCACCCGTAGCCCCCACCCTCATCTGCCCCTCTGGTGTCACCTGCTCACTCTGCCATTGAGGCTGTGCTGCCTGTACGTGCTGCTCACAGACAGTGTGGCCACTTTAATCTTTCAATTGGTGCTGGTAAAATATCGCTGTCTCTGTAGTTAAATTTATGTTTTTAAGGCCCCTGGTTAGGGTTTTAGCAGAGCCGGGACTTTCTTTCCTCATGGTGTCAGAGCAGGCACGTAGTGTAAACAGAATAAATAAAATTAGGTTCCAGCAATGTCCTCATGTGAATCCATGGGCTGCGCATACCCTTTTGTTTTCAGGCATGACTTCACTTTAGGCATTTGGGATGCTACAGGCTCTCGTTTCACAACAGTGGAGCTTTGGTTTACAGGTGGAATTGGGGGAGATACAGTTTAAACACATAGTTATATGCATCGGAAACAGCCCAGTAGGATAATTTTAGATACATCCCAGCTTCTCTACTTTATGAAATTGTGTGAATGCGAGTGAAAAATGTATGTGCCTCTGTTAGGGACAATATTTCTAACATTTTTTACAGGCAATTCAGCATGCTTTTTGCATTGCTTTAGAAAGTGTACTACTTTTCAGTCATCCAACACTACCTGTCTGAGTCTTGGAACTGATCAGGTCTTTTATGCTGCAGAATTGAACAGCAAATAGTTATTGGTTTTGGAACACATTAGGTAGAGTCAGAGCTGAGGGGACAAGGGCTCAGTGTGAACATAGAGGGCAGAGGCAGGATGAACCGGTAGAGGTAATGGGAAGGGGCAGAGAAAGAAAACCAGAGGGACTGTCAGAAAGTATAAAAGCAGAACGAGAAGCGCAATGAGGAGTTATGGAAAGGTTAAGGGTTAAGAGAAGAGAGCGAGGGAGTAGGAGCAACGTGACATGAGCGCAGAGTAAGGGTATTGCAGGATATAAAGAGCGTGATGGGGCAGGAGCAGAGTAAGGACAGGAAGAGTGGGCTGCTCTTCATGTAAGGACTATATTGAGAGATATATATGAAAGGTGAGTGCCAAGTCAGGGACATGGGCAAGGAAATAGTGAGGGGTACGACAATAATGGAACCAAAAACTATGAGTTAGCAGCAGAGAGAAGGGAAGCTGTGAAGTGAAGGTTTAAAGCAGAACTGCAGGAAGGACAAAGGAACTGGCTGATCAGTAGAGTAAACCTTCAGTAGAGTAAACCGTCAGTAGAGCGAAGGTGTACAGGCACAATGAGTGTGTAGGCGCTGAGTGACGCAGTAGGGCACAAGAGGGTAGGCTTAGAGTGGTGCGTTAGCGTGCCATGAGAGATTAGGCCTAGGATGAGGTGTTAGGGCACAATGAGAGGCTAGGCAGTTTGATAGGGTATGAGGAGAGTGAGAGAAATAATGCTGAATAAAATAGACAAGTGTGGCACCAAAAAGGTGTGACCAGATATGGGTAGATTGTGATGGAAGGAGAGCAGGTGCGCGTTAAAAAGTCAAGGTGTGGAGAGAGTGAATGCAGGTTAAGACGTTGGGGCCAGAGTAGGTGCGAAGCGACAGGCTATGAGCATAGTGAAATAGAAGGGCCAGGAAAAGAGTATAAGCAGAGTGAAGAGAGGTGGAATAATGAGGTTGTTGGGTCAGAGAGAGAGAGCAGAGAGATACTGGGAGCAGATTGAGATGCTAGTAATAGAAAGAGGGGTAGGGGCAGTGTGAGAGGCATTTATGAGATAAGGAAAGAACCAAGGGTAAAGAGAGAGGTATAATGAGTCGTGTAAATTGATGGTAAAACAATAGGAGAAGAGTAAAGTTGTGACAGAGCGCCAAGCTGTGGGACGGGTCAAGAAAAAAGTGAATTATTAAGGCCAAAGTGGTGGGCAGAGGTAGGATGAGGGGGTAAAGTAGAGGAATATGGCAAGAATGAAACAATCATATGGTAGGGTCCGAGTTAGAGCGCAGGGTCAGAATTAATGCACAGGATCACAGCGGATCCTAGGCGCAGTGTCATTGAGTGTAGGGCCCAGGAGCGGACCCTTGGAGCAGAGTCATTGAGTGTAAGGCCCAGCACTCCCCAGACTTTACTCTTCTCAAAAGAGCACGTGGTGGTGGTGTGCGTCACTGCTGCATTTTCAGCACGGAGGGAGGCCAAAAATGAAACCCAGGGCCGTCATTGGGAGCGCTTACACGTGCTACAAGATTTACAGCCCTGGGACCCACAAACACGGTACGTCAACACTTTACAAAACAAGACAACGATGGAAAACTATGGTCAGAAACTCACAGATCCCAGTAAAAAAATATATATATATTGACAGTATTTTTTAGTGTGGTATTGGGTTCCCAAGGCCTGCATGCTCCGCAGAAATACCCACTTACACCAAAGAACTGTTGGCACGGAAACTGAAAAGTACAAAAGACAAGTTTATTAAGACCCCATGGGGTGGTGGTACATTCCTACAGCACCCTTCGGTAATGCAAGAAGTATCAAACCGAACACTGGTGCGAATCCTTCTTTTATACGTTTTACAGGTAATAAAAGATAGGCGGTACAAGGTTACAGAGCTTTATGTACATATATGGTCATTTTTGGAGCACAGCCAACTCATGGGAGGGGTTACATCTCCATTGGTCAGTTTGGCGGAACATTCCTAAGGGATGACTGGTCAGTTGAGACTGCGCATGTACAAGCTTGACCGTTACCAAAAATAGCCTGTTGCTGGGCAAACTCGAGTGGTCAGCGGCACGGGCAAAGGACTAAAAGGGCATGCTGACCACGAGGCCGCTCATTCCCTAAAATGGCCGCCGTACATACAAAATGGCGTTTTCGAGTAAAGCCAATTTAAGGGAAATAACGTGTAGCAAAGCTAAGCGCTAACCCGGCCATTGTCAAATTACGACAGACGACCCTTTTAGCGTTTAGCTGAAGCTACCTCATAGTGGACGTAGTCGGGATACTCATCTTCGATGTCAATTAACATTATCTGAGCTACTTCTTTATGGAGCATCAATTCATTTCGGGCAAGAGCTCGTCTAGATGGAATACAGGCTGATAAACACATAGAACATAAGGCAGGGCCACATTGTATACATAAACATAGGAAGAATAAGATCCCAACTACAACACATAGGATTGTCAGTAGCTTCCAGCCCCAGGTACTCAACATTGACCAGAACCACCCCGATAAAGTCCACGTGCCATTGTCCGGGTGTATCTCAGCAGCAATTTTGTGAAGTTTTGAAATTGCATCATAAACAGATGGCGAATTATCTGGCATGTACACGCAGCAGCTACTTCCGATGATTCTACATGCCCCCCCTCGATCAGCTAGAACCACATCTAGAACCATACGATTCTGGAGCGTAACAATTCTAGAAATTTGAAGTTCTTCTGTTATATTCCCTAATGCAATAGCAGTATCATTAGCGACAGCCTCGACAACACGAGTCAGTCGTCGTATTTTCCGACTGTTCAAAGCAGCCCCCACAAAAGAGAACAATCCCAAATTAAAGTCTACATATTGTTGCAAAGCAGTATCGGTCTGGTCAATATCGTCCAAGACCACAGTACGTTTAACTCGATTTAACACAAAATCGTGGTAAAGCACATAGTCATTGTGATACATTGGTGGGGCAATGAATACAGGGGGCAATACAAAAGAAACATAGCATGTGCCCAACCATCCTAAAGGGAGCTGATGATAGCCTTTAGTACCACAGATAAAGTATGTATTTCGGGATGCCACAAATGATATGCCGTTCGGACTGTCAAATGTAAGTGTGGTGTTCACTTTTCCCCACCGGGATTGTACCTTTATTTCGTATACAGAGATCGGCCTTAGTATTTATAACATTAATGACATGCGAACTAGACATATTAATGTTCCTTTGATTGCTGTAAATTCGGGGTGCAGACACATTATCGGGGCGGTACTCTTCCCATTCAAATCGAGTACCCTCAGCTCGTGGATAACCATCTCGGTCATGATAGCATATTTTATTTAAACGGAAAAGCACCCCCCCTTTTGTTGGCCATCGCAAAGTGAATAGGAGAGTATACCAGGCGTGGCAGGAACCATTGTGAGAGAATGGGAGTGGGATGAGCGGGGTTCCCCCCTTTTTCTGATGACCAGGCAACATCCCACACACCCAACAGTTAGACGTGTTCGTCATATTATGAGTATGATGCAAAATCTGAATGAAGCTATTGTTCAGGTAAGTCTGTCGGTGCCGTTCTTCATGGTAGGGTAAGGTGAAGTGAAAATGTTCAGATGGAGCCGGGGTAGTCGGCAGCAAATGTTCTCGTACAGGCACCACAAGTTCTACTACCCAGGCTATCACTGCTATCACCACAATTGTCAGTATGAACAAGATAGCACCAAGAATTCTCTTGTCTCGTGATGCAGAGGACGCTATAGTTCAAAGAGTTCACAATGTCTCAGATGTATATATCTAGAAAAATAAAAAGATGGTGCTGAGCTCCGAGGTAGCCGTTGTTTTCTTCTCCGGGGTCAAGACGGGTGTCACTACTCTTGGCAGAACTGATCCCCCCCCTTGAGATTCCCGGCTTCCGTTTCACAAACCCCAGAGCGGTAACCAACCAGTCTCGCACAAAAAGAAAATCTTCTTCCTATCTTGGCCGCAAATCTTAGCGCTGTCGTCCAGAAACAGTGTGGTCCGGGAAGGCTCCCTCAGATTCGGCCGACGTCACAGCTGGGCTCTTTTCTTTTTCCAAGATCTCTTTGTAGTCGGACAGCACCGTAGGATTCACTAGGTCCGGGGAGACCCACCGCTTTCTGTTAGACACTCGCACAGCCGTTCGAGTTGCCAGGAGGACTTGCTTGGGGCCACGCCACCTCGGTTCCAAGCTGTTCGCCCTCTCAAACGAACGAATCATCACATAGTCCCCAGGACGGAGACTATGGGCCTCTCCAATGGAATTATCAGGGAGCGCTTCTCCAACCTGTTGATGAATAGAAAGCAAATCATTTGTTAATCGTGCCAAATAATCATTCATCATTATACAAGGCACATCATGTATCAGTCGCGGCTTAGGAACTCCCCATATATTCATAGGCCTTCCAAACACCACTTCATACGGTGTGAGGCCAGTTCGAGAGTGGGGCACTGATCTAAGAGAGAGCAATGCTAGCGGCAAGGCATCTGGCCACTTCAATGACGTGGACGCCACAATCTTAGCCAGTTTCAACTTCAACGTGGCATTGTACCGCTCCACAAGACCTGCTGACTGAGGGTGGAACACAGCATGGAACTTCTGCTGAATCCCCAGTCCCTTTAGCACATATTCCACAATTTTCCCAACAAAATGAGGACCATTATCGCTCCACAAAAATTTGCAAACTCCAAATCGAGGGAAGTACTCTTTGAGCAAAACCTTAGCTGTTGTCAAAGCTGTATTGTCTTTCGTGGGGAAGGCCTCGACCCATTTGCTGAAAGCACACACCACCACTAAGACATACTTAAGGTTATTGCAGCGTTCAAGCTGGATGTAATCCATTTGAAGTACCTCGAATGGTGCAGAAGGTGGAACAAACCCTCCTTTCGGAGTATGCGTCCCTTTTGCAGGATTGTGCTGTAAACATATCAAACAGGTCTGCACTACTCTCTTAGCAGTATTGCCAATCTCGGGATGCTCCCAAACTTGCGTTAACAACCGAGTAATTGCAAGAGCTCCCACATGTGCTAACCCGTGCGCCATCTGGACCATCGCCTGCAAGTAAGCTGCAGGCAATTTCCATCTCTCCATGTCCTTACTCCTCCAACAACCCTCATCATCCAGTACCCCTTCTGCCGCCCATGTGACAAGCTCTGATTCAGTTGCTGATTTTTGGATGTCTAGTATCTCTACTCATCATGCCATTGCTCGGCCTGCGACTTTGCTACGTACATGGGGGAGTCATTTCGAGACATAGCTGTTTGTCTTGCTATAGTGTCTGCAAAAGCATTGCCTTGTCCTACTTCATCAGTGATCTTTTTATGTGCACTGCATTTAATTATCGCTACTTTCTTTGGGCAAAGCAACGCATTTAAGAGATCACGCACCAATTCTCCGTGCATAATGTGTACGCCATGAGATGTCAAAAACCCACGCTCTCTCCAGAGTAAGCCAAAGTCATGCGCTACTCCGAAGGCGTACCGGCTGTCTGTGTAGATATTCACACATAAGCCAGCACTCAGTTCGCAGGCTCTTGTTAAGGCTATCAGCTCTGCTGCTTGAGCCGATTTCTGTGGTATTCGTGCTGTTTCTACCACTGTCTTAAGTGTCGTGATCGCATATGCTGCGGAAGTCGTACCATCTGGCAGCCTCAAACACGATCCATCAACCCACAGTTCCCCATCCACATCTGGAAGTGGCATATCCTGTAAGTCGACACGACCCTTTGTCTGTTCCTCAGTCAGGAAAACACAATCGTGATGTTTTTCTTCCTGACCCTCTTCGACCGGATAAGGCAATAAAGTGGCAGGGTTCAGAGTATCACATTTTTTCAGTGTGATATGTGGTGCCAAAAGTGTGAGCTCATATCCTGTTAAACGTGCACTCGTGAGATATTGGGTCTTTGTTTGATTTAACAGGGCATCTACTGCATGGGGAACTAGCACTAACAATTTGTGCGATAACACTATTCCCTCACTCTGCCGTATAGCTACTGCTGTCGCTGCAACTGCTCGAAAACACCCAGGTAACCCTCGTGCTACAGGATCAAGAATAGCTGAGAAATATGCGCATGGCCTCTGCTTGTCCCCGTGCGCTTGCACTAACACTGATAACGCACACCCATCTTTCTCATGCACGTACAATGTGAAAATCTTCGTGTAATCTGGTGTACCTAACACGGGAGCAGAGCAAAGGGCCTGTCTCAATTGTTCAAAAGCATTCTGACATTCATCTGTCCATTCAAGGGGCATTGGTGCAGTTTTGGACAATAACGCTAACAAAGGTTTTATAATGTGCGAAAACCCCATTATCCACTGTCTACAAAAGGACGTTAGTCCTATGAAGGCGCGTAAATCTCTCTGAGTACGGGGAACTGGTGTATCTAATATTGCCTGAATTCGATCTGATGTTAATGCACGCCCCTCCTTAGACAAAAGATGACCGAGGTAGGTCACCTTGGGTCTACAGTATTGTAGCTTTTTCTTAGAGACTTTATGGTTGTTCTGAGCCAAAAAGGAAAGCAAAGCAAGTGTACTCTCCTCGCATTGTGCATAAGTGTCTGCAGCCAACAGGAGATCGTCAACATACTGTATAAGAGCTACTCCGGATTGCAATTCAAAAGAATCAAGCTGTCTTTTTAAAGCCTGGCTGTAGATGCTAGGACTCTCTGTGTAACCTTGAGGAACACGCCAAAATCTATACGATTTATTATTTAACGTGAAGCCAAATAAGTATCTGCTGTCGGGGTGGATGGGAATGGAAAAGAATGCGTTTTTAAGATCAATGACAGTGAACGTTGTCGCTGTCGGAGGGACCAATGTAAGCAATGTCGTAATATCAGACACCACAGGATATTGAGGGATGACAATTTTGTTAATTTCTCTCAAATCAATAATAAATTGATAGACCTTGTCGTCAGTGTCTTTCTTAAGGATCGGAAGAATAGGGCTATTACAGACATTGTAAGGAACTTCCTCCACTACTCCTGCAACGATCAAATCCTGAACGATGTGCGTCAGGGCAATTTCACCTTCCCTAGAAATCTTATACTGTGGTACACGTGGCAAAAGTACTCCCTCCTTGACAGTAATTCGAATAGGCGGGATGAGCATCTGTCCCACATCCGTATCTGAGGTCGCCCACAACGTATGGGGGAGAGAGGCTAATACTTCAATTTCCTGTATAGTACAAAATCTGCCAGGATCGGGGTAGTTGTCATTCAAAATAACTCGCACTCCTTCGGGAGCGCAGCGTATCGTTGCTCGAAAGTATTTGAGCAAACCAATGCCCATAATGTTATCTGGAGTGTGAGGTGACAACAAAAATGGACCAAAACTGAAAAATTTGTCAATGCAAAGTGCAAGAGGTTGTGATAGTGGGCTAGGAGAGGGTGTGCCATCAAACCCTATACATGTTATCGTTTCGCCGGACAGGGGAGCCCTTGGAACCAAGTTTTTGGACAAAGCACTACGAGTAGCTCCTGTGTCAACTAAAAACTGATCAGTAGAACCCAAAATGCCCGCTGATACATATGGACCTCTTTGATCTACTGGCACTTCAACTGATTCCGTACCCCATCCTACGCAATCCTATGCATGCACATAATCCTGATGCTCCACATTCTCACCCTCCGAGATCTGATATTGATTCCGTCTATCAAAAGTATTTCGTTCATCCTGACCACGGCCCCTCGTTTCAAACCTACCACGATCACTTTCGCCACCTCTCGCTCCTGAATAATTATTTCTCGACCTTCCACCTCCTCGACCACGCTGACTGCGCTGCTCACGAAGTACCGGACAATCTTCAGCCCAATGCCCAAACTCCTTACAATAAGCACATTGGTCCTCCGCTATGTCAGTACGACCGTACGACGCATTACTCCCTCCTCGCCTACCTCTATCATTCCCTCTAGATTGCGTTCCGCGAACTTGTGCCAACATCACCTTCGTTTTCAATTCCTTCGTTTTCTTATCTACACTTTCTTTAGCCTCTAATTCCTGCCGCTCATAATACTGAGCCATAGTTAACAAGGACGCAGGGGTCGCCGTGGCCCAGGAACTTTCACTCGTCTTTAATCGTTTTGCAATCTCCGATAGGAGATTAGCCACATACTTATCTACAAACAGATGCCTACCCGTATCATCTGTTAACGATTGACCACTGTAGTCGTGAAACGCCTCTTCGAAACGTGTAAAGAAATCTGATACCGATTCATCTAACTTTTGTTTGCAGGAAGCTAACATAGTCCAATCGATCTTTTTAGGAGGAACAAGAGTTTTCAATTTAGCTAAAATAGCCGCTGGGAGTTCTAAAATCATATCACATGGTTTACATGCAGGTTTCCTGTCTAAGTCAGCCTGGTTTATTTCTTTCCAAGTTGCCCCAAACGCCGTCTGATCATTAGTTTTACAAATCGACCTCCACATATCGGGTGGAAGAATTAACCCAAAAAATAGATCTATATCAACAAGAGTCATGACACAAGAAGAAATGGCCCCCTCCACCCCTTCATAAAATGCGGCTGGATTTTTACGGAGATCAGGTAAAGCATTTTTTAACGCCATAACATCTGCTCTATTCCAAGGCGTATATACCCAATTATATACAAAGTACCCCTTTGCATCCTTCGATGTTTTATCTTCATCTGTACCGTCCCCCTTAGGGGGAACATACAAAGGTGCAGCTTCACGCATAGGCATAACATGCACTTTAGAATTCTTATCTGAACCCCGGAGAGAACACTCCTTAGACTGCTCTGTTGACCCCGGCACGGACTCCTTATCCTTTTTCTGTTCTTCCCGCAATCTGGACGCCTCATCCCGTAGCTGGATCAGTTGTCTGAAAAAGGTATCGACATCTGAAAGAACAAATAAACCTTTATCCAAATTCTCACGATGTACCGACACAGCCTTAGGTTCTAAAGTCTCTGAATATTTGCGAAATCGAGTAACAACTTCATCTGCAAAAGTATTCAAAAAACACAACAATTCTCGTTCTGTCCATTGACCCCTTTCAGCAACAACGTTTGACACGGTTACATGATTTAAATTCAGTTTCCGAGCATAACTACGCAATTCCGCGGCTCTCTCCGCAGATAACCTGACACTAGACTTATCCCCGTCTCCCGACTTATCCCGGTCTTCATCACCAGAATCCTCAGTCGGAGCCGTAGGTGGAACGTACGGAGGCAGAGATCGATCTAATAACGAAAAATCATCAATTTCAATATTAAGGACAGGATAGAGTGGTCGTCGAATAGGAAATTGACCGGTCGTTTGCAAATTACGTTCCCGTGCCTCCCTCTCTTTCTTTTCCTGTGCCTCCTTTTCCTCAAGCTGTAAAGCTTTATCTCGAGCAGCCTTGCGCTGCTCTTTGTCCGCCAAGGCAACTTCACGCTTCATACGTTCACGCACCGCTTTCTCCCACATTCGCACACAATCAAACATATTCTGTCTAGCCCTGCGCTGAAACAAACATTGTTCCACAAATTGAACCTTTCGCAAATCAAACGACCCATGTAGTGGCCATTGCAGCTCGGGATCAGTTCTAGTATATTTATGCCATAATTTACTGTACAGTATAGGGTGAAGGCCAAATTTGACATACATCTCACGGTTTGGAGTTCCCTCTGGGGGAGCCGGCTGTGATTCAGCTAACCTGATTGTGGTACCATTTCCAAAACAGCACATCCCTCGGAGTGTGCCTAAAACAGGCATGTTCAAAAAGTACCACGAAAGCGTGATACCATAAAAATGTCACTTACAGTACTTCACACAAATGTGCCTCTCAGAGTACAAACAAAATTAGAGAAACATCTCTACATGCCTGCCTATGTGAAGTGCACTACACATATAGATTCAAAGTTCACAAAGTCAAAATGTTAGCTAACTCAAATCATAGTCACAATCATAGAACTTCAGTAAGCGTCCGTAGACTACCTTACCGATCACAAATCTTACCCAAATCTCAAAGTCCAGATTCCAACTGCCAAGGTCTTTAATCGAATCAGCCAAACGGCACTATCCAGCAACGCAGACGATCAAGATCTCAGTCGGAGACCGGCGCCACCTGGAAGGTCAGATCAGAAGGAAAGGAAGAAAACACCGTGGGTGCCAAGACTCGGGTCACTCGGTGGCAGCGTACGCGTCCATGGCGAGTTTCCAATCCTTCGTCACGACCTCTCCTTCGGGCATCCGAGTCGCCGATGAGTCCCTTCGTGGTCGCCAATTTGTGGTATTGGGTTCCCAAGGCCTACATGCTCCGCAGAAATACCCACTTACACCAAAGAACTGTTGGCACGGAAACTGAAAAGTACAAAAGACAAGTTTATAAAGACCCCATGGGGTGGTGGTACATTCCTACAGCACCCTTCGGTAATGCAAGAAGTATCACACCGAACACTGGTGCGAATCCTTCTTTTTTACGTTTTACAGGTAATAAAAGATAGGCGGTACAAGGTTACAGAGCTTTATGTACATATATGGTCATTTTTGGAGCACAGCCAACTCATGGGAGGGGTTACATCTCCATTGGTCAGTTTTGGCGGAACATTCCTAAGGGGTGACTGGTCAGTTGAGACTGCGCATGTACAAGCTTGACCGTTACCAAAAATAACCTGTTGCTGGGCAAACTCGAGTGGTCAGCGGCATGGACAAAGGACTAAAAGGGCATGCTGACCACGAGGCCGCTCATTCCCTAAAATGGCCGCCGTACATACAAAATGGCGTTTTCGAGTAAAGCCAATTTAAGGGAAATAACGTGTAGCAAAGCTAAGCGCTAACCCGGCCATTGTCAAATTACGACATTAGGGGTACATACATACATATATCACATTTTGAATGTCTAGTAATGTTTTGAAAAGGGGGTGATTTTTTTTTTTACCCTACCCCCACTGGCCCCTCCCCTTCCACCGACCCCATCACTCAGGTCCATCTGTGCGGCCCTTGGCCACAAGCTAGACTGCAATTTTGGCCCCCGAGAAAAAGTTTGTGAGTACCTATGGTCTAGGCTGATGTAGATCACTGCTGAGTCATCATGCAAGAGTGGCTCTAGACTGATGTAGATCACTGATGAGTCATCAAGCAAGAGTGGGTCTAGGCTAATGTAGATCACTGCTGAGTCATCATGCAAGAGTGGCTCTAGGCTGATGTAGATCGCTGCTGAGTCATCAAGCAAGAGTGTCTCTAGGATAATGTAGATCACTGATGAGTCATCAAGCAAGAGTGGGTCTAGGAAAAGGTAGATTACTGCTGAGTCATCAAGCAAGAGTGGGTCTAGGATAAAGTAGATTACTGCTGAGTCATCAAGCAAGAGTGGGTCTAGGAAAAGGTAGATTACTGCTGAGTCATCAGGCAAGACTGGCTCTAGGCTGATGTAGATCACTGCTGAGTCATCGAGCAAGAGTGGCTCTAGGCTGATGTAGATCACTGCTGAGTCATCATGCAAGAGTGGCTCTAGGCTGATGGAGATCACTTCTGAGTCCTCAAGCAAGAGTGGCTCCAGTCTAATGTAGATCACTGCTGAGTCATCATGGTAGACTGGCTCTAGGCCGATGTAGATCACTGCTGAGTCATCAAGCAAGAGTGGCTCGGGGCTGATGTAGATTACTGCTGAGTCATCAGGGAAGACCCGATCTAGACTGATGTAGATCACTGCTGAGTCATCAAGCAAGAGTGGCTCGGGCTGATGTAGATTACTGCTGAGTCATCAAACAAGAGTGGCTCTAGGCTGATGTAGATCACTGCTGAGTCATCATGCAAGAGTGGCTCTAGGCTGATGGAGATCACTTCTGAGTCCTCAAGCAAGAGTGGCTCCAGTCTAATGTAGATCACTGCTGAGTCATCAAGCAAAAGTGGCTCGGGGCTGATGTAGATCACTGCTGAGTCATTATGGAAGACTGGATCTAGGCTGATGTAGATCACTGCTCAGTCATCAAGCCAGAGTGGCTCCAGGCTAATGTAGATCACTGCTGAGTCATCAAGCAATTCTTGGTAACTCTGTTGCAAAATATCAAATTTATCCCAGGGCAGATTCATGTATTTATGAATTTTAATATTATGTTTATATTGGGTGTATTGCACACAATACAGAACTAAATTGGTTCTTCGGGTGAGGAGACACTGAGATAATGCACAGCATAGTGAATCCAGAAAGATTCACGCTGCAAAACAGTTTGTTCTTTTCCAAAACGGTCCTGTTTCACAAGCTGACTTGTTTCAAAGAGCGTAACTATGCTCTGTGAGTTGGAGTTAGGAATAACTTTTGTAACAAAACAAAGGCGTCTGCACACAAGAGGTTTCATCTCTGGTGTCAGACATTTTGGGCACCAGGGATTTTTACATACAGACCAGTTGGTTTTGCCTTATTTCAGGACCTGCGCTGTGATAAAAACAATATCCAGTCTTCACCCCACAAGCTCAAAAGTTACAGTCATTTGACTTCTTGTCCCTGGAGCTAAAGGGGTTTCTGAGTGAAGTCTCAATGTTCTTATGGGGTCTTTGACCATTAATGACCGCACTTTGTTGCCTCTCTTTTTTCTTTGCAGGCCCTCCATCGTTTCAGAGTGACGTGCACGAGGTGATAGAAGAGGTGGCCGCGATTGCCAATGGCACTGCTCTCCTGAAGTGTGAGGCTACTGGGACACCGTCCCCCGAGATCTCTTGGTTCCGGAACAGTGTACCCATTGTAGACACAGAAAGACACCATGTCCTGGAGGAGGGCCGACACCTTCAGGTATGTCTGTTTCATCTATTATAAATCTATCTCTACCTGGACGCTTTGGGGGAGGGATTGGCATTTGCACTCAGATGGCTGTGTACCCCCTTTCAATGGTGCCGCGCCCTCAGAACATCTCATTATGGCAATAATGTGTCCTGTCTGGAGTTTAGCTTAAGACATTGTAAATAGGCAGCTAATGTATAATCATAGCCTGGGGGTGTCTATGTCACACACTTACGCCTCCAACACACTTCTAGGGGCTGCGCCCCAAGACAAGATAAGAGCACCTCTCTGGTCACCAGTGCACAGCATCAAAACACTTTCCCTGAGAGGCTCATCGCAAACACAACCCGCTGCCAACCCGGCATCCCCCAATGGGGTAACGTTCTACCCACCTCGATAATGCACTTCTGCACCTCACAGGGGGATGAGAAGCACTCTATAAAAGCTACTATTCCTGCTGCTGCTTCCACCCTGTGCCTCTTCCTGTGCCAGGAGAGTTCTCTTTCATTTTGACTTCCTGCTGCATCTCTGCACTCTGTACGGAGAGTACCAGGCCCTCCAGAATGCATGCCTTTGTTTGTCCTCGCGCATCCTGTGTGCATCCTTGTGTCCATCACACACTATTGTAAATCTTTGTACTCCAATGTCTGTACTGGTACTACCTTTGAACCTCTGGGTCAGTGTCATTTCAAATATTTTGGGGCCCCCAGGCAAGACATATCTGTGGGCCCGTGCATGGAACAAATTTGAATTCTATTACTTATTTCCTGCTAATTCAAGCCTGAATGATGTCAAACGATACTAGATGATATGTTAAACATTAACAGAGTTACACAAAACCTGTTGAAATATGTTTGCTCTCTGTACCCCAAAAATTATCAAATTGACACAGAGTAGAGAGACAGAGTTAGAGGTGATAGTAGCCAGACAGGAAGAGAGGTTTAGACAGAGAAATAGGATAAACAAAAGTCACATTAGGAGAAAATGCACTTGCCCAGGAGGCCTTGGAAGCTGGGCAGTTACCCACTTTGCTTGTGCCTTAAACAGTCTTTGTTCTGGGCCCGATGTCTGGTTCCTTTCACCTGGGGCTGGTTCGGTGACGAGTTCTGATTCCCCTCTAGCAGCTGAACTGTGTTCTTTCTTTGTAGATCCTCGGCGTTGAGCTGACGGACGCGGACACTTACGTATGTGTGGCAGAGAACGCAGCGGGCTCTGTAGAGAAGCTGTTCATGGTCACGGTGTCAGGTGAGTCTATGGGAGTCATGTGCCTTCAGCTTTAATACATTGTAACAACAAGCATTAAAAATGCAATAGGTCTCGCAGGGACATTATTTAGAGCTATTGATATTGTAAATGACATTGTTTTTTGTGTGTTGTTTTTATGTTTTTATTTTGTAAAACATAATGAAAATGATTTGTAATTTTAAAAAAAGTAAAAAGATAGTACTAAATGGCCTAATGTGATATATACAGACTTATTGTGTCTAACCGTAAACTATATCTGTTTGGTAGAGGGCAGTATATATTGTATATGTTTGTGAGTACGATGTGTTGTACTGAGGGAGTATTTAGATTAGAATGAAGGGGAAGATATGCAGATAAAAGGTAGGGGAATTAGGGTAGTATTGTAAATGGCTATGGCTTTTATTTTGGGTTTGGTTTTAAATATATAAATAAAAAGCATATACATTTACAATACCAATAGCTCAAACTTGCGTATCTGCAAGACCTATTGCATTGCAAATGCTTGTTTAACATATAGGGTAAGTAAGCACGAAACTGCGTGACACTCCAGGTATGGGAACACATGGCGAAAAATATTGCCTTTCAGCAAGAAATGGTATAGTCCAAGGGCGTTGTAAGAAATGCTAATTACTACTCCTACTCCACCACCTTCTACTCCTACTCCACCACCTACTATTCCTACTACTCCACCACCTACTACTACTACTCCTACTCCACCACCTACTACTCCTACTCCACCACCTGCTACTCCCACTCCTCCTACTACATGACCTACTATGCCACCTACTACTCCTACTCCACCACCTACTTCACTACCACCTACTCCACCTACTCCTCATACTTCACCACCTACTATACCACCCACTCCTACTACTCCTACTCCACCACCTACTACCACTCCTACTACCACTCTTACTCCATCACCTACTCCTCCTACTCCACCTACTCCTACTACTCCTACTATTCCTACTCCACAACCTACTACTCCTTATCCACCACCTACTGGTGGCAGTGGGTGTGGTGGTGAGTAGAGTGATGGTGGGTAGGGTGATGGTGGTGGTGGGTAGGGTGGCGGTGGTGGGTAGGGGTGAGGGTGGTTGTGGGTAGGGTGGCGGTGGGTAGGGGTGGTTGGTAGGGTGGAGGTGGTGGGCAGGGTGGTGGGTGGTGGGTAGGGTGGCGGTGGGTAGGGTGGCGGTGGGTTGGGCGGTGGTGGGTAGGGCAGTGTTGGGTAGGGTGGTGGTTGGTAGGGTGGTGGTAGTGCATAGCAGTGATGGGTAGGGTGGTGGTGGTGGGTAGGGTGGCGGTGGTCGGTAGGGGTGGGGGTGGTGAGTAGGGTGGCGGTGGCGGTGGGTAGGGTGGTGGTGGGTAGGGTGGTGGTGGGTAGGGCGGTGGTGGGTAGGGCAGTGTTGGGTAGGGTGGTGGTTGGTAGGGTGGTGGTGGTGGGTAGGGTGGTGATGATGGTAGTGGTGGGTAGGGTGGTGGTGGTGGGTAGGGTGGTGATGGTGGTAGTGGTGGGTAGGGTTGTGGTGGGTAGGGTGATGGTGGGTAGGGTGGTGGTGGTGGGTAGGGTGGTTGTGGTGGGTAGGGTGGTCGGTGTGGGTGTGAGTGTGGTGGTGGTAGCGGTGGGTAGGGTGGTGGTAGTGGGTGTGGTAGGGGTGGGTAGGGTGGTAGTGGCGATGGTGGTGGGTAGGGTTGTGGTGGGTAGGGTGATGGTGGGTGTTGGGTAGGGTGATGGGGTAGGGTGATGGTAGTGGGTAGGGTGGTGGGGGTGGTGGTGGGTAGGGTGGCGGCGGTGGGTGGGGGTGGTGAGTAGGGTCGCGGTGGGTAGGGTGGCGGTGGGTAGGGTGGTGGTGGGTAGGGCAGTGTTGGGTAGGGTGGTGGTTGGTAGGGGGGTGGTAGTGCATAGCAGTGATGGGTAGGGTGGTGGTGGTGGTGGGTAGGGTGGCGATGGTGGTAGTGGTGGGTTGGGTGGTGGTGGTGAGTGTGGTGGTGGTAGTCTGGTCGTCCGTCTCAACCAGAAAGGGCCTGGTGTCACTAGTCACTCAATGACCTGGGAAATGTGGCTGCCATGCTGACATCAGAAGGACAATAGGCTGAGTGGGAGTGCTAGAGAGGAAGCTGGTGGCCTGAAGGTAGTTCAACCCACTGAGCTATCTTATTAAAACCTAGGTCTTTGATTGGAACTTTGGAATCCTATGAAAGGGCAGTTTCCAATCGCCATATGTATGAGTACGCTGCCTACATTGCGAGGCTGTGCGATGGGTGAGATGAAGTGATTCACAACCATGAGTTAGTCATGTATGCATTGCTGCCTTCTTGTGTGCTCCTGGGCAGCTGCTTCTATGGCGTCCCTCTCTCTGTCAGATCTCTGTTGTACAAAACGGTTATGAAGTGGTCATTTTTCATTGACTGAAGTTCACAGTCCTTGTAGAACAAGCTGTGCCTGAAATGGAAAAATAGAAGTGCAGGTACTCTGCACCAGATTACCTGCTTGCTTCTGAGAAGTGCCGGTACGCTCCAATGAAAATTATTACGTTTTTCTTGAAAGGTGCAGGTACTCTCCCTCTCAAAATAAAAAAATTGAGCCAGTTTGCCAGCAGTATAGAAATGTAACGTTCTCAGCTCATTTCCTGCTTCAGAAAAATATTTTCATATTAAACAACTAGGGGAGAGGGTGTTTCTACCGTAAATAAAACACAGTGCTCCTAAAAATATAAACATTAACGTTTTGGCCCACATAATGGAATAATAGAGTACCCGGGATGCCCGACACCCCTCCCCCGCTGCGAGGAACGCGCAGTCAGTCAGAACTCTGTAGCTGTCTCACATCTGTCTTCTTTCAATTGTGTCCACTCATTTCCCATTTGGAGACAGTCTCGAGCCAGATGCCAGTAACATCAGGTTTCTGTGGGCCCAGTTTCTAGTGGCATAAGCAGCTTATCACAGGCGCCTGTAGTCAGTGCGGCGTAGGGGCCCCCACCCTTCAGGGGAGCCCACGTGAGATGTGGTAGACTCATGGGCCTCGGCCACATTCTTTGGGGTGGGGGGTTAATGGTGATGGGGGGCGGGGTATCCTTCTGCGTTACGCCACGGCCAGATTTCTTTTCTGTTTTTCTTCGCTTTTGGTCATAGTGTTAGTGTATGAGGGGGACTCTGCCTTTGTGAACCTGGGCACGACTTCTAATAAAGCAGACATCGTAGGTACAATTACTTGCACCAAAAAATGTAACTATCACAACGTGTCAATAATGAGACTGAATTCAACATTCTCACAAATCGACTTCGGTCCCTCTTCAGATCCTAGTGCAGTCTTGCACAAGTTACATTCGATTTGTTGCTCATTTAGCTGGCATCAACAGAAGCTGTTGACCTACAGAGGGGTTACTCATTCTCTGAAAACGAGAGACAGGCAGAGTATTATGGAAAAAAAGCGTTCTCCTCAGCAGCAGGGCGTGGTTTATTATTCACCGGTGCCAACAGCTAGGGCGACGCCTCTTCCTCGTGCACGCCAGGTAAAATTACAAAATAACGGAATTATAAATAATAAACCCCCAACTGAGGCCGTCATAAAACCAGCACCGCCTCTCCCCTACCTCCTTCACCCGAGGAACATGCAGGAATGACGGCACTAACGGGGGCGGAAACAGGATACTGAATCCCGCCCCTCCAGGACTCCCTGACCTGCCTCATGGTTGCCAAGGCAATATTTCTGAAAATATTGCCCTGCTACTGTAAGGCAGGTCATGGAGTCCTCAAGAGGCGGTATCCAGAGCAGACAAATCTGCTAAACAGGAGCTTTTTCCAATGGCAGGCCTCCGTTTCCAGAGGCCTGCCAATAGAAAAAAGGGGCGTGGCTTCACGCAGTACTGAATTCCCCTCCTCACAATATCTCTCATGCCCTGCAATGACTTAAAAATGGAGTTAAATAATGCTGAAATTATGTAACATTTTTTTATGCGGTTTGCAGTTCCTCCAGAGATTGTGGGTGTGAATCCGGAGACTATCACAGGCGTCCTGGGAATCACTGTTAACCTGATGTGTGATGTGCGGTCACATCCTGCGCCGGAAATTACGTGGTACAAGGATGGGCATGTGCTGCTGTCCAGTGAGGAGGTGCTTATCCTGCCTGGTGCGTATGGGTCTCTTTGAACGGTTAATACACAGCTTACAGAATGGCAAACAGCCATGACAACATACTCACCTACACAGATGCACTATCTGAGTCATCCAACCATACAACTACTCATCCAAATATATAAAAACTTGGGGCCAGATGTACTAAGAAACTGTTTTGCGATTCCCTAGTTGCGAATCCTTGCGATTTGCAGTTAGGAAATTGCAAAACTTCATGTACGAAAGTGTACGAAAGTGTGTTGAACACTTTCTACGATTCCCAGTGGGTCGCAAATGACTTACCTCATGAATATTAATGAGGTAGATCGCAATTTGCGGCTCATTATGAATCACAAAAACCACAGGGCTGATGGCCTGCTGAGGTCAGCAGATCACCATGTCTGTGATTGCTTTTAAGTAAAGCAATCTTTTTTTCTGTAAAACAAAAAGGAAAATGAAAGGTTTTCTTTATATCTTTTAAGAGCAGGCAGCGGTCATTGGGACCACTACCTGCTCTTAGAAAACAGTTTCACATACAGTCACAAAGGGGAATGTGTACCTTGGGGACCCGTTTCCATTTGCAAATGGGTTACCACCAATTTGAAACAGGTGATAAATTGCAAATGTTTTGAGACCGCATTTGGGTCGCAAAACATTCAAACCTACTACTGCGACAGGTAATAAGTTACTGAATCGCAAAATGCATTTTGTACATCGGAAAGGGCTTCTTTGCGGTCGCAAACAGCCGATTCTGTGAATCGGGCCATTTGCGAACCCAAAAGCTTTGTCCATGTGGCCCTAAATGTAACAGGCACCCAGAATGCAATTTCTTTTCTTTTGGTTTATTATTAGGAACACATCTGTTGCACGTAAGTCACCACACAATGATACTATGTTATGTTCATCTCATTTTAACACCAACAAAATATTCAAAGTGATCCAAATATAGTTACACAGTATATTCATTATACATAGATGAATGTTTAGAGACAGTAAACTTTGGCGACCCTGTCGCTTTTTTTTTTAAGGCTGGAAACAGACAAATGGAGAGATCAACACTGACATATATGTGATCAATGATACTGATTTAACATAATTACTAATGTTCTATAAGATTCCTTACCTTATTGTAAGCTTTTATCTTTAGAGGTTTTATCATGATGGTGTCATTTAGCTTTCTAATATTTTTTTAGAATATCCACATACAGACAGACAGTCCATTTCTATCCCTGGTAGAGATGGTCGGTGCTTCTGATCGACGTCAGAGACAACTACATAAGCTGGAGAGAGCGCTAATGCTGTTGGTTCTTCCAGGTGGCCAAATCCTGCAGATCCCAGAGCTGCGACTCTCCAACGAAGGGACATACAAGTGTGAGGCGAGCAACGCAGCAGGGACCGATGTGAAGCTGGTCCACCTGCAGGTGCTTGGTAAGTGGTGTGTTTGAGCTCGTGCAGGGTGTTGACTCACGGAAGTTCAATTGCGTGTTGGTATGTCACACACCGAAAGTTGATCCTCTATAAAGTTCTGATAAAACTCTCCTTCTTTGCCAGAATATTGTCCATGACTTCATTCACAGATATCACATCCTCTGGTAGCACTTTCTGAATCTTGTGTCCGTCATTGATGTATGTACTTAAACTGCAGTCTTATTCAGCATAGACCCTGCCTCAGAGGGCGTCTCAGTGCTCGACAGGCAGAGGAATTAAGACCAACAAAGCTGCAAGTGGCAGGAAATACAGATTTAATGACCCAGGGAGAGAGCAAGTGGCCATTATGAGACAGGATATGCAGAGTGGGTGAGCACAGAGAAGAGGTTTATGCCTTTGCATTGGATCATCTGCATGTCATGAAGTACTCAGTTGTTGAACTGCAGAAAGCACCTCAGCAGAAGTAAATTATGTGAGAATATTGTCTATTAGAATTTCTGGAATTCATGTCACAGGCTGCATAACTGTTTGATTTGTAACTTGTTCTTGTTAATCTTTTGTAGCCATGGTAAATGTAGTTACAGAGCTCGTGCAGCTCAGCTTCCGAGATACTTAAAAAATCTGAGTGTACTGATTTTTAATGTGTGCTTTGTTGTTCTCTCTTAATTAGGATAATATTATTTGCAGTGCTCATGTAACAGACAGGATATAGTTTTGCTGAAATTATATCATTTTCATTTAACCAATGCCCTTCAAAAGAAAAAATGCTCTTCATCACAAAGTCCCCAGACTCCTTCATATTCAGTTTTTTTCTGCTTTTCAAAACCCAACAAGAAGAAAGTAGCTTTCAGCTTCCTCAATATTAGGCAACAGGCATACTCCAATGTTCTGAAAAGCTGAGGGACAGCAGAGTTTAAAAACACCAACACTTTCAGAATGTGTTTTGGGTTAAGAGTATGGTCAATCCTAAAGTACTGGGCAAATATCTATCGTAAAGTACTGGGCAAATATCAATCGTAAAGTACTGGGCAAAAACCTTATTCTTTTCTGGATCTGCGTGTTTCATGTTAGATTCATGAGCGTAGTCGCTGATGCCTGCCTGTCTTGTTCCCTCAAGTTCCACCACACATCGCGCGTCCACCTGGAGAGCGGCAGGAAGTGCTAGTCATTGGTCTAGGACAAGCCATCGTCCTGCAATGCGAGTCCAATGCCGTGCCGGAGCCTTTAATAACATGGCACAAGGATGGACACCAGTTACCAACCTCTGCAAAGCAGCAAAGACTTGAGATCGCAAATGCCCAGGTGAGAGTTATCTATGTATTAATTCATACATGACATGTATGTAGTACCAACTATCCTAATTGGACAGCCAGCATCAATTTATCTAGAAAACTGCAGTTTAACTTCAAACATTTTAAGCTAAGTGTAGAAACGCATCAGGCAACAACGTAACATCATCCATTTCCACAACACATTTTAGAACCACCTTAAAAAAGCAGTCAGTTATAAATGACTGGAAGTACATTAGAAGTGTGTTCTGATTGTTCATGAATCAATGACAGGAAGTGCATTAGAAGTGTGTTCTGATTGTTCCTGAATCAATGACTGGAAGTGCATTAGAAGTGTGTTCTGATTGATCATGAATCAAAGACTGGAAGTGCATTAGAAGTGTGTTCTGATTGTTCATGAATCAATGACAGGAAGTGCATTAGAAGTGTTTTCTGATTGTTCCTGAATCAATGACTGGAAGTGCATTAGAAGTGTGTTCTGATTGATCATGAATCAAAGACTGGAAGTGCATTAGAAGTGTGTTCTGATTGTTCATGAATCAAAGACTGGAAGTGCATTAGATATGTGTTCTGATTGTTCATGAATCAATGACAGGAAGTGCATTAGAAGTGTGTTCTGATTGATCATGAATCAAAGACTGGAAGTGCATTAGAAGTGTGTTCTGATTGTTCCTGAATCAATGACTGGAAGTGCATTAGAAGTGTGTTCTGATTGATCATGAATCAAAGACTGGAAGTGCATTAGAAGTGTGTTCTGATTGTTCATGAATCAATGACAGGAAGTGCATTAGAAGTGTGTTCTGATTGATCATGAATCAATGACAGGAAGTGCATTAGAAGTGTGTTCTGATTGTTCATGAATCAATGACTGGAAGTGCATTAGAAGTGTGTTCTGATTGATCATGAATCAAAGACTGGAAGTGCATTAGAAGTGTGTTCTGATTGTTCATGAATCAATGACAGGAAGTGCATTAGAAGTGTGTTCTGATTGATCATGAATCAATGACAGGAAGTGCATTAGAAGTGTGTTCTGATTGTTCATGAATCAATGACAGGAAGTGCATTAGAAGTGTGTTCTGATTGTTCATGAATCAACGACTGGAAGTGCATTAGAAGTGTGTTCTGATTGTTCATGAATCAATGACAGGAAGTGCATTAGAAGTGTGTTCTGATTGTTCATGAATCAATGACTGGAAGTGCATTAGAAGTGTGTTCTTATTGTTCATGATGTCTATCTTTCACATTTACTAAGTTTGCTTCTGTTTGATTAACATTGCGAAAGCATTGCTAAGATTTCTGTAAAGTATTTGACTGCTTCTGTAAACAAATATGTACTACATTTGAAAAGTCTTACTACTCTTGAAACTGTTACTTACCAGCAACTGAGTTCCTCTTGGTTCTTAAAATAAAATAATAGAGTAATAACTTTGTATTCAAAACAATTGATCTTGAATTCAGTCTTTGAATGACTGTAATAATTTTTTGCCTGAGTGTGTACAATGAATGCTTAACACTAGCATCTGATAAGCCTAACCCCCTTTGTCTAGAGCCCTTCGGCACATGGACAGGCGGGAAAATTGGTTCACTGATAGAATATCGATGTCACAAACACTGATGTTCTAAATATATAAAAAAAATATCCACAGCAAAAATATCGAATCCCATACCTTAACAGGTAAGTACAAAAATATTGACTCCAAAATAGCGAGGTAAAAAATATTGATTTAAAAAATATTGATTTAAAAATATATATTAAATTAAATAATATGTACTAAATTTATTAGATACTAATATTATTTTGAACCAAATAAATTACAATTAAAATACATATTAACTAAATATAACAAACCTAATTAAAAAAAAGATAAACACACAAACATAAAAATGTATACATATGTTTCCTTAAAAATAATGTATTAACTATTATCTTTATTCAATTTTTCAACTTTAAAATTTTATAAAAATTAAATATATATGTACATCAATAATTTAAATAAAAATAAACATGCTATAATAAATTAAAACATTAAACTATTAATAAAAATTAAACTAACACTTCCCAACACAATGTGGCCCATTAGGATCTCGGGCGGATCGCCACCGCCCGCATGGCAGTGGGGACCTGCCCGAGATTCGTCCCCGCCCACCACCCATTTCCCCTCGCCATATTACTATGGCGGGGGGGACCACGGTAGACGGAAAGACCGTCCGTCACTTTTCCACCCAGTTAACTTGTTGACCAGGCGGAAAAGAGTTTAATATGGTGGCGGTGTCTGTTAGACACCTCCAGCCATATTACTATGGGGGCGTAAACATGCCTTTCCGTGGCGGGAATTGCTTGCGGGGTCCCGTGGCAGGCCCCAGGGACTCTGGGGGCGGGGGGTGCACATGGGGGGTACCTATGGTACCCCCCTGCAGTTCCATGCACAACATGGCAGGCACAGCACGGTTCCTGCCATGTTGTGCATGGAAGTGCACGGCATGCCTTCCTGGCAGTATGGCGGGCGATGCTGAGTGCACCGCCCGCCACAATGTCAGGAATGTGGGATGCACCTGCCACTGTGGCGGGCTAATCCTAATGGCCCTCACAGGACCCCCGCCCTTATGGCGGGCGGTCCCATTTCACAATAGGATGGCGGGTGGACAAAATCCGCCCGCCATCCTTATGACCCCCAATAAGTGCAACAGCAGGGAAAGTGTTGGATAGCGGAAGGGTAACATTTACTATTCTAACTACAGTGAATCCAACAGTAGGGAAAGTGTTGGATAGTGTCGCAGAAAAAAATACTATTCAAACTCCAAAGAGTGCAAGAGTAGGGAAAGTAGTGGATAGAGAAGGAATTAAATGTACTATTCCAACTCCAGTGAGTGCAACAGTAGGGAAAATGTTGGATAGCGGAGGGGTAAAAATTACTATTTCCACTTCAGTGATAGCAACAGTAGGGAGAGTGTTGGAAAGCGAGGGGGGGGGGGCTAAAAATGACTATTCCCACTCCAAAGTGTGCAACAGTAGGCAAAGTGTTGGAAAGCGGGGGGAGGGGGGTCTAAAAATTACTATTCCCACTCCAGAGAATGCAACAGTAGGGAAAGTGTTGGATAGCGGAGGAATTAAATTTACTATTCCAACTCCAGTGAGTGCAACAGTAGGGAAAATGTTGTAAAACGGAGGTGCAAAAATTACTATTCCCAATCCTAGGAGTTCAACAGTAGAGCAAATATTGGATAGCGGAGGGATACAAATTACTATTCCCACTCCAGTGAGTGCAAAATTAGGGAAAATTATGGAAAGTCGAGAGATTAAATTTACTATTCCAACTTCAGCCGCGTTTGACACGGTTGACCACAGGATACTGGGGGACCGTGTCAGACAGGTTGGTATCCAGGGCCCTGCCCTAGCTTGGATTGAATCCTTTCTAGAGGGCCGCACCCAAGCAGTACGCCTGGCTAACTTTACAGCACCAAAGTTGACTACTACGTGCGGGGTCCCACAGGGTTCCTCTTTATCCCCTCACCTGTTTAATCTGTACCTCCGTCCCTTAATCAAGTCCTTAAAAGACAGGAATGTGACGACATTCAACTATGCAGATGATTTACAGCTCACATTCACCATAGACAACTCCCTCAATTCAATCACTAATGTTCAGGAAACCATGTCATACATATTTCATTGGATGGACTACAATCACCTGAAACTTAACCCAGGAAAGACTGAGGTGCTGCTGATAAGGGTAGCCAGGTCTCCTGGGGCCCTCACTATTGGCCAGCAGAACTTCCCCCCCCCCCCCAAGCCCTCTACCTCCGTAAAAAGCCTGGGGTGACCATAGACAGAGATTTATCCCTGAAGACCCAAATAGGGACAGTGGTCTCAACCTGCTTCTTTCAATTGCGAAAGATCCGGAAGATTCGCCACTTACTTACTCATGCAGCACTAATACAGGTGGTGATAGGTTTGGTACTGTCCCACCTGGATTATGCTAATTCGATCTATTTAGGGTTACCACTCTGCCTGACTAAGCGTCTCCAGCTGGTGCAGAATCAGGCAGCAAGATTGATCCACCAGCACCCGCCACAATCTAAAAAAGACATGTCGTGCATTTGCTTGCACAACTTGACAGGCCCTGCACGGGTCCTGCCACCTTGTGCATGCAAATGCAGGGGGGCACCATAGGTGCCCCCTATGTGCTCCCCCAAACACCCTGGGGGCCCTCATCGGGCCCCAAAAGCAGAAACCGAATGCCTTTCCATGGCGGCAAAGCGCCATGGAGAGGCTGATCTCTGCCATCATCATAATATGGATGGCGGAGTCTTGAAGACACAGCCACCATGTTATGCCCCTTTTCTGCCCGGTCGAGGAGTCGACCGGCGGAAAAACAGCGGACGGTCTTACTAATACTAATATGGCGGGGGGACTTTCTGCTATGGAGTGCGGGCGGATCGCCCCCACGGGTCAGCGGTGGCTATCGCCGGCCCAGCGGGGGCCATCTTCCCGCCATCCTAATGGGCCCCTTAGATATTTTTAAGAACGATATTTCTTACCTTAAGTCGATATTCTTGACCATGATATTCTTGCTGTCGATATTTCTGACCCACGATATTAATGACTCGATATTTGTGCAACTCGATGTTTTGTACTCGATATTCTGTCTCTCCACCAAGAAAATTAGCTAGTCAGATATGCGTGCCCAACCCAGGCTAGTACCGTCCCTAAGGTGGCGTAACCTGATGTGAGTACAACTTTTCAGAAATGACCCTCTTTGTGGTTGCAAACTTATGACAGGGTTATGCCCGCTTCCCACAGGAAGTGATCATATAGGGAGCGTGGTGACCCCAGGGGTAGGTAGCCCTTTGGCTACAATTCTACACTCCCCTAACACCCCTAAATTCAGTATTTAGGGGAGTCCCTGGCACTAGAGAATAAGAGCCAGTCACCTGATCTATGAAGAAAGATGTGGAGGGTTGGATCCTGCAAGAACTGAAGATCCAGCAACTGACTTGGCACCACAATGCCGTCCTGTCTGCTGCCTCCACTAGTTGCACCAGATCTCGACTTGTCTTTCTGCTGCGGAGTCCCCGATGCCAGAGACAACCAGCAGCCCTTCACCAAGACCTCCTGAGAAGTAGCGGACCTGCTTCCCTGCAGTCTACAAGCATCCAAAGATTCCTGGAAGGACTCTGTGACTGCAGAAACACGACGCCTAAAACAACCAGTGCACCCATGGCTCCAAGTACGAGATGAAGGGGGCCAATGGTGTCATCGTGGTCCTCCAGCAATTCAGAGACTAAGTCCAGTGTGGTGGCGATACCTCTCATAGACTGCCCAGCGTCACCTGCAGCCTCTGCATGCAAGCCCCTCTCTATCGCGAGTGCTCCCGCAATGGAAAACCTGACGCCTAAAGACACCTCTTCACCCATCGCCCTTGTGTCGTGGAGAAGAGGCCCAAAGGCATTCTTACATCCCAAGCACTGTGACACCTGAGCCCCCCTGTTGGTTCAGTCCGACTGGGCTGTCAGTCCCGATTCCTCATAAAGTAACTTTGGACACCCGACTTGTTTGGCTCCTCTGCACCCGGCCGGCCTAGTGTCGCTGGTGGCTCTTTGCTGGTGCTGCCTTAGACCTTGCCCACCACTCACCTTAACTCCTGGAGATTGGTCCTGTAAGTCGCTGTGCTGTACCTGAAAGCCGCATTGACTTTTCCTCCTCTAGCTTCTAAAATGTGCACTATGTCTACTTTTTTTATATTTCCATTAAAAACCGTACTTTCCTGAACAAATTAATTCTGGTGCTAAACATCTATAAAGATACGTGCTATTTTTATAAATTGGTGTGAATCTCCTTGAGTCATGTCTAATATTTATTGACCAGTGTGTGTATTTGCAGATGTCTTGCACTCCTCTGTGATAAGCCTAAGGCTGCTCGCCCACACTGCCCCCTAGAACAGCAATTTGGGATTGCCAGAGCAACCCCCCACCCACTCGTAAGGGAACCTCTGGACTCTTTACACAGTGTATCCCATTGTGATATATCATATAAAGATTCATCTTCCTAAACTCGAGCAGCGGCATGCTCTTTGTACGGTTCAGTCGGAGTGGTGCTGCTACTGTTTGTGACTCTATATTGGTTGAACACCCATATCCTGGCCTATCCGAGTGATATCGCTGGTTAGAAAGAGGGAGCATGTTCATTGTGGGGCCTCTGAGAATTGTTGCTGCTTCTGCTCGCTACACTGAAGCGAGTGCCTGCATATCTTTAGGCCTATGTGAGCTGCAGTCTGCTTAGAAGAGAGGACTTGTGCATTCTGGGCCAGCCTGAGCTCTGCAGCTGTTTTCATTCACACATCTGTCCCCAGACAACTTCCTATCTGACCCTCTTTCTCCTCCCTCAGGTTTCTGACTCTGGGATCTATGTCTGCAAAGCGACCAATGTTGCTGGGGAGGCGGAGCGGACATTTTCACTCAGCGTCCAAGGTAAGTGCTGGAAACCAGAGAACAGGCTGTGCATGGAACTCAAATGTTCCTGAGTGATGAGGGACAAGAAATGGCGGGGAGGAAGGAGCCAGAACATCTGAACAGTGCCAATCAGAACAGCGTCTGTGTTTGCCACCAGAATACAGTGTCACTCAGACATCACCCATCAGCACGCTGCACGTGTCCAGGATCCTCACAAACTTTGAGATTTAGCCCCTAATGCTCTGTTAATCCCTCATTTAAAGAGTCAAATGCACCAAATGCACTTGTGTAAGATGTTCCACCATTTTGTTACTTTTCGTCCCTCGTATACTTTAACATCACTCCCCGTTGCTGCGAGTGCACACATGGAAAGGGTGATCCGTATTTGACGGTCGTGTGGTGAGACAGATTGACACTAGGTTGCAGTCTTTCTCCAGGTCAATTGATTCAATGTGCATGTTCCTGCTTTGGTTTGCTTCACATCAAAGGAAGTCTGACACCAATATTTACTTGCTTTGTCCTTCAGTTCCTCCAGTCTTCGAGGACACAACTCTGGAAACAGTCAGACAGACAGCTGGACACCCCATCACTCTCTCTTGCCAGGCAGCAGGAAATCCCTCACCCACCCTCACCTGGCTAAAGGATGGGTCTGCTCTAGGTGAGTTACCTCCAGGGGTGCAGTGGGGTGCCCTGAGGTCTGCATGCCATGCTCTCCCCTCAGTTGAACCCATGCGTGTTCTTTCTCTCCCCATACAGAGAGCCGCCCGGAGCGGGGCGTTGCAGTCAGGGGGGCCCTTGTGCAGATCAGCCGCCTGCAGCCCACCCATGGCGGACGTTACACGTGCATCGCACACAACGCACAGGGCCAAGCCCGGAAGGAGTTCCTCCTGGAAGTTCAAGGTGTGTCTTCTTCAGAGGAACGTCCTGTTCCTTTTCATGGAGAGAGGTTTGAGTGATCAGAGTGGAGCCTGATGCAGCGTGGGTGCAGTGGCACCGGGACTTTGGCCCCCCCCCATCTCTCTCTGCACTTTGAGGTCCCGCCCTGGAGGCTTTTTGAACTCACTGGGTCATTGCTAGGACACGGTGACACAGAGCGTCTCAGTATGATTCCACCCTCTCAGATCTGACCCCAGCTGTGCTGACCCCAATGATAGCATTGCTGCTCCTTGGTCATGTGACCTGCAACTTTCAGCCCCTTCTGTGCACCTGACCACTAAACTGAATTAGTTCACAATTGGTACAAATTGATAACCCTGTTACAGTCTCCGTGCAAGACCAAGGGTTGTTGGTAGTTCAGAAACGGCTCTTTGAGGAGGTCCTTACGGATCTAGAGGGTGGAATATTAGTGAAGCGCACCGTGGCTGCCTGTTTGATATCCGCACGCTGAGGGCTTGGAGCCTTTAGGGGTCATTAATGTTTGTTAGACAGGGTACTGGCAGAACAACCTGTCTGTCAAACTGAGGACACGCCCGCTCTATCTAGAGTTGGGCAAATTGTCAGGTTTCTGACGGCGGAGCCATTGCTGGCCCCACTGATGTAAAGTTTAAACACAGGCCCGATGGACACTGAGCCACCGCTGGCCCCACTGATGTGAAGTTTAAACACAGGCCAGATGGACACAGAGCCACCACTGGCCCCACCGACGTAAACTTTGCACACAGGCCTGATGGACATGGAGCCACCACTGGCCCCAGAGACAAACTTTACACACAGGCCCCGATTGACACGGAGCCACCACTGGCCCCACTGATGTAAACTTTACACACAGGCCCAATGGACACAGAGCCACCACTGGCCCGATGGACACAGAGCCACCACTGGCCCTGCTGGTGTAAACTTTACACACAGGCCCGATGGCCACAGAGCCACCACAGGCCCCACTGACGTAAACTTTACACACAGGCCCAATGGACACTGAGCCACCACTGGCTCCACTCACGTAAACTTTATACACAGGCCCGATGGACACGGAGCCACCACTGGCCCGCTGGTGTAAACTTTACACACAGGCCCAATGGACATTGAGCCACCACTGGCCCCATTGATGTAAACTTTACACACAGGCCGGATGGACACGGAGCCACCACTGGCCCCACTGATGTAAACTTTACACACGGGCCCGATGGACACGGAGCTGCTATGTAAGTACCAAAGACCATTTAGAGTGGACACTGTAATGTATTTTCTTTCTGTTTTGGAGTGCCATGAAAAGTCTAACTGTCTGGAAAAGGGAAGAAAATAAGCATTGGCAAAGCCAATAGGTTTCGCCTATGAGAACTATTTCCTTTCTCAATGTTTTTAGCCATGCAGCATGGCTTAAAGAAAACCTTTTTTTAAAGGTGTAATGATGTGGCCACTGCACCACTTTGTAGGCATGCAAATGTGTTTAACACGCATGTGCATACCTAAAAAAGTACATGGGATTTTTTTTTCTTTTTCTTTATTGGCCCGAGATGGATCAGTAAATTTAAAAAAAATCGTGTGGGTGTGATTTTTAAAAACTTTGTGCGAAAGTGCTTTTAAAAACAGATGAGCGGGTTACAGGAGGGCGGTAAGCAATGTGACGGGTAGAGGGAGAAGAAACGTGCGGAAGAGAACATTGGTCCAAAGGGAAAAATTCACAGGTGAAAGAGAGCAAAAGAAAATGTTGGGGAACCACAAGGATGAGAGAGAGCAACACGAGTGGGGGGAGAAGCACATAGGCAGCAAGAGCAACATGGAGAGAGAAACGCACACAAGGGTAAAAGCTAGAAAAAACCTGCACTCTTATGAAGTGTTTAAAGAAAATGAAAAAATTTGCTGCCTAAAAGTGAGAAGTGGTTGACAGAAGCCAGACAAGTAGACAGATAGTAAAGAGGCTGTGCTCCATGGAAGGGACAATCAGAAGATTGACAACCTGGGATGTGAAAAGCCATCAAATAAGTCTTGTGCTCTATGATAAGCCCATGCGCTGTCAGATAAATCCACAATATGTCTCGCGCTGTCTGATAAGCCCACACCATGTCACAATATGTCTCGCGCTGTCTGAAAAGCCCACAATATGTCTCGCGCTGTCTGATAAGCCCACACTATGTCACAATATGTCTTGCGCTGTCTGATAAGCCCACAATATGTCACAATATGTCTTGCACTGTCTGATAAGCCCACACTATGTCACAATATGTCTCGCGCTGTCTGATAAGCCCACAATATGTCACAATATGTCTTGCACTGTCTGATAAGCCCACAATATGTCACAATATGTCTTGCGCTGTCTGTTAAACCCACAATATGTCTTGCGCTGTCTGATGAGCGCACAATATGTCTCGCGCTGTCTGATAAGCTCACAATATGTCTCGACCAGGGGAAATCAGCGCGGACAGGGCAGCGCCAAGAAGAAATGTCGCCAAACATAGTGCCTCTCTTGAAAAACTGAAAAAACTGAAAATCACAGGACAGGATGAGGGTGACCAGCTTGAGTGTGATACACAGAGAGGGCATAGATTGTGAACCAGACACAGTTTTCAATCAGTTGCAGTACTGGGTGTCGACTGTATTCGCAAAGTATTTATTATTAAACGAACTTTTTTTTTAATTGATATTTCTGAAAAATATATTGGCTTACTCAATAATCTGCAGTTTTTGTTACTTTTCTGTTTTCTACTTTATGCCAATGTTCTTTCTATCTGAATTATTATTTCATTGATCCTGTTTAATAGATCCATACTATCTTTGGTAACGTACCTGGTTCCCTTTCAGTGGCACCCAGAATCCTCGACGCGGGGGTCCCCAGTGAGCGCAGTGTCACAGAGAGGCAGGAAGTGACGCTGGAGTGCGCGGCCGAGGGGACTCCGGAACCAGAAATCACATGGTTGAAGGATGGCAGCGTGCTGGACCTGCCCTCTGACCCTCACACCAGGTAAGAGTCCTGCTGTGTATTGTAGCTACCGACCATGGCCTGAGGGGGGCACATGTGTCTAGATTTACAACCTCAAAGAGGGGGTGCTGAGCTGATGGGAAAAGCGAGGAGCTGGGATCAGCTCACTGTCATCCTGAGGAAAAGAACTTCAGCCACACCATGTGCAGATGCTGACCCTGCTATTCCTCCAGGAATGGGGGCCGTGCGGCCATGGTAATGTCTGTAGCGCGGGGGTGGATTTTCTACTATTTTTAAGGGAAATGTAATTGTTGGTTCCAATATGCAATATTCTTTACACACAGTCGAAAAGCTACCTTACTGCGATTTACACTCTGCCCTCTCGCGATGACCCACGCTTACAACTTGCTGCAAGTTCTCGCTGCATGCTGCTTACATGTGTCAGGGGTGCTTGCGCGATCCATGCTAAGCTCAACATTGATGGTTCACGCATGAGGCATGCAGCCATGTCCAAGCGTGCAGTGGGTCCTGAGCAGGAATGGACCGCTGATGGGACAATGATGGTCTGTAGTAGCGTGCTTGTGTTTTATTTTGACTGCATTGTTTTTGTTCTTTGGCCTCATTCTGTACTGTTCCCATACTGTTTGTTGGCTGTTTCTCATATTGCTTCCCATATTGTTTGTTCTGTGCCGTTTCCCTCTCTGCCCCCTGTGCCCCCCGCCCCGCTCCTCGCTTCCCGCCGCTGTGCATGTGGCCACGCCCCCTTTTCCTTCTGTACCCTCCCCGCTCCCGCCTCCCAGCTGGTCCTCCCTCCCTCCCACTTCGCCATCAATGGCGACCGTGCGTACGCGCAGAGTTGACGCGCAGCGGGCGCGCCGATTGTGCGCCGAAGGCGCGCCAAAGGTAAGCCCGTCTGCGCCTGGACCGCGCCCAGCGCCGAACCCCTGGCCCCCGCAGACACCAGCCCACCCGCCGGAACTACGACGCCACCGAACTCAACGCACTCAACACCGGCCGGATCCCTGGATGCTACCGAGCCACCCCGAGGCGCACCCACGGACCCTTCAGCTGCCACTCCTGCAAGTTCTCCTGCATCCGGACCTGCACCGCACCCGCACCCACCAAGCCGAGAACCAGCAGCAACCACCTGAAGTGCATCCTGCTCAACACCCGCTCCGTCCACAGACACACCGTCGAGCTCTGGAACCTCCTCGACACAACTTCACCAGACGTCGCCTTCCTCACGGAAACCTGGATGAACGCCTCCTCAGCGCCCGACATCGCCATCGCCATCCCAGACGGTTACAAGATCATCCGGAGGGACCGCGGCAACCAGACCGGAGGAGGCATCGCCATCATCCACAGGAACACCATCCGCATCACGAGCAACTCCGAACACCTGCACTTCCAGATACACACCGACCCCAAGACCACCCTCAGAGGCACTCTCATCTACAGACCCCCGGGACCACGCACACAATTCAGTGAAGACATTGCCGACTTCATCAGCCCGCACGCCCTCCCCTCCACTGACTACATCCTCCTCGGGGACCTCAACTTCCACCTGGAGAACAACAACGACCGCAACACCGCCACCCTGCTGGACAACCTCGCCACCCTCGGTCTCAAGCAGCTGGTGACCACTCCCACCCACTACGCTGGACACACACTCGACCCCGTCTTCTCCTTCAGCAAGGACATCACCTTCAGCCACGCCACCGGACTCCACTGGACGGACCACAGCTGCGTCCACTTCCGCTACAGAAAGAACACGATCCACCACCACCAGCAACAGGTTGCACGCAGAAGATGGAACAAGATCACAGCTGACCAGCTCGCCGCTTCCTTGAGCCAGGACCCCCCCGCCAGCTCAGCAAACCCCAGCCAGGCCGCCAACAACCTCACAAAGTGGATCAGCAAGTGCGCAGATGACCTCGCCCCACTGAGGACCCCGCCCAGCAGACCCGGCAGTAAGAAAGCACCATGGTTCACCGGCGAACTCAAGAGCTCCAAGAGGAACTGCCGAGCCCTCGAGAGAGCCTAGCGCAGAGACCCAACACCAGACAACATGACCACCCTCAAGCTCGCCACTCGAAAACACCACCAACTGATCCACACCACCAAGAAAACCGCATTCAAGGAACGACTGGACAACAACGCCCACAACAGCAAGGAACTCTTCAACATCGTCAAAGAGCTCTCCAGCCCCAGCACCGGAAACAACAACATCACCCCATCACAAGACCTCTGCAACTCCCTCACCTCCTACTTCCACAACAAGATCACGGACATACACAACAGCTTCAGCACACAGCCAACGCACCCCATGACAGCACCTGCACCCCCCACCACCACCCTCCGCGCCTGGACCACGAACAACACTGAGGAAACCCTACGCACGATGAACTCCATCCACTCCGGATCTCCAACCGACCCCTGCCCTCACCACGTCTTCAACAAGGCCGACTCCGTCATCGTGCCCCACCTGCGGGACATCATCAACACCTCCTTCGACACCGCGACCTTCCCGGAGAGCTGGAAGCATGCCAAACTCAGCGCTCTACTGAAGAAACCATCAACGGACCCCACCGAACTCAAAAACTACTGCCCCATCTCGCTTCTCCCGTTTCCGGCCAAAGTCATCGAGAAGACAGTCAACAAGCAGCTGGCCGCCTTCCTCGAGACGAATGGATCCCTCGAATACTCGCAGTCCGGCTTCCGGGCCAACCACAGCACCGAGACCGTCCTCATCGCAGCCACTGATGACATCCAAGCCCTGCTCGACAACGGGGAAACAGCGGCCCTCATCCTCCTGGACCTTTCCGCGGCATTCGACACTGTCTGCCACCGCACCCTAAAGCAGCGCCTCAGCAACGTCGGAATCCAAGAGAAGGCACTAGAATGGATCATCTCCTTCCTCGCCGGAAGGACACAGAGAGTCCGCCTCCCCCCATTCAGATCAGAAGCCACCGAAGTCATCTGCAGCGTTCCTCAAGGCTCCTCGCTCAGCCCCACCCCCTTCAATGTCTACATGAGCCCCTTTGCGGCCATCGCACGCCAACACAACCTCAACATCATCTCTTACGCCGACGACACCCAGCTGATCCTCTCCCTCACCAACGACCCCGCCAGAGCCAGCCTACACGAGGGGATGAAAGACGTAGCCGAGTGGATGAAGAACAGCCGCCTGAAACTGAACTCAGACAAGACGGAAGTCCTCATCCTGGGGTCTTCGCCCTCCGCCTGGGACGACTCCTGGTGGCCCCCTGCCCTGGGCAGCGCACCCAAACCAACAGACCATGCACGCAACCTGGGCTTCATCCTGGACTCCTCCCTCTCCATGACCAGACAAGTCAACGCCGTCTCCTCGTCATGCTTCAACATCCTGCTCATGCTACGTAAGATCTTCCGGTGGATCCCCACCGAGACCAGGAAGACGGGTCACCCAGGCCCTCGTCACCAGCCGACTGGACTACGGCAACTCCCTCTAAGCCGGAACCACTGCCAGACTCCAGAAGAGACTCCAGCGAATCCAGAACGCCTCAGCAAGACTCATCCTGGACATCCCCCGTCACAGCCACATCTCCGGACACCTGAGACCTGCACTGGCTCCCGGTCAACAAGAGAATCACGTTCCGACTCCTCACTCACGCACACAAAGCCCTACACAACCAAGGCCCAAGATACCTCAACAACCGCCTCAACTTCTACACTCCCACACGCCAGCTTCGATCAACCAACCATGCCCTCGCCCCCGTCCCCCGCATCCGAAGAGCCACCACAGGAGGAAGGTCCTTCTCCTACCTCACCGCCAAGACGTGGAACTCCCTCCCGACCCACTACCGCCTGACCCAAGACCACCTAGCCTTCAGGAAGCAGCTCAAGACCTGGCTGTTCGAGCAGTAGCGGACCCCCCCTCCCCAAGCGCCTTGAGACCCTCCGGGTGAGTAGCGCGCTATATAAATGCTGTGATTGATTGATTGATTGATTGATTGATTGATTGCTGTTGGCAAGATGGACGAGTGTGATTGAGCAGATATGGGTCTCATGCCTGCTTCCCTTCTTGGCTAAATGTGTGACCGTGGGCAAACTACTTTACCTTCTCCTGTCCCACTTCCTTTAAGTGCCTAAAGTGGGTGTGTGTGGAAGCAGTGTCACTACCAGTGCCAGCACTGTACTACACTGAAGCTTCTACACACACGCCATGGAGTAGCAACAGCCTCAGATGGAGAATAACCCTGGGCACAGTTCGCGGAGTTGTGCTACGCGAAACTCCGCGAAGTGAAAAATAACTCTGTCGCACTTCGCAGGGCTCCACAAGCGGCAGAGTGCGATAGAAATATGCCATTCGCAGTGATTTTCAGTGCCGGATGTTTGTCCGCACTGTGCAATCATCGCGAACTGCACCATGTACAGCGCAAGCGGTGCTGCTTTCCTTTCTGCCGCTCAAGTAGATTTTTACTTGAGTGGCAGCTTTCTCAATGCAAACGGGCAGTTTCTCAATGTGAGCGGTCGCGAGCATACGCGACCACTCGCAATGAGAAACCTGACCCCCCCCCCCCCGCCACCCCAATGAGAAATCTCACCAGGAGGTTTATTTTCCACACACGCTAACTTGATGTTGACGATCGCGAATGACGAAAGATCTCGCCGGGTGGTGGATTTTCCTCGCTCCCTCTTGGCAATATGAAGTTGACGAACCTGAATGAGGAAAAAAACTCTGCTCCGCTACGTGTAACGAGTAGTGTGGAAAACTCTGCAAACTCCGCGAGTGGAGCGGAGTTCACAGCCGAGGCTTAATGGAGAACAGACTCCTCTGGACGGAAGTCGAGCCCCCGGGGGTGGGGGTGTACTAGGTTAGAGGGCTGTTGTATAATAATATACTTATGGTATTCTCATATTTTCCATGTCTCTATGCAGTCTTTCTCCTGACGGAAGATCCCTGGTCTTGACAGCGCCCCAGGCCTCTGACGCAGGGACGTACACGTGCCGCGCTCGTAACATTGCTGGTGAAGACACCAAGGTTTTTCTGCTGAACATTCATGGTAAGTGGCATGAAGACCACGCAGTGGGGCCGGTGTCAGCAGCTCTTTGATTGGGATGAAAAAGGTGGGGACCTCTAAATTGGACACCCTCAAATAAGCTTATTTAGGAATCCTTTACAGCATATGCAGCCTATGTAATAATGGGCGTGGCCTAAAGCATTGGAACTAGAATCCTGCACTTGACACCCCCTGACCTGTATTGGGGTGACTCTATCTCCCAAATGTTAATTACTAAAATAAATCACACAATAACGAACACACAGACACTGTGAGAAAGGCACACTGCCTTATGCCTCAACTGGGAGTTTTATTCACAAGCCTGTTCGGATTGGGGTCGGACGCCTAGCTCTGTGTGGACCCTTCGCACTTTTTTATGTCCAATCGACTTCCCCGTGGAACGCCCTCATCTGATTAATTCAACTGTTGCATTTGGGACCGTGCAGCCGTTGGTCTGACACCTTACCATAACGTGGATTAATTCCATAAGGGCACAGTGGCCGGAGCCTACTATGCCCTGCCCTTGGATTAGATTTATTTCATATGGTTCTGTTGTATTTAGCAGTATTTCCAGATATGCGTAAATGGCTGTTGCGTAATTACACAGAATTTTGGCAAAATTATGCAAAATGCAGAACATTCATTTTGCACTATATTGTAGTACAAAATGCTCCCTTGCATCCATTTTGACACCAGGATGCATATTGTACTAAAAGAAAGTACAAAAATCATTCTGTGTTCTTCTTTCTGTGTTCCTGTGCTTTTCCTATAAATTAAAACCGTGAATGGCATGTTCACTGTAAAATTTTAAGGTGAATGGCTCGTAATAATGGTATAAATTTGGGAATTTTGCATATCAACGTAACACAAAATAATTCAAATTGTACAAATTACTGCAGCATAATTACCATTTTGCCCAAGTTTAGTTACTTTCTGAGGGCGACTTTTAATCCCTTTCATGATCCGGCAAATGGGAATATGAGTGCAGCTAATGCTTTGAGGAGAAGGACCTGTTTTTATGTCCATACAGGCTGTAGAAAAATGGATTGATATGTGGTGTGGGTGTGAGACTTTACTATGTAATTTTGGCACCTTGTCAGGTTCAGTGAAGTTTCTTTAATAAAACCCTCTGCTCACTCCTGAGTGTCTGTGCCACAGAGCAGGCAGGCTTAATCCAACGGACAAGTATAAAGCATTTAGAAGTACGAACACAGTTTATATCTAAGAAACTCGTCAAAATGAAAATCCAACACCAGTTTAGAAAAATGGAGTGTATTTTTATCTTAAAATAGACACCAAATTGGCATAAAGCTATTGAGGTAAAGTGAAGATATGAATTTTTTAAAGTAAGTAAATCACTGTAGTTTTCAATTTACTGTTTTAAGCACAATGAATTGTAAATTCTCTGCCCTTGGGTATTGGAAACCTTCCTAAAGATATTGACACATTACATTCAGTATGAGAAGGTGTCCGACAACAACCCTGGATGTGGGCTTGATATGAATATTTAACACTAAAAATGTTTATAGTTTCCTGTTAATGTGTTGAGAGGGTTCCTTGATAGATACCAAAGAAAGTCCATGGACCCTCATCCGTGAGGCGGGCCATTGATATGGTCACTGGGGAAGAGGGAAGCCCTAGGGTGATCGGACAGGCCTTCAACCTGTCAGGGTGACCATGGAGCGTGTCTCTTGAGCTGTGGGTAGAAGGTTCTCAGGGCAGTCACATGTATGTGATACTACACCCATGTGACCTGCTGCTAGAAAGGCTACGTCCAGCACAAGCTGATACAACAAAGTGCTACACTATCCGGTGTACACTAACCTCTATGTCGGACACAAATCCACCGTAGAAACTGGTAATGTGGCTATGAATGCATGATGTTTTTTTTAAAACTTCTTTTGATTAATAAAATAACAAGGCTTGTGGCAGTGATTACCTCAGGGCTCTCAGAGACCATTGCAGCTTTGGTCTCCAAACTATATTTTGTCCATATTTCTTTACTCTTAGGCGCCTTGATGCCTTCGGGCTTAGTTGCGCATTATAAGATTCCTTTCATTTCATCATTTCATTTAATTTCACTCTTCCCCAACAGCCCACTCTGCGGTACCCTCTCTCTTAAATTCATACATCCTCTAGATGCCACCAAAAAGTCCATACATGGACTACCCCGATATACGTTCCATTTGCCCCAGACTTGCTCCCACTTTTGGGGGCAGCCCCCGATTTCATAGACTACCTTCTCGGCTACCATACACCAATCCATATCTTTCTTCCAGGCTCGGAGATAATGCAGAGAGGTTTTGTTTTATCATCGCGGACCATATCCTTTGCAATGCTGCGGGTCGTGGCAGCTTCTGGGGTCTTATGGCTCTTAGTGACCAGAGGTTGGCATTGGTGATGCAGGGTTTTTAGAATCTTCAGTGTTGGAGGTTAGGCCCCCTCATACACAAACTGTAGCCTTTCCTATTTTATGCTAGATTACCTGGTATTGTACATTGACGCGGGTGGCTATCCTGTTTGCATGACCTTAGCCTCCTGCCGGGGGCGTGACACAAACCCCCTCACATGTGGCTTCTGAATGAAATGTCACGTATTCTATGCAATTCTACAAAAACCTTAATAAAGTGCATAATAATCAATGTAAGTGCTTTTACCCTCATCCTTGACCCTGTCTTCTCTTCCCCCAGTCCCTCCAACCATCAGTCGAGGAAGCAGCGAGTCGAACGCTATCACTGCTGTTCCTGGGGGACTGGTGACCCTGGAGTGCCAGGCCCAGAGCTCCCTGCCTGTTCACATGAACTGGTTAAAAGACGGACTTCCGCTTCCTGTGTTTAACCGCATCCGGCTCTCCTCGTCTGGGAGCACGCTCAGGTGAGAGAGGAGACCACGGTGTCCTACTGCCCCAAGAGACAGCACATCTCAAAGGGTGGGGACACTGATACATCACACAGACAATATCACACATGTAGGACCTCACCTTAGAATGTGCAGTGCATTGTGGGAATGGCATGTACACCAATGTTTAGGGTACATTTTACAATAGGAATCCCTGGGTGTTGCTGCCCCTCTGTCCTTTACTGAGAGCAAGACATGAACCAACTCTGCCACTTTTGCTCTCCTCCCTTTTCTCACAGGATTTCTCAGGTGCAGGCCATGGATGCTGGTAACTACACCTGCATTGCCTCCAGCCAGGCGGGCGCAGCGGAGCGGACATTCATCCTTCTGGTCCAGAGTAGGTGTCCTTCGCACTATTTGTTGACATACTTAAGTGTGAAAGTCATACAAGTAGAATAAATAGAAGAGTTATAGAACCTCGGATAGAAGAAGTGGAAAGGATGGGGATCTCTGTGATTGTCTAATTATTCTGGTAGAGCAGGGAATCGATTTAATGTTCTTATACATTTTGAAACCCCTGGGTTTCGAGTGGCGCAGGTGTAGCACTCAGTGGACGATTGGGCGTCAGTGGGCCGATGTTATCTACCTCTTTATGTATTGTGTTTCCATGATGGTACCTTGTCAGCTTTTGCCACTTTGGAGCACTTCTAGACAAAGCGAGAATACAAACTGAGATGGAACTAGGTAAATGCAGAGATTCATAGTAGGCAAAACGTGCATGGCGTGTCGAAGGTGGACGCAGAGGACATGCATCGTGGAACTGCAGGGTGTGGTTTGTGTAGAGTGCCCTGCAGGAATTTAAGTGGTTAAAATCTGATGTCCCACCTCACTTAATGCAGAATTTGTCATTCTAAATTGGGCCCAAACACTTTTCTGCAGATTCTGAAGTTACCACAGCCCTGGAACGAGGCTGTACGCAGGGGCATTGATACCAGAGGAGAAGTAGAAGGGAATTCTGCCATTTTGTGGCAGATTTTCTATTACTGCCCTACTGAGCATTATATTACTCTTCAGGCTATGAAACTAAACTATGTTACTGACATTACTGACCTTTTGCAAGAGGTTGCATCCTTGTAACAGAGTTAAACCTGAGAAATCTGAAAGTAATGTGGATTTTGAATTCTGAAAGATGCAGTCTCAGCTTACTGTTTTGTAAGCAGTGTGGAAACTTTATTAAAGCTGGAGTTGAAGAGGAGTTGCTGATGTTGCACTAGACATGAACATTCTCAAACTAGCTGGGTCTCTTTTACTTATCTCTCACCAAGCTCTTCTCAGCAGGGATTGTCCTTAAGCTCTGTTGATGGCTGGTGTTACCTTAATGTTCTGTTTCCTTTAGATGCCTTTGAGCTGTGTTTTATGGCCGATGACTGTTTTTTGAGGTGACCCTGAGCTGTGTCTGCTGTTCAGTGGTGCTTTGAACTATCTGGCTGTTTCAGGTGGCTTTGGTCTGTTTTAATGGCCAGAGCATTGGTCAGTTACCTGCCTTTCTTAGGGGTTGAAAAGAACTGTGCTTGCTGACCAGTGTCTCTTACAGATGTCAGGCTCCTTGGGGTCTCTGTCTCTTGATTGATGTCTCTTACAGGTAGCTGGTTCCTTGAGATGTCTTTGAGTTTTGTTTGACCTTTGCTGTCTCTTACAGATGGCCAGGCTGTTAGGTGGGCCTTGAGTTGTGTTTGATGACCAGACTGTTACATCTGACTGGCTTCTTGGGGTGGCCTTGACCTGTGTTGTTGGCCAGGGCCTTCCATGGACTTGCGGTTTGGGAGAGTCATGAGATGGCTTGTACGACCTGTATTTTTTGGGATGGATGACTTCTTTCAGGGACCTTGTGTTGAGTTTGACCGACAATGTTGCTTTCAAAGGATGTTGCTATGGGCCTTGACTTGTCTTCTGTCTCACGGTGCAGGTCGGCCAGTTCTGGAGCAGGCAGAGAGTACTGAAGACGTGTCAGTATTGGTAGGATCTGCCGTTACTCTAACCTGCGAGGCTCTTGGGACACCACGCCCAGCTCTGTCATGGGTCAAGGATGGAGAACCCTTCACCCTCAGAAGCAACTTGATCACCAATGGAATGGGAACAAGGCTGCACCTGCAACACGTCCGTGCAAGTGATGCCGGGCTTTACTCGTGTGTAGCTGTGAACCCAGCGGGGAAAGTTAGCAAGCACTTCCGCCTTTCTGTCATGGGTAAGAACATCTGGTTTTACTTTTCACACCCTTGGCCTAGGCTGTTTTAAAATGCAGTAAATTTAGCATTTCTGGGGCTTTCTGCCTTTCTAAACAGCGAGGCTTGTACGCTGGTGAGAGTACATTTCAAATGTCTTTGGATTAGAACACAGCCTCTAGTGCTGTGTAGACCCTGCCTCTCACTGTCGAGAGAGCCCTACTCCTAATTAAAAGTAAACCTTGGCTCCGTCACTGGTGCAGGCCCTGCCTCACGCTCCAGAGTAAGAACCTGGATTCCGCTTCAGTGTGGAACCTTTCTTCCACTATAAGCTAGAAGTTTGCTTCCAACGCAGATTAGACTCGCACTCACACTCCACTGTGTCCTCGAGCTCACACTCCTGTGTAGAACGCGGCTCCCTGCCTAGTGCAGACATTACCCCCCACTGTAGAACTGATCCTGATTCTTGCCTCAGAGTTGGCCCTGAAGTGGCTCCTACACGCCAGAGTAGAAACTTGACTAGCGTCATCTCCAGTGTAGCGCCCAGACCGCTCCCCTCTGTACAGCCCACATCACATTCTTCTGTGCAAGAGATCCAATACATTGGCCCTTACCTCTTGCTGCTCTGTGTGGTCTAGCTCACATTTAAACACTGACTCATACTGAGATGAACTTCTGAAGGCGGAGATGGGTTTGCCTATCATGAGAGGTTTCCCGGTCCATGCTCGTGGTACCTTATTCTTGCTCCTGCAGAGAGCCTACAAGGCCTTTGCTCCTTAATCACTTCTTTAGCTGTTTCCATGCTCAGGGCCTCCACATGCTTCCCAATGCCTCCCCCTCTTTTTAAAATCCACACTTTGCCCATCTATCAATCTTTGCTGAAAATGATGGTTCCTTTGCTAATGGGCCCCTTTGGCCCACTGACTAGTTTCTAGGAAGTTTATGCGCATGGAGTCTTCACCCCTCACTCCTGTTTCATGCATGTTGCAGCGCCCCCCCAGATTGAGGGCTCCAGTCAAGCCACTGATGTGCCCCTTGCTGTGAACGCCACCCTGGAACTAACATGCAACGTGGTGGGCATTCCGACACCCACTGTGACCTGGGAGAAAGACGGCGTGCCGCTGCCCACCGCTGAAGGCGGAGCAAGAGCGGGGAAAGTCCTACGCATAGAGCGGGTGCAGGTGAGTCTCGTTACTGTTTGTGGGTTTGATTCAGGAAGTGGGTGGATCTGAAGGTCTGTTGAGAACATTTCACCTTAAAGTCTCTATCTTAAGCCTGATGTTGGCTGAGACGGAAGGATCCGTTACCTTTGAACATGACCTGGGAATAGTTCTAGTGAGAAACTTTGTGATTGGCGGCGAGCATAACCCACTGATTAACCTTTCAGTTGGTGCCTACAGAGGAGTAAAGGGTTTGACACCGACTCTTTCTTGCATTACCGAAGGTCCATCTAGGGCAGACACCTAGACATCCAGAACAGGGCTGCAATGGCTTCGGCTGCTATAATTTTCCTTTCCCACATGTTACCGTCCAATCATATTTACTGAAACCGAACAAGGTCAAATGTGGATACCATACCGTTCTTGATAGACAGCTGTGGTCAAGCTTGGGAGCGGCTAAGGACATGCTTCTCTGAGACGAATAGATGAGACCATATAATCTTAATTTCTTCTTCACCTTCTCTCTTGTTCGCTTATTATGTGACCCCTAACCCTTCCCGCCTCCTCCAAGATGGAAGATGCTGGATTCTATGTCTGCCTGGCGAGAAGTCCTGCTGGTGATGCCTCCAGGGGCTTCTGGGTCCGGATGCAAGGTAGGTCATTGCTGTGCTTGCCGCGGGGAGGCAAGGGTAGATGTTCTGGCTGTGTACAGCAGGAGTGTGGGTACTTTCACTTTAATGCTACAGACATTCAGAAGAGAAGTACCACTACAGTCCTTTTCCCAGCGTTGCTGGGGAGGAGCAGCTCAAGGCAAGGCCCTTTCAGGTGGGTGGGCCACTGCCAGAACAGTAAGGTTGCCTGTGAGTTTGGGGTCTTGGAATTTCAAGGTAGAATGAGTGCCACTTCATCGACCCAGCAGCTGAAATTACCCAATATTTGGGCTTCACAGAGACCAGCAGGATATCTCTGTAATGATTTCAGGATTACAGCAGTATTGCCAATTGTGTACAACATTTTACCCAAACAGTTGTAGGCACGTCAACAGCTGATGAACCTTCTGCGCGATGCCGACCACTGCCAGTAGGTTTAGGAGTACAAAAATGGGGGGGAGGGCACCAACGCATGCAGCCACTCATGACTTTTGCCTGGCATTGGTGGTGCAAGAAAGGCGTGTATTTTGAACCGAGATTTCTCTTGTGCTCCTGCAGTCCCGCCTAGAGTCGTCGGATCAAGCGAGCCGCGTACCTTCACCGTGGTGCCGAATGGACAACTGGTCCTGGAGTGTCATGTCGAGGCAGAACCTTCTCCCAGCATAGAATGGCAGAAGGGAGGGAGGCCTTTGCTGGTGAGTATTTGGAGAGTGGTGTGGTGCATCCTTTAGAGAGGACAGAGGGGGATTCATCTTGCTGACAGAGGTCCCACCTCAAGCTAGTCTCCCACCTCGCCATCTCACACACAGCCACAGACCTGTGGAAAACTCAGGCGCTGCTGCATGTCTGGCACCAGCCTCTGGATTGTTTGGCAATATTGTGGGCTGTCCATTGTTTGTCTTCCTGTTTCACAAATTGTCTTACTACAAAGTAACTCAGTCCTTTTATGTCAACACCACATTCAGCCCTTTGCTGGTTTCTTTGAAACTAGTTCTGTATCTCATTCTGAGGAACATCCTCAAAGTATATTCAAGGTTCAGCCAGTGACTGATGAAGATTCTTCAGCCACTGGCTGCATTTGCTAAACGGACTGTTGTGCCTCCTGTGTCTTCTGTATCAAGTGACACGTCACCCTCTAAACCTGCAGTTCTTCCTCCTTATGATTTCAAACCTACCACTCTTGACCTGCTTGCATCCCACCTACTCCCCTTACAGCCCACAGACTCTCCAAGGGATCTCTCTCCTGACTGACTGACAACATCCTGTCATTCATTTGTTCCACTGATGTCTCATCCAATAAGCGTGTCTATCTCAGAAGCATCTATCCCCAACTCCTTGAAAACATGTCTTGTTACACCTCTCCAGACTCTCGTTTTCTGATTTTTTTAACAACCACCAATTAGTATCTTATTCATATTTTCCAAACTCTTGGAAAAAAATTGCAATGCATCTGTGTACGAAAGTGGGTCTGTATATACTGGACCAAAGTAAGGTACAGTGTGCAGAGTCCACAGTCCCCAGAGGTTTGGCAGAGGTTAAAGTTAGAAATAACCTTACTCTCTAAAGTGGTAGCTTGGTCGAGCAGTAAGGCAGTATCAGAGGACAGTGCAAAGCATTTGTTGTACACACTCAGTCAGCAAATGGTCTCACACACTCAAGAACTGAACTCTAGGCCAATTGATTTGTATATAAAAATATATGGTTGTTTTATTTTTGAACCACAGTTGATATATTCTCAGAATGAGATGTTGCAATTGAATACTTTTAAATAGTAATAGACTTTGGAATGCAATAGTTACAGTTGTTGCAATATGCAACACAGTTTAAACACAAAATAACATTGAGCTCAATGGGTAGTTTTTAGTAAATGCAATAAAATCACTTTACGTATGTTTTTTTTTACTCGGTGCTGGATTCTGGTTTCAGCCCTGGTGCATTTCCTATAAATAGTTGAAAGAAATCGTTTTTTTTTACACAGGTGATTTTTAAGGAATATTTGTACGTTTAGAAAATCGGCACTTCGAAAAATTTCTGGTGAAAACCAGACACTGGGTTCCTATTGAGTAAAATTGAGTGAGCAATAAATCACGGTTATAATTACTTTTTATGTTCAGTTCTCAGCTCAAAGATACTTCTTTTAAACAACAGTGGCCCCTGGAGAAGGGAGAGTATTAGAGTAATGAATATAGACTCAGTAGTTGCTATATTGACTCGACATGTCCAGCCGGACAGAGGTCTAATATTTACTTTAAGGCAATAAAAAAGGTTCGTACAAAACAATTCAGAAAGTGGCACACAAGCCTGTGCCCTACTAAACACATGAAAAGCAAATACAAGTAGCGGAAAATGACAAACAGGGGTCTTTAGGCAAAGCTTGACGGTTTGCTGTACTTGAGAATTAAGCAGTGTCAAAAGGAAACAATCTCATTTAACACCTTTACAATTTAAGTACACACAAGGTTGAAATGTATAAGGTGTTTCAAAGTGTCGACGGCGTTTCGATTCGGCATGGAATTACGCGGACCATCATCAGGACATAGATATTATGCCTAATAATATGAAGCCTCCATTGCCTGGGGAAGGAAACCGGGAGGGAAAATACAAGAATGTAGAAATTAGGAAGCGTAAGGCACATTGCATTGACTGGTACAAGCAGATAATTGCAATGCATGCTGGCAGAATCATGAACGAAAACACAATGAACGAGAAATCAATGGTACACATTTCACGCCCCATTAAACTTGATTGTTGCAGCATTAACACTGTAGTGACTTCCAAGCATTAATCACAGCGGGCATAGTAGATAGAAACCTGTAATGTGCTTTAAGGCAAGAAACAACATGTGAACCTTCTGTGGGTAGCTTCAGCGGCTGGTTTCACTTGGAAATTCTTCTAAGTGTCGATTTTCACAACAAAACCCCTCTTACAGCACTCATGTGTAATAATGGGTGTCCCCAACTATGGAAACATTACCTAAAAAATTCTGACCCAATGCGGGCTACAAAAGTTTGGCGATCTATTTTATGATGTTCAGTTATGCTACATTGCGAGTCTCGCGGGGAATGATGGGTCCCATATGGACAGGTTTATCCTATCTAGAACATGTGCTGCTATGTCTACTGTGCTCCGGTTCTCTGCAGCGGAACCAGCAGATTTACCCCGCTTTCATTAATTCCTACATCTGCCAGCAGCACACATTTGGTCTCCCGACTATGTCACTTGGCACTGACACTCCGACCATCAGTAGGGATGGGTGCACACCCGGCATGGGAAAGGGACCTTTTGCTCCCCCTGCCGGATGTGACGTGGGCCTATTGCTGCGAACAAACCAATCGGATCTCTTGCAATCATCTCCATAAACTCTTACATTTTAAATTCATACATAGAGCATACATCATATTCTCCTATGAACCCAACAATGCGCACCAATGCTATAAATTACTATTATAAATTAAATACAAAGTTATAAATCATCTAAATTTACAAACTATATTTTAAAAATAATCATAACTTTATATAAGCAATAGTAACCAATATATTATTGAAAGCGATATTAAAAAACATAAATATTATAGAAAACGATATTAAAAATACAAATATTATTTAAAACAATAATACTTGCCTCAAAAATGATATTCTTGTCAATGATATTTGCTCCTCACAATATTTGTGCGTCACGCTATTCAATTTTCGATATTTCGGACTCCCGATATTTTAAAGTCGATATTTTGTTCAAACACTCCTCCTTTGCACTACTGTGATGCACTCCATTATGCCTTTCCTATATCACTGCATCAGCTGTAACCAAAAGCAGAAAATGCTGCTGGGCAAGCTACACTTGGCTTGGACATTAGAGACTATGGGTTATTTAGAGTTTGGCAGACAGAGCACTCCACCACCAATGAGATGTGGTGCATGTGCAGTATGGAGCCCGCACACTGCTGCGGAATGAAAGACTCTCCTGCTCGCACATTGCTGTGGATTGAAAGACTCTCCTGCCCGCACACTGCTGCGGACTGCAAGACTCTCCAGACGGAACATCCCTGGGGATCGCAAGACTCTCCTGTCCGCACACTGCTGCGGACTGCAAGACTCTCCTGCCTGCACGCTGCTGCGGATTGCAAGACTCTCCTGACGGAACATCCCTGGGGATTGCAAAACTCTCCTGTTCGCACACTGCTGTGAAATGCAAGACTCTCCTGCCCGCACAGCACTAGAGTTTGCAAGACTCTCCTGATGGAACATTGCTGGGGATTGCAAGACTCTCCTGCCTGCACACTCCTACGGATTGCAAGACTCTCATTCCCGCACACCGCTGCGGATTGCAAGACTCTCATTCCCACACACCGCTGCAGAATTCAAGACTCTCATTCTTGCACACCGCTGCGGATTGCAAGACTCTCATTCCCACACACTGCTGTGGATTGCAAGACTCTCTTTCCTGCAGACCGCTGCGGAATTCAAGACTCTCATTCCCGCACACAGCTGCGGAATGCAAGACTCTCATTCTTGCACACCGCTGCGGATTGCAAGACTCTCATTCCCGCACACCGCTGTGGATTGCAAGACTCTCATTCCCGCAGACCGCTGCGGAATTCAAGACTCTCTTTCCCGCAGACCGCTGCGGAATTCAAGACTCTCATTCCCGCACACCGCTGTGGATTGCAAGACTCTCATTCCCGCAGACCGCTGCGGAATTCAAGACTCTCCTTCCCGCAGACCGCTGCGGAATTCAAGACTCTCATTCCCGCGCACGGCTGTGGATTGCAAGACTCTCATTCCCGCAGACCGCTGCGGAATTCAAGACTCTTATTCCCGCACACCGCTGCGGAATGCAAGACTCTCATTCCCGCACACTGCTGCGGATTGCAAGACTCTCCTGCACGCACACTGCTTTGGAATGCAAGACTCCTGCCCGTACACTGCTGCGGTTTGCAAGACTCTGCTGTCCGCACACTGCTGCACATTGCAAGACTGCTGTCTGCTCACCACTGAAGAATGCTAGACTCTCCTGCCCGCACACTGATGCAGAGTGCAAGACTCTCCTATCCACACACCACTGGAGATTGCAAGACTTCTCTGCCCCAAGCTCTATCTGGGGATTTCATGGTTCTTCTGCCCGCACACTGCTAAGGAACACAGGGCTCTCCTGCCTTCACAATTCTGCATATTGCATTACTCTTCTGCCCGCACATTGCTACGTATTGCAAGACTCTCCTGCCCACATACAGCAACGGATTGCATGACTCTCCTGCCTGCACACTGCTGCGGATTGCATGACTCTCCTGTCTGCACACTGCTGCGGATTGCATGACTATCATGCCTGTACACTACTGCGTATCGAATGACTCTCTTGCCCACACACTGCTGTGGACTGCATGATTATCCTGCTCCAAGCACTTCAGAGGATTTCTTGACTCCTGTCTACACACTCACAATTCTACTTCCCACGCACTGCTGTGGATTGCATGCCTTCCCCACTCAAGCACTGCTGGGGGATCTCACTGTCATACTCCCCGAATACTGCTAGGGATCTCACTGTAATACTGCCCTTTTACTTCTTGTGAGCTCGCTGTAGTGCTGCCCACACACTGCTGAAGATTTCACTGCTCTCCTGCTTCTGCACTGCTGCGGTACTCAGTGCTTACATCACTACTGGTGCCACGCTCACTGAATTTCTTCCCTGTCACATTCTAGGCTGATGGCCGCACACAGTTCCTGGTGAATGGACGCTTCCTGCAGATCCACAGCCTGCGGGTGTCGGACAGTGGAGAGTACAGCTGTATTGCTAGGAACACCATTGGGCGGCTCGTCCTGCACTTCCACGTGGAGATCCAAGGTGAGTGCTGGTACTAATCCTGATGACCTTGGATATTAAATCCTGATTCGTAAGATGAAGTGCTATCCCACATGCACTTTACGGAGTCTCTTGAGTTAGTCTTAAGGCCTGATTTAGATCTTGGCGGACGGGTTACCCAGTCACAAAGGTGACGGATCCCGTCCTCCGAACTTTAAATCCCATAGGATATAACGGAATTTATATTTCTGCTGACGGAATATCCACCACCATTTCAACAGAGTAACCAGGCTGCCAAGATCGAATTCAGGCCGTTATTCTCAGTAAATCCCTTCATCAATGATAAACACCCAGGCCCTGATTATGATGTTGGTCGGAGTTGCTGCGACCGACATTGCTGCGGATGGGGAACCGACCGACCTCAGGTCGGCGGTTCCAACACTGCAATTAGGATCGCAAACTTCCATTTTTCAATGGGAGCTTGTGCGGCAGGCAGAAACCGCCCGCAGCACAAGCTCCCATTGTAAAATTGAAGTTTTTAAACATTCCTGCACCGTGTGGCAGGCATTGCCACACGGTGCAGGGATGTGAAGTGGGCCACGTGCAGAGGTCCAGGAGGGACGGGGGCCCTGCTAGGGGCCCCCAAAGATACTTTCGGACCAAATCTCAATTAACATAACATATACCGAAGCCTGGGGCGTAATCTAGGCCAGTCAGGGTGTACACTCTGAGGTGCCATAATTGAGCTTCTCTCTAAGCGCTTAGAGACCAGTAGGTGATAACGCGCTATAAAAATCTCAATTAACATAACACAACAGTTCCATGTAGGAAAGGCTGACATTGAACTGCTATTGGAAAGTGCCATCATAATCCCGACAGCAGAAATGCCATCCTTAAGGGATTATGAGGCCTTTCCAACTGGCCGACAGGCTCCTTGAGCCCGTCAGAACCAAGTCGGATTTCCCGGCTGGTTCAAACTCCGACCACCATCATTGCAATATAGCGGGCAGAGTTTAATCCTGCAATGTTGGTCAGAAAGCCTCCGAACAGTGGTCAGGGGCTTTCTGACCAACATTGTAATTAGGCCCTCAGAGTGGGGGTAAAGTTGTGATGCTAGTAGAGATGAACTTAAAGATTACTCTGCGATTGCCCATTCAGGACAGAGTGAATAGGTTTATCCATGTCTGCCCAGTCTCTATTGGCCAGGGATATTTCTTCCCCATGAACGGAATTCCTTACTTCCTGCGTCCATCAGCTTCATCGAGCCTCCTTTTCCTGACCTCAGATCTCCCATCTCCCCCTTAACAAGGTGAGAGTGAATGCTCGCTTTACTTCCTGCCCCGTAGGTTCTGTGACGCACCCTGACCATATAGGCCCTTGTGATGCGTTAAGGGCTGAAATCCAGCCGCTGTGCTTGCGCGTCTTGCACAGGGATTGGAATTACGAGTTGTGTGATAATTATCTCACCCTTGTAGTTTTCCTCCGATAAACCCAGGCAGGTCGCAGCGGCTTAAATGTATCGGGGTGAAAAGACCTCTTTAAAGGACAAAACATGCAGCATTTGGTGTATTGAAAACCGATTCTGCATGTTATACTCCATTTAGAAAACTCAGACTAGAAGGTATTTACCACACGTGGCTCATACCTCACCCAATTCCGGCAAAGAACAGCGAGGGCCATAGACAGCGTTTACAGTGATGAAACTTCACAGAGGTATCAAGATGGCCGTGCGGCGGGCGCCAGCGCCCAAACTGGTAGGAATGGAGTCGGAGCGGTACGTTTCCAAGGCCAATGTAATGAGGCATTTTCAATGAGACTACATATCTGTTCTGGTGACGCGATTTACTGTTATCTGTTTGTGAAGACTGTGATAGCATGTATGGTGTGGACTTCTAGACAGGTGTGTGTGTTCACATATACACACCTGCACAACTTTTCACACATAGGTACACGTACACATGTATGCAGGTACCTGTGCATAACTGCAGGTTCATATGCTCAACAGGTTTGTGCACAAGATCACACAGCTGGCTTGCCCTCACCGGTGTCTCCTTCTCATCCTTTGCAGTGGCCCCCTTTATCCAGCCGAGGCCCTCTATCCTGAGGCTGCCTGTGAACCAGACGGCTGAGCTCCCCTGCAGGGCGGAGGGCTCCCCCCAGCCCACAGTGACCTGGTGGAAGGATGACCGTGAACTGAAGGAGAGTGCCAGGTAAGGAGGGTCAGAGGGAGGGTGGGAGTGCACGGATAGTCTCCTGTGGTGAGGAGCAGAGACACGTCTGAGCTGCCACCTGCCTTTTATCTTATACTATCCAGTGAAGCCCACAGAAGAAGTGTTAGGGAGGGAGTGGAGAAGCTTACAGCGGATACAACTAGACACTGAGAGCTGAGGGCCCCTGGTCACCTGAACACATGTCAGTGTGTTAAGGTATCGCAAACATCTGCAGGGGCTTCAGAGTACAAAGAGGAGAGAAGGACAGCTAAGGGAGGGTTTCTTCTCGATGGATTGTTTGTGTTTCATTATGCATCAATGACTGCCATAAATCTCTTTTATTAATCTCAACTTTGTTTATTTGCTTCCTGCCTATTGTATCTCTCACTCCATTGGGCCTGGTTCTCCACCCTCTGCTCTTATCTCCCTTGTGTTCCATCCATCTCTCTCGCCCTCTGTCTCTCTTGCTCTCCCTCTCCCTTCCTCCCTCTCTTACTCTCCGTCTCCTTGCTCGCTCCATGTTTCACCCTGTTCCTGTTGCTTTATGTCTGTCTCTCTTGCTCCCTCACTCCTCACTCTTATCCCTCTCTTCCACCATCTTGTTTCAATCTCTGAATCCCTGTACTCACCCCTGACTCTACATCTTTTACTGTCACTTCTCACTGTTTCCCACACCATGTCCTCCTGCCTTGTTACCATTATCTCTCACATCACCATCCCCCTCTCTCCCTCCCTCATCCCCTCTCTCCTCCCACTCTCTCTGTCCCTCTCTCTCACTTCTCTCTCTGCCCCTATCTCCCTCTCTCTCTCTCTCTCTCTCTCTCTCTCACATCACCCTCCCCCTCTCTCCCTCCCTCGTCCCCTCTCTCCTCCCACTCTCTCTGTCCCTCTCTCTCACTTCTCTCTCTGTCCCTATCTCCCTCTCTTTGTCTCTCCCTCTCTCTCTTTCTCCTTCTTGCTCTCTCCTTCTCTCTATCTCTCTATCTCTCTCTCTCTCTCTTCCTTCTCTCTCCTTCTTTCTCTCTCCCTCCCTCTCTCAATCGCTCCTTCGTTCTCTCTCCCGCCCTCTATCCCTCACTCTTTCTCTCTCCACCCCTGTCTTATGTTGCATTCTCTCCATCCTGAACTCCTTTCTTCCATCTCACTTCTCTCTCTGGCTCCTCCTCAGATTGGTGTTCCTTCCTGACGGGTCCTTGCGGATTCACCCTGCCCACATTCAGGATTCTGGATATTACCTGTGCACGGCCTCGAACCCCGCTGGTGCGGACCGACGGAGCATGGAGCTGAAGGTCTTCGGTACGTGGTCAGAGCATCTTGTCAGCAGGACAGTGATCAGGGTGTGGGATCCAAGAGATGGGATCAGAAGGGATAGGAGGACACTGGACACTAATCTTCAGCAGATCATCTCAGGAGCAAGGAGAGCCAGCGCTCACCTACTCTTGATATGTGTGGGGTAAGATGAGCGAGACCAGAACTACACATCCCAGGGAACCGTTCAGTAATGCTGGACCGGCTGACTGGTGTCGCCTAGTAAGATTCATTTAGGTTTAGAACCTAAGATAAAATAAATAAAATAGAAAATATTGGGGCTGATTTATATCTTGGAGGATGGGTTATTCTGAATCAACAGTGACGGATATCCCGTCCGCCAAAATATAAATTTTTTAGGTTATAATAGGATTTACACTTCAGTGGCTGGGATATCCATCACCGTCGTGAAGGAGTAACCCGTCCGCCGAGATCTAAATCAGTCCTATAGCTAGAGATCAGCGATGCGCTGCATAAACCAATTGTGCTGATATCGGAACTATATTACTGAAAGAGACAAAACGATAGGGGTCCAGGGGTTGCAGAGGGCAGTCTAAGCAGTGGCTGAAGCCGGGGCAGGCCCCTAAGAAAACGACCTGTGTGTTTGTGATTGTGGGAGGAGAGGATAGCCCAGTTGTGTCTTAGTGGTCTGCACAGTGCCGAGATGGGCCAATGTTAGCACAGCAGCGATTGACAATAGGTGGTGCAGTGTAAAACACTTTGGGGCCGATTCTGATGTGGTTAGGAAATCTTCCAGATCGAATCGGATTAGAATGGTTTCAACCAACTCAGATCAGGAGAGTCCGCCGACCGAGTATGATGCATCTGGATGCTTCCCGATACGATTTGGTTGGACCCCCATTGACTTCTATGGGAGACTATGGGCCATATGTATCAAGCAAATTAGCATTCGCAAAGGCCGAAATTCGCAGAATTTCGGCCTTTGCGAATGCTAATTAGCTAAATGGTATGTATGACACATTTTGGCAGCAAAATAAGGAATCGCAAAATTTGCTATTCCTTATTTTACGATTGCACTTAAGGAATCGCAAATTGTGCGATTCCTTAAATGCAATGTATCAACGGAAAATTAATGCAAAATGCCCATAAGGATTCGCAAATTACCACCAACTTCTAGTTGGTGGTAAGTTGCGGATTCTTTAAAAAAAGCAATTTATTTAAAATCCAAAGGTGCCATATGACGCTCATACATGCCCTTAGGGCATGTATGGGCGCCATATGCCAACACATGTCATTTTCAGGGGTGCATCAGGATGTTCTTGTGACACCCCTGCACCCTTGAAAATATTCCTAAATTGCGATTAGCTAATTGCTAATCGCAAATTTCCCCTTCATTTCAATGGGCCTCCTGGCCCATAGAAATGAATGGGAAATTTGCGATTAGCAATTTGCTAATCGCAATTTAGGAATGTTAAGGAATCGCTAAAAAGAAGCGATTTCCTACATACACACCATTTTGCGATTTCTAAATAGCGATTCCTTAAAAATCGCTATTTAGAAATCGCAAATGGTCAAGATGATACATCTGGCCCTATGTTCCTAACCGCATCGTAATATGGCCCTCGGTTGGGAAGACACGTTTCCGTTCCGATTCGGAAAGAGCGAATGCTGTTAGGAGGCCTTCCTAACTGCATCATAATCGAGCCCTAGGTGGGAATGCTTTCCTAACCGCATCGGAATCAGGCCCTTAGACGATGAACAACCCTGTTCACCGCAAATTATGGTATCAGATGTCTAAAGCCCTCGGTGCCCACCAGTGAGTGTCTCGGCCCTCTTCAGGGCTTTTAGTCCTTTCCCTCAAACTACCTCACGAAACTGCACCTGGAGTGATGCAAAGGATGCCTTTCCACTATTGTCCACAGAGCCTTTCCAAAAACCCTTGGAGTGGTCACCACCAAGTCCGTGATCTATGTCTCTCCCCCGAACACGAAAACACCAACTGTTGGGTCTGCTTTAGTTTCTAGTCCAAAAGACCATTTGGCCCTGATGTGAGGTCATGTAGGTCCATCGGAGGATGCAGCTTCAGGATCCAGAGACTCATGATATCTTTGGGGAGCAGGACATTGAGGCAGAAGAGGAAGAACAGCTAGGACCATCAAAGCCAGAGCTCGTCTATTTATCTCCAAACGTCAAGGCAGATTTCTCCTCTGAGTCCAAGGGGGTACAGCTGCAAGAGCCCAGAGCTGTGAACGTGACAAGACGTTGAGCACGAGTACCATCTCCTCTGAGGGCCACCAAGACACACCTCAGCGGCCTGGAGTCACTGGTGATTGCCACCATCTTGAAGACCAGGCCTCTAATCCTGGGTCTCATAGACTCTCAGCTAGACTACCATTGCCTTCAAACCATGGTTGTTGCTGAGCAAAAACTTTGGGGTCAAGACCACCCCTGCTTTCAGGCACAAAACTGAACCAGTCCTTGAAAGCAGAAAGACCTTTTGGCGCTGGCCTTTCTGTGGCTTCTCCCATCACATGCGCAATCACCCAAGGGTCCAGACACTCTCCCAGTCTCTGGAATTTCTGCATGGCCCCAAAAGCTCTCATACTGGGGTCACACAAGTTCACTTTGGTAAGTATGTGGCCGATACTCAGTTTTATCTCAAACTGAAAGAAGGAAACAGTGGTTCCCCAAAAGGCAGCAAACTGTCTGAAGCAAGTCTATAACTACCTGCACTTCAGTTGGGTCTGCTAGAAAGGTCAAAGCCAAAAGTCCGGTTTGTGGGCTCTGTTGACCCTTCACCTCTTCGTTTCACGAGGCATGACACTAGGCGGGATCCTGTTCAGAAGGTTTGCAGTATGGATGCTACCTTCGACAATGATCTCACATTTTCTTTTCATGTGACGTCAGTTACCAATGTGCCCCCTACTATGCGCGATTACTTCGAGGTACCTTTCCTTCCTCCAAATAGATGGTACCGGCCCTGGTCTTTTTAGCATCTCTCCTTGGGCTGTTATAACAGCACCCTTGCCACCTCTGAAATGCATATATTCCTCATGGAACTTATTTTGTTTACATTTCATTTTTCCAGCCCCAGCATGATGAAATACAGGTGTGCATGTGTCACCACAAATGCACATGCATGCTTCACAGCGCTGCAGAGGCGATTTTTTTTATTTTATTTTCGTTTACTGTTCTACAATCATGGACCCCCTTGTTGGAGCTGTACATTTAAAAAGTGCACAAAACACATAATAGAGAAAAGAGCTTGCAGCTGCAAGGGCCTACAAAGAAAAAAGGTAAATACAAAAAAAAGTAAAAGGGGCAGGGGAGCAAAGTCGAAGCAGAGGAAGGAGGCATGTCCGTCAAGTCACCCCCAATTTGCGTGTCACCCGCATTCAGGTCTATACACCCTCAAAAGCACTACCTTTCACTGTCAATAAATGTTCAGCCTCAGCTTCCACTCACCTGAGTGTTTTATCTGTGGGAGACTCTGCAGTCTCTGCAGTTTCCTAGTAGAGCACGAGAGAGAGAGAAAGAGAGAGTGAGAAAGGAAGGACAAAGAGCTGGGAGACTGCAGAGACTTCCTCAGGTAAAGGAAGAGCTGAGGAAACCCTCCTCAACTCATCATTCACAGAAAGTCTATTGTCAGCCTGCCTTACTATCCAAAAATATTTTTTATTTAATTTAATATATTTAATTAACTAAAGATTTCATTTACAATTAAACCCCCTTTTTTATCTACATTTGAAATAAATATATACAATTAATGTGCATTAATATTTGTAATCATTGTTTCTGAGTTAAATAAACTTTTGTACCTTCCCCTATACTTTGCCACAGTCAGGTTGGAGATCTCCCTTTGGTAAAGTATAGTCACAACAACAAAACTTTCCTAAACTTCATAAGTAATTAGTAAATATATTTTATATTAAATAATAATGTAAATTAATTTTATATATGTATTTTAAATGTAGAGCAAAATACAAAATGCTACAGCACTATTAACTTGTTCATTAAATATTTAACTAATTAAAATATATTAATTGAAAAATATTTTCGGAAGTTTAAATTGAAAAATTAATTCCCTCCTAAAGTAACAAAAAGATGTTTATTATGCATGAATAATAATTAACATGTATGCATAGAATTATTCAAAAGTAATGCAATTATAGTTTAATAAAATCTATTGGAACATTATTTTATTAATTCAAAAATGATGGTTAAAATATGTTATAAGTGAAAATAAATGTTTTAATTGTATAAATATTTTTAACATTAACTTATATTTATTTATATTTTTAACTATATGAAATAATTGTATTTAAATTAACATTATTTCCTATGGGCTTTTAAAAAATCCCTACATCCATTAATTTCTGTGGAATGGTGTTATATAGTCAGTGGTTGGACGTGTGTGGTGCTGGTTTTGCTGTTTCATTTTTGGCATTAATAACTTGTGCTCCTATATTTGGTTCCACCTCCTTTTTCAGGGGATAGGTATGTGCAAGTCTACACTTCTGAGTAACTAAACACTTGGATGTTGTGAATTGCACAAAATAGCAAGTTTCTCATAAGTGTAAGATTAAATTACATGTGTAAATTATTCACAAGTGTAAATTACGTTACCTTTATGAATACCCCTGTCAGTCTTCAAAGCTAATATTAAAATGCAACACAAAAATTAACAATTTGTCCCTCTAATGACTCATGAATTGTATTAAACATATTATTTGTAGATGTTGTTACATATCTGTCAATGCAGAGCAGGGAAGATCATATTCATCCAAACATGCTTTGCACTGTGTTAACAAGTTTTTCAATGCAGCGTTTCGGTGATACTGTTCCACACTCTCCACCTTCCTCAGGACAGACACTTTCATGAATATGTGAGGGTAATACTCCAACAATCTTCCCAAGAGAATTCTTCAACAACTCACATTAAAACACTTAAAATTGACTTGTAACTTATGGATACATAACATGACAAGCGCATTGTGCAAATACCACAACATGAAGATGTTCTCCCCGTTGCATATCAACCCATCTTATAGTCATAATAACTTCATAAAGAAAGATTTTAATTAAAGCCTCAAGTATATTTTTATTGGTTTATATATTTTTTTTTTATAGTTGAGGTATATATTTTTGCCGCTTGCATCAGCCAGTAGTAGACTGTGAAGACAACCACACTAGAAGTCAAGTATTTTGGTGGGGCAAGATTGATACATTCGATAAAATGCAAACTTCTATGATATAGTTACTGTAATATTGTGCCAAACTTTAAAATGTTATAAAGTTGTTTATAGAAAACAAAAGAAGAGGCTAAGACATGATGGCCAGGGCATCAGTTCGTCTCCCCATGACCCCCTAGCTCACCTCCACTAGGTGCCCCCCCACCCTCCATCATTTGCGTTATGGACTCACTGGCTGTGTGTCTTCTCTCTTCAGCTAATGGAGGATTCTCAGACTGGTCAGACTGGGGACCCTGCAGCCAAACCTGCAGCCAAGGTGTCCAGCAGAGGACCCGGCTGTGCAATGACCCCGCGCCGGCCAATGGCGGTCTGCCCTGCCCGGGCCGGCACACCGAGTCCAGGAGCTGCCTACTCTCCCCATGTCCAGGTATGAAGCACGCTTGCCTCTTGCAGGATGGTGCATTGTGGTGATATTCACATGTGCATGCGTGTGTAGCTCCTCTTGAAGAATCTTTGATAGTGATGTCATATTTATGCAGCTCACAGAAGGTGATATCATAATACAAATGCTGTTTCTCTCGTAGAATGTTTGAGTGTGATGTCATAATGCATGGGTGGCCTGATGTTATAATGTGCCTCCCTGAGGAATGTTTATTTGTGATGTCATAAAAACAATCAGCTCCATTTGTATAATGTTTGTGATGTTGCAGTATGATTTCAGCTTTCTTTAAGAATGAGGAATTTACAGAAAGTTTGAGATCTCGGGATGTGCGCATCTCCAGGTATGCGTGCAGATTTCTTATGAATGTTGTCTATTACTACAGTGTGCAAAGCCGTCATAAATCAGTCGTAGCAGCATTACTCCATACAATGTTCTAGGTTTACATCAGTGTTTTGACTTCTTCCCCTCTCTGCCCTCTCTCTTTTCTCTCTCCTGCTACCTCTACCCCTCCTCCTTTTCTCTCCCTGCTTCTCTTCCTGTACCTACCTCCTGAACACCGCTTCCATCCTCTGCCCCATCAATACACTTTCTCTTTCTGCCGAAGTGGACGGTAAGTGGACAGCTTGGGGCAGTTGGTCGGTCTGCTCCGTATCCTGTGGTGGGGGAGAGCGCCAACGCACCCGGTCCTGCCTCGACCCAGCCCCACAGAATGGAGGTAAAGTTTGCACAGGCCACGGCGTGGACACGGCATCCTGCCAGGAGGGACCCTGCCCTGGTAAGTATCATCACATTGTGGTTAGACTTTCAGAGAAGCTTCTCATAATCTAAATTTACCAATAAATGTGCAAAGAGGCTGTGAGGTTTCACAATGAATGCGCCCCAGCATCTTATTAGAACAAGGGCTTTTGGGATATTTTAGAAGAAAAAGGAGTGAAGACAGGAGTCCTCAGTCCAGATGTTGTCCATAGGGCCGCCTGCAAGAGACGCATTGCCGTGAAACTCTCTGCAGTGGAGAGATGTCATTCTGGGAACTCAAGCTGTAGTTTTCTAATCTAAATATGTTTAAAGCACCTCAGGTCTGGCCATGTAGGATTGCTACAAAAAAAGCTGAGGACCAGTAGTGACTGGCTGGTGAGCGAATGCTGTGGAGCTGATTGTAGTTTTAATCCCCCCTTTAACTGGAGCCGACACGGCTCAGAGTAGCCGCCTTCACCAGCGCTGTCGCACATGACATAAGTATTTGTAAAGCGCACGTTCACTCAAGGGCATCTTGATGCTGAATAACAGATGTTTATTGTTATTGAGCTGAATCAAACTCATTTGATTCACCTCAGAAGGATGAAAGACTGAGTGGGCCAGACAGGATTTGAACCTGTGACCATGAGGTCAAACACATGCCCCTACAGTAGAGGCCTTAGTCCACTGAGCCACCAGACCCAGCATGGATAGACGAGAGAGCAGGAGAGGAAAAAAGGGCTGGGGCACCAGTGACTATGAAGTATGCCTTATGTTGAGGTCACAGGAGAGACCTGTAGTCTGTTGCTCTGTCACTGAGGGGCACTACAGATCTTACCTCCACCATGAGAGTGAACAGATACATTCTGAAGCAGCATGAACAATTAGTAAGCATTCAGGAGCAATCCTTCGCTGCAGTCCCAGCGGAGCTCTGTTCTATGCACCTATTTATGGGCAGTGGCAATGGTGGTGGGAAGGGTTTTTGTGGGGGGGGGGGAGGGGGCATCAGAGGCACAAGTGCATCAGTCAAGCAGCTGCGCAAGCAGTAGGGTCTGGGAGTAACCACCGAGTCACAGGGAGAAGTGTAGTGCCTGCCGGTACCACCCCATGGGTATGTAGACAGCCAGGTTGCAGCAATGGCAAGTAGCTTTATGGCTGAGTCCCAGGACAGGATATGCAAGACGTCTCTTGGTCATAGGGAGGCTCCATGGTTTGTATTTCTTTTCTGAATCAAGGGATATATTGGACAATGCACTGGTCAAGCAGTGACCATCTGGGGCTGTGATCTGAAAGGTTTTGTAAATGCAAACCTTCCACGCAGTTGGGTTAGTCCTTGACATCAGTAGGTGTCTCTTCGATCGTCCTTCGCTATCAGTTGATGATTGATTCATGATGTTTCTGGCAGGGCAGGTCCCCATGGAGTGTTATTTATTCCGTGTTCTCCCCTCCCTTTTCTGTTCCTCCTTGCCAGCCGGGCCACTGAGGGTCAGAGGGAGCTTGATCGGAATCATTAACCACAGAGAGTTTGGAATCGCCTCAATGAGCGCCAACATCACGGAGGACCACTACTCCGGCACCGCCACTATAAGCACCAGCATCGAGAACATCCCGCCCAGCATTGGTAAGTCAAGACACAAAGTAAACATTGTACAGCTCAGAGAAGCCTGGGACCAGCTTCCAAGCACACGTGGGTGGATCCAACAGAGTGAGGCGGAGACAGAAGCATGGTAGAGAGGAGCACCAACCGTAGACCCAGCCCAGTGTGACGGACAGGTGTATTTAGGGCAGAATACCCAAGGTATTGCCAGGAAACCTCAGGGCAGCGGTTGCACGTCCCAGATATTTATTTGTTCAATTATTCATTCAAGTATTAATCCTGCTCACAGCCCCCGCAGCCTAATTCTGTCTTCCGGCTCTGTATCACCGTATTTCTAATTTGTTGGCTGATTTAATCTATGGTAAATGTAAGACATTTTTTAAATCTCATGAAGTTCAGAGGTGAGAATGAGATGCTTGGTCTTGGTGCCAAGTCACTGCCTGGAAAGTTCAGCTTCCAACCGCAATTTCCGTGACAGAGTAACTGACTCTTTTTGCTTATCCTCCGCCAGGACCGCTGATGAGGACTTTGGTTGCAGTCACTGCCCCCGTTTATTGGTCCTCGGCCTTTCAGAACGGTGGCACGGCGAACGGATTTGCTCTGACCAAAGGCGTCTTCCGTCAGGAGTCCCAGGTGGAATTCACTACAGGTGAGGATGAGTCAAATGCTCTGAAAGCTTGCTCCAGGTGTGAGGTTCAGGTTGCAAAAGGGTGCCCCAGAAGAGTTGGAGGGTGAACGAGTGGGTGCGACTGGAGGATGGATGGGGCAGAGGTCCTACATGTCAACAGGAATTGAGTCTGTGGAATCATCTGCAAAGAGGTTTCTATTTCATAAGAGCCAGGGTGGTGCCATCCATCCGAAGAAGGCTGCTTAGGGATCATGTGACTTCAGAGCAGTCAGGGAGGTGACATACAAGTGCAGAAGGCTACAGGATGAACTTCTGACTTCAGAGCAGGAATGAGGGTGACACCCATCTGTAGAAGGCCACAAGAGGACCTTCAGACTGCAGAGCAGGCAGGGAGTTAGACATCTATATGGAGAAGGCCACCCAGCACCCTCAGTCAGTGAGATGCTCATTTCTTTGTGAAGCATCATGAGATTGCCCAAGTCTCACTGTGGTCCTTTGGTGACAGGCCTGAAGCATGCTATGAGTAGGTCTGTGATGTGGTAGATACCACGGTTGCATTGAGACCTATGTGCCTTTAGCATCTGACATTGCACCCTATGCTCTCAGGCACCTTCCATATGGGGGAACGGGCAGTGGGGTGAGCCTCTGCCTTTTGTATCATGTGTTTAGTTTATATATGTAGTCAGATTTATGTGAGGTGAGCCAGACTGTTGCCTTTGTGCTCCTTGTGGTGATGGTGTAGGGTGGGTGCATGGTGTACGAGGGGCTGTGGGGTTGGGGAGTGAGGGTATTTGTGACTTGACCTACCGTAGTGCCCCTCCAATGTCTGGTGCTCCAGCTGTGATTGCTATTTCCTTTTCCTTCCAGGAGAGCTTGTGCGGGTGACACACATCGCCCGCGGTCTGGATTCTGAAGGCGCTCTCTTGCTGGACATGGTGATCAATGGATTTATCCCAGAATCCCTCTCTGCATCGTCCACTGTGGTGGTTCAGGTGGGTCTCTGGTGCCTGTAAAGTAAGAGAACAGAGGGAAGATGAAAGATCTGAGACTCTGAGCGGTGTCTGAGGAGACACTCTCAAAGTTATCAGCAATGTCTTTTTATATTTTACTCTTCTGCAGACCCAATATCCTCGTCTCTGGGCCTAAGCTGGGACCTCTCGAAAACGCTCCATTCTCCACTCTTTTCAAACTCAACCTCACTTCCTCATTGTTCTTGGCTTCATGACCCAATATGACATATTTTCTAGAACCTGATTCTAAAGGGTAATGTCTTGCGAAAGAGGCCCTGCTGCGTATGGGGCAACACAATCTTGCAGTTCCTTTACATTTTTTTAACAGAATTGGAAAGGATTGTAAATTGTTTTATTTTCTAAATCTTATTGGGTTATTTTTTTTAAAGAAAAATAAACAGAATGGTTCAGGATAAAGGTTCTTCTTAAAAATTGTGCTGCAAAATCCTGCACGGGCAGAGATACTCAATGATTTTGACGGCAATGTCAATACCAATGACAAATCCGCATGATGATTACAAATAATTTACTTTAACATATATATCCAGTGTATTCGAACCCAACACTTCCTCCTCCTGACAAGGGGCGTGGCTTGGTGGTTGATGCATACCATGTGAATCTATGATAGATTCATGTACCAAAGGAAGTACGTTTTAGAGTACCTGTAACAAATGTTGTTTTAGATTCTCTTGAGACTCCACTGTGTTCCTCGGGAGAGTTTGGCAGCTAAAGAATATTTTTCAGGTCATTAATTAATAAAGAGACTTGGTGAAACATATGTGTAATGCTTAGTGGCTTGCTAGTCAAAGTCATAGTGCGATATTATAATCAACACGCCAAAACCACTATTTTGTTATCAAATGTATTTGTATTAAGTTTTGTAATATTAATCAAGCAAGACATTTCTTTGTTGTGTTACTAACAAGTACCGTTTCTCTAATATGCATTCATTACATATACCCTAGTCCCCTCCCCCCAACAAGGTTGATTATATGCAAATTTACATTACAGAGCTCTTCCTATGTATCTTATCAGCACATAGAAAATGCTCTCACATTTTTCTCTTGTTATGGATTGTATTGCTTAATTGACCATTCATCAGCAAAATTACCCCCTTGCCCTCCATCTAGGGGACAAACTACATTTGAAATGTCTTGACTCGTGATTGCCTGTAGTAGTTTCGACTTGCTCTCAAATCGTAAGCTTGTACCCTGTACATTACTGTTCAATTGTTCAAGAGCAAGCATACCCTAAAGTCTCTGGTACTGTTGTATTATGGATGGAGTTTACTTCATCTTCCAGTTAAATGCAGTGGTAGTTTTTGGGATTCCCAAACCCTGCAATACAACCTGCCAATATTGTTTTGAGAGGCCTTTGTACCCAGCTTGCCTAAGGCTTAGAGGTATAGTGTCTGGGTTCATTGGTAAGAGGTAACTCAAGGTAGACTGAAGGAATTGTATTACTCCCTCCCAATATCCTTTCAGCTTGGGGCAGTACCTTTCTGTTGCCGATCCGGTCTCTTTTGTGGATTTGGTTAACTAGCTGGTTGAACACTATCTGTTATATTGACTTGTAGCAGAGTTGCTGCTTCCAGTACTCTACTGTCCAGAAATGATTCTAGATCCTCTGGTTTGGTGAATTCCTTATCACTTGTGACTAACCACATCGCTGGTTCTAAAGGCCATAATGGAGATTCCTTACTCAGAGCCTGGGGCAGAGAAACAGGAATTTCGTCCATTCCAAGGAGGTTACATATGGGAAACCCCCAGCTATGATAATGTTGTGGTTCTGGAACAGGAAGGGGCTGTTGTGCATCTTAGCTAAGGTTATGACCTTTCGTGCTTACTGGAGTCTCAAGAGACAACCCTCTACGAGTGTTCTGATGTTTAAGGCCACTCAAGCATACTACGTGTTGTGGAAACGTCAGTCCATACTACTATCGATGCCCAGGCTGCTGGCGCAAGACGCCTCTTAGTTCCCATTCTGGATAGTTACCAAATAAAGAGACGGGCGCTGGAAGCAAGAATCAAGAACATAGTTTAATTCTCATGAGGAGAGCCTGTCATTTCAGACACGAAACAAGGTGCCATCGGGAGGTGCTCTAACAAATGAGCTTGAGACTCAGACTTTTATACCTTACAAAACATTTGACCTTACAATCAGGGCTTTGTGATACAAAGAAAAGACATCCCTATAATCCTCGTGTCAATCCCACCCCACATATGTTATCAATAGAAACCCTTGAACTGTCGATAAGGGAAGGGGCCATGACGCAGCAGAATGTTCCGCTGATTATCAGGATGTGTGCGCCTGATCGTAGCCCAGGGGGTGGGGAAGCCAGGATCAATAGTGGGTTCAGTAAACAGTATCTCCCGGCTTAGGCGATGGCCTCGGACATGTGTGGACAGTCCATCGCGGAGGGAGGGTTAACTAACAGTGGGGTTATTCATGAAAGGATAGGAGGTGTTGGTCAGGCGCGGCCGTGAATCCCAAGGACAGGGTCTTGCAGAAGAGGAAGGTTTATGACTTGTCCATGTGAGGGAGAAGGAGGGGGTCAGGGTGCGCGCAGGGACAGAGTCGTACAGAGAGAGAGAGAGATCTTATGACCCGTACATGAGAGAACAGGGGCATTCTGATACAGCTGGGGGGTTATGTCAGCTGAGGCGAAGGATGCTTCTTCAAGAGGAAAGTGGGGGGTTGCATGGGCCAAGCAGGAGGGTTGCCTTTCATAGCAGGGTCGCGCAAAGGGAGAGGGTTTCATGGTCTATGCATGTGGGAGGGTGTATAAGATACGCACAGGAGGGAAGCCGGGGATTCCAATGGGTAAAAGGCCGTGGTGCCTAGAATGGCTGTACATATGCATATGGGTATGGGCTCTTACTGGCAGGGTGATACGGTCAATAATTTACGGTATTCATGGTACTCGCAGGGAGAGGAGTGGGAGAAAAAGGGAAATGAATGCTGTTTATGTACATCAATTTCTTCAATTTCCACAGTCGCCCCTTTTTACATTACAGCGTTCATTTTTGTAATTGATTGGGGTACAAAAAATAAACAGGCGTGGTTGAAGAATTAATATTTGTCAATATTAACATTTGGCATATAAACATGGACAGTTGATGTGATGGGCAGAATGCAGCACATAGGAGATTGCAGTTGTCGAGTTCCTAACATTCAAGCGTACTACATAGCATAAATGCTTCTGACTCAAAAATGTGACCAATGAACATTTGGACCAAGTGGTTGAGGGCGGAATTCAGTTCAATATACAAGGTTTCTTCGTCACAGTGTCTTTTAGCAGTGAGCCATCACTGGTAGGCTCTGGTCCGTGTCCTTTCGTTGGCGCTGTTGAGCACCGGCGGTGGAGCTATAGGTCCAGCTCGGGTCTATCCTTACGCGTTGCAGGGTGCGGTCAGTCCTCTGCTGTTAGACCACAGTCCTGTTCCCTAACCAGTCCTTTTAGTGGTGCCTTATGCTCGGCACCTATATTTCCGTGGCAACACCCTTTTCCCATCTAAATGCCGTTCTTCCTTTTGGCGTGAAGTTATAAGGAAAAGGGGGTGTGTGGTTCGAATAGTCGATAGGAGAGAGGGCGGGGTTGGGTCAGAGTTCCTGGGACACACAAAAGTGACCAAGGGAGCAAAGGATAACAAGCAGGCAGGCCCATCAATCGGGCTCAAAGAAGGGGGACGGAGACTCCAGGCACACGTGGGTTAGCAGACGGAGGGCTTCAGGGCAGCCCGTCATTTTTCATTTTCCCACGTTTGAAATTGCTGTCTCGTCCCGTATCTTGTTGCTCTGCAGCTCCACCTTTGGTCGAGGTCGCATGTGTCTCAAGATCTGCAGCCAGGCACGTCCGACCCTTCTCCTCCGGTGATCGCAAATCTTTGAATAAGTACAAAACAAGTTTTTAGAGAACTGACAGAAGAAGTCATCTATGCAGGTGAATTCCTCCCTCGAATCTACGCACTTGGGAGTTACGCTCATCGGTCACAGTCAGAGGTCTATTACCAAGCAGTGCATATGTCGGCATTCCTACTGAGTTCATGCCAAGTTTATTCATCGTCCTATTTATAACTCAAGCAGGGATAAATAAGATTCCCATCAACTGTGCATTTCATCATATTCAACATTTCGGAACATTTCCCTTCAAGGCTGGCTAACCCTTTCAAAACAGGGCGGGGACGCTATCATCGAGAGTCAGGGTAAAACAATTTTTTTCTCGAGGGACGACAGTTACTCATGGTCATCATTTTTATATCCGGAACAGCAGCTGGGGTCTATCAAAGGGGGCGGGGACGCTTCGGGCATTCGCGCTTGGGTGCAAAAGGGGGTGGGGCAATCTGGGCATTGGGGGTCAATCTGGACCTTGGCGCTTGTCTCTAACAATAAAAATTAGGATGCCATTGACATATAGTTCCCCTATAAAAGGCCAGATTAGGGGACCGTAGTCGTCTTACCTGTCCTTTCTTTCTTAGCCAATTCGAGTTCATTCATTTTGCGGAAAGGAGAGGTAGTAATATGGCGAGATACAATCATTTTAGTTTCTGTCAATTTCGCTGAACACCTTCGCGTTCAATAAGTATCCAATCAGACTGGTGCTGACGGGGCACAATGTTCCTATACAAATAAGATGGGACAGGAGGACTCTCGTAGGGAGTGAGAGTCGTCCGCAACCTAAACGAGCCATTCGGTACACGTATGACATATATAGATAGAGATATAGAGAGAGAGAGACAGAGAGAGAGAGAGAGAGACGTGTACAGTAATAGGTCATTTAGTGCGCTCACAACACAGAACGACAGAGGTCAGGTAACACGCAAACGCAGACAGAGGGAAGACATAAATCCGTACATTACATACACATAAACTCAGACAAGGGAAGACAGTACATGTGTTACATACAAAAGAGTTCACGACAAAACATAAAACAGTTACTGGCCAAACAAAAAGTTTCCTGCATGCTGCGCATCTTTAGTATCCTATTTATTTATGTGTTGAGCTCTTTTTACCTTTTTCCTCCTTTTCCTCTCGTTTACTTCCTTCGCGAGTGTTCTCAGTTGCTAATACTCACACCGCAGTCTGGAATTAACCTGGTCAGGCTATTGCTCATAGGTGGATCTTAAACCATTTTTTATTTTCTTCCTTTGGCTGGATGTTCTCCGGGCTGAGGCAACAGAGAGTATCGACCAGGAGAACAGTCGGGCAGTTTCGTTATATCTATAAGAGGGTGAGAAGGAGGTGGTACACTTCGAACATCAACAATATTTTTAACTTCCCAGACGGGTGGTGCCTGGGTACCCTTACCTCAGGACTTTCCCTAGTCCTTTCCTTATCTAATTAAACGTCAAAATCGCGTTATCTAGCGTGCTAATTTCGAGTCAATTTCCGTCATACAGTACCCGTCAAGTTTCTATGTCAGTCCATCCTCCCAGTCATTATGCTCTAATGGAGGAACAGTCATATCTAAGTCTAGCGTCAGTACTATGCTCAAAGCTCCCCTTCCCTTATCGTCGGTCGTTCGATCATCGCTCTTCCATTCTCCAGCAGACGTTCCGACGTGACCTGCAGAAGGGAGGAAAAAGAAGGGGGTGGGGGCAGCATTCAAACCACATCAGCATGCAGTAGTCCGAAAATGTTTTTACTTACCACATACTCGACCTATCTCAATGTAGTGCATTTCTCTACCATCTCGGCGTTTAAGCCCAGTGGGACCAGTAGTATCAGATAGATAATCATTGATGATCTGTGTATCTACATGAGTCACTTGGTCGCGACCCCTTTAGGTTGCGTGCAAGGGTGGCGGTCAGGTGGCATTTCTGTGGTGTCGTTTAAGGGCGTCTAAAACATTTTTTTTCGGCTGCCTGTGACTCATAATGTAGCTGTTAAATACCGGGCCTTTTTAACCTTCAACCTTAATCATACTTTCCCGTAGCTCACCGTAGTAATACATTCAAAACTCATTAATGCAACCGCTACAATTATGCTTTCTTTTTCAAAATACTTTTAATAAAAAGTGCTGGTGTATAAATACAGGCCTACGACCCAGTGGACCGGCCATGGAGCAGATTGGAACTGTGCATAAGAAGAACAAAGTTGGTGGCAGTTCATTGCATAAAGTGCGGCAGTGCAATAGAATCGTATCGAACTTTCCTACAGGGCAAGCATGATGCATGTCAATAATTCAGTTTCCCAATTAATTCATTAATTCATTATCCACATGCTCACTCATTTCCTACATTACACCAGCTCATTTTCCACATCATAAGTAGTACCTACCCTAAATCAGTTCATTGTCCCAACACATAATCAATATTGCTTTCTTCTCTGAGCACATACTCAATATCCTTCTTATCTACTTTCATTGTCCAAAAACGACATACATATCTTGGAGCATCAAGGCTGAGCAATCAGGGTGCAACAAGGTTTATTTAAAAAGTCTTATTTTGTGTCGGCGCCATTTTGGGCGAGGTCAGGCAAGTCCCATTATAGTCAGAATATCTCTAATGACTCGTGGTTGGACCAGAACCTCTTTTATCAGTTCAAAAAGTTTATCGCAATGGGGTAACAGACTAGCAGCATAAACTAACAGTCAAAAGGTGGGGAGGGCGGCAATGTTCTTTCCTACCGGGTCATTCTGATGTTCCACCGGAACTGAACAGATCTGTATCCTTGCTGGATTTTAGTCATTTTCAAACCGAGGCTGGCGCCGGCAGGAGTGCGCCGACGTCTCGTGGCTCCGTCGGAGGGCAGGGCAGGGCGGGGGGCACCTCGTGGAGAGGTCGGCCCCCCCGGCTCTTCTAGAATCTTCAAGGTTGAGGAGAGGCACAGGGCGTGAGCCCGTCCCGGGCAGGAAAACCCGCTCTGTGATATGGACCCTCATCAAGCAGGAGCGTTGGGGTGTCGCTGGAAGCCTCCACCTGGAGGGAGGTGGGGGAGGCTCGTTCGCGCCGCCTCCCCCTTCCAGCGACCCCGCGCCGTTCTCCGGCTCCAGTGTTTCGGTAAGGCCGGGCCAGGCGATGAAGATGGGGTTGTCGATGGTTGTGGCAAGGCATCCCCGTCCCTTGGTGGCCTGCAAGGCACTGTTTTTCCTGGACCTTTCGTAGCGGCCAGACCAGCGGACCAGGCGATGTGAGGGGGAGGGGGGGTCGGTGGCTGTGGCAAGACATCCCCTCCCCTTCGTTGTCTCAGCCATTATTACAGAAAGAAGAAGTGCTGTTGTGTGCAACCCTCCGGCGTTGTCGCAGGAGGGACTACCCGCGACTCCCCAGTGCCATCGCCGACGGGGGCCACCCGCAACTCCTCCAGACCAGGCGAGACCACCTGCAACTCGCCAGGTGTGGTCATGTGGCGGGACTACCTGCAACTCTCAGGGTTGTCCGACCTCGCCTTGGCTCCGGTCCTCGTCGATGGCCAGATCAGGCAAGAGAGGGGGGTTTGGGGGGTGGTCGGTGGCTGAGGCAAGACAGCCCCCCCCTCCCCCCGCCGTGGCCTGCAGGGCAGCAGAAGAGGGAAAGGGGAGACCTCCATGATTCCTCGGGCCGTCTGCCCTAAAGCCTCCCCTTTCGACTGCGGTCAGCCGAGCCCTGCACGCATCGAGGCCTCGCCTTCCGGATGGGCGTAACTGCGGACCTATTGCACTTCGGGAACTTCCGGAATGGGGGTAGGTACCTATTTATTTGTATCTATTTCATGTAACCGTTATTTGGGCGTGGTGGGCAATGAGGCAGACATGTTGGGAGCAGGAATAGACGGTGGAGCCTAGCTACCTCGTGGCTGTCTTGCTGTCAAACTTTTTCGCCATTTTTATCTTTCTTATTGCGAACTGTTTCTAACGTTTCTTATTTTATTTTTAGCGAAGTTGATAATTCATCAGTGGCCTACTGATTTCGCTTGACTCTTTTTCTTATATTTTTATGCCATAACCTATTATAAGCTATAGCGACTAGTCCACACTTAATGAACATGTCCTTATTAGGTGTGCCCTCCAGTGGAGCTGGATGGTTTATCTCTAATAAGCGGTCCGGGCTAAACAGGCTACCAACCAGTGGGGAGAAGATAGGCATGACGGATTACAACGGGGACAAAAGTCTGCATTACCTATCTTATCACAGCGGGCAAAGACTAGGCAGAATATTTCTATTCTCCGTTGTTTGGCGGCGGTGAATACCTCAAACGAACCAATACCGAACAATCGGTCAATCAAAACAATTCAGTGGGGAGAATAAGTGGGCACGAAAAGTTATCGCTACCCACTCTTTCTCTACCTGCAAAGAGAGACCTTGTTCTTCCCTGTTTGTAGACAAAGAATCTCCAGACAATAATCCACGAACGGCAGTTCGGGAAACAGTGGGGGAGGAAGATAGGCACGACGGATTACAATGGGGACAAAAGTCTGCGTTACCTATCCTTCACTGCTTGCAAAGGGAGAGCCTGTTGTTTTTCTCCGTTTGCAGACGGTGAATCTCCAGAGGTTTCAACAAAAGCGTAATACTAGTATTATCCAAAACAATCATTTCACAATTTGTCGCATTTACGCGACCTTACCCGGACCGGACCGTGTGGGCAGTTCTTCGCCTTCCTCCTTCCAGCGCCCGATCGTTCTCTTACTCCATGATTTTACCGCAGCAGTCCTGTGGGATTCCAGTCAGGACAGTAGGTCACTCAAGAGAGGTCCGTTCAGAATTGGTGAAGTTCATTCAATCAGCAGCCGGACGAGGGCCCTCTCAAGGCAGGTATACTCCGATCATTTAGATGTTCACCTCTTCGTCTGGATCTCTCTTACTGGACCTTATGTCACTGATGGACCCCGCGTTGGGACGCCAATTGTGGAAACGTCAGTCCATACTACTATCGATGCCCAGGCTGCTGGCGCAAGACGCCTCTTAGTTCCCATTCTGGATAGTTACCAAATAAAGAGACGGGCGCTGGAAGCAAGAATCAAGAACATAGTTTAATTCTCATGAGGAGAGCCTGTCATTTCAGACACGAAACAAGGTGCCATCGGGAGGTGCTCTAACAAATGAGCTTGAGACTCAGACTTTTATACCTTACAAAACATTTGACCTTACAATCAGGGCTTTGTGATACAAAGAAAAGACATCCCTATAATCCTCGTGTCAATCCCACCCCACATATGTTATCAATAGAAACCCTTGAACTGTCGATAAGGGAAGGGGCCATGACGCAGCAGAATGTTCCGCTGATTATCAGGATGTGTGCGCCTGATCGTAGCCCAGGGGGTGGGGAAGCCAGGATCAATAGTGGGTTCAGTAAACAGTATCTCCCGGCTTAGGCGATGGCCTCGGACATGTGTGGACAGTCCATCGCGGAGGGAGGGTTAACTAACAGAGGGGTTATTCATGAAAGGAAAGGAGGTGTTGGTCAGGCGCGGCCGTGAATCCCAAGGACAGGGTCTTGCAGAAGAGGAAGGTTTATGACTTGTCCATGTGAGGGAGAAGGAGGGGGTCAGGGTGCGCGCAGGGACAGAGTCGTACAGAGAGAGAGAGAGATCTTATGACCCGTACATGAGAGAACAGGGGCAGTCTGATACAGCTGGGGGGTTATGTCAGCTGAGGCGAAGGATGCTTCTTCAAGAGGAAAGTGGGGGGTTGCATGGGCCAAGCAGGAGGGTTGCCTTTCATAGCAGGGTCGCGCAAAGGGAGAGGGTTTCATGGTCTATGCATGTGGGAGGGTGTATAAGATACGCACAGGAGGGAAGCCGGGGATTCCAATGGGTAAAAGGCCGTGGTGCCTAGAATGGCTGTACATATGCATATGGGTATGGGCTCTTACTGGCAGGGTGATACGGTCAATAATTTACGGTATTCATGGTACTCGCAGGGAGAGGAGTGGGAGAAAAAGGGAAATGAATTCTGTTTATGTACATCAATTTCTTCAATTTCCACAGTGTCCTTGTTGAAGTTCAGCTTTCAGTGCAGATTCATATTGCACAACATCTCAGAGGAAAGAGACCATGACGCTCTCCTCATTGTTCTGTTCCTCTCCTTCCAGTAAACCAACAATGTGTATGTTATAACACCTCCTTCAGTCCTCCAGGTCCACCAGTGGTATTTTGTATATTCTAGACCTGTTCAAATTCGTCCCCTAACACATTAAGCTCAATTGCAATTCCACAGCCTCCGTTTTCTGTTCCGCAGAATCCAGCCCAGTTTGCATCATGGCTAGCTCTGTTCTCATTGATTTGACCTCAATCTTTCTTTGTGCTGTGATGGCCTTGACTATCCCTTCATAGGTTTTAATGGATGAAGGTTCTTGCTTCTGAGTTCCTCAGGTAAGGTCGCCATGATGGGAGTCTCTTTCTACTGCAGTTCACCCTTCTTAGCTGCGCCCTGCGCAGCCTCTGAGGTGAGGAGCTGCCTCTGGGATTTGAGCTGTTGTTTCGGAGGCATTAGAGTCTGTGTGCTTTCAGCAGTATAAGGCGTCTCAGAAATGTTGGTATTATAGGCTTGGGAATGGGGTGACCTACAGGTACCCTGATTGTCTCGCACCCTGATTACAAATCGCTGTGTCAGCTCATTCACAATCTTAACGTGTTGCTGGCCCAGCCAGTACGGGCTTCATAACTCTGTTAATGGGAGGTGCCCCATCATTAACTCCTAGTGTCCTGCTTTGATAAAATGTATTGTCCCCTATTGACCCTAAGAATACTGATCCTTATGGACCAAACAGTGAGAGTTGCAGGGTGTGTGGATCCTACAAATGTGCCAAAATGGCTCCATGGCTTCAGAATAGGCTCTCTCCTGTTCCAGGGCCGTAATCGATTATTAACAATGCCCTCTTATTTCCTCAAGCAGTACTTCATATATTAGGGAATTATTCTGTTTTTTCTCAAGATCCTAATGTCAGAGAGCAGGTCCACCGCTGCGCTTCAGTGGTGCCCCGTCATCTGCAGTATAAGCCGTCTCATTAATAAGACTCAAATTCGGACCGTAGCCCGTTCTTCCTTGGAGCTGGGTCATCTGACTGGCCTGCTCTTTCTGGTCACCATCCAAACCAGTGCTTAGCAATGATGCCTCAGGCCCTGGTGCAAGCAAGGAAAATGACCCATTTGACTATTGTTGGGGTAGCAAAATACAGCATCTATCAGGGCTCATTGGGCCCTTCAGGGCTCTGGGTCCGGGTGCACTGCACCTGCTGCACCGATGGTAGCTAATCCCCTCGTCCAAGTGCCTTACAGAGCCTTTGCAACGCTACGTAGTGCCGACAAGACTAGTCTACATCAATGCAAAGCATCAAGCTCTTTCCTTCATGTATTAGGATTACATATTACATGACTTTGTTGTGTTTAAAAGATTCTATCAAACTAAAATCTAGCAGGAACAAACGAGTTTAATTTTCCTTACTAATAGACATCTGCAGAGCGTGTTGCCTGAATTTTAGGCACTTATTTCCTGTGATTAAATTAGATCATCTTTTTGATGACAAATGCATATGTTGATAAATAACTATAAAGTTACAGACGTATATTTCTTGTCCTTTAAGCGGCTTTGGTAAAAGGCTCTGGGCATCTTCTCTTCTGAACTTTCACCTTATCTGTTATTGCAAAACTCCAGATAGTCGGCTCTCACCTCCCTCACTCTTCTGCTCTGGGCAAATAGTCTGTTTGCTCTTAGATGCACTAATGGTTCACATTTACAAACCTATCTCTCTTTCACTCCTGCAAATCGTGGCCCTCGGAATTATTCATTAACCTTCCTCTGATTGTCCGAGGTATTACAGGCTGTCGGAGATAAGTCATTTGTCCATCTGCCCTATTTAGAGTGGACGGTTGAGTGGTTTGTTTTTTACTGCCCGTCACTGCCAGAATACACTAAAAATAAATAAAATGACCCTCACACCCCAGGAGGGATTTTTGGGGGGAAATTAAAGTTTTACAAGTTTGGTGTAAGTGTCTGTAACCAATGATGGAGGCACACCAGACTTTTAAATGGCCTTGTATAGACCACTGTGATGGCAGAGAGCTCACTGCAGGGCCAGCACTAAACTCTAAATTTGGTGGACAGAGTAAAGGCAGGGTGGTGAATTTAAATCCCCAGCCACCCTGTGCCTCTGCTCCATCCACTAAACTCTAAATTGGGCCCAGAGTTAATTATGAGCTGAGATTCATGTTACATTTGCACTTTGCTGGATTTTATTTGTGGTTCCCCTTCCTGTTTATCTCTCTTGCCATTATTGATTCCTGTTTCCCTTTTTGGATGAAACATTTCCATCTGTCTATGACTTGACGGATGTATGTGGTGTTTGTAAAGCTCAAACCTGGCTGTAATGCAGAGCAGCACTGAATGGGGGTGGGGAGAAAAGGCAAAGATGCAGTCAACAAGGGATTGGAGGGGTACCTTGTTTCTTGGACAGGAAGAGGGATACTGTGTCACGATGTAGTGTTCCTTAAAAAGGTATGGCTTCAGGTTTTTCCTAAATTTGTACACGGTTCTACTTTATGTTTTGGCTTTAATTTATTCCAGCTTTCAGGGGTTGTTCTTGTTCTCTATTCTGCTACTGACTCAATTCTTTCCTTCTCAGTGTTTGTCATTGCTCTTTCTTTCTGTTCTTCACTGAACTCTTTCCCTCTCTTGGTGTTTCACTTGGTTCTCCTTTCCCGTTTTGGATCAATTATTTCCATTTGTTGAAGTTTATCCTGGTTCTCTTTTCTGTTTCTGATTACATTATTTCCCCCAGTCTGTGTTTCGCTTGGTTCTCCATTCTGTTTGTGGTGAATTCTTTCCCTCAGTCTGTGTTTGTGCTCGTTCTCTTTTCTGTTTGTGGGTGAATTATTTCCCTCTATCTGTGTTTGACCTATTTCTCTTTTCTGTTTCTGGTTGAATTCTTTCCCTCTGTCTGTGTTTGTCCTCATTCTTTTTTTCTGTTTCTGGTTGAATTATTTCCCTCTGTCTGTATTTGTTCTGGTTCTCCTTTCTGGTTTTGGCAGAGCGCTTTCCCTCTGTCCATTTTTGTCCTGGTTCTCCTCTCCATGTTTGGCTGAATTATTTGCATATATTGGTATTTGTTGTGGCTCTACTCCTGGTTTTAGCAGAAAACCTTTCATCTCCTGGTGTTTATCTTAGTTCTCATTTCTGCTTTGGATGAATCATTTCCATTTGTCTGTGTTTGACCGTGGTCTCCTTTGCCTTTACAACTTAATTTTTCCATCTGTTGGTGTTAGTCATGGCTCTTCTTTCTCTTCTTCACTTAACTGTTTCCCTCTGTTTCTTCTGGTTCTCTTTTCTGTTTTTGTTTTGCTGAATTCTTTCCCTCATCTGTTATTTGACCTGGTTCTTCTTTCCCTTCTATTGTTTGTCTTGGTTCTCCGTTCCAGCTCTAGCAAAATTATTTCACTCTGTGTTTGTTCTGGTTCTCTTTTAATCTTTTGTTGACATTCTTTTTCTCTGCCTGTCCTGGCTCTTCTATCTGTTTCTAGTGCACCTTGTTTCCTTCAGGTTGTGGTTCTAATTCTAACAAGTCTCTTCCCTGCATCCAGTTATTAGTAGGTTCTCTTTGCTGTCTATTATTTGGTTATCTTTGTTGTCTGAGTCTTTCTTCTCTGTTGAATTTTATCACTGCCTCCCCGCTGTGACTCCAGGATTTCAACGAGCGCTACATCCAGACAGGCCCTGGACAGCTCTACGCCTGGTCCACCCCTCGCGTGGTGCAGAATGGAGCTGTGCTGCCCCTGCACTGTAACCACACTGTGGAATACGACCATACCCTGGGCAGGCAGCCCATGCTCGTCCAGCACCTCCAGGGCAGATCAGTGTCGGCCACATACCTGCCCCGGTCTGAGGAGCTGCGCTTCGTGCTCACCGTCGCCCTCCGTCCAGGTAAGCGGGGGACCAGCGAGCCAAAGGGCTGATTTATTCTCATGTTTCCACAACATCGCATAACGCCACCTTCAAGTGCATAACAACACCTTCGTAATGCATCATGCAATATATATGTGTCGTGTGCCATGCTACATTGTTAAATATTTACAGAAGGAGTGAAGCTTACCCTACAGCAGTTTCTACTTCATCCCCATCGACTGAGGCTCTACATGAGTAATGTACTCTCGCCACATCTCCACTCCGGTCCGACCACACCACCTTAGTTTGTTGTCATTATAAGCCTGCGAACCCTGCACATTTACGGTGGCATCATCCCAGGATCCTCTGTGCCTGCTACACTGGCACAGAAAACCCACTCTCCTCTTTGAAAGGTTATAAACTCTGCACTGGTCTTTGCCAAACTTGGTCTCTTTGTCCTTCTAAGTCTCAGACCTAAAACACAGCCGCATGCTTTCTAAAAGCATTGGCCCAATCACAGGTTGGATTCCAATAATCTGTAATGCGTAGCGCGGCTCTGATGATGTGATTGTTTGTGACCTCTGGTTCATCGCACTAAACACCATTCTCAGGGGCTCCTATGGTTCAGGTCAAACGATGACTATGGCTTTGGTGCCGGGACCAATGATGGACGTCAACAATCTCCTACCCACACACGTCTGTGAAGTTATTTCTCAAATCTCGCCTGAAAGCCTCCTATATTAGGGGGAACTGAACTAGTTGCTTTATTGAGGGCTGCTGTACTAAATGGAAGTTGTTTGAGTGCTGGTGCCTGGAGCTCAGAGCTTTGAGCTTTTCTGTGGGGTGAGGTTTGTCCCCTGACCAGTGATATTGATGTTATTGGTGGTCCGCCCAGTAAAAGCTCATCATATTAGGGGCTTCAAGCCAATGTAGGTGTAACTCCTCTGATTTACCTGCAAAGTTCTTCAAGATTACTTGCTGTTTACCAAACAGTTTTCTCCCAGTACAAATGGTCGCTGGGGAGGACTAAAGCTTGGGTGCTGCCACCCACTATTTTAGGTTAAAAAAAAGCCCATATTCAATCAATGAGATAGAAAGTGTCCCCGCCTGCCTGGTATGAGAGCAGTGGTTGGCCATCACCCTCATTGCGGTATGTACCAGGAACGTGGTTCCTTCTACATTGCATGCGCAGAGAGGTAAACCCCTCTTCAGTCCGATGCTGTGGGGGTGTCCTCTTTCGCTCCATCATTTTTCCCATAAAAGATTAAATCTTGGTCTGCACCACTTGGGGTTGATGCGGCTCGGTAGGGATTCATCAATAATGTGCAATATGAAACCCTCCTTCTCTAATCACTGCAAGCAGGGTACAATCAGTAAACAGCACAATGAGGCTCCTCTGTGCACACACCAACACAGCATTGTTAATAGTGAGTTGTTAAAATACGGCTGCGCTGTTCAACTCTACATAGATCAGAGAGCAAAACCCTGCATCGTTCGTAAAGCCATGAGGGTGACATTTTTTATGAAAAAAAATATGAACAAAATATGAATCAATAAATTAAAATACTCATCTGCCAGAAAGTGCAAGCTCTCTGTTGGTGAAAAGACCTGTTGCTAGCTTACAGCCCGCCAATTGTTTACCATTGGTTTCCATTACTGTCACTCTTATCTGCTTACTTTTGATTTGTTAGTTTGTGTGGACTTCCCTTCCTTTTCTTGTATTTGTCCCTCCCATGTCCTTACAGTGCTTGCTCTTCAAACACTACTTTTTACTTTCAAGTTAAGCACTCCGTGAGAGACCATGTGCTTTCCAACTGTCTACCTTGTGTACTTCACTCTGCCACCCTCTCCATGTTGCTCTCTGTCGCCTGTGACCTTTTCCCTGCCCGCTCCATGCTGCACTCACCCTCTTGTACTTCTCCCCCTGCGTTGCTTTCTCACCCATGTGCTTCTCCCTGCCTGTTCCATGTTGCACTCACCCTCTTGTACTACTCTCCCTGTGTTGCTTTCCCACCCGTGTTCGTCTCTCTGCCCGTTCCCTGTTGCACTCACCCTCTTGTACTTCTCCCCCTGCGTTGTTTTCCCACCTGTGTGCTTCTCCCTGCCCGCTCCATGTTGCACTCACCCTCTTGTACTTCTCTCCCGCATTGCTTTCCCACCCGTGTGCTTCTCCCTGCCCGTTCCATGTTGCACTCACCCTCTTGTACTTCTCCTCCTTGTTGCTTTCCCATCCGTGTTCGTCTCCCTGCCCGTTCCATGTTGCACTCACCCTCTTGTACTACTCTCCCTGCGTTGCTTTCCCACCCGTGTGCTTTTCCCTGCCCGCTCCATGTTGCACTCACCCTCATGTACTACTCTCCCTGTGTTGCTTTCCCACCCATGTTCGTCTCTCTGCCCGTTCCCTGTTGCACTCACCCTCTTGTACTTCTCCCCCTGCGTTGTTTTCCCACCCGTGTGCTTCTCCCTGCCTGTTCCATGTTGCACTCACCCTCTTGTACTTCTCTCCCGCATTGCTTTCCCTCCCGTGTGCTTCTCCCTGCCCGCTCTATGCTGCACTCACCCCCTTGTACTTCTCTCCCGCATTGCTTTCCCACCCGTGTGCTTCTCCCTGCCCGTTCCATGTTGCACTCACCCTCTTGTACTTCTCCTCCTTGTTGCTTTCCCACCCGTGTTCGTCTCTCTGCCCGTTCCCTGTTGCACTCACCCTCTTGTACTTCTCCCCCTGCGTTGTTTTCCCACCCGTGTGCTTCTCCCTGCCTGTTCCATGTTGCACTCACCCTCTTGTACTACTCTCCCTGCGTTGCTTTCCCACCTGTGTGCTTTTCCCTGCCCGCTCCATGTTGCACTCACCCTCTTGTACTTCTCCTCCTTGTTGCTTTCCCACCCGTGTGCTTCTCCCTGCCCGTTCCATGTTGCACTCACCCTCTTGTACTTCTCCCCCTGCGTTGTTTTCCCACCCGTGTGCTTCTCCCTGCCCGCTCCATGTTGCACTCACCCTCTTGTACTTCTCTCCCGCATTGCTTTCCCACCCGTGTGCTTCTCCCTGCCTGTTCCATGTTGCACTCACCCTCTTGTACTACTCTCCCTGCGTTGCTTTCCCACCTGTGTGCTTTTCCCTGCCCGCTCCATGTTGCACTCACCCTCTTGTACTTCTCCCCCTGCGTTGCTTTCCCACCCGTGTGCTTCTCCCTGCCTGTTCCATGTTGCACTCACCCTCTTGTACTACTCTCCCTGCGTTGCTTTCCCACTTGTGTGCTTTTCCCTGCCCGCTCCATGTTGCACTCACCCTCTTGTACTTCTCTCCCGCATTGCTTTCCCACCCGTGTGCTTCTCCCTGCCCGTTCCATGTTGCACTCACCCTCTTGTACTTCTCTCCCGCATTGCTTTCCCACCCGTGTGCTTCTCCCAGCCCGCTCCATGTTGCACTCACCCTCTTGTACTTCTCCCCCTGCGTTGCTTTCCCACCCGTGTGCTTCTCCCTGCCTGTTCCATGTTGCACTCACCCTCTTGTACTTCTCCCCCTGCGTTGCTTTCCCACCCGTGTGCTTCTCCCTGCCTGTTCCATGTTGCACTCACCCTCTTGTACTTCTCTCCCGCATTGCTTTCCCTCCCGTGTGCTTCTCCCTGCCCGCTCTATGCTGCACTCACCCCCTTGTACTTCTCTCCCGCATTGCTTTCCCACCCGTGTGCTTCTCCCTGCCCGTTCCATGTTGCACTCACCCTCTTGTACTTCTCCTCCTTGTTGCTTTCCCACCCGTGTTCGTCTCTCTGCCCGTTCCCTGTTGCACTCACCCTCTTGTACTTCTCCCCCTGCGTTGTTTTCCCACCCGTGTGCTTCTCCCTGCCTGTTCCATGTTGCACTCACCCTCTTGTACTACTCTCCCTGCGTTGCTTTCCCACCTGTGTGCTTTTCCCTGCCCGCTCCATGTTGCACTCACCCTCTTGTACTTCTCCTCCTTGTTGCTTTCCCACCCGTGTGCTTCTCCCTGCCCGTTCCATGTTGCACTCACCCTCTTGTACTTCTCCCCCTGCGTTGTTTTCCCACCCGTGTGCTTCTCCCTGCCCGCTCCATGTTGCACTCACCCTCTTGTACTTCTCTCCCGCATTGCTTTCCCACCCGTGTGCTTCTCCCTGCCTGTTCCATGTTGCACTCACCCTCTTGTACTACTCTCCCTGCGTTGCTTTCCCACCTGTGTGCTTTTCCCTGCCCGCTCCATGTTGCACTCACCCTCTTGTACTTCTCCCCCTGCGTTGCTTTCCCACCCGTGTGCTTCTCCCTGCCTGTTCCATGTTGCACTCACCCTCTTGTACTACTCTCCCTGCGTTGCTTTCCCACTTGTGTGCTTTTCCCTGCCCGCTCCATGTTGCACTCACCCTCTTGTACTTCTCTCCCGCATTGCTTTCCCACCCGTGTGCTTCTCCCTGCCCGTTCCATGTTGCACTCACCCTCTTGTACTTCTCTCCCGCATTGCTTTCCCACCCGTGTGCTTCTCCCAGCCCGCTCCATGTTGCACTCACCCTCTTGTACTTCTCCCCCTGCGTTGCTTTCCCACCCGTGTGCTTCTCCCTGCCTGTTCCATGTTGCACTCACCCTCTTGTACTTCTCCCCCTGCGTTGCTTTCCCACCCGTGTGCTTCTCCCTGCCTGTTCCATGTTGCACTCACCCTCTTGTACTACTCTCCCTGCGTTGCTTTCCCACCCGTGTGCTTCTCCCTGCCCGTTCCATGTTGCACTCACCCTCTTGTACTTCTCCCCCTGCGTTGTTTTCCCACTCGTGTGCTTCTCCCCGCCCCTCCATGTTGCACTCACCCTCTTGTACTACTCTCCCGCATTGCTTTCCCACCCGTGTGCTTCTCCCTGCCCGCTCCATGCTGCACTCACCCTCTTGTACTTCTCCCCCTGCGTTGCTTTCCCACCCGTGTGCTTCTCCCTGCCTGTTCCATGCTGCACTCACCCTCTTGTACTTCTCCCCCTGCGTTGCTTTCCCACCCGTGTGCTTCTCCCTGCCCGTTCCATGTTGCACTCACTCTCTTGTACTTCTCCCCCTGCGTTGTTTTCCCACCTGTGTGCTTCTCCCTGCCTGTTCCATGTTGCACTCACCCTCTCGTACTACTCTCCCTGCGTTGCTTTCCCACTCGTGTGCTTCTCCCCGCCCCTCCATGTTGCACTCACCCTCTTGTACTACTCTCCCGCATTGCTTTCCCACCCGTGTGCTTCTCCCTGCCCGCTCCATGCTGCACTCACCCTCTTGTACTTCTCCTCCTTGTTGCTTTCCCACCCGTGTGCTTCTCCCTGCCCGTTCCATGTTGCACTCACCCTCTTGTACTTCTCTCCCTGCGTTGCTTTCCCACCCGTGTGCTTCTCCCTTTCCGTTCCATGTTGCACTCACCCTCTTGTACTACTCTCCCTGCGTTGCTTTCCCACCCGTGTGCTTCTCCCTGCCCGCTCCATGTTGCACTCACCCTCTTGTACTTCTCTCCCGCATTGCTTTCCCACCCGTGTGCTTCTCCCTGCCTGTTCCATGTTGCACTCACCCTCTTGTACTTCTCCCCCTGCGTTGCTTTCCCACCCGTGTGCTTCTCCCTGCCTGTTCCATGTTGCACTCACCCTCTTGTACTACTCTCCCTGCGTTGCTTTCCCACCCGTGTGCTTATCCCTGCCTGTTCCATGTTGCACTCACCCTCTTGTACTACTCTCCCTGCGTTGCTTTCCCACCCGTGTGCTTCTCCCTGCCCGTTCCATGTTGCACTCACCCTCTTGTACTACTCTCCCTGCGTTGCTTTCCCACCCGTGTGCTTCTCCCAGCCCGCTCCATGTTGCACTCACCCTCTTGTACTACTCTCCCTGCATTGCTTTCCCACCCGTGTGCTTCTCCCTGCCCGTTCCATGTTGCACTCACCCTCTTGTACTACTCTCCCTGCGTTGCTTTCCCACTCGTGTGCTTCTCCCCGCCCCTCCATGTTGCACTCACCCTCTTGTACTTCTCTCCCGCATTGCTTTCCCACTCGTGTGCTTCTCCCTGCCCGCTCCATGCTGCACTCACCCTCTTGTACTTCTCCTCCTTGTTGCTTTCCCACCCGTGTGCTTCTCCCTGCCCATTCCATGTTGCACTCACCCTCTTGTACTACTCTCCCTGCGTTGCTTTCCCACTCGTGTGCTTCTCCCTGCCCGCTCCATGCTGCACTCACCCTCTTGTACTTCTCCTCCTTGTTGCTTTCCCACCCGTGTGCTTCTCCCTGCCCGTTCCATGTTGCACTCACCCTCTTGTACTTCTCTCCCGCATTGCTTTCCCACCTGTGTGCTTCTCCCCGCCCCTCCATGTTGCACTCACCCTCTTGTACTTCTCTCCCGCATTGCTTTCCCACTCGTGTGCTTCTCCCTGCCCGTTCCATGTTGCACTCACCCTCTTGTACTTCTCTCCCGCATTGCTTTCCCACCTGTGTGCTTCTCCCCGCCCCTCCATGTTGCACTCACCCTCTTGTACTTCTCTCCCGCATTGCTTTCCCACTCGTGTGCTTCTCCCTGCCCGTTCCATGTTGCACTCACCCTCTTGTACTTCTCTCCCGCATTGCTTTCCCACCTGTGTGCTTCTCCCCGCCCCTCCATGTTGCACTCACCCTCTTGTACTTCTCTCCCGCATTGCTTTCCCACCCGTGTGCTTCTCCCTGCCCGTTCCATGTTGCACTCACCCTCTTGTACTTCTCCCCCTGCGCTGTTTTCCCACTCGTGCACTCACCCTCTTGTACTACTCTCCCTGCGTTGCTTTCCCACCTGTGTGCTTCTCCCTGCCCGTTCCATGTTGCTCACTCCTTGCTCTTTGCTTCTTTCCCTCACTCCTGCTCTTCATGCTCCTTATTTTCCTACCCCACGCTCTGTGTTTCTCCCTTCTTTGTGATGCTTTCCCCTACCCATGCTTTCTGTGTTGTTTGCCCACCCATGCTTTGAGGGCGCACATATTTCTGGTGCGCATGCTTAAAAAGTGACACAGCCGCAATGCCATTGTGCCTGTTTTTGTTTGTTTTCTTTAGCTATGCTGCACAACATTGCGGTTGCTTTACAGCATGGCTAAAACCATTGACAAAGTCAATAGGTCCCAATGACGAGAAGTACCCTATTGCCAATGCTTTTTTATTTGAACTATTCCCTTTTCAGTGCTACACTTGTCCAGTCCATCCAGCACTGCTCAAATGTGGCACTTTGCTGGTTATCATGTGCTCTCAACAGCACTTACCACCCGAAGACGTCGCTCTCAAACATCCAGCAGAACACATAAGGCCTCTGCATCAAAATACAAGAAGACATCGGTCAGAACTTGTCACATCACAAACACTGAGAATACACTTCACAGAAAAACACAAATGCATCCAAGAAAGCGCAAGTAAACACAGGTCTTACCTACAGCGCCACATTTAGACTGGATCCAGAAGCCAGGCAAGAAGCAGAGAACTAAAGATACACCAGTCTGACACAGTTCACTGTCCTACCTGATTTGTCCTGCCTGGTCTGTCCTACCTGGTCTGTTCTACCTGATCTGACCTACCTGGTCTGTGCTACTTGATTTGTTCTAACTTGTTTGTCCTGCCTGATGTGTCCTACCTGGTCTGTGAGCGCATGCGGGCTTCAGCTGAGGTGTCTTGCACCTTTGAACAGTGTGACATTTACTAACTAACTGATTCTGCAGAGGGAGTGCATTGGAAGGGTTTCACCTCTGCTGTGTTGTGTGTTTTCTTTCACAAGAGGGTTGGGGTGAGAGGGAGACTGAGAAGCCATAAGTGAGGACTTCCTACACCCTCACACCAGGCCACGTAGATGCATTTATGAAGTACCCACATACAATGCACTCACTCTCTGAAGGCTACACTTAGTGAGAGGCCGCGTCAGTGCACTCCTCTCTGCAGGAAGGGCCCCTTCTCTCGCTGGCACTGCCCACTGGTGCACAGAGGCTTCAAAGGAGGGTGGCTATTCCATGTACACTGACCTGACACAATGTTTGTCGTTGCCACAGATGCGGCTCGAGATTCCTGCCCAGGGGGCTTCCTGCTGAGTGAAAACTCCTACTGCACAGGTAAGAGAGTGATGCTGGCACCTGCGTAACGCACATACCCCGCGCCCTCCACAATCCGCCTCATCTTCATTTCTAAAGGCTTTTCTACTCTGAATCAGATGAACGTACATTTTAATAAATTAGCTATGATCACAAACAGACAGCTTCACCAGGTTCCTGTATCAGTCATGTTATAATTCTTTATTGTTTGATTACTTAAAATCATGACAATTAAAAGAGGTACTTCATGTATACAAAAGAGTTACAAAGTGAATCCTTAATACATTATAGTTTAAGAAATATTATGCAATTACTACAAATTCATTAGAACAGAATACCCCTAGAAATTAAGTGTTCATAATGATCCGGAGTCCAGATTTATCGAATGTAAGACGTTGGGCTGCCCAGGACAATTTAGTTGTTTTTGGGATCGAGCGGAAGACGCCCAAGCATTAGCATTCTAATATAATGGAATGGGAATAAATAAAACAAAGAGAGCGAAGCAGCACTTTGGGTATCAGCACAGGATGTTTAGGGGTTTGTTAATTTCAGTAATGGCTCATCAGTGTGCAGATAGGGGCGGTAGATGTTGAGCATTGTGCTTTCTGGATTCATAGCGGCTATGATAGCTTGTCGGCATGATCGGGCTTCGAGTTTGTTCCATTCGCCCTGCAACAAGATCCTTCTGTCATTGAGCAATACGTGACATGCACAACCCACGTGCTCTATTGACAGGAGCAGGTGACACTCCAGTAAACACTCCACGATTCAGGCTAAAATGTTCCTATAGGAGAGTAGGGTCTGCTTCCTAAGGTCACCCCCACTTTTTGTTGTGATTTTCTGGTTTTTCGCCTTTAGTGTGGCTGTGGGCCTGCTAATCAGACCCACAGCCCAGATGTTCTTTCTCTAAATTGATACCGTGTACTTTAGGGACATACCATATTGGATATTGGGTCACCTTTGTGAGCCCCTGTATGCTGTGCCATAGGTACCAAGGGCATAGGTGCATCCAAGGCCTACTTCTCTGCAGCATGTATTATGCCACCCCTGGCTGGCCATCTAAACTGACACAACAGGCTGATCACTCAGCTTGGGTAAGGTGGTGTAATCACCCCTTACTTACATATAGTATATCTATATCTACCTTATATATAGACACATAGTAACCTATAAGTCACTCCTATGGCAGGCCTTAACAATCCTGGAGGCAGAGTGCTTGATTTTGTGTCAGAGGGTGCCCTAGCATGAGCTGAGCCCCTCTGCAGCTTTCGGAACCATCTCATTATAGCTGTTCTATGATATAGCCATACCCTATACTCTTAAGTGCATTATAATCCTTGCGGTTATTGCTAACTTTGGTTTGGCTTTTTCAAAACATGTCGGTTGAGGTGTCAAACACTTTGGAACACTACCCCCCCCCCCCGCCAGTCCTGGCGGCGGGGGTAGCCTTCCACCCTTCTAGAGGGAGAAGACATGTAGTTACTGTTAACCCCGGTTAAAGTAAAACAGAGCCTCAGCATCACAAAATGGATGCTGCTGCCACAGACACAAGTCTGACCTCCTGTTGCTGGGGGAAACTCCAGCAAGGGCGGCCTGGACAATAGGTTTCCTGTCCAGGGAGGTGCTAACACCTCCCCAAACAGGGTTTTGTGTATTGGGGCAGGGAGGGCTGCATCAGCAGATGCTGTTTGAGACATTGCCATGGGCACACAAGGTGCTCCATGCATAGCCCGGTTCAAACCAGTTGCTGGGGCACTCCAGCCCCGCTCTGGCGCAAAATTGGACAAAGGGAAAGGGGTGTTACCACCCCCTTCCCAGGTCCACCCATAGGAGGGACCTAGCAGGTAATCCAGCCCCTTTTCCTAGTATAAGTATAGGAGCTGTGTCCCCAAGACTTTAGATTATCCTGGAACGAAACTTTGATACAGAACTCTTGGACCTTCGACGTTCTATTCTGACTAGAAGACTGAAGACATCTCCCTTGTGGTCAAGAAGTGACCACCCTGTGCAAACAGGCACCACCAGTAACTTGCCGGTTTGCTTTGTCGACGCTCCTGCCAGAACCCGAAGACTCAGCAACACAGGAACTGGACTTCCAGACTTCTCTGACTCCGACCCACATCCACAGCAAAGCTGAGACCCGTGGCGGACACGAGAGACGTGAGACCGGACACCCTGGACATCCTGCATTTTGCTAACTGCATCGACTCCTGAGGTAACTTGAATTTGTACATTTGGGTACGAGAAGCCCCAGACCCGAGCACCATTTGCACCGAAGCTCAGCCCTCCACACTCCACGAGTGCCGCGTGGGGCCTGCTCTTGCGTCTTCCCGGTTGCTAGCCCGTTGGCTAGTTAGCCTTCTGAAGACTTTCTTTTGAATCCAAGCTGCTTTCCTGGTTGCTCCAGGCTTGCTCCAGCTTCCCTGCAAAGGAGAAGCTACCCAGACCTTGCTGGTCTGCACCAAAGCCAATCTTCACTTCCTGCGTGGGTTGCGTTTGCCAAGGCTTGTTGGGTCCAATCCGGATACCGACGCCGCAGTCAACTAGATCCTTCGTGGGACAGCTCGAATCCAGCTCCTGGTCATCGTCGACACCTCCTGGTCCTCGTGGCTGCAGAGACAAGCTTCACCTCTTCACCTGAGATCATCGCGACATCGCCTGGTTCCTTCCTGGTACCTTCCTGGTCACTGGCTGGTGACCCAGACTCTGTCCCCTCTGCTTTCAGGTTCTTCAGTTCCTCGATCCACCCTTGGATCCACCCGGACACTCTTCCTTTGATCTACTGCAGCACTTCTTTGCAGATATCCATTGAAAGCATCGACGAAACCCGACACCAAAAGGCACCTATGCACCCGGCTTCCCTGGGTGAGGTAACATGAGTACTCCGGTGCTCCCGTGGGTCTTGACTCTCGAAGTGTCCTAGTGTAAAGGGGTTTTGTCGTAGTCCATCCGGAAGTGCCCTTAAACAGTAACTTTGTAGCTTTTACGTTCTCTGTTATAAGTCAATGGTAACTCGCAACTGTGTTTAGACACTGCACGCGTGCCCCGTGGGTCTCCTACTTCCTAACCTTTGGTTGTTTAGTTTAGCCCCAGCGATTCTCTAGGCCCTAGGCCTACTCTCTATTTCTGTCGTGGTTCTTATACCACTATTTTAGTAAAAGGTTTGTGAGGCCCCTGGGGCATTACTGTATATTTTACAACTTATCGTATGCTAATTAAGTAACTTGTAATGTACTTTGACCTCTGACCTCATAAAGAGTGCAGAGGGGTTGTGTTAGAAATAAATACATATATATTTGATATATACCTTGTGTGGTGTCCTTTCATTTGGTATTCAAGGGATTATTATTAGTAAAACAACTGGCTTTACATGCTCTCTGAAGTTTTAGCCTATGACTGCTGGTCAATGCTACCACTAGGATAGCTGGTCTATAAGGTTGACTTTACAAACACCTTCAATAAGGGTCGATTTAGACTGGTGCAAGGTGCCCACTAGAATAGTGGACATCATATGCCAGGCTAACTTCTCACAGTTCCCATTTACAAGTCATTGTGCCCTTTGTTGCAAGATCATTAGCAGTCTTTAAAACAATCCAAGATGTCTTCCCACAGGTGTGGCGCTGCTCCCAAATAGACAGAGCCAAAGACTTGCTTTAGCGCACCTTGACTCACCTCCTGTCTCCCCCCCCCCCAGAAGACCATGCCATCAAGCTGAGCTCGTCTCTCGTACACCCACAGGACTGACTCTATCACCCATAGCCTTAGGCACTGAACTTTGATTGATATAAAAGCAATTTGTAATATATATGGGATAAAGTACCCCCTGCTGGTCATTATAAGGATATTGCAAGTCACAGAGGAGTTTCATAACCATATAGAGGAATGAGGCGGGATTCAGGTCTTAGATTGTGAGGTTGCACCCTGACCTCTGCAGTGGGTCTTCAATCCATGGGGCTACCCTATTTATAAAAGGACAGTGAGCACATAACTAGGTGGGCCTTGCAGTGTGCGTGCCCTGTTAACTACCGAGCCTGGAAGCAATGCTGCTCGCATGGGTCTCCCACACATCATTTAACGTCCCAGAAAGGATACTGCATTCTATTGCAAAACTGCAAAGAAGAATGCCAGCTTTCACCTTGGTCAACCTGCCAAGAGGGCTTTAAGGGGTGGTGAGTGGGCAGTGGCAGTGTCCACAATCCATTGTGCATGGCGCTGCGCTGAGCGTTTTAACAGCGTGTGCGCGCTTTTTAAACTGTTGTGAGGAAATAATTTTATCTTGTGATTTGAAACAGGCTATCCTACCTTAGTGGACGCCGGGGCTGTTCTCTCCTCTCCTTCCCGCCCTGGTCCGACGCGGTGACTAGCACCGTTGCGCGGAGGGCGTGGAAGGTCGAGACTGCCACTTCCGGTTTGCGGGGGAGACCGGTTAGCGGTCTAGTTTTCGTGAGGTCACTCGCGCTGGGACATAAAAAGCACCGGAGGAGCCGGCTCGCGTGGTGGTGAGTGGGCAGTGGCAGTGTCCACAATCCATTGTGCATGGCGCTGCGCTGAGCGTTTTAACAGCGTGTGCGCGCTTTTTAAACTGTTGTGAGGAAATAATTTTATCTTGTGATTTGAAACAGGCTATCCTACCTTAGTGGACGCCGGGGCTGTTCTCTCCTCTCCTTCCCGCCCTGGTCCGACGCGGTGACTAGCACCGTTGCGCGGAGGGCGTGGAAGGTCGAGACTGCCACTTCCGGTTTGCGGGGGAGACCGGTTAGCGGTCTAGTTTTCGTGAGGTCACTCGCGCTGGGACATAAAAAGCGGATGTTAATAAGGGAGCGCAGCGGACGAGCGCAGCGGGCGCGACGAAGGCGCGCCGAAGTGTCGCCAAAGTCGAGCCCGTCTGCGCCCGTCCGCGGCCGACTGCGGGCTAGGGCGAAAATCCCTGGTCAAAAGTTCTGCTGGACTAGGGAACAACTCCTTAGTTTCCGCCCCCGCACCGCTATCCCATGTTTGCACGGTATGCTGAGTAGCGACAGGACTTGTCCTCACTGTGATTTCCGTATGACCACTCTGTCTCAGGAGTCCGCGGAACAGGCGCTGGCCTGTGGTCTCCTGAATGTCAGGTCGCTTCGTAAACATAGGCTCGACGTGTTCGAGCTGATTACTGACAAAAACCTCGACATACTGTTTTTAACAGAAACGTGGCTAGATCAGTTCTCCGACTCCGATATCATTGAAGCCACACCAGAGAATTACTCCTGGGTTAGGCAGGATAGGCCAGAGGGGGTGGGAGGGGGGATTGCAATAATTTTTAGGGACACTTTGGCCTGCGGCTTGGAACGCACGCTGATCGCGGAGAGTGAGGCGGGTCTCTTTTCGATTAAAATCAATGGGGCTATGACGCTAAATGGATGTTTGGTTTATCGACCCCCAGGGACCTGCACTAAGTTTAGGGAGAGCTTGTTAGAAAGCCTCATGGAAGAGACCCTGCGCAGGGACAAATTTCTCCTTTTAGGTGATCTTAACCTGCACCTCAACTGTCCGGAGGCCACAGGGGTTGAGGATTTTGGTCGGGACATGCTTGCCCTGCAACTGGATCTTAAACTGGAAGTCCCTACGCATCGACTGGGCCATCTCCTGGACCCGGTCTATGCCAATTGGGAAGGTGTGGAGGTGTCAGGTGTTGAACCTTTTCCCTGGACCGACCACTTCCTGGTTACATTTACAATGCAGAGCAGAAATGCCCACAAAACTAGCCAGGTTCCATCTAACTTTCGTAGAAGAAAGTGGGCCAAATTCTCGGTGGAAAATTTCAACCACGCTTTAATTAGGGATGGTCTGCCGGGGGGTGAGGATATAGAAGCCGCCACCCGCAACCTGAATCAGCGCATTCTGGCTGCGCTTGACCAGACAGCCCCACTCTGCCGCTCGAATACAAGTGCTCGGAAAGAGCGCTCAGCACCTTGGTTCAGTGCGGAGCTGAGACTAACAAAGGCAGACTGCAGGCGGGCAGAAAAAGTCTGGAGGGTGTCCTACGACAGCAAGGCCAGGGAAGTATTCCTGGACAAAAGGCGTATTCACCATAGGCTGATAAAAAAGTCTAAGGCAGCCTACTTTGCTGAACAAATTCAGGGGGCAGAGAACTCCGCTAAGGAACTCTTTGGCATTTACAAATCCCTGACGTCGGTAAATGTACCCACAGAGCCGGAGAGCTGCTCTACGGAGTCTTGTGACCGGATTGCAGATTACTTCTCCGCTAAAGTGGAGAAGATTTACTCGACCTTCCCTATTCGGCCCTCAGGACTGGACCTAGAGGAAGCAGTAAGGGACACAGAGACGGCAGGGCAATTATCACACTATCGCACCCCTCCTCCGGAGGAACTATTAGCGGTATGCCGCTCTGTTAAATCAGGGTCCCCGTGGGACCCGGTGTCGCCAAAACGTCTGGCAGACAGTTTGGAAGTCCTGGAGCCTTATATAAGGCACGTCCTCGATGTGTCCTTCGGATCGGGAAAGCTGCCGGTCGGATGGAAACAAGCGGTGGTGCTCCCGCTCAGGAAGAAACCCCACCTGGGCTTCGAGGTATTAGAAAATCTGAGGCCCATCTCCCTCCTGCCTTTTCTGTCAAAAGTGGCAGAGAAGGTGGTTAATACCCAAATTATGAAGCATGTGGAGGAAAGGGGATTGCTCCATGCGACGCAGTTTGGCTTTAGACCTCGACATTCCACCGAGTCCGCCCTCCTCATGGCGACGGAACATCTGAGAGAGGGCGTGGATGCAGGCCAAACTATGGCGCTGATCCTGCTGGACCTCAGCGCGGCGTTCGACACTGTAGCTCATAACATCCTGCTACAGTGTCTGAACAGTGGTGGCATATCTGGTACCGCGCTGAGATGGATCCACGACTTCCTCAATGAGAGAAGTTTTCAAGTCAGGCAGGGAGACTGCTATTCAAGGGGGATGCCTTTGGGCCAAGGCGTGCCGCAGGGCTCGTCTCTGAGCCCAACCCTCTTTAATTTGTATGTCGCGCCTGTTGCATCGATCGTAGAGAGCCATGGCCTCCAACTGGTGTCCTACGCCGACGACACGCAGCTGGTGATCTCCCTGTCGCAGGCGCCCTGTCTGGCTGCCGATGGCTTCCGTTCGTGCATGAAAGATCTTGCCGAATGGATGGCCAATAACTGTTTGAAGCTGAACGGTAGCAAGACAGAGGTGCTGGTGGTAGGGAGAGCCCAGTCTGCCTGGTCGTCGGCGTGGTGGCCCTCCTGCCTTGGACCCTCCCCTACCCCGTGCCTAGTGGCGCGCAATTTGGGGGTGTGGTTTGACGCTGGGCCTACTTTCGGCCCCCAGATCAATCGGGTGGTGGGAGTCTGCTTCGGCATCCTGAAGAAGTTGAGAAAGGTCCTGGACCTACTCCCGCTTGAAGCACGTCAAACCCTGGTTCACGCCCTGGTCACGGCGAGGGCGGACTATGGGAACCTGCTGTACCTGGGGGCTCCAGAAAAAAGTATGGCCCGGCTGCAAGTGTTGCAGAATGCTGCAGCGCGTCTGATTCTCAGACTGCCAAAAAGGGCGCCTTCTAGGGCGGCCCTCCAGCAGCTTCATTGGCTCCCGGTGAGGAGAAGAGTAGAGTACAAAGCTCTCTGTACATGTCATCGTATTCTGAATGGCAGAGCACCGGCCCCTCTGACGAATTTGATCACAGCGTATACACCAGCCCGCGCGCTCAGATCTACAGGGGTTGGCCTATTGAGGACTCCCAGAATTAAGAAAGCCCGCATGGGAGGCAGGTCGTTCAGATACCTGGCAGCAACCAACTGGAACAAATTGCCCACGAACCTGCGCCTGGAACCAGATGAGGCGAGATTCCGGGCGAAATTAAAAACTTATCTTTATAGTAAATAATGGCACATGTAGCTTGGGTGCTCACTGTTATCTGCCTACTCCCACTTTCAGCGCGTGGACACGCCGGTGTGCGTAAACGCAGCGCTTAACAAATGTCCCAATAATAATAATAATAATAATAATAATAAGCACAGGGAGGATGAATAGGATATCCTAGTATGTGACGCCCCTTTCATGTTTTCTGCAAGACAGATGGGTCTGGCTCACTCTCTTCTGATAATCAACAAAATAGACCTGACTGGTTAGGACATATTAATAATTTTTAATTTCTTCAGAAACGGGTTTCGGCTACTCTCTCCACCCAACTGCTGGCTTTAGTCAATTGCCAGTCATATCCTGTCCTAAATGTCCCACAAAAAATCTTCCAAGCTCACGTTTATCAGTCCACCCGTGAATATGTACCCCCTCTTGAAAGGTGTATACAAAAAATTGTGTGGAGGGGAGAAAGTACCTATTGTACGCATCACCGGAGAAGCTGCTGGTAGGTACTCACCAGTTTGCCCACGTTTCTCGTCATCAGTAACTTTCTTACCCGTGAAAAGAAAAAGGAAAAAGTATCCAGTGTAAAACACAAGAGGTGAAGAAACAATCAAAGAAGAATATGCACAAAAGCGTGTTTATCTCAAAACAAGACCCCGTACTGTGAGAAAAAGAAAACCACTTTTCGCAAACTAAAATAGAATTATGACTCACATGTATAAGATCCTAATTTTATTCCATGCTGTGAGCCTACTCAGTTTTAAAAACAAACTGCATGGTTCAGACCACTTTATGATGGGCCAACATGTTTCATTGCCAAGCTTCCGTTACGGCAATTTCATCAGGGCTCAGGCCAGACTTCACATCACTGGATTTCAAGTTTAGACCATGGGTGACAGGTGGTAGCTCACAGTAGTCATACCGGCTCTCCACCACTTATGGGGGTATCCTTCAATCATAAGTCCCCCAGCGGCACAATCCGTGACCGTTCGTATACCCCGTTTATGCATGTATATCGCTGTATCTCATCCCAGCCACAGATATACCTTTCAAGAGGGGGTACATATTCTAGGGTGGACTGATAAACGTGTGCCAGGAAGATTTTTTGTGGGGCATTTAGGACTGGATATGACTGACAATTGACTAAAGCCAGCAGTTGGGTGGAATTAAAAATTATTCATATGTCCTAACCAGTCAGGTCTATTTTGTTGATTGTCGCTTATGAGCGGAGGGGGTCCTGGCTGACATTTTCCCTCTTGTGCTCCTCATTGTGGACGTTCATTCTCTTCTGAGCCTTTCATTACTGTTTCTGAATTACCCCAGACCCTGCATGCAACTTCCTGTCCTCTTTCAATTTCCATGGTCAGCAAGCAGCCATGGGCCATAGCCTCAACTTCATCATCAGTGTTTTTTTTTGGGGGGGGAATATTGGGGGATACAGCCTCTTCTTTGAGGGGCTGTGTTGACGAATTACCACCTATGCACCTTTGTTGCTGCCTCATCTAAGCATGGTTTGCAAACGTGAATCAAAAACACCCAGCAGTCGTTGAAGATGAGAGTTAGGGTGTCTCCACGCAATCATTTAGTGCTAGTCATGAGGGATTTGGGAGATAGTCAGTTAAAATGTATTTGGAGAAAGAGAGGGTCTTTTGAATGAGTGAGACTATTCTGAAATGAATAAGGTTGGTGATGTTTAGACTGAGTGAGACGTCTGACCCGGACAGAGAAGTGAGTTTGTCCCAATATTTGCTGATAACTGTTCCTGGCAGTGTATAGTAAGGTATTTCACTGGGGTATGTGTAGGAAATATTTGCAGACGTTCATATTGTGAAGACATTCATAGATGTCCCACAATCTTGGAGAGAAAGGCAAATCAGTGCTGCGTTATCATGCAGGAGCTGTTTACAGATGCCTGCTCCTGATGTCGGCGGTGCATGTTAAGTTAGTGCAGCATTGTTTGCGCTGTCGTTGTTTACAGTTTTCTGATGGTCACTCCTTTCTGCACTGTGGACTGACATTAACTCATCTCTGCTTCTTTCCTTCCTGTGTCACAGATGAGAATGAGTGTGATCTGGGAAGTGTCTGCTCCCACACCTGCCACAACACTTTGGGCAGTTTCTCCTGTGCTTGCCCCAGTGGATATGTCCTGGCACCCGATAGTACTACCTGCCGAGGTGAGTCTGGCTGCAACTAAGGGATGGTGCGAGGCCCAGGCAGAAATACTTGTACGCTCGTAGGCTATAATTATATGTTTGTGGCATGTGTAGCTGTAGATACACTCTCTGCATTCTTCCACCACCTAGTATTGGGCTCGAACGTGTACAACTTGGTTTTCTTCTAAGGAAGGCTTTTCAAGTCATGGGACCTTGTGGCTCCACCTATTAGTGGTATTGAGCGTGTACATCAGCTCCATTGTTAAATAATTTTTTCTCTGCCGTGTGGTTCAGACATGGCAATATGATCTCCAGTTCGACGCCATATGGTGTTCACGCCAGGAGCCGCGGATCCGTTTCCTCCTCGTTTGTTCCAAACAATCCTCCTTTTTCATTGGTCTACACCATCAAGTGCCCTTCTACTCCGGGCCGGTCACCAACCTCTTGACTCCCACCTTGGAGTGGAGAATGTCCCAGTGATGGAAAGGACTCCATTCCGGTTCTGTCCTTGCCACGCCAAGTACCTGAGATCTAATCTCCAAGATGTCTGCAATCTTTGCTTGTCTCCCAGCCACCGTGAAGCCTCCTGTTCGGCATGCTTCGTGTTCCATAAACAATTACTCTTAAGAACTGACGCGCTAATCACCTCGTCCCGGACACAATGGCCCATAGACGGGAGGAGGAAGAGACCCCAGACATCTTCGGTGAGCGAGAGGTTGAAAAGGTGGACGCTCCAGCTGTTGAAATAGAGGCAGCCTTCTCTCCAGGAAAACATAGACTCCAAGACAAATGTGGATATCGGAAGAGCCTCCACAGGCCCAGCGCTCAAAGAAAACAGCAGTGAGTACTTCTACTATGAAGCCTCTGGTGCTCCACTGCCTTCCGGCCATGGTCGATACTAACAGGCCAAGCTGAACTCAACACCTGTCCGACACTCGACACTAAAGCCCTCCTCATGGCCCGAGCATTATCCACTCCTTCGTCATCAGAATCAAAGACGCATCTCAACTGTCCTTGGACTCGAAACGCATGGAGCCAATGATTTTGGAGCATAGACAAACCGCATCACAGCCTTCGGAGCTGAAGGCCGAGTTCGGCACCAAGACCCTTGGACCTAAAGCATTCGGAGCCAAGATCGAGCTTGACACCTTCTGGACAGTGATCATCTTCGATTCCATCACAGCCGCCTTCTACTACTGCGAATCTGCCGCTTCTGATGATTCTGGCGATCCAATCCTTGAGCATCTGCATTAACACATTTATGCTTGGCAGTAACACATCTATTTTCAGCCCGGCACTGGTCAGATCCTGAGCGAAACCTCCACAAGAGCCGAAGGACTCTGATCCTCATAAAAGGACATTTACTCTCGAGGATGCCATCAACCCCCTGGGCTTCCTGCTCCTGACAGGCCCAAAAGACACGACAGGGCTACCTCTCCATTACCTCCTGCTCATCCTTTTCCTTCTTCACCTCCCCCTGTTTCTCCTGTGATGCCTTTGAAGTCTCCACCGCACTCACCAGAGGTTCCTTACACCCCGGGCGGGATAGTCCTACGCTCCCTGGTGACCCACATAACATCCATGACCCACTGGGCTTGACACCTGGGATGACTATGATGTAGAAACCCTGCAGATACGCACCCAGACCTGTGCCCTGCCAAACCCTCTTCCCCAGATGATGTTACTTCATACCATTAGGTTCTACGTAGGGAGGCTACTTTCCACTACGTAGAGTTCCATATCGAACAAGAGGAGGAGGATTTGATTGTGGAAGCCCTCTCTTCTACCCAACGCTCATGGGGTTTCTCAAACCTGCCAATGAGATTTTCAAGGAGCCAGTTAAGACGAGAGTTATCATGCCTAAAATAGAGAGGACGTTCAAGGCCTCCCCCAGCGACCCTCCATACATTCGTAGCCAGTTACCTTCTAACTCTCTGGTGGTTCATACAGCCAGGAAACACTCTAACACACAAGGCACTGGTGATGTGCCCCCACCTGACCACAAGAGCAGGAAGATATATGCCGGGGGGGGAAGAGTGGCCACATACTCGGCGACGCATTGGCAAATTGCCAGTTCCATAAGCTCACTCTCCCGGCACAACTGCACCCACTGGGATCAGATGGCAGACTTGGTTGAACATCTACCAGAACAGTACCGCATGGAAGGCCAGCAGTTGGTAGCAGTTGGAAAGGCTATTTCCAATACCAGTACCCGCTGCGCTCTGGCTGCTGCGGATGCAGCCACTCACAGCATTATCACAAGCATCCTCTTTCAACGCCATGTGTGGCTGTGTTTTTCTGGGTTCAAGCTGGACGTCCAACAGCACCTCCTGAATGTCCAGTTCAGTGGTCAGCATCTCTTTGGCCCTCAGGTCGACAAGATGCTGAAAAAATAAAGAAAGACACTGATATGGCCAAGGCCATGGGCACCCTTCAAACACCGCCTCCCTGAGGTTCCTTTTGGCGCTCATAATTTCGTGGAGCTTCCAAAACCCTCATTCCAGAAACCTTTTCCACCTTCACTAAGCCAACGCAACAATCCCCCTCGTGGGGTTTCTTCAGGGGTGGATACAGGGGGAACAATGGTAAGGGTAGGGGCAAAGGTGCTGCCCCAGAAGGGATTTTCCCCGAAACACTGACACTCTTCAACTTCACCGTGATCATACAATGACTTCAGATTGCAGGGGGTTCTTCCCTGTTGGTCAGAAATCACCTCAGACCATTGGGTTCAGGATATACAGGATGGATATTGTCGGGAACTCACAGAGACACCCCCGAACATCCCCCCTCGGCAACACAAACTATCCAAATAACATTTGCGACTTCTTCATGAGGTGCTGCAGGCTCTCCTGGACAAGGGGGGACATAGAGTCTGTTTTGCCTCAACACTGTGGAAAGGGTTACATGCCCAGTACTTTCTTATCCCCAAGAAGGGCAGCTCTCTTAGACCCATCCTCGATATCAGACCCCTCAACAAATACATTCTGCTGGAGCCCTTCCATATGGTGACTCTACAGGATGTCAAACCGTTATTGCAGAACGGAGGCTTCGTCACCACCCTACATCTGAAGGACGCCTAGTTCCCCATACCCATCCACCCAGCACATCGAAGTTACCTGAGTTTTGTGGTAAGTGGTCATCATTATCAATTCAAAGTGCTCTCCTTTAGGGTTACCACAGCTCCAAGGGATTTTACCAAATGTCTAGCCGTAGTGGCAGCTCATCTCAGGAGGAGCAGCATCCACATGTTCCCTTGCCCAGGTGATTGGTTGATCAAGAGCCCCACGCAGCAACTCTGCCTAGCATACACCCAGATCACAATTTACACCTTGCACAGTCTGGGCTTCACCAAATCCCACCTCCAGCCCCTTCAAGTACAGCCCTCCCTTGGGACCATCCTATATGCCTGTGTGGGAAAGGCTTACCCCAACCCAGCAAGAGTACAAGCCTTCCAAACCCTGCTGCCTTCTTTCAGCCAGATTGTCGGGCATTAGATGACAGTCAGAAGTGTGATGCGTTTATTAGTCATGATGACCTCTTGTGTAGCTACGGTGCCTCATGCCAGGCTCCACATGTGCCCGATACAGGAGTTCCTAGTGGCGCAGGGGTCTCAAGTGGAGGGTCATCTATAGGACCTACTGATGGTTCGGACCGCGCACATCCCTCTCAACAGTGGTGGAACGCAATCAACCTGTTACAGGGGCGGGATTTCCTGGACCCAGTTCCACAAGAGACCATCACCACGGATTGATTCCCCACTCACATGTTGGGGTGCGCATCTCTATCGTCCCACTCGTCAGGGTTCAGTGGACCCCTGGCCAGCAAACTTTTCACATTGGTAACCTGGAGCTGCTGGCCATCCAGCTCGCTCTCCGGGCTTTCCACCCTCTCATCCAAGGCAAGACAGTCTTTTTAAGCATGGACAACACGACTGCCATGTTGTACTTCCAGAAACAAGGGGGCACACATTCACCACAATTCTCCAGTGTAGCCAAGAACATCTGGTGGTGGACAGGACATCACAGAGTACATCTGCTCATTCAGGGAGGACAACAATCTGGCAGGCCTGTTGTTCAGCAGGTCGCACCAACAAGTCCATGAATGGTAACTCCACCCCCACATCCTACTCCCGTACTTTCAGCATTGGGGGTTCCCCCAAATAGACCTGCTCGCCACTGCCGAAAATGCAAAATGCCCAAACTTTGCCGCCAGACTACCGCACCCACAGTCCATGAGCAATGCACTATGGATGACTTGTCGAGGAATATCTGCCTACGCTTTTTCTCCTCTGCCACTCTTACCGCTCCTGGTCAGGAGGCTGACACAGACATCCCTCACGCTCATCTTAGTGGCACCATCCTGGGCACACCAGCCAGGGTACTCCACGCTGCTGGAACTCTCCCCAGTCCCACATGAGAAGCTCCCCAACAGGCCAGACCTTCTCACACAAACCCACGGTGCACTCAGACACCCCAACCCTCAGCAGCTGAACCTTGCGATCTGGATCCTGAGGTCTTAGAATTTGGTTACCTTACCCTACCAGAAGCGTGTATGTCTATTCTCAAAGCGGCACCCAGGTCCCGTTATGCAGCCAAGTGGAAACCTTTCATGCTCTATTGTCTTCCTAAAAATGTAAATCCTCTCACAGCTTCTGTTCAAGACATTGTCTGTTACCTCCTTCACTCACAGAAGTCAGGCCTCGCCCACACTTCGGTTGGTTTACAGCTCCTGGCTGCTGTAGCTGCCTACTTACAGAATAAGCAACATGTTTCACTATTCAGAATACCAGTCATTAAGGTGTCCATGGAAGACCTCAAAAGGGTCATTCTACCCCTGACGCCTCCTGCTCCTGTCTGGAACGTTAACATAGTTCTGACTAGAATTATGGGCCCTCCTGTAGAACCTGTTCACTCTTGCCCAATGCAGTCTTAGTCTTGGAATGTGGCTTTTCTGGTAGCCATCCCTTCCCTAAGAGGAGTTAGGGAAATACCCGCCCTTTGTTTGGAAAACACTTGCTTTGTGGTACATCAGGAGAGCGTGGTTCTCAGAACCAATCCAAAATTCAGTCCTAAGGTTGTTTCTAGCTTCCACCTCAATCAGACAGTCAAGCTGCCAGTCTTCTTTCCACACTAACATACATAGCAGAAGGTGCTCTGCACGCTCTCAATGTCAAAAGAGTACTAATGTATTATATCAACAAGAGAAAACCTTTCGGTAAGACACAACAGCTATTTGCGCCCTACCTCAAGCCACACTAAGGACGTGCTCTTTCCAAGGGAGGTGTTGCACGTTGGCTGGTCAAGTGCATGCAGACTTGTTATGCCAAAGCTAAAAGAACCCTGCCCATCCCTCCCAGACCTCATTCCACTCCAAAGAAAGGGGCTTCTATGGCTTTCGTAGGTAATGTTCGACTATCTGACATATGCAAAGCAGCTACCCGGTCCACCCCTCATGCCGTTACCAGACACTACTGTGTGGATGCCCTGGCCAGACACCAAGCTAGAGTTGGCCCAACTCTCCTACATTGACTTTCCCAATGTTCTGCAACATCATCTGGTTAGGTCACCACTTTTAGGAGGATTGCTTTTCAGTCTATGTACAGCATGTGTATCTACAGCTACACATGTCACAAATGGAAAATGTTACGTACCCTGTATGCATCTGTTCATGGCATGTAGTGCTATAGATTCACATGCGCTCACCCGCCTCCCTGGTCACCTGGGATTGTTGTAGATATTCCTTTTCTGTTTTCTTTCATTTCTTTGCTATGCATGGTCATCTTTACTTGTTTCTCTATACTCCATCTCCAATCTCGCCCTCCGTGCAGAAAAAACAATCTAACAATGGCCCATATGCAGTGCCACTAATAAGGGAATTCACTATGTCCTATGACAAGAAAAGACCTCCTTCGAAAAATAAAAGTTGTACACATCTGAGCCCAACAGTAGGTGGCGGAAGTATGCACATGTGAATCTACAGCACTACATGCTACGAACAGACGCTTTCAGGCGCTTCATACTATGGGCCATATGTAGGTAGCTAAATACCGGTCGGTAAATCGGTAATTTTTCCGTTACCGACCGGTATTTAGCCCTTTCTAATGTAGAAGGCAGGTTTTAAAGATTCGGTAATTTACCGATTCCTTATTTTAAGGAATTGGTAAATTACCGAATCCTTAAAACCTATGTAGGTGGCACTCAAGTGAGTGCATTTTTGCTTTAAGGATTCGTTATTTACCACCAACTACAAGTTGGTGATAAATACGAATGCCTTTAAAAAAGCAATAATTTGCTTTTTTCAAGGTGCCATGTTACAGGCATACATGCCCTTAGGGCATGTATGTGCGCCACATGTGCACACATGCACAATTCAGGGGTGCAACAGGGTGTCAATGTGACACCCTGCCACCCTTGAATATGCTCCCACTATTACCGATTTGGTAAATACCGAATCGGTAAGAGTGAATGGCCTGGAGGCCCATAGGAATGAATGGGAAGCTATTTCTTATTACTGAATCGGTATTACTGAATCGGTAATAAGAAATATTACCGAATCGGTAATTTTACCGATGTATTACCTACATCACATTTACCGATTCCTAAATACCGAATCGGTAAAATTCGGTATTTAGGAATCGGTAAAATGTGATTACCTACATCTAGCCCTATATGTTTTCCTGTACTTTTAAGTACCAATTACTAGATTTTGGTGATACTCAATTCTTCTACTCCTTAACAGTCCAGCTGTCATGATACCCATTTTTTTCACATACATCACCTCACTCATGTTGTGATCACAGCAGATTCCACTGTGATACCAGTGATTCTTCTGTTTATTCTTCCTAATTTTAGGCTCATGATTATGTCCGTATGAATAATACTTCTTGTTGCTGAGGGCACAACTAATCCACTTGGGGTATGTCAGCTTAAGCTTCAGGTTCTGAACTGATAGACACAACCAAGACTTTGCTATAAATCCTTAAACACTTGCAGGGGTAGAATAAGGGAATTTCTGATGTAAGAAGAGAAATGACTGAAACATTTATTTTACTCAAATGAAGCCCGTCTAATTCAAAAACAAATAGTGAGGCGGTGCTGTTAAAAATCCAGAAGCATAGAATCAAAGCCAGGGCTGCCAACTCGAATATTAACATTGAGCACCAGCTGCATGATTTAAGGAAACATTCAAAGCACGCATAATGGTGGAAGAAGGAAATAATAAAATTATCTACTAACAATATATAAGTCTGGCCCACGGGAAACAACACTTACAACGCAACTTTTACAACGCACTACCTTTACAATGAAACTTTTACACCGCAACATCCATTACAACGCATGCCATTACAACGCAACCATTACAAGGCATGTCACTACAACGCATACCACTACAACGCATACCTTTACAACGCAGTCATTACAACGCATACCATTACAATGCATACCTACACTATCCAACACTTACTCTACTGTTGCACCCCCTGGAGTTAGAATAGTATTTGTACCCCTACACTATCCAACACTTACCCTACTGTTGCACCCCCTGGAGTTAGAATAGTAATTTTTACCCCTACACTATCCAATACTTACCATATATGCAATGTAATGGTATGCGTTGTAATGGTATGCGTTGTAAATGTAGTATGTGTTGTAGTGGAATGCGTTGTAATGGTAGTTTCAAAGATTTCGTCGTAATAGCATGCGTTGTAATGGAATGCGTTGTAATGGATGTTGTGGTGTAAAAAATGCGTTGTAAAGGTATGCGTTGTAAAAGTATGCGTTGTAACGACATACATCCCTGGCCCACATATATGCATAAATGAAAAACCCTGCTTTTGATGTGATCAAATAGTGGAGACATGTATTACATTTTGTATGGTTTTTCAAGGTCAGTTTCAGAGGGGAGCCAGCATTGGCATGTGATGGAGCATAAAATGCTTAGTTATTTCAATTCTTTTTTAATCATTCTTTTTTTTTTACAATATCACACCCTTTTTTTGTTCCAGAACATGTTTTTGCTTTTTCTTTATTCACTTTCTAACCTGACACTCATAAATGCTGCCATGCATTATTATCCATTATTGCATTTGCATGGCTTAAGAAACAATTTTTTTTCTGACTAGGTAAGAGTGAGGGAAAGAGGTGCTATTCATAGAACAGACCCAAAAATGTCCATTTTGCTTGAAAGCACAGATTAGGTTAAAGGTTAATGATCTTCACAATTCTTCAATTTGGGGTATTAATTTGAAAGTATTAATATTACTTCATTTTATAAAAAAATATGTTGTTAGAAATAGATTTACAAGAAATTATTTTAAATTAACTACAGTGTACTTTACCCCAAAGTGCAAGCCCATTCATAAAGGGCCTGCTAACGATCGTGGTGGATGAGATAACTCCGTCACAAGCATGATTGGTATCCATCTGTCGCATTACAAGTTCCATCACATATAATGCACTTGTACTACGGCGGCGGTATATTCGTCACGTTTGTGATGGAGTAACCCTGTTCGCCAAGATTGTAATCAGTCCCTTAATGAATTACTAAATGTAGTAGGAAAGGCATGTGAATGAAGTGCCTTTTAAGCTCCTGTCTCCCCCCGAGCCCTTGTCCTCCTGCCCGGACCGCAGTAACACCCTACTTGGCATCAACCCTGATATCCGCCAGGCTCCAATGTAGTGAGTCCTACACTCGACCGCGGGTTCCATCTATTCCACAGAGAATACGTTCATTAGCTTCGCATGAAGGATCTTCGCCCTCTTCACCTACAACCTGCGTCATCTTCAGGAAAGACTGCTTGTGTTATGATGAGGTACTAGCACTAAACTCCACCTCTGGTGACCAGACCAGATGCGAGCTATGACATCACCAGACAGGAAGTCAAGCACATGAAATGAAAGCGCTGGAAGCCACACCTTCTCAAAATATCTAACAAGACTATGGACAAACATCTTGTCGCACCACAGGCTTGGTCCCCTACTTCTAAAGGTCAGAAAGAAGCTTCAAACTCATCCTTGAGAAAGCATCTCCCCCGTCACCAATCAGGAATCCAGGGTGGTCCTGGCCCATGGCCCACGGCAGAGCCAACTGCCCCCTCTTGCCCCTAATGAGTCAGTCCACTTCATACACCTATCTCATCTCACACTCCTTCTCTTGGTAGCCATGTTACATAGACGCCAGTACATACATTCATAGAGAGTGAGTGAAAGTAGAACATGCATGCTACAAAACAAATTGCAGATATGTTTGTAGAACAAGGGTAGAGTGTGGGAGCCAGTAACACACTCATAAATATGTCAGAACAAGCACAGCAGTTTTCAGGGCATGCAGTGGGTTTCCAGGCACTGTGGGATGTCGGTGGGCGAGGGGTACAGAATGCACACCCAGGTAATGCAGACCTTGCTTGCACAGACATTGTTGCCACATGCCTTCTCCTCTTCCCACACAGACGTGGACGAGTGTGATCTTGGAAGCCACACGTGTCCGGTGGGCCAGCAGTGTGTCAATGTGCCAGGGTCCTTCCGGTGCCGGGTGAGGTGTGGTGCAGGATTCCACGCAGACGCTGAAGGGACCGGCTGTGAAGGTACCCCAAGACTTCGGGAAAGCTGTGAAAGTGTTGATAAGTGCGAGTGGATGAGTGTGGAAGGGTTGGTGCGGGGTTGAAATGAGGTAGGGTATGAGGTGGAGTGAAAGCATTACTTTGGAAGTATAAGCAGTGGTAGAGGGAAGACACTCCAGGAAAGGTTGGAGAGCGCCTGGAATGGAGCGCCTGCTAGGAATGTGGACGTGCCGTGTGTCGTCACAGCTGAGGCTGAGGGGAGAGGTGTGCATCCTGCAGTGATATAATGTCCTCTTTTGTTTATCTCCTTCTGCTTTAGATATTAATGAATGTGAGGAGCCCCCGGCATCGCCCTGCGAACAGCGGTGCCTGAACACGGTGGGCTCCTACCAGTGCGCTTGTGACCCCGGCTACCAGCTGATCGGACAACGATGCATGGGTCTGTACCAAAGAGGGGTGGGTGGATGGCGGGTGGTTTGAGGTGTGTGAACAATGGGAAGGGGAACTAAAGTGAAGGTCTTTTGGGCAGGGTGGTCTCTGGCTGGCCCTTACCTAGTGACTCCTAGGGGCCTATTTATGAGAGGCCTGCGCCCCTGGGGGTCACTTTGTTTGGCACTCCGGCAGTGCCAGCCGCTCAATCATATCGATGAGGTGACGCAAAGCCACCATGCAAGGCCTGATGGAGATGGAGTAAGACGAAGCAGTGCAAGTTGCTGCCTTGCTTTACCCTACGCCGGGGAGGCGTTCCATGGGCGTTCCATGCTCCCCAAATGTGCTTAATCACGTAAACCTGGGCAGCCCCAAAGCCTTAGCCCACCCAGAGCGGGCGTAACAAGGAGAAATATTTGTATTTCACCTTGTTTTTTCCTCTTTACACGTATTTTACATTCTGCAGCTCATATAGAAAGAGGTAAACACCTCTTTTGATTGTCTTTGTGCAGGAAGGTGCCCCTTCCTGCACATTCATGCCAACAACACAGACATACGTGCACCATGGTGCAAGGGTGATGCATTAGTGCTAGGCAGAAAGTTGTACACCAGCGCTGGGGTGAAGGACAGGAAGGCACTGTGTGGCGTATTTACAAGCCCTTGTAGCACATTAAGGCCACCGGAGGGTCACTTTTGAGACGATCTGGAGGCGCAGTGTGCCAGCCCATATTTACAAGGCCAACCTGCGTGGCCTTTCATGGCCTTGTAAATACACCTTACTCTACATCGAAGGGGTGGTCCATGGGTGATGCTGTGGGTGTTCCCACACCACACCCATGGTTTTTGACACTGCCCCAGGTTTACAACATAGTGTAATTCTGGGGCAGCGCCAAACTAACTCCTTCCAAAAACAAGCGTAACGAGGAGAAATGTTTGCATTCTGCAGCACACATAGCATGAGGAAAACGCCTTCGTTGATTGCTTTTGCGCAGGAAGGCGTCCCTTCCTGCACTAAAACAATCATGCCAACAACATAGACACCCTTGCACCATGGTGCCAGGGTTCGGGGTTGGCGGTGGGCTGCAGTTTGTGCGCCGGCGCTGGCAGAAAGAGCAGGAATGCACCGTATCTTATAGATACGGCGCGGTCCAGCCCTTTTCTTTTGTTGTACGGCAGCGCAGCTAGAAGGCTTGCCGCCCTGCCCTATGCCAAAATGAGGTAAATATGCCCCTAAATTTAAAAAATATGGTGCATTCCTGCCCTTTCACAGTGGGGGGGCGCTGCCCTACACCGATTCCTCATGAATGAGGCCCCTTTGTCTCCAATAAATCCTTAAAGCCATTTGTGAGCAAATCACATGAGGTTGAAGAGTTCAGTAGCCTGTGTTGGCTTCATTCTGACTCTGTAGTGTTCACGCCTATATAGTGAAGCGTGATCAGAGGGGGCCCAGAGCTGGGTTGGGCTGGTGACTGGATCCTCCCACCAGGAGCTCCTTGTGCCGCCTACTGCCCCTTGTATTGTAGGAGAGGCTGTGGGACGAGCTCTTCTTGAAGGTGGACTAGTGATCTACTGCCGTGGTGAGAACAGATCCAGTTTGGACTGGCTCCTGGTGTCAAACTCTGTGCTTTCACTCCAAGAAAATGTGACCTCTTTCAACATTGGCCAACGCGCCAATGACATGCACCTCTTCAGCTCCCAAATGACCGTTGGTTAGGGACCGACAAGAAATGTTCTTCTAACTTCAATATCTTACAGCAGAAGATGCCCGCTGTCACCTTGGCATCTTTCAGAGCTTCTGTATGTGGAGTTCACAGAGACAGCACACCAGAAGCAGATTCCTGACAGAGACATCAAGCCAGGGGCTCGGGTGCAGGGTAGAGCTTGGTCCCGCCCGAGCACCTGGTGGTTCAGATGCAGGCTTCTCGCTGCAGAGACGTTTAAGGCATGGGCAAAGCGGGCTGTGGCCCAGGGCCGCAGCCTTCCAGGGGCCCCTGATAAGAGCCAGCTCTGTTCTGCAGATAGTCTTGCCCTGATGACCTCTAATAATGCTTAAACAGATTGTTTTAAATATCTTTTCCTTTAATTTAATATTAATGTAAGTGTTGTGTGAGAGTCCATTACAGACATTCTGCAGAGAAATGTTGTACTTATGTTTCATGAGGCATCCATAATATAAGTTTCTTTTAGATCTAAACAGGACCTCACATTTGACAAATGGGGGTACAGAGATTATTTGCAGTGATATTAGTGAGTTGCTGCTGTGTTACAATATTGTCACTATCCCTGAATATTAGATGTAAACACATTTAGAATTTGGACTTGTGGCCCTGTGCACTGTCAGTGACCTGGGCAAATGGAATGAAAGAGATGAAACTGGATCATAGATTTAAAGCTGTCCTGAGCTGGACCCCCAAAATACATTTGGGCGAGGGCCCCTGAAATCCTTCATATGTCTATGCCGCAATGCTCACTTCTTCAGCGCATAGCAATACAGAGCTGTAGTATTAGTGAGCTGCGTAGAGTTCTCACGCAGAGCATAGTGCCTCACTTTCCAAAGCACCAGCAATCAGACAGATGCTATGCCGCAATAAATAGAAGTTCCTGTTGCTTCTACAATACCGTGGCACACCTCTGAGGAGGCACGTAATTGTCAACACAAGGATCTTAGCTGAAGGTCTAACAGAAACAGGTCATAAGAATGATATTTAAATATAATCTGAGAATTAGCAAAAATTACACCACATATAAATGAGACATGGTTGAATTATCAAAAACCAAATAGTGTGATAGGCTAAAACTGGATTTGCTTAGGCTGAAATGACCTAAGACAGTAAAGCGCTGGCATGTTTCGACTGACTGTAGATTGAACAGCCTTCTTCAGGATAGATCCCCTCTTCTGTAGGATGAAAACAATTCCAAAGATGCAGATTGTGCTTAATTATGTGGCAGTGTGCGGGGAACATAACTGGACATATGTGCAGGACATATTTGTTGATGAGGCAGACCTTAACGCAAATATTTTTGTAAGTGTCTTTTTATATTAATTTCTATGTCTCACACTCTTATGCAATACACCTTGGTACCTATGTGAAGAGTAGACAGAGAAGCTGGTAGTTCTGGTAAGAATTGCATCCAGGGTCCTGTTTGCACACTCTTCTAAAACCATATCTGGTGTGTCTTTATGCTTGTGCACACAGGAAGTTGAAATGTGGTGGATGTGTTCTGAGAATTGGTACACTTATGCACAATTATACAAACCTTAGTTTTGAAGACACCTTGTGGTGTGGTTCTACAGTTGTTGAATCTGCCATCTTGTGATTTAGTAGGCTTGAAAGGACATGGGTGTAGACCATGTGAGCCAGGGGTAGTAGAATACCCAAGTGAGAAGCGTGTCTTAAGGTTCTCTGCATCTTATTCCTTTCAGACATTGATGAGTGCACCAGGAACGTCTGTCCCCAACAGCGCCAGTGCAAGAATACACCTGGGGGTTATGTATGCCTGGAGGCCTGCCCGGCTGGCACCACCCGCACAGAGGCGGGCGTCTGCTCTGGTAAGTGCTTTAGATGTGTAGTGCGAAGGAGGCTCGTGGTGGACTCCGGCTCTGGGACTCACCCTGCACCAAGAGGTCACAGATCTCTGGCTGACACTCTCTGCTTTGTTCACAGATGTGGATGAGTGTAAAGATGGGTCGCACCTGTGCCGTTACAACCAGGCGTGCGAGAACACCGTAGGGGGTTATCGCTGCACCTGCCCCCGTGGCTACAGGTCACAGGACCTTGGACGACCCTGCCTCGGTATGTATATATGTGGGAGCCATAGGAGCTCCATCATAGTAAGCTGTACAGGCCATCTTTGAGGTGCTCTGCCGGAGAGTGTATGGTGCTCAGCATTGGAATAACGAGGGTGGTGCAGGGAATGACTGATGCGCTTTGTGTGTGTGTGGGCCCAATACTAGCACCAGAGCTTAATTTGAGCCAGAGGTTTAATTAATTAAGTGCCGGTGCTAGGCACTGGCACTTAATTGTCAACACCGACACTTATGACATTCTGCCACAAGGGGGTGCTGTTGCTCAATACAGAGATGAATAGGATGACAGTTAATTAATTCAATATATACATTAAAATGACTGTTACCTGCCGCCCAAGCCATTCTTATTGCTGTGGGGGCCTGGAGTAGTATAAATTGTCACACTTGTAAGAGTGCGATGGTTAGTAATTGTGTTGGTGGTACCATTGGCAGCGCTTACAGAGGCACGGGGTGGTGCAAGCTTCAGTGGACTTCTGACAAGAGCCCTGGCACTTATAATTTTTTTACATACTAAGCCCTGGCTGGCACTTTGGTTTGCTGCAGGCGAGGAAAGCGGAGAATCGAGAAACATGTTTGTGTCCCCAGTACTTGGATACCGAGGTGGGGAGGGTACAGGTCAGGATTGTGTGTGTTACTGAGTGTTTGTAGCAGCCCACCCTGTGCGCATGTGATTGTATTTTGTGTGTCTGCACGGATGTGGTTGGATTGAGTGAGTGTGTATTTTTTTTACACATGTGGTTGTATTGAGTGTTTTAGCACCTATGGTTGCATTCTGTATGTGTTTGTGCATGTTTGGTTGTATTCTGGATGTGTGTGTTTGCACACATATGGTAGTTTGTTTTCTGTGTGTGTCTCCATGCACATGTGGTTGTATTGTGTGTGTGTGTGTGTATGCAGGATCGTCTGCATGTGTGCACTTGTGTCAGGGCAGATGTGCATTAGAAGAGTGTAGTAACCTGTATTATATTTATCTTGTTACTTTCTCCCCAGCTGCTCAGACAGTGTGAGTGTGATGCATGGAATGTTGGTGTGATGGACATGAATGGAATGTTTGGGTGCCTGGATGCTTTAGTGTAACATTTGAAGTATGGGCCGAGCAGCAGGCAGACTGCTCCTGGCGGGGCTGCATCACGTGAACTCTACATCCTGTAACTGCAACTAATCAATCTACCTGGAGTAGATCAAGACTACCTGGAGCTAAATACTACAGAGAGGTGTGTGTGTCCCCAGTACTGGGTGATGCCACAAGTCTGGTTGAGGAGACTCAGAAATGTGTGTGTGACAGAGGTGGTGATCCCCTTTATGCCTGTACCTGCCTCTGGGCATGTCATGGCTCCCACCGACCAGCTCTCAGACCCCACATCAGCAAGGTGCTTCATCGTTCTGCCTTGCTCCCTGAGCTGAAGAGAAGTGACTGATCCTAGTGGCAGCCGTGACTTCAGTAACGATAGAGAGTGTGTGACTTCAGAAACTATAGAGTGTGACTTCAGAAACTATAGAGAGTGTGACTTCAGAAACTACAGCTGCGTGGGCAATGTGTCACAGTGGTGTAGTACAACTCACCCCATCTCCTGCAGTATGTCACAGTGGTGTAGTAGACATAGTATACAGCTCATTCGACCTCCCTCCGTCCCCCCTCCTCTGCAATGTGTCTCACATGCTTAGTATACAGCGCACACGCCCCGCAGTGTGTCACACTGGTATAGTATACAGCTCACATCCCCCATCGCAGTGTGTCACACTGGTATAGTATACAGCTCACATCCCCCATCGCAGTGTGTCACACTGGTATAGTATACAGCTCACATCCCCCATCGCAGTGTGTCACACTGGTATAGTATACAGCTCACAAGCCCCCCGCAGTGTGTCACACTAGTATAGTATACAGCTCACTCTCCCCCTCCCATCAGTGTATCACAGTGGTATAGTATACAGCTCACATGCCCCCGCAGTGTGTCACACTAGTATAGTATACAGCTCACACTCCCCCCCGCAGTGTGTCACCCTGGTGTAGTATACAGCTCACTCGCCACCCATCTCCACACTGTATCAGGTGTGGAAGTAACCCTCTTTCCAAGATCTGCAGGACACCCCCACATTTACCCTGTGAACACTGCTCTCTGAATGCCGTCTTTAGGCACAAGTTCAATCTTGCTTGCATTTCCTGTGCTTTATGCCCACCACTACGGAGTGAACAGTGCTCGGGTGCCCTGGCGTGTTGTAACCACCCTTTGCTCTCGTTTCAGATATCAATGAGTGCCAACAGGTGCCCAAGCCCTGTGCCTACCAGTGCCAGAACCTGGCAGGTAGTTACAGGTGCCTGTGCCCCCCTGGCAAGGCCTTGCTTGCGGATGGCAAGTCGTGTGCTGGGCTGGAAAGAACGGCGGGGGGCTCCGGTCTGCAGTCCGAGGTGGCCCGGCCCAGTGGACCCCTGCAAGGGAACTCTCTCTACACCTGGCTGACCCAGAACCAGAACCGAAACCCGCAGAACCAAGGGGGCAGGGGCTGGTGCCCTCCGGGGTACACCAGGCGGAGTGGAACTTGTGCAGGTGAGGCAGTTGGGGCACTGCTCTGGGTGAGGTCAGGCTGTGCATGGCATGAGTGTGCTTAAAGACATGCTGCACAGGGGCTTTACTGTGGGTGAGGTCAGGCTGTGTCTGGCATGAGTGTGCTTAAAGTCATGCTTAAGCCTGGACAAAGCACTATTTTTTATTTTATTTTTTATTTTAAAGGTTTTATATAACGCTGGCTAGACCCGGAGGTATCAGAGAGCGTTACATGAGCATCCGATCAAAGGTACAGGTTCCATCGTTACAAAGGTTACACAGTTATTAGAGCATGGCAACATAGTTACTTGTAAGGTCGAGATGAACAATAAGCACAAATACGTAAGGGGAACAGCAGGCCAGGGAAAAGAGTCAGGGGAGGGGGAAGGAGCTGGGGAAGTAGACAGGTAATGAAGGCAGGAAAGAGAAGAGGAGGGTAAAGGACACAGTATGGAAAGAGATGGGGAGGGGCGAAGGGGACACAAACCGGTAGACGAGTCAAAACAACGTCCAAAGTCCAGTAAACTGTGAACCCACAGGAAGTGGTATCACTTCCCTATCTCAGTTGCGGGAGGCTCCCCATACGCAGTGGACTCTCTCAGAGGGGTCTCTGAGACTCCAAGGCCTACAAACTGGATCCTTCACCAAAAAGGGGAGAGGGGGTGCTTTGGCCAGGGGTGCCATACAATACCTCAGCTGTGAGTGGCTCCCTTGGCGCAGTGGACTCTCTCAGCGGGTTCGCTGAGACTCCAGAGTGTAAATATTGGATCTTTCCCCAACAAGGGGAGAAGGAGTGCTTAGTCAAAGCACACAAATAACAGGGGGCTAGGCAGAGTAGCAGGCGAGGTGAAGTTTGCAAACTAAGCTCGCGTAGTTTGTGAACTTAGCGCTACTTCGCACTACTCGAATTGCATGTAGCACAGTGCAAACACCCGTAGCGTAGTGCAGCGGTCATTTTTTGCTTGCTTGCGGTCCTCAACGTCAAGTTGGCGACCGCGAGCAAGCAAAATGAGATCCCGGCGAGACTTTTTCCTCGTTTGCGATCAGCAACATCAAGTTGCCGATCGCGAGGGTGGAAAATAAACCTCCCAGCGAGATTCTCAACGCGGGGAGGTCAGGTTTCTCATTGTGAGTGGCCGTGTATGCTCGCAACCACTCGCAATGAGAAACTACCAGTCTGCGTCGAGAAAGCTGCTGCTCAAGTAGAAATCTACTCGAGCAGCAGAAAACGACCGCTTGCACTGTGCAAGATGCGGTTTGCACTGATTGCACAGTGTGGACAAGCATCCGGCACTGTACATCACTGCGAACAGCATCTTGCACAGTGCACTAGGCAGGTTGCGAAGCTATGCGTAGCTCGCGTAGTGCAAACTGCACTTTGCGTAGCTACGCGTAGCGCTACTACGCAAACTACGCCCAAGGTTCATGCTGCACAGGGGCTTTACTGTGGGTGAGGTCACGCTGTGCCTGGCACAAGTGTGCTTCAAGGCATGGCTCTGTAAAGTGTGGCATTGCTGGGATCAGGCTGTGTAAAGTGTGGCTTTACTTGGATGAGGCTGTGTAAAGTGTGGTGTTACTGGGATCAGCTGTGTAAAGTGTGGCGTTACTGGGATCAGGCTGTGTAAAGTGCTGTGTTACTGGGATCAGGCTGAGTAAAGTGCTCCGTTACTGGGATCAGGCTGTGTAAAGTGCTGTGTTACTGGGATCAGGCTGAGTAAAGTGCTCCGTTACTAGGATCAGGCTGTGTAAAGTGTGGCGTTACTGGGATCAGCTGTGTAAAGTGTGGCGTTACTGGGATCAGGCTGTGTAAAGTGCTGTGTTACTGGGATCAGGCTGAGTAAAGTGCTCCGTTACTGGGATCAGGCTGTGTAAAGTGCGACTTTACTGGGATCAGGCTGTGTAAAGTGTGGCGTTACTGGGATCGGGCTGTGTAAAGTGCTGTGTTACTGGGATCAGGCTGAGTAAAGTGCTCCGTTACTGGGATCAGGCTGTGTAAAGTGCGACGTTACTGGGATCAGGCTGTGTAAAGTGTGGCGTTACTGGGATCAGGCTGTGTAAAGTGTGGCGTTACTGGGATCAGGCTGTGTAAAGTGCGGCGTTACTGGGATCAGGCTGTGTAAAGTGTGGCGTTATTGGGATCAGGCTGTGTAAAGTGCGGCGTTACTGGGATCAGGCTGTGTAAAGTGCGGCGTTACTGGGATCAGGCTGTGTAAAGTGCGGCGTTACTGGGATCAGGCTGTGTAAAGCGTGGCGTTACTGGGATCAGGCTGTGTAAAGCGCGGCGTTACTGGGATCAGGCTGTGTAAAGTGTGGCGTTACTGGGATCAGGCTGAGTAAAGTGTGGGGTTACTGGGATCAGCTGTGTAAAGTGTGGTGTTACTGGGATCAGGCTGTGTAAAGTGCTGTGTTACTGGGATCAGGATGAGTAAAGTGCTCCGTTACTGGGATCAGGCTGTGTAAAGTGCTCCGTTACAGGGATCAGGCTGTGTAAAGTGCGACCCTACTGGGATCAGGCTCTGTAAAGTGTGGCGTTACTGGGATCAGGTTGTGTAAAGTGCGGCGTTACTGGGATCAGGCTGTGTAAAGTGTTGCGTTATTGGGATCAGGCTGTGTAAAGCGCAGCGTTACTGGGATCAGGCTGTGTAAAGTGCGGCGTTACTGGGATCAGGCTGTGTAAAGCGTGGCGTTACTGGGATCAGGCTGTGTAAAGCGCGGCGTTACTGGGATCAGGCTGTGTAAAGTGTGGCGTTACTGGGATCAGGCTGTGTAAAGTGTGGCGTTACTGGGATCAGGCTGTGTAAAGTGTGTCATTAATGGGATCAGGCTGAGTAAAGTGTGGCGTTACTGGGATCAGCTGTGTAAAGTGTGGCGTTACTGGGATCAAGCTGTGTAAAGTTCTGTGTTACTGGGATCAGGCTGAGTAAAGTGCTCCGTTACTGGGATCAGGCTGTGTAAAGTGCTCCGTTACTGGGATCAGGCTGTGTAAAGTGCGACGTTACTGGGATCAGGCTCTGTAAAGTGTGGCGTTACTGGGATCAGGCTGTGTAAAGTGCGGCGTTACTGGGATCAGGCTGTGTAAAGTGTGGCGCTACTGGGATCAGGCCGTGTAAAGTGTGATATTACTGGGATCAGGCTATGTAAAGCGTGGCGTTACTGGGAGCAGGCTGTGTAAAGTGCGGCGTTACTGGGATCAGGCTGTGTAAAGTGCGGCGTTACTGGGACCAGGCTGTGTAAGGTGTGGCGTTACAGGGATCAGTCTGTGTAAAGTGTGTCATTAATGGGATCAGGCTGAGTAAAGTGGCATTACTGGGATCAGCTGTGTAAAGTGTGGCGTTACTGGGATCAGGCTGTGTAAAGTCTGGCGTTACTGGGATCAGGCTGTGTAAAGTGCGGCGTTACTGGGATCAGGCTGTGTAAAGTGTGGCGCTACTGGGATCAGGCCGTGTAAAGTGTGATATTACTGGGATCAGGCTATGTAAAGTGTGGCGTTACTGGGATCAGGATGAGTAAAGTGCGACGTTACTGGGATCAGGCTGTGTAAAGTGCGACGTTATTAGGATCAGGCTGTGTAAAGTGTGGCGTTACTGGGATCAGGCTGTGTAAAGTGTGGCGTTACTGGGATCAGGCTGTGTAAAGTGCGGCGTTACTGGGATCAGGCTGTGTAAAGTGCGGCGTTACTGGGATCAGGCTGTGTAAAGTGCGGCGTTACTGGGATCAGGCTGTGTAAAATGTGGCGTTACTGGGATCAGGCTGTGTAAAGTGCGGCGTTACTGGGATCAGGCTGTGTAAAGTGTGGCGTTACTGGGATCAGGCTGTGTAAAGTGTGGCATTACTGGAATCAGGCTGTGTAAAGTGTGTCATTAATGGGATCAGGCTGAGTAAAGTGTGGCGTTACTGGGATCAGCTGTGTAAAGTGTGGTGTTACTGGGATCAGGCTGTGTAAAGTGCTGTGTTACTGGGATCAGACTGAGTAAAGTGCTCCGTTACTGGGATCAGGCTGTGTAAAGTGCGACGTTACTGGGATCAGGCTGTGTAAAGTGTGGCGTTACTGGGATCAGGCTGTGTAAAGTGTGGCGTTACTGTGATCAGGCTTTGTAAAGTGCGGCGTTACTGGGATCAGGCTTTGTAAAGTGCTGCGTTACTGGGATCAGGCTGTGTAAAGTGCGGCGTTACTGGGATCAGGCTGTGTAAAGTGCGGCGTTACTGGGATCAGGCTGTGTAAAGTGTGGAGTTACTGGGATCAGGCTGTGTAAAGTGTGGCGTTACTGGGATCAGGCTGTGTAAAGTGTGGCGTTACTGGGATCAGGCTGTGTAAAGTCTGGCGTTACTGGGATCAGGCTGTGTAAAGTGTGGCGTTACTGGGATCAGGCCGTGTAAAGTGTGATATTACTGGGATCAGGCTGTGTAAAGTGTGGCGTTACTGGGATCAGGCTGTGTAAAGTGCAGCGTTACTGGGATCAGGCTGTGTAAAGTCTGGCGTTACTGGGATCAGGCTGAGTAAAGTGCGACGTTACTGGGATTAGGCTGTGTAAAGTGCGACGTTACTGGGATCAGGCTGTGTAAAGTCTGGCGTTACTGGGATCAGGCTGTGTAAAGTGCGACTTTACTGGGATCAGGCCGTGTAAAGTGTGGCGTTACTGGGATCAGGCTGTGTGAAAGTGCGGCGTTACTGGGATCAGGCTGTGTAAAGTGCTCCGTTACCGGGATCAGGCTGTGTAAAGTGCGACGTTACTGGGATCAGGCTGTGTAAAGTGCGGCGTTACTGGGATCAGGCTGTGTAAAGCGCGGCGTTACTGGGATCAGGCTGTGTAAAGTGCGACGTTACAGGGATCAGGCTGTGTAAAGTGCGACGTTACTGGGATCAGGCTGTGTAAAGTGTGGCGTTACTGGGATCAGGCTGTGTAAAGTGCGGCGTTACTGGGATCAGGCTGTGTAAAGTGTGGCGTTACTGGGATCAGGCCGTGTAAAGTGCGACGTTACTGGGATCAGGCTGTGTAAAGTGCGACGTTACTGGGATCAGGCTGTGTAAAGTGTGGCGTTACTGGGATCAGGCTGTGTAAAGTGCGGCGTTACTGGGATCAGGCTGTGTAAAGTGCTGTGTACCTGGGATCAGGCTGTGTAAAGTGCTGCGTTACTGGGATCAGGCTGTGTAAAGTGCTCCGTTACTGGGATCAGGCTGTGTAAAGTGCGACGTTACAGGGATCAGGCTGTGTAAAGTGCGACGTTACTGGGATCAGGCTGTGTAAAGTGTGGCGTTACTGGGATCAGGCTGTGTAAAGTGCAGCGTTACTGGGATCAGGCTGTGTAAAGTGTGGCGTTACTGGGATCAGGCCGTGTAAAGTGCGACGTTACTGGTATCAGGCTGTGTAAAGTGCGACGTTACTGGGATCAGGCTGTGTAAAGTGCGGCGTTACTGGGATCAGTCTGTGCAAAGTGCGGCGTTACTGGGATCAGGCTGTGTAAAGTGCGGCGTTACTGGGATCAGGCTGTGTAAAATGTGGCGTTACTGGGATCAGGCTGTGTAAAGTGTGGCGTTACTGGGATCAGGCTGTGTAAAGTGTGGCGTTACTGGGATCAGGCTGTGTAAAGTGTGTCATTAATGGGATCAGGCTGTGTAAAGTGCGACGTTACTGGGATCAGGCTGTGTAAAGTGCGGCGTTACTGGGATCAGGCTGTGTAAAGTGCGGCGTTACTGGGATCAGGCTGTGTAAAGTGCGGCGTTACTGGGATCAGGCTGTGTAAAATGTGGCGTTACTGGGATCAGGCTGTGTAAAGTGCGGCGTTACTGGGATCAGGCTGTGTAAAGTGTGGCGCTACTGGGATCAGGCCGTGTAAAGTGTGATATTACTGGGATCAGGCTATGTAAAGTGTGGCGTTACTGGGATCAGGATGAGTAAAGTGCGACGTTACTGGGATCAGGCTGTGTAAAGTGCGACGTTATTAGGATCAGGCTGTGTAAAGTGTGGCGTTACTGGGATCAGGCTGTGTAAAGTGCGGCGTTACTGGGATCAGGCTGTGTAAAGTGCGGCGTTACTGGGATCAGGCTGTGTAAAGTGCGGCGTTACTGGGATCAGGCTGTGTAAAATGTGGCGTTACTGGGATCAGGCTGTGTAAAGTGCGGCGTTACTGGGATCAGGCTGTGTAAAGTGTGGCGTTACTGGGATCAGGCTGTGTAAAGTGTGGCGTTACTGGGATCAGGCTGTGTAAAGTGTGTCATTAATGGGATCAGGCTGAGTAAAGTGTGGCGTTACTGGGATCAGCTGTGTAAAGTGTGGCGTTACTGGGATCAGGCTGTGTAAAGTGCTGTGTTACTGGGATCAGACTGAGTAAAGTGCTCCGTTACTGGGATCAGGCTGTGTAAAGTGCGACGTTACTGGGATCAGGCTGTGTAAAGTGTGGCGTTACTGGGATCAGGCTGTGTAAAGTGTGGCGTTACTGTGATCAGGCTTTGTAAAGTGCGGCGTTACTGGGATCAGGCTTTGTAAAGTGCTGCGTTACTGGGATCAGGCTGTGTAAAGTGCGGCGTTACTGGGATCAGGCTGTGTAAAGTGCGGCGTTACTGGGATCAGGCTGTGTAAAGTGTGGAGTTACTGGGATCAGGCTGTGTAAAGTGTGGCGTTACTGGGATCAGGCTGTGTAAAGTGTGGCGTTACTGGGATCAGGCTGTGTAAATTCTGGCGTTACTGGGATCAGGCTGTGTAAAGTGTGGCGTTACTGGGATCAGGCCGTGTAAAGTGTGATATTACTGGGATCAGGCTGTGTAAAGTGTGGCGTTACTGGGATCAGGCTGTGTAAAGTGCGGCGTTACTGGGATCAGGCTGTGTAAAGTCTGGCGTTACTGGGATCAGGCTGAGTAAAGTGTGACGTTACTGGGATCAGGCTGTGTAAAGTGTGGCGTTACTGGGATCAGGCTGTGTAAAGTGCGGCGTTACTGGGATCAGGCTGTGTAAAGTGTGGCGTTACTGGGATCAGGATGAGTAAAGTGCGACGTTACTGGGATCAGGCTGTGTAAAGTGCGACGTTATTAGGATCAGGCTGTGTAAAGTGTGGCGTTACTGGGATCAGGCTGTGTAAAGTGCGGCGTTACTGGGATCAGGCTGTGTAAAGTGCGGCGTTACTGGGATCAGGCTGTGTAAAGTGCGGCGTTACTGGGATCAGGCTGTGTAAAATGTGGCGTTACTGGGATCAGGCTGTGTAAAGTGCGGCGTTACTGGGATCAGGCTGTGTAAAGTGTGGCGTTACTGGGATCAGGCTGTGTAAAGTGTGGCGTTACTGGGATCAGGCTGTGTAAAGTGTGTCATTAATGGGATCAGGCTGAGTAAAGTGTGGCGTTACTGGGATCAGCTGTGTAAAGTGTGGCGTTACTGGGATCAGGCTGTGTAAAGTGCTGTGTTACTGGGATCAGACTGAGTAAAGTGCTCCGTTACTGGGATCAGGCTGTGTAAAGTGCGACGTTACTGGGATCAGGCTGTGTAAAGTGTGGCGTTACTGGGATCAGGCTGTGTAAAGTGTGGCGTTACTGTGATCAGGCTTTGTAAAGTGCGGCGTTACTGGGATCAGGCTTTGTAAAGTGCTGCGTTACTGGGATCAGGCTGTGTAAAGTGCGGCGTTACTGGGATCAGGCTGTGTAAAGTGCGGCGTTACTGGGATCAGGCTGTGTAAAGTGTGGAGTTACTGGGATCAGGCTGTGTAAAGTGTGGCGTTACTGGGATCAGGCTGTGTAAAGTGTGGCGTTACTGGGATCAGGCTGTGTAAAGTGTGGCGTTACTGGGATCAGGCTGTGTAAAGTCTGGCGTTACTGGGATCAGGCTGTGTAAAGTGTGGCGTTACTGGGATCAGGCCGTGTAAAGTGTGATATTACTGGGATCAGGCTGTGTAAAGTGTGGCGTTACTGGGATCAGGCTGTGTAAAGTGCGGCGTTACTGGGATCAGGCTGTGTAAAGTCTGGCGTTACTGGGATCAGGCTGAGTAAAGTGCGACGTTACTGGGATCAGGCTGTGTAAAGTGTGGCGTTACTGGGATCAGGCTGTGTAAAGTGTGGCGTTACTGGGATCAGGCTGTGTAAAGTGTGGCGTTACTGGGATCAGGCTGTGTAAAGTGCTGCGTTTCTGGCATCAGGCTGTGTAAAGTGCGGCGTTACTGGGATCAGGCTGTGTAAAGTGTGGCGTTACTGGGATCAGGCCGTGTAAAGTGCGACGTTACTGGTATCAGGCTGTGTAAAGTGCGACGTTACTGGGATCAGGCTGTGTAAAGTGCGGCGTTACTGGGATCAGGCTGTGTAAAGTGCGACGTTACTGGGATCAGGCTGTGTAAAGTCTGGTGTTACTGGGATCAGGCTGTGTAAAGTCTGGCGTTACTGGGATCAGGCTGTGTAAAGTGCGACTTTACTGGGATCAGGCCGTGTAAAGTGTGGCGTTACTGGGATCAGGCTGTGTAAAGTGCGGCGTTACTGGGATCAGGCTGTGTAAAGTGCTCCGTTACTGGGATCAGGCTGTGTAAAGTGCGACGTTACTGGGATCAGGCTCTGTAAAGTGTGGCGTTACTGGGATCAGGCTGTGTAAAGTGCGGCGTTACTGGGATCAGGCTGTGTAAAGCGCGGCGTTACTGGGATCAGGCTGTGTAAAGCGCGGCATTACTGGGATCAGGCTGTGTAAAGTGTGGCGTTACTGGGATCAGGCCGTGTAAAGTGCGACGTTACTGGGATCAGGCTGTGTAAAGTGTGGCGCTACTGGGATCAGGCTGTGTAAAGTGCGGCGTTACTGGGATCAGGCTGTGTAAAGTGTGGCGTTACTGGGATCAGGCTGTGTAAAGCGTGGCGTTACTGGGATCAGGCTGTGTAAAGTGTGGCGCTACTGGGATCAGGCTGTGTAAAGTGTGGCGTTACTGGGATCAGGCTGTGTAAAGCGTGGCGTTACTGGGATCAGTCTGGGTACAGCATGTTGATTAGGCACATCCATAACTCTTTGTCTCTTTTTGTTTCTCTTCCCTCCTACGTTTCTTCCTCACCTCCAACTCTTCCTCCTCCTTATTGTTCATCCTGCTCTTTCCCCCCTCTTTCTCCTCTTCCCTTCCACCCCTTCCTGCCCTCCCCTGCTCTCCTGCCGCATTTCCTCTCTTACTGCTTCTTTCCCCTGTCTCCTTTCTCTCCTCTGTGATTCTCTTCTCTCTCTGCTCTCTGTCCTCTCCTTCTCTCTCACTCCTCTCCCTCTTCTCTCTAATCTTTCTCTCTCTTCCTCACTCTCTTCTTGCTTTCCATCCCCATCTTTCTCTCTTCCCTGCTCCTTTTCCTTTCCTCCTTCTCTTTCTCTTTCCTCTTCATCGCCTACCCCTTGTTTGGATTCCTCACCCCTATAATCTTCTCTTTCTCCCTCCTTTCTCCTTTCCTATCTTCCTCCTTACCTCCATTTTCCCTTTCTATCCTCCCCCATTGCCCTTCTCCTTCCCTGCTAACATTTGTATCCTCCTCCCCTTCAAATTTTCTTGCTCCTCCTTCTTACCTCTCTGTTCTCCCCACTTCCTATCCTCTCTCCTTTTCCTCTCCTTCTGCTTCCCTTCATCTTCTCTTCTTCTCCTTTTCGCTTGCTCCCTTCCCTGCTTATCTTTATCTTCTCCTTCCTCTGCCGTGCTTCTTCTTCTCCTCTTTTCTCTCTTTCTCTCCCCTCGTCTCTCCTCCGCCCCTGCATCCCTCCCTGCGTCTCCATTACCCTCTTCTCTTTCTCTCCTCCATCCCTGCTTCCCTCCCTCTGTCTCCCTTGCTATCTTCTCTCCTCCACCCCTATATCCCTCCCTGCGTCTCAATTACCCTCTTCTCTCCTCCACCCCTGCTTCCCTCCCTGCGTCTCAATTTATCTCTTCTCTCCTCCACCCCTGCTTCCCTCCCTGCGTCTCAATTTATCTCTTCTCTCCTCCACCCCTGCTTCCCTCCCTGCGTCTCCATTACCCTCTTCTCTCCTCCACCCCTGCTTCCCTCCCTGCGTCTCCATTACCCTCTTCTCTCCTCCACCCCTGCTTTCCTCCCTCCGTCTCCCTTACCCTCTTCTCTCCTCCACCCCTGCTTCCCTCCCTCCCCATGCCTTACCCTCTTCTCTCCTCCACCCCTGCTTCCCTCCCTGCGTCTCCATTACCCTCTTCTCTCCTCCACCCCTGCTTCCCTCCCTGCGTCTCCATTACCCTCTTCTCTCCTCCACCCCTGCTTTCCACCCTCCGTCTCTCTTGCCCTCGTCTCTCCTCCACCCCTGCTTCCCTCCCTCTGTCTCCCTTGCCCTCTTTTCTCCTCCACCCCTGCTTCCCTCCCTGCGTCTCCCTTACCCTCCTCTCTCCTCCACCCCTGCTTCCTTCCCTCTGTCTCCCTTGCCCTCTTCTCTCCTCCACCCCTGCTTTCCACCCTCCGTCTCTCTTGCCCTCGTCTCTCCTCCACCCCTGCTTCCCTCCCTCTGTCTCCCTTGCCCTCTTTTCTCCTCCACCCCTGCTTCCCTCCCTGCGTCTCCCTTACCCTCCTCTCTCCTCCACCCCTGCTTCCCTCCCTCTGTCTCCCTTGCCCTCTTCTCTCCTCCACCCCTGCTTTCCACCCTCCGTCTCCCTTACCCTCTTCTCTCCTCCACCCCTGCTTCCCTCCCTCTGTCTCCCTTGCCCGCTTCTCTCCTCCACCCCTGCTTCCCTCCCTCCGTCTCCCTTGCCCTCTTCTCTCCTCCACTCATGCTTCCCTCCCTGTCTCCCTTGCCCTCGTCTCTCCTCCACCCCTGCTTCCCTCCCTGCGTCTCCATTACCCTCTTCTCTCCTCCACCCCTGCTTTCCTCCCTCCGTCTCCCTTACCCTCTTCTCTCCTCCACCCCTGCTTCCCTCCCTCCCCATGCCTTACCCTCTTCTCTCCTCCACCCCTGCTTCCCTCCCTGCGTCTCCATTACCCTCTTCTCTCCTCCACCCCTGCTTCCCTCCCTGCGTCTCCATTACCCTCTTCTCTCCTCCACCCCTGCTTTCCACCCTCCGTCTCTCTTGCCCTCGTCTCTCCTCCACCCCTGCTTCCCTCCCTCTGTCTCCCTTGCCCTCTTTTCTCCTCCACCCCTGCTTCCCTCCCTGCGTCTCCCTTACCCTCCTCTCTCCTCCACCCCTGCTTCCTTCCCTCTGTCTCCCTTGCCCTCTTCTCTCCTCCACCCCTGCTTTCCACCCTCCGTCTCTCTTGCCCTCGTCTCTCCTCCACCCCTGCTTCCCTCCCTCTGTCTCCCTTGCCCTCTTTTCTCCTCCACCCCTGCTTCCCTCCCTGCGTCTCCCTTACCCTCCTCTCTCCTCCACCCCTGCTTCCCTCCCTCTGTCTCCCTTGCCCTCTTCTCTCCTCCACCCCTGCTTTCCACCCTCCGTCTCCCTTACCCTCTTCTCTCCTCCACCCCTGCTTCCCTCCCTCTGTCTCCCTTGCCCGCTTCTCTCCTCCACCCCTGCTTCCCTCCCTCCGTCTCCCTTGCCCTCTTCTCTCCTCCACTCATGCTTCCCTCCCTGTCTCCCTTGCCCTCGTCTCTCCTCCACCCCTGCTTCCCTCCCTGCGTCTCCATTACCCTCTTCTCTCCTCCACCCCTGCTTTCCACCCTCCGTCTCCCTTGCCCTCTTCTCTCCTCCCCCCTGCTTCCCTCCCTCCCCATGCCTTGCCTTCTTCTCTCCCATGCAGACATAGACGAGTGCCAGCTGCGGAGCCCGTGCCAGCACGAGTGCAGGAATACAGAGGGCAGCTACCGCTGCCTGTGCCCGGCCGGCTACCGCCTTCTGCCCAATGGACGCAGCTGCCAAGGTGGGTGCGCAGGGCCAGTCCCGAACGTTCATGCTGCACAGGCCTCTCTGTAAGAACTGTGCATTTAATCATGTGTAAGACACTCATCCTCTGACTCTCTCTTTCTTCCCACTCGTGCGCCATCTCTTCCTGTCGCTGCCACTACATTGTCTTGGACTCTCTCTCTCTCTCTCTCTCTCTCTCTCTCTGTCTGTCTGTCTCTCTCTCTCTCTCTGTCTGTCTCTCTCTCGCTCTCTCTCTCTCTCTCTCTCTTTGTGTCGCCCTCTATCACTTTCCTTCGCCCTTTCTTCGTCTCTGCCTCTGTCTGCCTCTCACTGTCTCTCCCTTAATATGTCTTTATATGTATATGTATCCATCCCTTTCTGTCTCTCTCCATACCTCTCTCCATCTCCCTCGATCTTCCACACCCTTGCTCCCTCTCCCCCTGCCCCTCTATCTCGCTCTCTCTTTCTCCCTTTCTCTTTCCTTACCTCTTTATTCGTCTCCTTACTTCTCTCTCTACCTCTCACTCTCTACATTGTCTGTCTTTTTATCTTTATCTTTTTCTTTTCGTTTCATTCTCTTGTTTGGTTCTCTCTCCACCTCTTCCTGTCTTTCTCTCTCCATGACGCTCTCTCTCCACGTCTCCCTGTCTTTCTCTCTCCATGACGCCCTCTCTCCACCTCTTCCTGTCTTTCTCTCTCCATGACGCCCTCTCTCCGCCTCTCCCTGTCTTTCTCTCTCCATGACGCCCTCTCTCCACCTCTTCCTGTCTTTCTCTCTCCATGACGCTCTCTCTCCACGTCTCCCTGTCTTTCTCTCTCCATGACGCCCTCTCTCCACCTCTTCCTGTCTTTCTCTCTCCAAAATCTTTCTCCACCTTTCTCTTTTTCCCTCTCTCTCCCTTTCACCAACATCTCATTCTCTCTCTGTCTTCCTATATCTTTATTGAACTATGTCCATGTCATTCTTCTATTCTCCACTCCATATGTGTCTCTTTGTTTCGGTCTCCTCTGTCCTTCCCACCGCTCTCCACGTCTTTCTTTTTCTCTGCACCGCTGCCTCTCCTCTCTCGTTTTTCCATCCACTCTTCTTCCTGTATCTCTCTCTCTCTTTTTTCTATTTGTCTCTCTTTATCTCTTTCTCGCTCCCTCCTCTCTCGGATCCCTTCACCCTCCCAGATGTGGACGAGTGTGCAGAATCCAGAGTGACGTGCGGCGCGGAGCAGATGTGCTTCAACACGAGGGGAAGCTTCCAGTGCCTGGACACGCCCTGCCCGGCCACCTACCGGAAAGGACCCAGCCCGGGGTGAGTCCCGGGGTGCCCTGTGGGTGGGGATTCTCTTCTGCCCCCTGCGAGGCGAGGGTGGGGGTACTCTGAGCATCTCGCGGCGCTGGATACATGGGACTCCCGGCCTGGTTACATTCACACATGCATCCATTAGAGTCCATAGACAGGAAGAGCCATGATCAGGTGATAGACACCCCCACTCCCCCCTGCCACTGCCACATCCCCAGATAAACCCCCTTGTGTGGCAGTGTGTGCCGAATGATTTTTCCATGGCCTGGCGTGGGGCATGCCCCCTCGGGGCTAGCCCCACATTGTCCTGTTGCGGCTCAACATGATTTAGCAGAGTGAAGGTTTCTGAATACCCCGGCTGTACATTATGGGGCCATCTAGTGGTTAGCTGCCAATCGACTCTAAGCACTCTAATCTACTCGACACCACTGCACGCTGACACTGCACTCTGTGACACTCTTCTCTATGCCACTGCACTCCATGACATTCCATTTCACCCTGCTTTATGCCACTGCAAGCTACCCTCCACCACTCTACCCAGAGAAGTAACTAGAGCCAAATTTCGGGGGGGGGGGGGGGGGGGGGGTGGGGGTGGGGGGGTGGGGGGGGGGAACTAAGAAAAAATTTCGGGGGGAGCTGAACCTTTAATCAGTAGGCAGAGTGGAGCTGCAGGGGCTCTTAGAAGGGGCGAAACAACTGCAAGGCCTCATTAACATTCAAATGCTCTTTTAAAGACCTGTGAAACGTTCGGGTGCGGCTGTGTGTGTGCCCGGGATCTGTCTCATCCCGGGCTGCCACACACGAGGGGGGGGCTGAACCTCGGTGAGTTCAATGGGTGTTGTGCGCCTGACTCTACCCCTACTGCACTCTGCACCACTCCATGCCGTTGCACTCTAAGCCAATGCACTCTTCACCACTATACTCAAAACCAATAAACTCCACGTGACTGCACTCTACGCCAATGTACTCTGTACAACTGCACTGTACCCACTATACTATACTCTGTAACACATTACTCTATGCCACTGCACTCTACACCACTCTACTCTGTCACGTTACTCTACATCACTCTATACAACTGCATTCCACTGCCCCCTCTGTCACTGAACTCTGTGCCACTCTACTCTGCACCACTCTGCTGTGCGCCACTGCACTCTACTCTGCACCCCGCTACTGCACTCGATGCCAATGCACTCTACATCACCATACTCCATGCCGCTCCACTCTACACCACTGCACTCTACACCACTTCACTCTATGCCTCACTGCCCCACTCTACATTATGCCAGTGCACTCTACCCCTCTCTACTACGCATCACTGCACTCTACGCCACTGCACCACTGTACTTTGCACCACTCTACTCTAGGCCAATGCTCGCTACGCCAATGCACACTCTGTCACTGCACTGTATGACACTCTACAAGACGGCACTCTCCACCACTAAACTCCATGCCACTCTACTCTATGCCACTATACTCTACTCTGCACCTGTGCACTACCCGTCACTGCACTCTACTCAAATGCAGGCTATGCCACTGCACTCTAAGCCACCCTACTCTGCATTACCCCCACTCTATGCCACTCTAATCTATTCTGCACCACTGCACTCCCCGCCACTCTACTCTATGGAACTGCACTCAATGTCACTCTACACCTCTGCACTCTAGCCTGCACCACTTCATTCCACCCCGCACTACTCCCCTCTACACCACTTCACTCTACTCTGAAGCAATCTACTCTAGGCCACTGCACTCTATGGCACTCTACTCTATGCCACTGCGCTCTACGCCAATTCAATCTACTCTGCACCCTTCTACGTCACTGGACTCTGCACCACCTAACTCAAAGCCAATGCACTCTATTCCAATCTATTCTGCACCACTGTACTTTACGCCACTTCACTATATTCCACTATATGATGCTCTACTCCACTCTATCCCACTCCACTCTACAGCACTCTACTCTACAACACTGAAGTCCACTCTATGGCACTCTACGCAACTCCCTCTACAATACTCCATGCCACTACACTCCAGTCTGTTCTACGACACACTGCTCTACTGTACTCCACTCCACTGCTGCCCTCTAAGCCAATCCACTGTACGCCACTCAACTCTACGCCACTCTATACCAATCCACCCTCCTGCACTACTCCACTCTATGCCACTCCACTCTACAACTATATCTACTCCGCTCTAGGTCACTCTACTCTATAACACTCAACTCCACTCTATGCAACACACTCCATGCCACCTCACTATACTCTACACCACTCCATGGCACTCTATGCCACTCCACTCTGACATTCTTTTGCACTCTCTGCCACTCAATTCTACTCCACTCTGTACACTTCCACTCTATGACACTCTGCTCCCTTCACGATTCTCCATAACATTCTATATCAGTCCAAACCACGACACTCCACCTACTCCACTCAACTCTACTTAGTCCACTCTGTTCCACTCCATAATATCCTACTCTATGTAAATGTTAAAGTGTTCAGGAATTTATATAGCGCCAATCACCGAGCGGTTTCTAAGCACTTGCTTAGGGAACCCGTCCTGGTATTCCCCTGTGAGATAACCCCGGCAGGGTATCCGCAAGGTGAAAGCCAGGCATCCTGCCGCGAGGGGCCGTTGTGGAGATTAAGCAAGCTATTGCCCAGAGTCGCAGAGTGTGAACCCGTGAGTCGAGAAGGCACCGGAGCGAGAACTGTCGAGTCCATGGATATTTTAGGATTCAAGACCCCGCCGAGCCGGGAATTGAACCCTGGTCCCGGGCTGACCTCTGCTTCCAGGTCTGCCTCCTCTAACCAGTGAGCCACACTTCTCCACTCTACTCCAGTTTACAACACTCCACTCCACGCTGACACTCTTTTCCACTCTATGCTACTCCACGCCACTCTACGACTCTACGCCACTCCATAACATTCTGCTTTACTCCAGTTTACAACACTCCACTCTCCTTTACCCCACTAACTTTTAGCAATGCTGAACAGCAGCCACGCTGGTGTAAAACATGGCTAAACACATTGGTAAAGCCAATAGCTCTTGCACAGGCGAGGCCTAATGGCTTTGCCAATGCTTGTTCAAATCTGTGATTGTTAGAGCCACAAAGCTTCCCTCATCACCCTTTCCCCACTATATTTGCAGTTAATTCCCTCAGGTGACGTCACAGCGCTACATTAATGTGACATGAGGGAGTTAATGCCAATGGTCAGTGAGGGACAAGGACCGAGAATTAAATGTTTATTTTTATTGATCAATTAAAGTTGCAGAAGTTAAACTAAGCATCATAAATCAAATTTGTTCTCCATGATTCTGCATTTTCCCAGAGCTATCCTACACCACAGATAACCGAACAAAACGTATACACAGTTTATAACAATAGGCAATTAGGGCCTTTGTAATCCACATTACAACATAAATGTTTAAATTGCTGCAGCTGAAGCGAAATCATGTGACAAAAGCACATTTAAAAGCCTTTTATTTAACAATTTGGGTGCTGCGGATTTCAAGCCCTTACATGCAAAATTTAAAGCTAAACTAGAAGTGACAGAATGCAGCCTTTCTGTAATATTGCTAATCTTTTGGTGACACACGTGACACATGTGACACGGGGTCACTAATCCCTGGACATTAACAGAAAAATATTTAAAATGTGACCAAAGAATGGCAGTGCTGCCCTGCAAAGCATAAGCGGATGAAGAATCATTATGTTACATATTGTTGTCTGTATACGATTGCAACGGTGTCATGTCTCCTTTTCAAACGTACAGCGCACTGACGTCATGTGGTTGAGTGTAACCCTGGGCGGTGAACTCTGCTCCGCTTGTGGAGTTTGCAGAGTTTGCAGAGTTTTCTACACTCCACGCTGCACGGAGCTAGCGGAGTTCTGAAAAGCTCCGCGTAGCGGAGCAGAGTTTTTTTCCTCGCTCGCGTTCCTCAACGTCAAGTTGGTGAGCACGAGCGAGGAAAATTAACCTCCCAACAAGATTTTTCCTCGTTCGCGATCGTCAACATCAAGTTGGTGAGCACCAGCATGAAAAATTAACCTCCCGGCGAGATTTCTCGCCGTCAGGTTTCTCATTGCGGGTGTTGGCGAACGCTCGCGACCGCTCGCGTTAAGAAACTACCCTTTCGCATTGAGAAAGCTGCAGCTTAAGTAAAAATCTACCCGAGCTGCAGAAAAGGAAAGCAGGGACCGCTTGTGCTGTGCAAGGTGTCGTTCACAATGATTGCATAATGCGAACAAGCATCCGGCATTGTGCAATCACTGCGAACTGCATTTTTGTATCGTACTCCTCCGCTCGTGGAGCTCCGCGTAGTGCGGCAGAGTTATTTTTTTGCACTTCATGGAGTTCCGCGTTGTGCAACTTCGCGAACTCCGCCCAGGGTTAGTTGAGCGCGTGTATAAAAACGCAAGATATTGAAATAAATACTAGTGTGCCTGTACAATTAAAGTTGCAGACCAACACAAGTGATTACCATGTCATTTGAAGAAATTCCTAACTAAATATATTTCCAGGTAGCACAGCAGCAATGAGAAAGTCGCATTGTACCCGAGAAATACTGTGCACACTTTGCCATAACCATTTGCGGTTATATATTGGACAAGGGTAATACTAAATATATAGGTCTGAACAAGTAAATGAATCTCTGAAGATTTGACAACGAATTTCAATTTTTGGCTTTATTGTTTGATTACTTAAAATCATGACAATTAAAAGGAGTACTTCTTACTTACAAAAGAGTTAAAAAGCAGGTCACAGAGACAGATGATTTAAAAAGCGAGAGCGATGTTGCCAAGAATTAAAAAACAGATGGTGGATACAAAATGATTTAAGAAAGAGCGGTGATGTTGCTAAAAGTTACTTAGGGCGAAATATCCGTGGTAGTTATATGTTCATAATTGTCCGAATTCACGGTTTATCTAGTGTTTAGCATCGCTAGATAGAACAAAATCATCATTAATGAAAACACATAAAGAAAGGCTGGACTTTGACATACTAGAAGAAGTAAAATGGGGAGAAGTGAAGCAGTAGAAAAGACAGGGTTTGAGGATTGGCTCAGAGTGGTCAGAGGGTTGTTGGAGGCTCAAGTGACTTCACAGGAGTGCAGGTTGAGGCGGGAGTGCTTGCAGACCTGACTTTCCTAGATTTTTGACTGCTCTTGTGACAAATTTGGTGAACCGATTGTAGAGCATAGTGGTTTTTTTTTTTGGGAAGTCTTATATAGCGCTCGACTTACCCTTGGGCATCTCGGCGCTTGCATTGGGAACCCGTCCTGGCCTTTCCCTGTGAGATAACCCGTACTGGGCATCCCCAAGGTGAAGGCCAGGCATCCCGCCGCGGGGGGCCATTGTGGAGATTAAGCAAGCTTAATGCCCAGAGTTGCAGAGTGTGAACCCATGATTAGAGTGGGCACCGAAGCGAGAATTATCGAGTCCGTGGACAATTGGGCTCAAGACCCTGCCGTGTCGGGATTTGAACCCTGGTCCCGGGCTGACCTCTGCTTCAGGGTCTGCCTCCTCTAAACAGTGAGCCACACTTCTCCATGAACTTTTCTGGGTTCATGTCAGCTATGATGGCTTGTCAACATGATCACACTCCATGATCACACTCCATGCCTATTCCATTCGCCCGCAGCAACTTCCTTCTGTCGTTAAGCAATGCGGGGCAGACGCAGACCACATGCTCAATTGATTCTGAGTGGTAGCTGCACCCCCTGCACTTGGTGCTATCACTTGAGCTGCGCCATTCTGGTAAGCGTCTTAAGAAGGACCATTTGCCAATCCTCAGCTCCATCAACGTTTTCTTCCACGAAACTGCGTAAGTGCTTGATAGATAGGGAGCCTCTGTCCCTGGTTTAAATTCCAAGATGACTGTCCAAGCTTGTTTTCTTTTGGACAATTGTGCCCTATCTGAGTGGAAGGACCAGAGTCGAACACTTCTTTTGATGGAGAGCTTTAAGGTCTGCTGGGATGGATTTGTACCCCGGTATTCTTCAACATCAAGTAGTTACAAGGAGTGTTCAAGGGGGCGTCGGAGTTTTTGGCCAATTTGGTGAGCCGATATTTCTTTCCAGAGCCTGGGCTCCAGACTACCTGCCCAGGAGTTGCGCAGTCTAATACACAGCTTGCTGCATGCGCCGGCCTCGACGCCTCAATGATCTAGTAGCCCAAACTCAAACCTTACCTGGGCTAGCGATGCAGATCTGGGCAAAAGTCATAATCACTGGAAGATTCTGGGTATTATTTGGTTAGCATGTTGTGGTTGGTCCCCAGCATGATCTCTTGGCCATATGTTAAATACTGTGTTATCTTGGCTTTCATTACTGTTAGGAGCTGTTTTCGGCTTGGGCCGAGAAGCTGTCTTGCGAGCTTCATTAGGGCGGCCTCAAGTGACATGACTTTTGCCCTAACCACTTCTTTCTGGTTTAAAAAATTTGACAACCGGCATCACCACCATAATCCAAATTTATCTATCAGCATACCCACATTTTCTTTTTTTACTCCTGTTCACCCGCCAGAAAAACTAAATGCCTCCAAGAACTTTGTGCCATCCCCACCCCTACTCCTGTCCTTGCTTGCCTGTTCCAACCAGTGCAGACGCATCGTATCACTTTTTTCTAATTTTACTTGTAGCCATGCCGCACAGCCTCGCTGATGTATAACATGGCTACAAGATATTGGTAAATAGCTCTTGCATAGGTGGAGCCTATTAGCTTTGCCAATGCTTGCTTATATAATTAGCGCGCATTATGTATGAAATCTTAACACAAGTGCAATAACAAGTGCTTTCTTTTCACGCAAAAGACCGTAGTCAACGCCCTTATAACATCGCGGCTTGACTACGGTAATATTCTGTATCTGGGAGCTAACAAATCAGTAGTCGGCCGACTACAATTGGTCCAGAACGCAGCAGTCCGTCTACTGTGCAAAATTCCTAAAAACTCCGGAGTCTCGAGTCCCCGCCGGGAACTCCATTGGCTCAGGGTTGAAAACAGAATCCGCTTTACAGCCCTGAACTATATGTTCAGAATTAAAGCGGGCACGGCACCTAAATACCTTCTAGCTCTAGCCCACCCCTACACTCCCAAGCGTAACCTGCGGTCACAATCGGCGGCCAATTTCTGTGTGCCGAGATTCAAATTGGCAAGAGTAGGTGGCAGATCTTTCGCCCATCTGGGACCATCCCTCTGGAACACACTCCCTCCCTTCATCCGAAAGGAGGAAAATTATGCCAGGTTTAGAAGGCATGTTAAGACCTGGCTATTTGAACAACAATCTCAATAGCCCAAACCCTTCTCCTGTCTTTCTAACTAGCTGTGTCTAGGCGCCGGGAAACCCTTTTTGGGTAGCTGTTGCGCCCTACAAATTGAAAAAATTTGTTTTAAAAAAAATAAGAACTAAACCTTCATGTCTGTCTAGACTCATTTCTGAAATTTCTCCTTTTTGCATCTTTACTACATGGCCCTGTTGTGAGACATATTGCCAGCTTACAGTGGGTCTTTAGCTCACTGTAAGCTGGCAATATGGCAGGTTGGGTTTACTGGCACTCTTGGCAATATGGCAGGTTGGGTTTACTGGCACTCTTGTTTGCTTTCTTCTTATTCGTTAGCTTGTGTGGGCTTTACTTCCTCTTCTTATCTTGTTTTTATCTCCTGAAGGATTAATGCATTACTTGTGTTCTTCCACTGCTTGCTTTTCAAGTCAATACTTTTTTCTTTTTAGTTAAGTACTCCATGAGTGTGAATGTGTTTTCCAGCTCTCTCTTTTGTGTACTTATCTTCCTCCACACTTCATGTTGATCTCGGTCACCTGTGTACTTTTCCCCGCTTTCATACATGAAATGCTTCACCCCCAGCTTTGCGTTGCTCTCATCCATTTGCTTTTCTTCCCGTGCCCTCCACGCTGCTCTCTCTCTATCGTTTGCTTTCCCATGTTGTCTTTGTACCCCCACACCCATTACCCTTCAAGCCCCCGTCCCCCCACTTTTAAAAAACACTTTCGTCATTTTTTTTCTTTTTATTTCTTGATCCAACTTGGATTGACAAATACACAGGAAAAAAAACACTGCATCATAGGCTTTTTTTAGGGCTTGCGAACCGAAAAGCCCATTTATAGAGGTTTTAGAAATGGACCTGGAAATTCCACATGCTCGTACGTGTGCATTTCCTAGGTCCATTCTGATTGGGCTTTGTGTGTCGCTGTTTTTTAACAGAACACGCAATAGGACATAGGCGGTCGCATAGCTCCGCCTATGGCCTATTGGTGTCTGTTAAGCGCACCAGAGCCCATATGTCTTCAATTATCGCAGCCAGACACGGCCGCGATAATTGAAGACATATGCTTGCAGTGGCGCGTGCGCGCACCAATCGTGTGCTTCTTTTTTCTTTTTTTTGGATCCATTTCACGGCGAAGCAATTAAATAAAACAACCACTGACGTCTTTTAAATGGTGTGCGCTGAGCCGTGATCTCATAACCCAAGCTCAGCTCGTTTTTTAACGTTGCAAACTTTTCAAAGTTTGTGAAGCCTGGAGGTTTGTGAAAATCTTTTAGAAAGTGCACTGGCGAAAACTTTGCAATGTTGCACACCTCAGTGCACAGCTACTCGAATTTCTTGTTTATTTAGCCAGAGGTCTGTGTGCTCAGTGCCTGCACACACTGAGCCTACAAAGGGAACACGACCTTCAAGTATCCTTTTAAACTGTGAGCATACACCTGTGTACCCCTCTCTGTATCTCTGAATCCTGTGTACCCATATATGTACCACACTGTGTGTAGCCCATGTCTTCGTGTGCCTCTCTGCATTTTCTCGCTACATGGTGAATACAAATGGATTACGACCTTCAAATTTCTTTCCGACTTGTGTATATGATCGTGTACTTATCCCGCATGCTCTTCCCGGGAACCACTATTCGTATTCTGTCACCTGTATGTGTCTCTACTAACAATGCTTGACTCCCATCTATGCATTACATACAACCACACAGACACACGACCACACCATCAGTGCACACTTTCACCAGACACAAGCGCCATCAGTCGTCAGTGCACGCTTTCACCGGGCACAGACACCACCAGCCGTCAGTGCACGATTACACCAGGTACACACTACCAGCCGTCAGTGCACGCTTTCACCAGGCATACACAAACCACCAGCCGTCAGTGCACGCTTTCACCGGGCACACACACACCACCAGCCGTCAGTGCACGTTTTCACCAGGCACACACACACCACCAGCTGACAGTGCAAACTTCCACCAGGCACACACACCACCAGCCGTCAGTGCACGCTTCCACCAGGCACAAACACCACCAGCCGTCAGTGCACGCTTTCACCAGGCACACACACACCACCAGCCGTCAGTGCACGTTTTCACCAGGCACACACACACCACCAGCTGTCAGTGCAAACTTCCACCAGGCACACACACCACCAGCCATCAGTGCACGCTTTCACCAGGTAAACACACCACCGGCCGTCAGTGCACGCTTTCACCAGGCACACACACACCACCAGCCGTCATTGCACGCTTTCACCAGGCATACACACACCACCAGCAGTCAGTGCACGCTTTCACCAGGCACACACACACCACCAGCCGTCAGTGCACGTTTTCACCAGGCACACACACACCACCAGCTGTCAGTGCAAACTTCCACCAGGCACACTCACCACCAGCCGTCAGTGCACGCTTCCACCAGGCACACACACCACCAGCCGGCAGTGCACAATTTCTACAGGCACACACACCACCTGCCATCAGTGCATAATTCCTACAGGCACACACACCACCTGCCATCAGTGCACAATTTCTACAGGCACACACACCACCAGCTATTAGTGCACACATCAATTGTTAACTCATCCACAATTAACTATTGTATCAATCGCAGTATGGTGCACTTTACTTTTAAACATATTCATCTAAAGTGCAGCATGCCACCATTGCTACAAAAATAAATACAATTTTTTTGGGCCTACAATTTATAGACTTTTGTTGCAATTGGTTTTGCAATATTTAGCAATGCCAATCTCTCAAACTTAATTTATGCAAGACCTATTGCATTGCAAATGTTTGTTAAAGTTAGCCATGCTGCATTGCATCAGGGAGTGCTGCACAGCATGGCTGTAAACATTGACAAAGCTGATAGGTCCCAAAGGTGAGACCTATTGGCTTTGCCGATGCTTGGTTTTTTAAAGTGGTCATCCTTATCGACCATTTGGTGGTAGGTCCCACCTTTTCTGACGTTACATGTACAGCCCGGAAGCCTCACAGTGTGGCTGTCATCTTCAGATATTTTTTCCGCTGTTGGGTATGGATCCAGAGGATGCAGCTCCCAGACCAGCAGAAGAAAGAAACTGGAGTTTGGTGGAAAACCACCAGTATTCCTCATCACTGAGGATAAAACAATAAAGGACATCAAGGAAAATCACTGTTTTCCACCAAAAACTTGGGAGTTTTCAATCCATATTACCAACCTGGTCATCAACCACATGAACTGGAGAATGCTTTTTAGGCATGGACGACACACCTTTCGGGTTCTGCTCTAACTGCCAATACAGATTTGCTGAAAAAGAGACAGCAGGTGTGTGTCATGTGCCTACTGAAGGATCCCCAGATGGAAGGCTGTGAGGCATGTGCAGGAGCCCAGTCAAAAGCCCTGAAGGCTGGAAGAAATCAGAGGTGGGCACACGATTCCATGTCACAGGTGTAGAACACCCCCCAGAAGGAGACAGACATGTAAAGCGATGACACCGAGATGGTGCAGCGGCAAGATTGCAACGCAAAAGGCGCTAACGTTTACGTTGAAAGGAAGAAGTTAAAGAAATCAACATCAAGAGAAGCCAAAGGCCACAGGCATAAGGTAATATCTCAAGTGAAGCCGGAAGTGGAGCCGAAAGCCTCAAAATACCAGCACCCCAAAACCACCCTGCCTAGAAAATCCACAGTGGGGGTGGGCAGACACAAACCCAAGACAGCCCCTTAGCCAAGCCCAGGGATACCGCGGCATACCATGTAACCCGGCTTCGACCCTGGCAGGGTGCTAAAGGTTGAGTAAGGGAGAAGGAATACTCAAAGTGGAGACTTAGGTGCTAAAAAGTTAACTTAGATGATTGACGTCATACAGAAGACAGTCAACGTCAACAGAATAGACATCCCAAGGCCAAGAGGGAGGTTTTGATCAAGAGGGAAAATAAAGAATTCATTAGTGCCATGAAGTTATACAGGATTCCTAATAAAAAAATCGAAGGAAAAAACGATAGTCGAGGAAGTGGAACTGCTAATTTCTCTAAAAGTGTTGGAACACCAGAGGAGACCTTTGGGTACAAAGATGAATATTCAAAGGTGAGTCCTCCGAGGAAGGATGACAGGCCATCGAGGCTGATTCATCAGCGATAGAGTTGGCACGTACCCCTAGAGACCCTCGCTGCCAGATGATATCGCCATTTCCAATGCGGTTGTAAAGAGAGCTACTGTTCCAAGCTCAAAGAAGAGGATGCACAATCCTGCTTGCTCCTGCAAACACTGGTGCCCTATCAGAGAAAGCACCAATGCATTCTCATGCTGCCCAGTGTATTGGAGCAGGAGAGAAAAGCATTCAGAGAGCCAGTCACAGCCAAGGCAGTTTCCCCTAGAGTAGAAAAAAGGTACCCAAGAGCCAGCTTACATCAAGGGCAGTGTCCGTCCCGACTCAATAATACAGTGTGCAGCATGCAAGGAGGCGAATACGCCCGCAGCAGTGGACCCACCACCCACAAGGAGAGCAACCGGTGGTTGGTAGGGAAATTGAGGCGCTCCTCATTGTCGCAATAGAGGACAGCCAACTCCATTGCCATTTTAAACAGGTGCGGGCATCAGCAGTAGGAAGAAATGCCAAGCCTCTTACAACGCCTGCCCGAGCTTTGCCCAAAAAAAAGGCAAAACGAATAATCCAAGATGGAACAACAATATTCAACATCTGTCCGAAGACAGCCCTTGATGCGAGAGATACAGACAGCAGGCACATTTGCCCTTAAGCCATGCTATGGAGACATGTGACTGCGTGTGTCCGGCTTCAAGCAAGAGGTACAAGCAGTGGTGGCAAACATGCCATTCGCCAGAGACAGCCTCTTTGGAGCCGCAGTCGACGACTCTCTACAGCGAATAAAGAAGGATAACGACATTGCATGGGAACCCGACTATTCAGAGGTAGCTCTACTCCAAGAAAGAGAGTGACAGGAGGTCTCATTTCACCCTACAAGGGTCAAGGGTACCAGGGTGCCCGACACAATGGCACTACCCCAGCACACCAAGGTAGCCCTTTCAAGCGAGGGCCCGGGTAAGGAAAGCAGCATCAAGGGATGCTCGGCACAGTAGATAGCGACTTCAATATAGGGGTCCACCTACACACACCGGTGGGGGCAAGAATCCGAGTATTCCTCTAGGAATGGAACAGCATCACCCCTGAGCAGTGGATACTCAACATCATCCCGCACGGATACTGCATGGAATTCTTGACACTACCGCCCAACATCAGGCCACAGCCAAGATCACCCAGCAAAGTTGATCTGCTGCTCCTCAGACGAGAAGTGGCAGATTATCTGCAGTAAAAGGCGATAGAAAGAATCCCAGAAAGGGGGCAATGAGCCCACTCACTCGGCTTCATGGTCCAAAGCCAGACACATCCCTCAGACCCCGATTGAACCTCAGAGCCCTCAACTCGTTGATCAAAACGCAAAAGTTTCAGATGCCAACTCCACAGGAGGTCATCCCGCATCTACAAATAGAGGATTGTATGTCTATGAGAGACCTCACAGACGCAAACCTCCACATACCAGCGACCGACAGGCACAAAGGATCCCAAGAGTCTTTATGGACAAGGAAAGTGACCAGATCATGGTGTTACCCTTCGGGATAAAACCAGCCCCACGGGTGTTCACAAAATGCCTAGCTGCAGCAGTGGGGCATCTGAGGATAAAAGAAATCCATGCTTATCCATATCTAGAAGATTAGCTGGTAAAAGCAAAGTCGAGCAAGCAATGCTAGGTCAGTACTCAGACAGCAATGACAAGATTCCAGAAACTAGGCTTCTGCATCAACAGGGAACGCTCGTCCCCAAAACTGAAGAGAAAGAAGACTTTCCTGGGGGCAGGGCTTCCCTGTCAAGAAGAGAATCTGGGGGCATATTATAAACAACTAGCGCTATTTATCGCTAAATGAGCTTAGCGATATTTTTTTTATCGCCGCGCATTGCCGGATTTTATCTCAGAGATAACGTGCTATTAGCAACATTTATCTCTAAAGCGATAAAATATCCGGCGATAGCGGTGAAATGCTTGAATATCGCGGTGAATCCAGCGATATTCAGGCATTATCGCTAATAGGGTCTTAACCTGAATATCCACCTCCCATTGGACATACAGGTTAAGAAGTGGTCAGAGCAGGCGTTAGGTTCTGGCGATATTTGCGCTTAGGCAAATGTTTTCATCGCTACGCCTGCATTGATAATAGGCGATAGCGATGTTAGCGACTGCTTTCAGTGGCTAACAGGTTGGGTTTGCCCACTTTGCATGTCATTAGCGATAAATGTCGCTGACATGCAAAGCGGGCCCCAAGTCGGTCGCCATCGCCTACAAGCTGTTGCTAACTGCTGTTAACGACAGCTTGCTAATAGGGCGATAAAATTATCGCCGCTTTTCGGCCGAAAACGGCCGCAAAAGCGGCGATAATCTCATATCGCCCACCTTGATAATATGCCCCCTGGTTATTAACAGAGCAAGTTCATCTTGACCAGATGGGGCAAGCTCTGCCAGTGAGGACAGTGGGGAAGCTGATTGCCCTGGTGCCCTCATGCATACCCCTTATACCAAAAACCAGACTCCACACCAAACCTCTACAGAAGCAGCTAACAATACACTGGTCTCAGGCAACAGGGTGATGGGAGGTTCTGGTGGATTTCACAGACAGAGTACACGATGAGAAACAATGGTGGGTGGCCCTGTCCCACATCCATCATAACCATGGATGCTTCTCTCACAGGGCGGGAAGCGTACATGGGAAACTTGACCGTCAGGGCCCTTTGGACCCCAGAAGAGGCCGTAAAACACATACATGTGTTGGAACTTCATGTTTCCTGGCCCTCAATTCTTTTCAGAGGTAGATCAAGGGGAGGGGCGTGCAGGTCAAGAGAGACAATACTACCACCATGTTCTAAATTAACAAACAATGGGGGATGCAGTATTGATATAGGTGTTAGGGAAATTTGCATACGCTTTACCCCAATTCCTCTTATATTCAATAATTTAATTTAATTGAACATTATTTTCTACAGGCTTCTATTTTAAGTCTTTTCCTGTGTTATTGTTTACGGGAGAGTTTTGTGAAAACTAGTGGTTGGCCGTGTGTAGTGCTGGACGTACTGCAAAACGGTAAGTTACCTGAAAAAGTTCAGTTTCTAGGTACCAAAAAGTTGTAAACTTACTCAAAAGTGCAGTTTGTGAACCAGGCCCATAGATTTAAGATACTTAAAATTTCCAGAAAGAATAATGAAAGTCCTGAAAGAAGCGCGGAGACCAGCAACAACAAGGAAATGCAATCCAGCAATTTGGAACAGATTCAGACAATGGTGTTCCAACCAAATAGATCCTTGCACTTGGACGGAGGATGCCACAGTCCTTAAATATCAAACATATCTACTCGACAAGGGGCTCTCTTATGCCTCAACACGGGTACAATTAACATCCAATGCAGCGCACACAAGACTGATCATTGGAATGATTTATTTTTCCAAACACCAGTTGTCAAAAGGTTTTGTAGAAGAGGCAGAGATGGACACTGCCCCGAGCAGCCCCCACACGTACGTGGAATTTAAACCTGTTGCTACCACATTTCATGAAACCACCAGTTGATTGAAGAAGGGACATAGCACCACATGGTCGGGAACCATGTTCACTTACAAATACAAGCCTTGGCAAAGCCAATGGGTTTCGCCTTGGCGAAATCCATTGGTTTTGTCAATGTTTTTTAGACATGTTACACAGCAGCGCTAGCTGCTGAGCAGCATATTTTAAAGTTTTAAAAAAGCACTATGACACAGTCAGTGTTGTTCGCGTCATAGCTTTTTCTTTTTTTAATAGACTTTAAGCTATGTTGGACAGCAGCTAGCAGAACTAAGCTCATGACCTTGGCTCTCTGTAAGGTTTCCCTTTTGTGCCATAGACACAATACTTAAAACTTAATTAACCTATTAATGCTAGCTTTTCCCAATACTCATAATATGTAGGTTTCGCCTGAGACAGCGCATGTGCTGTCATTTTGTGTCGGTTTAAAGGGGGGTTGGTGCCTGCCCATTCCTTAATACTTATTTGCTGGCTCCTGACTTGGAAGCGGATGCCAGTTTCTCTTTCTCTTTTTTTGTTTCTGCCTCCCATGGAGCATGGACCAAGTACTGATTACTTTTTTCGATTAGTGTCCTTCCACTGCTCAAGCTAGGATGGAGGTACTTTTTATTCTTCTTCCCCTGTTGCTGTTCTTGTTGCTTGTTCCCCTGCCCCTCCTCTCTCATCATTGCTTGCCTCTTGGTGGTTGCCTAAATTCACGTTGTTGATTGCCTGTCGTTGCTTGCTTCATCGTTGTTGCTCCTCCCTCCTGTTCCATTGCTTGCTCTGTGCCCCTTCCCGCTTTGTTGCTTGCCCATTGTTGCTCACAGCATTGTTTCTGCCCCCATGCCCTTTACTTCTGTTATGGATTGCCCTGTGACGATGGGTACAGATGGTAACCTTCCAAAAGTTCATTGGCATAAATAGAAAAAACTTTGCAGACTTCTAGTGCAGATATCCGTCTGTTATGGGAAATGTGAATGGTGTCCATGTTTACATAAACAGAAACAATCAATACCTGTGTCTTAGATGACCGTATGTGTAATTGGGGAGTAAGATATGCACATTTGCATGACTATTGCCCCAGTTACGAGTAAATATGCGAAGGGTTTCAGGGTGGCTGGAATAACCACTTCTGGCAGTATCTCCACAAACGCTTACTCCTATTATGAAAGAAACCCTATGCAATGGTGAAAACTGTGAGGACCTGAATTTACTGGGTGTAAAGCTGCACAGAATCCCCGAATTTAACACATGCACTTATCCCCTGCCCTGAGCAGGGACTTCTGAGTGAGGCATAGGTGGAGAGGGGTAAAGAGGGTATGGAGGAAAGGACAAGAATAGCTCTGGTCCTGGGAGAGCATTGCATGCTCCCCCTTGCCAGAGACAATGGTCAGGCAGGGCTACGTCTGGGGTCCCTGGCTTTAGTTGCAGCTGGAGCCTGAACAATGAACAGCTGGTGAAACCAGGTCTAGCGTTCTAATACCCAGGGACATGTTGGCCCTTATTACAAGAGGCCGCCGCCGGAACATCACTTTTTACACAATCTGGTGGCGCCGGCCTCTCAATCATATCTATGAGGCGACGCAAAGCCACCCCGTGTGCGTTTGCATGTCCTCATCGATATGGAGTGAGGCACGGCAGCGCAAAGGGCTGCGGTGCTTAATCTACATCAAGGAGGCGTTCGATGGGCGTTGCTGTGGGTGTTCCCCCTCAACACCCATGGATTTTGACATTGCCCCAGATTTACAACAGCGCGTAAACCTGGAGCAGCTTCAAAAACGTGCACCTCCCCAGAGCAGGCGTAACGAGGAGAAATGTTTCATCTTTCCTTGTTTTTTCATCTTTCTACGTGCGCTGCATTCAGCACACAAAGGCTGAGGAAAACGCCTCTCGTGATTGTTTTTGTGCTGGAAGGAGTCCCTCCCGGCACAAAACCAATCATGACAACAACACAGACACCCTTGAGTCATGGTGCACGGGCGCCTGCGGTGGTGCTCGGCAGCAAACTGTGCGCCGGCGCCTGCTGAAAGGACAGGAGTGCGCTGTAGCTTGTAAATACAGTGCATTCCCGCCCTTTTGAATTGGCGTAGGGCAGCACAGTGATATGACTTGAAGCGCTGCGCTACCCCAATGCTTTGTTAATGAGGCCCTTAGTGCAAAAACTCCGGCCCATCAACAGGGGAACGTCTCTCCACCCAGCTCGTAATACAATCCTATGTATTTAAAGCTACATTGCCTCTGCTCATCGCATGAGAACTGTTTGGAATTGTTGACAATTTTTTGATTAGAAAAATGAATATGTCGCTAATCTAGTACAGCACAAGTAATGCTCATCTCTTCTTCCCTGCAGGACATGCTTCCGACGCTGCCTGCAGGACTGCACCTCCGGAGGACCCTTCTCGCTGCAGTACAAGCTCCTCACCCTGCCTTACGGCATCCCAGCCGGACATGACGTGATCCGCCTGAGTGCCATCTCAGACGCTGGCGTCCTGCAGAACCAGACCTCCTTCACGCCCCTGGAGTATGACGGGGGTAGCCCTTTCGCCATTCGGGACCAAGGTGGCCACGGCGTGATATACACTCTGCGGGCTCTGCATGCCCCTGGGGTCTATCAGATGAAGGTGCAGGCCTCCGCCTACAGCCTGGACCCGAGGACACTCAAGCACCAGAGCGTCTTCATCATCTTCATATCCGTCTCTCCGTACCCATACTGAGGGTACCACAAGCGACTCTGTCACAGGCGACTCGTGCCACCCTTCTGCCACGAAGGCCACGCTAAGTCCTCAGTAGACAGCCATGAAGACTACAACCAGAGATATGACAGCCTTGGCAAACCATCACATGACAATCACAGCACACACCTGCCAGTGTCAAGAGCAAACCTCCAAGAAACTTACAGCTGGCATTGTGAGCCCAGAAAAGGCCAGGCCACAAAAAACAGCACACCATTACCAAGCTAGAAGTGGCAGGGTGGCTTCTCAACAGACACCTTCAATATACACACACAGCAACACATTGTGAACTCAACAAGGACAAAGACAAGGCCACTAACGTCAAAATAAATAGCACACCATCACCTCTATACTGCAGACCCCACCAGACACTGCCAAGGGCCACAGAATCTCACCTAACACTCAGGACGTCATCGTGAGCTCAACTAAGACAAAACGACAAAAGTCCCTCACCACTGCTGTGAAACAGCACACCGCCACCAACCCATAGGCATCAAGGCTGACCCTCAACAGAGATAGACGAGGCTGATCTTAAAGAGCCCACCAGAGACAGGGTCCCGGGTGTTGCTCACGATACCTGAGAAATGGTGCACCTGATTCTACAGGTGGCATGGCCTTTGGAAGCTCTCATCACCAGGTAGAAAGTGTCGCCAGACCCTCGCTGCTCCACAGGAGACGCAGCCCGTGGCCAGCCTCCACCATCACCTCAAGGACACATCCATGGAGGTTCATCACCACCCCGCGAGAGCGAGCCCCCGGAGAGATTCACTGCTCCACTGAATCCACGAGAATTGTATCTTCTTCAGATGTCTTCTCCAAAGAATAATCCGTGGGTAAAGTTCAGCGTAAAATAATTAGGATGACTTTCATTGTGTTTTATAAATTAAAGAAATGCCCTATATATTTTACATAAAATTGTCAATAAACATCATTACTTTAGTGCTTATTCCAAGGGGAAGTATATGATATTGGATCTAATCCTCATGATGCCAAAAGCTAAAAATAGCCACAGAGCTGAATGTATTTTACAACATTACATATTGAAAGTCTTAAGACCGCTGAGACATAATGAAAATGACTGTTGTGTTCAATTAAAAAAGAAACGTTTTCAGCTTTGTAAATAAAAATCATTTTTTTACATACCCTTAATGACATGGTATTCCATCAAATGTTTTTAGTTTGCAGTGTGATTGCAACACATTCACTCCTTCATCGGCTACTTCTCTTGCAGGTTCAAGGGACTGCTAATTATATGGAGTATAAATTCACCCTGGAGTGGGGGCAGTCCTGAGGTATTAAGGAATGCCTTTCCATTCATTCCTATGGGCCATAGGAATGAACGGGAAGATTTTCGCAATTTGCGAGTACCAAATAGGTGCTCGCAAATTGCAAATGTAATTTCTAGGGTGCTAGGGGGCCAAAAGGCCACCGCTCTGCACCCCCAAAATCGGCATGTGTGCACATGTGGCGCACACATATGCCCTAAGGGCACATGTGTGCACCTATTTTATGCATTTTTCTTAGAAATTGCAAATTACCATCAAATTGAAGTTGATGGTAATTTGCAATTCCAAATTGCAAAAATGCAATTTGCGAATGCATCAAGCATCCCATTTAGGCAATCACAATTTGCGATCTCCTAACTGCATTCGCAATTAAGTAAATAGCAAGAATTGTGATTTCCTTAACCCTTTCCGTGCTGATGACGGAACCGTTTCGTCATCAGCTGCGGTGGCGCTGTGCTGATGATGGAGCGGTTCCGTCATGTCCTGCCCGACGCGCCTGCGCGGAGCGTTCTATTAAGCGGGCGGGGCCATGACGGAACCGCTCCGTCATGAGCACAGCTCAACCGCGGCTGGTGACAGAGCGGTTCCGTCACCAGCATGGGCACGCCGCACGGCCTCCCCGCCCCCTTAGCGCTGCGGCATAATAGCCGCCGCAGCGATGAGGTTAATTGAGATGCCTTTGGGCTTGATGCATCAGAAATAGCATTTTACCAGTCGCAAACGGGCCGACTCTGCGACTCGGCCTGTTTGCGACCGGTAAAATGCTTGATGCATGTGTCCCAAAGCTCATGTTGTGAGCTACCTGTTCATTATGACTACTGTAAGAATTGGATTATTCATTGGGGTAGGTGACTACCCCACCTCAAGGTCACAAACAACATCTCTGATCTTCCACAGGTCCAGAAAGTCTTCTGATGTGGAAGCCTGGAGGTGCCACATTTATGCCGGGCACTACCTAGAGAGTAAGGGTGACTCCTGGACACTCACTAACCAATGGGGTAGAAGTTCTTTGGCTAGCCCTACCCACTTTTTTAGTAGATTTTGTTTGCCTTGCTGCCAACAGTCCCAAAAGTCCATATGTCAGGACATTTTCAAAATGGCAAAAGTCTTAAGCCACACTTAACTTGAGCTCTGAGGGGTGCGGTGTGTATGGAGAGGCCCACTACAAGCCTAGAGACAGAGGTCTGGTAGGGCAAAAGCAGGGTCTTTCAGGATGTAACTGGGTGATCTACAAGAATTGTCTTGGCATACTGGTATTTCCTTTTCAAGTTCACCCCAAGTGTTACATGTGGAGCAAGACCTTTTACACTGCACTGTCAAAAAGAGGCTTAGAGCTCCAACCTGCATATTTTGTTACGCTCTGTTGAGTCATCTCTGCCTAGTCAGGTCAGCCTATTGTTTACCCCTGAGAGGCTTTTTACACCTATTTTACTCCTATTCTTGGTTGAACACAGGCTGAGAGCTGGCTGGGGCTTATGATAATTAGCCTTCTGACAGTTCAGGGAGATAGAGGCTCATTTTTCTAAAGGTTTTGCAGCGTGACTCCTTTTCTGGATTCACATGCTGTGCATTATTCCGCCATCTAGTGGTTAGATCCAGAGTTGTCTTTTATGTTGGTAGCTGTCGACCACCATTTGGTGCCAGGTACGTCCCCTGTGTGATTTCAGACGGTATCCTGGAGGTCGACGTGCGTGGTGGCCATCTTCAGATTTTTTTTTTCAGGAAATCGCAGAAAAAGCCGAAGCCAAGGGTCGACACCGAACCCACAAAAAAGGGCACAAAACTGCAGAAGACTGACTTCGTCATAGGGAAGAAACAAAAATCTCCGGCCTCTGATTCCGAGAGGGCTCTCAAGGTCAAAAGAAAAAGAAAAATACTCAAGGAGGAAATGCCAACGCTCCTACAAAAGAAAAAGGACTTCGACGCCTCACTGAAGGATTTTCGAATCTCAAAGACACTGGCTGCTGACCTAGATAACATTGACGCCGAAGAGGCAGAAGATGCTGAGGGAGAAGAAGAAGGTATCTTTGACTCCCCTCCAATCCCTGAGCCCCGAGGCGAAGACACCTAGGAATACGGAGACATACTTGATGAAGAGGAAAACTCCATAACCTTCGAAGATACGTGGAACGACCTCGACACCGGGAGCCCAGTAGAGGAAATTTGCAGTTTTGCAGCGTGAATCTTTCTGGATTCACTTTTCTGTGCATCATTCTGCCATCTAGTGATTGGGTCCGGAATTGTAGTATTTTTTTTTTCGTCACGAAGGACACCAAATGGTGGTATGTCGACACCCACCTGGACCACGAAAAAAGAAAAAAAAGAAGAAATACTACAATTCTGGACCCAACCACTAGGTGGCAGAATAATGCACAGCATAGTGAATCCAGAAAGTCTTCAAGCTGCAAAACTACACTGACAGGTAAGAAACTATACGTTATCCTTCGAAAGCTTCACCTCCAGATGACATAGCTTTCTATAAAGACATTGTAAAAAGGGCCTCAAATCAATTTGTTGTACCCTTAGAAGAAGAAAAAGGGGACACATGTTTCTTGCTAGAAGCCCTGGCAACAGCAGCAAAAGGAACACAATACCTTCCAATGCTGCCCAGTATCCTGGATCAAGGCAAAGACCCTTCAAGGATCCTGCCTCAAACAAGGGGGTAACCCCCAGGGTGGAGAAAAAGTACAAACCTTCCTCAAAGGACCCTAAATATATTCAGGTAAGTGAAATACCTGACTCAATTATTGTCACCACAGCCAGCAGGAGAGCAAATGCAGTCTGTAACACCGGGCCTCCACCAGAAAAAGAAAGTAAGAGGATGGATATGGTGGGGAGAAGAAGTAGGTAGCAACGCAGTGGCCCATCGCTAACTCCAATGCACTGTTAAATAGATATGGACGCCAAGATGTTGAACAAAGTCCATGAGGAGGACAAGAAGAGGGCAAGATCTATTGTCCAAGAGGGGAAAAAAGTGGCAAACACCTGTCTGAAGTCAGCTTTGGATGCAGCAGATACTGCGAGTAGGCAGATGTGCACAGGAACCATGCTGAGAAGACACGCTTGGCTCAGAATCTCAGGTTTCAAGCAGGAAGTTCAAATCTCCATCATTAATAGACCATTCAATGGAGAAGCTCTGTTTGGCAAAGAGGTAAATGAAGCCCTTCAACAAATAAAGAAAGACAATGAATCAGTAAGGGCAATGGGAGCCCTGCAGCAAAGAGGTTCCTTTGGAAGAGGGGGATTCAACAACAGAAAGCCCACAGGCGGAGGCACCTTGGGTCAAGGACAACAGATGTCACAACAAACTCAAGGACAGAACCCAAGTCAACAAATGGGTCAGCAGTCAAGTTATCAAGGTTGGCAACAACAACAGATGCAGCCCTCTGCAGGAAGAGGCAATGGCAGCGGAAGAGGCCAATCCTCTGGAGGAAGAGGAAACGGGCTAACTGACCCAATCACAAAGAAGGACCCACACAAGACACCAGTGGGGGAGGAATATCCTTTTTCCACAGAAAATGGAAAAGGATCACAACAGAAAATTGGATATTCAATTTGGTAAAATATGGGTATTGCACAGAGCTCACAAAGACAGCACCTGCAAACCCACCAAAACAAGGGAATTGAGGAGATCAGAGCAAACACTGCTCAACACAGAGATCAAGAAACTAAGCCTAAAACAGGCAATAGAAAAAGTACCAAAACAAGAATGGTTCATAGGAAACTACTCCCCATATTTCCTAATACCCAAACAGGATCAAACTCCAAGACCAATCATGGACTTGAGATTCATAAACAAGTTCATACTGACACAATGCTTCAAAATGTGTACTCTCCAAGAAATAATCCCACAAATTCAAAAGGGGAATTACTTGGCAACAATGGACCTCAAAGACGCCTACATACAAATCACCATGAACAGAAGACACAGAAAGTCCCTATGATTCCTGCACAATGGAACACACTAACAATTTAAGGTACTTCTTTTCGGAATAAAATCTTCTCCATGGGTGTTCACAAAGTATCTAGCCGCAGTGGCGGTACACATGAAAAGAGAGAGAATCCTCGTCTACCCCTATCTAGAGGGCTGGCTCATAAGGGGACACTCAAAACGACCATGTCACAATCATTTTCAAAAAATGATCCAAACGCTACAAACACTGGGTTTCTCGATAAACCAAAAAAAATCTTTAATAACACCAGAATGAGAAAAAACCTTCCTGGCAGCAATGTTAAATACACCGAAAGCAAGGGCATTCTCCACAGAGACCAGGATACAACCAATCCATCAAGAAACAACCCTCTAATAGAGGGGCCAGTCTCTGACAGTGAGGAAGGTCATGAAACTAATGGGCATGATGGTATCATGTATCCCTCTTATCCCTCATCCCCATCTACACATCAGCCCAGTCAAAGAATGGCTCACCAACAGCTGGTCTCAAGCCACAGGAAGTTGGGAGGATCTAATGGTTGTTACACAAAGGGTGCAAGCAGAGATACAATGGTGGGCATTCAACAACATAGCACAGGGGAGACCTTTCAGGAACACGCCTCCATCTGTGACAGTCACCACGGATGCATCCCTCAACAGTTGTGGAGCGCATTTCGACCAGCTGAAGGTGCTTGGTCAATGGAACGAACAGGATTCCACAAAGCACATCAAATGTTTGGAAATGAAAACTGTCTTTCTGGCACTCAAGGCATTCCAGAAACACATTCAGGGGAAAACCATCTTAATCCAAACAGACAATACAACGACAATGAAAAAACATGGGGGGGGACAAGATCCTTCGCCCTGAGCAAACTTGCACAGGAAATCTGGCAATGGGCAATAATTCACAAAATCAACCTCTACCAGGAGTAGACATTACAGCAGACCAGTTGAGCAGATAGAACAACTGCTCCCACAAAAGGGAGTCGAAGCAGAAAACAGTACGTTATCTGTTCAACATCTGGGGAACCCCAGTGATAGACCTGTTTGCAACAGTTCTGAACAAGAAATGCCAGTCCTTTACCTCGAAGTTTCCACACCACCTATTGAAGCAAAGTGCACTTTCACTCAACTAGACACAGACATTTGCTTACCCTTTCTACCAATACCCCTGTTGCAAAGAGTGTTACAAAGAGCAAAAATTCCTTGAACAAATATGATCCTCATTGCTCCTCAATGGCCAAGGCAAACATGGTACTCAACCCTCCTAGAACTATCCAGGGGAGAAATGATCAAGATCAAAGAAAAGGACCTGCAAACAATGCAACGGGCCAGATCTTTCACCAAGAGCCAGCTACGCTGTAACTAGCAGCTTTGCTCCTGAAGACATAGAATTTGGGCACCTCAATATGCCTCTACGAACCATGGAAATTCTAAAAGAGGCAAAGAAACAGTAAACAAGAAAATGCTATAGAGCAAAATGGGAAGATATACCACATGGTGCACCGCTAACAAGAAAGACAGTTCAATCAACGTGCAAGAAACGGTTATTACATAACTTACTTACCTCTTAGACAGCAACATCAACTACTCAAGCATAAAGGTGCACCTTGCGGCCGTAGTGGCATACACAAGAGGAAAATCATGCAAAGCTTTTTTACAACACCAGTAATCAAAAGGTTTCTAGAAGGAGCAAAAAGGATTGCCCCACCAAGCGCAGCTCCAGTACCCACATGGAGCTTAAATACAGTACTTTCTCAACCAGTGGCAAAGCCCTTCGCGTCCATGCATACAGAAGACCTCAAACAGATTACTCTAAAGACAGCTTTTCTCATTGCGATAACATCACTACGAAGAGTAAGGGCCCGATTCACAGAACTAACTTAAGACAAAATCCTAAACTTACTAGCATTTCGATATTCACAAAAGGCACTTACTCATTTTGGTATTCACAGAAGTTAGGAGTCCTAACTTTAGGACTCCTAAATGCCTTCTGTGAATGCCGAAAGTCTTAAAGTTAGGATTTTTCTCAGTTTAGGAAAAGTAAAGTTAGGAGTCCTAACTTTACTACTCCTAAACTGAGAAAAATCCATTCCTAACTTTAAGACTTTCGGTATTCACAGAAGGCATTTAGGAGTCCTAAGAATAGGAATCTTAACTTTACTACTCCAAAACTGATAAAATCCTAACTTTAAGACTTTTGGTATTCGCAGAAGACATTTAGGAGTCCTAAAAATAGGAGTCCTAACTTTACTACTCTAAAACTGATAAAATCCTAATTTTAAGACTTTTGGTATTCACAGGAGGCATCTAGGAGTCCTAAAGTTCGGAGTCCTAACTTTACTACTCCTAACCTGAGAAAAATCCACAGAAGGCATTTAGGAGTCCTAACTTTACTACTCCTAACCTGAGAAAAATCCTAACTTTAAGACTTTCGGTATTCACAGAAGGCATTTAGGAGTCTTAAAGTTAGGAGTCCTAACTTTACTAGTCCTATCCTGAGAAAAATCCACAGAAGGCATTTAGGAGTCCTAAAGTTAGGAGTCCTAACTTTACTACTCCTAACCTGAGAAAAATCCTAACTTTAAGACTTTCGGTATTCACAGAAGGCATTTAGGAGTCCTAAAGGTAAGAGTCCTAACTGTACTACTCCTAACCTGAGAAAAATCCACAGAAGGCATTTAGGAGTCCTAAAGTTAGGAGTCCTAACTTTACTACTCCTAACCTGAGAAAAATCCTAACTTTAAGACTTTCGGTATTCACAGAAGGCATTTAGGAGTCCTAAAGGTAGGACTACTAACTTCTGTGAATACCAAAATGAGCAAGTGTCTTCTGTGAATACCAAAATGAGTAAGTGCCTTCTGTGAATACCAAAATGGTAGTAAGTTTAGGATTTTGTCTTAAATTAGTTTTGTGAATCAGGCCCTAAGTGAGCTGCAAGCGTTAACAATACAAGAACCCTACTTACAGATCCACAACGATGAAGTAATCTTAAAAACTAACCCACAGTTCTTGCCAAAAGTGGCATCTAAGTTTCACTTAAATCAAAACATTCTCCTGCAGGTTTTCTTTAAAAACTCAAAGACTAAAGGAGAAAGAAGCCTCCATAGCCTGGATGTAAGGAGGGCTTTGTAGTATTATTTGCAAAAAACAGAACAAATCAGGAAGACAAAGCAATTGTTTGTCGCCTACGCACATACCAACACAGGATTACCGGTATCAAAGTCAACTATTGTAAGTTGGATAGTACAAGCCATCCAATGATGGTATGTTATTGTCAATGCCAAGAAAGAACTAACAATTCACTCAACAGCTCACTCTGCTAGAAAGAAAGGAGCAACGCTAGCCATTTTGGCTAATGTGCCCATTGACTCAATTTGCGCAGCAGCAACATGGGCATCGCCACACACCTTTACAAAGCAGTATTCTGTGGATATACAGACGAATATTGAAGCTCAAATTGGACAGAGGGTGCTTCAACGCCTGTTTGCAAGGTCTTCCTTTCACCACAGCCTCCCAGGAACAGTAGAAACCGCTACATAATCAGATGCTGCCCAGCATGTGAATCCAGAAAATGATTCACTCTGCAAAACAAAATGGCTACTTACCAATAGGAGTAGTTTTGCAGCTTGAAGACTTTTCTGGATTCACATGCGACCCACCTGGCCTCCCCTATAAGGAAAACATACAGGTGGGGAAGCAAAAGACTACATCATTTATTCAATAACCATCTGAAGATTACAAAAAAATAAATAAATAATAGGAGCATAAAAAAGAATCTTGAAGATGGCCACCACGCACGTCGACCTCCTGGATACCATCTGACGTCACAGTGGACGTACCTGGCACCAAATGGTGGTCAACAGCGACCCAAAAAAAAAGACAATTCCAGACCCAACCACTAGATGGCGGAATAATGGACAGTATGTGAATCCAGAAAATTCTTCAAGCAGCAAAACTACTCCTACTTTTAAGTAACCATTTTGTTACTTTTACTTAATATTTATTAAAAATATGACTTCACTGTTGAATTGGATTTTATCTAACTCTTAGAAATAGTTATTTAATGATTGTTCTAGTTGTTCACATTCCCGATGTACTGTATTAGTATTTTAATCTGCACTCTGCTTTTCTGCATAGGTCAGCTAGGCCTGCCTCAGTGAAAATAGCTTTTTGCATCTTGCCACTGTAATGACATGGTAAAGTGCATTTTTTACATGTCCAACTTTTAAATATCATGCACCCTACCTTGTGGACTGCGAGGCCTACACAGGGGTCTTATTAATATTTAAAAGGAAGGTTTTCCCTGTCAGTAAGGGTTATTTTGACAGGTTGTACTGCAGGGTTTTACACTGCAGCAGGGTCTGCCTTAAGTAAGGTTTGCCCGGCCACTGTAGTGAAAAGAACAGTAGGTTCAGCAGTCCACTAGCGGCATTGAACTTTCAGGCCTGGGTGCACATTCTGCTCCATATATTAGGGACGTAAAGGCAAGTTAAAGGTGCCAATTACAAATAAGCCGCTTCGGCCATGTTTAAGGAGGAAGCACTTGCCCTCTGCTCATGGTTAGCAGGGATAAAGGGCCCAGAGTCGTACCTCCAGCACAAAAAGAGGGTCCAGCAAAAGGTGAGAAATCTGAGGTGACCACGCGGAAATGGCAGATGTCCTACGGGCACCTGGATGCATCCAGAGCCCGCTAATATGCAAGATGTCTTCCAACTGCTGTGGGTTTCCTGTAGCAGACAGGGTTGGCCCCTTTCCCATAGAAAAATACCAGCTATTTGTTTAACAGTTTGTGCTGACCCAGGCATGATGCTTAAATAGGACTTTATATGAAATCGTCCATATTCATTCATAATATAGCCTTGCTGCCTTTGTTTACTTAAACTCTCAGTCATCGGTCATTAAGGGAGCTATCCTCTCAAACACACTTTGAAGTGATTTCTGCCTATATTAGCTATTTTACGTAGGTGCTGATGAGAGAACAAAATAGCTTTAGGTGATGTTCCTACTTTTTGCACCGGCCGGGACCTTAAGAGGGGATGTGGGTGAGACCCCACTCGGCGGGACAGGTAGTAGCAGGACACGTCCTTACATTTTGCTTCAAAGTCATTCTTTGCTGTTGAGTTGAGAGTGGTTGTGTGGTAGTTATTGTACCCACATTGCTTCCCAGCAGCTGCTGCTGATAGTTCCCTCTGCCTGGAGCTCATCGAAGCAGTGTGGCGCTGCCAGTCTGAAAGGAGCTATGCTTTTTTTCACTGCACAATGCAGTCGCTCTATAACAACCTTACTGCTGTCCTAGCGCCTCGAGACCCTAATGGGTGATTAGCCGCGCTCTATAAGAACCCTGAATGATTGGTTGGTCCTTTGAAACTCCCACTTATGATGTCATAGACGAACTGTGAACAATGCAATTTAAAGTCGAGATCTAATAGGTCGTGGTGTTAAAGCCACGGTGCAGCCTGTTGGCCACTGATGCTGGTTGGTTGCAGCTGGAGACGCATGGTTTGCTAGGGCTGGTGTCTGCTCGCGGGATGAGACGCACCCTTCCGGTGCAGGCTGTTATTTGAAGAGATGATTAATGTTTTTAACCCCTTTTAATCTGGCTCCGTGACGCTCCTCTGACGAGACCTGAACGATGTGCAATATGGGATTTCACAGGTGCAAATTAGGCACACATCTCTACCACTTACGTAATCACAAAAAATACAACGCATTGGGACATAAGAGTACGTGCTTATGAAACTCACAACCAGGAGTAGTGTCGTCAGTAAGAGTGCGTGATGATGAAGGGGAGGGGGAGGGGCAGATTTCCCAATAATCACGCTGGCACATAATAATAAAATACACTATTCGACACGCAGGGCGCACAAGGGGGATGGGGGGGGTCTAAAGTGGCATCGGGAAGGGAGAGGAATTGCAGATTGGTACTAATTGAGAGACAACACATTATTTTGTGAAACAACCAACAGCTTTGAAGTGGTTCCTAACAGGAAAAGGGAGAAAAGAGATGGTGTGCTTTTTAGGTCTCGCCTGCCGATGCGCTTGCGCATTCGAGCTGGCGAGAGATATAGGGGCTTATCCAGAGTTTAACCAAAGTGGCGATTTGATGCAGTGCCCGTGAAAAGCGCATGCACGCATCAAAGACATCTGCTTCCCTCCCACAGCTTCCCCCAGCGTGCGCTCTGCCCTCAGGCATTTCTCCTCCTCTAATTATTCATGGCCGGCCGGCCGTACTTTCACTTTCACGGCCGTATTATATGGAGTATAAATTCAGCCTGGAGTGGGGGCAGTCCTGAGGGCTCCTATCTCTCTCTCTCAGAGGGTTAAGTGTGAACATTCAGTCCCTGTCTTTTCAAGTAAACTTTCCCCGGTGCTGAGCTAGTTCACAGCCCGCAGCACACATTGTGGGCGTATCACAAAAAAGGAGGACTTTCAGGTGGGTTTCCTGGCTACGGTAGGCCCTCTTCTCTTTCTGTTCTCCTATTGGTTTGCAGTTCACCCGCTACATCAGGCTCGCATCCAGTCCTCGGAGACAAAGGGCCACATGCTTCAAAGAATGGAATTGCGATTCCTAAATTCCTTTTAGGGAATCGCTATTTAGGAATCGCAATTCCCTATGCATGTTGGAATACAAATTCCTTAATAGCGACTTGCAAATTGCGATTTGCTATTAAGGAATGCCTTTCCATTCATTCCTATGGGCCATAGGAATGAACGGGAAGATTTTCGCAATTTGCGAGTACCAAATAGGTGCTCGCAAATTGCGAATGTAATTTAAAGGGTGAAAGGGGGCCAAAAGGCCACCGCTCTGCACTTCCAAAATCGGTATGTGTGCACATGTGACGCACACATATGCCCTAAAGGCACATGTGTGCACCTATTTTATGCATTTCTCTTAGAAATTGCAAATTAACATCAAATTGAAGTTGATGGTAATTTGCAGTTCCAAATTGCAAAAATGCAATTTGCGAATGCATGAAGCATCCCATTTAGGCAATCGCAATTTGCGATCCCCTAACTGCATTCCCAATTAAGTAAATAGCAAGAATTGTGATTTCCTTAACCCTTTCCGTGCTGATGACGGAACCGCTCCGTCATCTGTCGCGGTGGCGCTGTGCTGATGACGGAGCGGTTCCGTCATGTCCTGCCCAACGCGCCTGCGCGGCGCGTTATATTAAGCGGGCGGGCCATGACGGAACCGCTCCGTCATGAGCACAACTCAACCGCGGCTGGTGACGGAGCGGTTCCGTCACCAGCATGGGCGCGCCGCACGGCCTCCCCGCCCCCTTAGCGCTGCGGCGGAATAGCCGCCGCAGCGATGAGGTTAATTGCGATGCCTTTGGGCTTGGTGCATCAGAAATAGCATTTTACCAGTCGTAAACGGGCCGATTCTGCGAATCAGCCTGTTTGCGACCGGTAAAATGCTTGATGCATGTACCCCAAAGCTCATGTTGTCAGGTACCGGTTCATTATGACTACTGTAAGAATTGGATTATTCTTTGGGGTAGGTGACTACCCCACCTCAAGGTCACAAACAACATCTCTGATCTTCCACAGGTCCAGAAAGTCTTCTGATGTGGAAGCCTGGAGGTGCCACATTTATGCGGGGCACTACCTAGAGAGTAGGGGGGACTCCTGGACACTCACTAACCAATGGGGTAGAAGTTCTTTGGCTAGCCTTACCCACTTTTTCAGTAGATTTTGTTTGCCTTGCTGCCAACAGTCCCAAAAGTCCATATGTCAGGACATTTTCAAAATGGCAAAAGTCTTAAGCCACACTTAACTTGAGCTCTGAGGGGTGCGGTGTGTATGGAGAGGCCCACAACAAGCCTAGAGACAGAGGTCTGGTAGGGCAACAGCAGGGTCTTTCAGGATGTAACTGGGTGATCTACAAGAATTGTCTTGGCATACTGGTATTTCCTTTTCAAGTTCACCCCAAGTGTTACATGTGGAGCAAGACCTTTTACACTGCACTGTCAAAAAGAGGCTTACAGCTCCAACCTGCATATTTTGTTACGCTCTGTTGAGTCATCTCTGCTTAGCCAGGTCAGCCTATTGTTTACCCCTGAGAGGCTTTTTACACCTATTTTACGCCTATTCTTGGTTGAACACAGGCTGAGAGCTGGCCGGGGCTTATGATAATTAGCCTTCTGACAGTTCAGGGAGATAAAGGCTCATTTTCGAAAGGTTTTGCAGCGTGACTCCTTTTCTGGATTCACCTGCTGTGCATTATTCCGCCATCTAGTGGTTAGGTCCAGAATTGTCTTTTATTTTGATAGCTGTCGACCACCATTTGGTGCCAGGTACGTCCCCTGTGTGATTTCAGACGGTATCCTGGAGGTCGACGTGCGTGGTGGCCATCTTCAGATTTTGTTTCCGTTGTTGGGTCTGGAAACAATATGGGAAGCTCCCCCAAAAACTTTGAGGAAGAAGAAGATTGCCAAGAAATATCACCGATCGTTGACGTCGTAACTGGAGGCAGGAGCAGAGCTTCGGTTTAACACCAGAGGACCACTCTGGTCCACAAATGGTGAGGAGGGGTCATGGAGAATACCTCCTTCAAGTTCTGCCCCAAGTGCCACCACAAGTCCAGTCAACGCAACCCACACAATGTCTCCAACCTTTGCCTGCCAGAAGATCATTAGGACAAGGACTGTGAGGCCGTTGCAGCATTCCTGTCGAAGACGCAGAGAACACGTCGAAATCAAAGACAGGCCCACTACGCCACAATGTCGCAGACAACAAAGAAAACTTCCCTGAGGGACCTGGCTTTCTCTAGCGACAAGGAAGAACATGGAGCACCAGCGGAGTCAACGCACAAGGGATCGGACCTCAAGATCCTATCAGGAGAATTCAAAAAAATCCTCCCCGAGAAGATGGCGTGGGATCCGAAATAGAAGACAGAGAAGGTAAAACACCATAAAGATCCATCAGAACTGAAGGGCTACAAACATAAGGCGTACAAGGCAGCCCTGATGCTGAGCAAGAAGGCGATCGAGGGTCAGCCACGATTGAAGGAACCCCAAGCACCGAAGGTTACCAAGGAGAGGAAATCGCAGAAAAAGCAGAAGCCAAGGGTTGACACCGACCCCACAAAAAAGGGCACAAAACTGCCGAAGACTAACTTCGACATAGGGAAGAAACAAAAATCTCCGGCCTCTGATGACGAGAGGGCTCTCAAGGTCAAAAGAAAAAGAAAAATAGTCAAGGAGGAAATGCCAACGCTCCTGCAAAAGAAAAAGGACTTTGACGCTTCACTGAAGGATTTTCGACACAAAGACACTGGCTGCTGACCTAGATAACATTGACCCCGAAGAGGCAGAAGATGCTGAGGGAGAAGAAGAAGGTATCTTTGACTCCCCGCCAACCCCTGAGCCCCGAGGCGAAGACACCCAGGAATACGGAGACATACTTGATGAAGAGGAAAACTCGCTAACTTCGAAGATACGTGGAACGACCTCGACACCGAGAGCCCAGTAGAGGAAATTTGCAGTTTTGCAGCATGAATCTTTCTGGATTCACTATGCTGTGCATCATTCCGCCATCTAGTGATTGGGTCCGGACATTAAATGGTGGTATGTCGACACCCACCTGGACCATGGAAAAAAAAAGAAGAAATACTACAATTCTAGACCCAACCACTAGGTGGCAGAATAATGCACAGCATAGTGAATCCAGAAAGTCTTCAAGCTGCAAAACTACACTGACAGGTAAGAAACTATACGTTATCCTTCGAAAGCTTCACCTCCAGATGACATAGCTTTCTATAAAGACATTGTAAAAAGGGCCGCAAATCAATTTGGTGTACCCTTAGAGGAAGAAAAAGGGGACAGATGTTTCTTGCTAGAAACCCTGGCAACAGCAGCAAAAGGAACACAATACCTTCCAATGCTGCCCAGTATCCTGGATCAAGGCAAAGAAGCCTCAAGGAACCAGCCTCAAACAAGGGGGTAGCCCCCAGGGTGGAGAAAAAGTACAAACCTTCCTCAAAGGACCCTAAATATATTCCGGGAGCTTTCAGGCTTCCCCCTACCCCCGCCTGCCCCGACATTGCTCTGCTCCTCACCGTTGCCTCGCCTGCCTCGACCCCCGCCTGCCCTGACCCCCACCTGCCCCGGCATTGCTCTGCTCCTCACCGTTGCCTCGCCTTCCCCGTCCCCCGCCTGGGCCGACACCCGCCTGCCCCTACATTGTCCTCGAGCCTTACCTCAGCCGTCGGTCCGGTCCTCGCCGCTCTGTTCCTCACCGCCTGTCCGCCGCCGCTCCTCCCCCGCGCCATGTCCGCCTCTCCGCTGCTGGTACCGCCGCTGTCCGCTGTTCCTGACATCACCGCTCCTCCCCCGCGCCAAGTCCACCGCCGCTCTGACGCCGCTCCTGACGTGACCACGCACGTCGCGGCCGGCGCTACTTAGGACAGACTACTTTTTAAAAAATATAAATTTTTTAAATAAGGTTTATTTTTTTAATGTATATAGCCTATAACCATCTACACACCCTGCCGATTTCAACGGTGTATCAGGTGTGTAGATTGGCGCTGTGGTTCACGAGTTTACCCGCCTCAAAGCCTGAAAGTTACTACTTTATTATAGTAGTATAGATACCCAAACAGGATCAAACTCCAAGACCAATCATGGACTTGAGATTCATAAACAAGTTCATACTCACACAATGCTTCAAAATGTGTACTCTCCAAGAAATAATCCCACAAATTCAAAAGGGGGATTACTTGGCAACAATGGACCTCAAAGACGCCTACATACACATCACCTTGAACAGAAGACACAGAAAGTCCCTAAGATTCCTGCACAATGGAACACACTAACAATTTAAGGTACTTCCTTTCGGAATAAAATCTGCTCCACGGGTGTTCACAAAGTGTCTAGCCACAGTGGCGGTACACATGAGAAGAGAGAGAATCCTGTCTACCCCTATATAGACGGCTGGCTCATAAGGGGACACTCAAAACGAACATGTCACAATCATTTTCAAACAAGCATTTGCAATGCAATAGGTCTCACATTTACACGAGTTTGAGCTAGTGGCATTGTAAATGACAATACCCTTTATTTATGTTTTTAAAACATAAATAAAAGGCATTTTCATTTACAATGCCAATAGCTCAAGCTTTGTTTTACTCCTGTAATGTACCGTTTGCTACCTCTTGTAATTTGTTTGGTCACGATTGTCACGTTTGCCTCATGCAAATTAACGTTTGCTTTTGTAATTTGTTCACTTGTAATTTTCACCTCATGTATCGTTACTGTTCCTACTGTGAAGCGCTCAGACACCTTTGGGAGAGTCTGCGCTATATAAAAACGCATAAAATAAAAATAAAGCAAAGAAGACCGACTTTGCCCTGACCAAATAGTAAGCAGCAGGCGGGACCTACCTCATTTTACTAAATACTACAGGTCTGGCGACATGTCTAGGCTTGACCTAAAAAGAAATGCAAGCAGCTTCATTAGCGGCGATCCAAGATGGCAATTATTGTACCACACACGAATACGGCGATCATGTAAACAAGCACCGGGTGTGTAAAAGGCGAGGTTATCTTGGTGTTGCAGAAACCTGCCCATAATAAACTCACCCTCGGCTCACTTCCTACGCGCTCTCCAACTGAACCCTGGCCCACGAAAGATTTGAAAAAATGAACTAAGATTTTTTATGTTCAAAGTTGGCAGGTCTTTCGAAAGACTACTAATCCATTTGGTTTGAACTCTAGACAGACTGCCATTGTCGCGCTTGCACAGGCATTAAAACACTAATATTCCGGGATCCCACCTGAACAAATCTAGCGCATGCGCAGTGCAACAAACACGACTATCCGCGAGTCGCCACCAAGCATGCGTCTGTGTATGGCGCTGGGGCTGGTAACATTGACGTGCGCGTTCTCGGCAGAAGAGCGGCCCCGTAGCTGGTGCTGGCCGTCATGTCACCACTGAGGGGCGGTGGAGTGCTGTTTTGCGCACTAAGATTGAGCTCCCGTACCTCCTTCCTCCACCGGGTAAGTTATATTCAGGAAAAGCATGTATAACTGACATAGAAGTAGGACTATCGTGATACGACGCAATGACAGAGCGGCTAGAGCGAGGTAAAATTCTTAGTACGATCTTACCTTGGTAACTGAATGTCTGAGTTTGCATTGAAATCTGACTCTGCTCAGGTTCACGGATTCATGTTATTTTCTGAAAGTTGTACTATTGCTTTACAGAAGACACAGTGCGCTGGAAGCAATAAGTTCCTCTAAAATCCAACTTTTCTAAGATGGCCGGTGGCGGCGGGGGAGGGGGGTGTCTCTGTGCGCTCGTGTGTGTGTGTGCGGCGGCGGAGGGGGGGGTGTGCCTCTGTATGTGTGCGCTCGTGTGTATGTGTGCATGTGCGCTCGTGTGTGCCCGTGTGTGTGTCTCTGAGTGTGTGCGCATGTGTGTGCGAAAGCAGGGGGAGGTGTGGCTGTGTGTGTTGGAGGCTTTCAAGGGAGACAGGAGATGGTGAACGCCCGCGCGACCTGATCCGATTCCAGCAGGCTGCGCGTGCCCATCTCTTGTCTCCCTTTTTGGCTCCTTGGAAGGAGAATCGCTGACAATAGGCCTCGCTCTGCGACAGGGCTTTCGCCCTGTATCGCAGGTGCGAGACCTAAAAATGATCCAAACGCTACAAACACTGGGTTTCTCGATAAACCACAAAAAATCTTTAATAACACCAGAAAGAGAAAACACCTTCCTGGGAGCAATGTTAAATACAGCGAAAGCAAGGGCATACTCCACAGAGACCAGGATACAACCAATCCATCAAGAAACAACCCTCTACCAGAGGGGTCAGTCTCTGACAGTGAGGAAGGTCATGAAACTAATGGGCATGATGGCATCATGTATCCCTCTTATCCCTCACGCCCGCCTACACATTAGTCCATTCCAAGAATGGCTCACCAACAGCTGGTCTCAAGCCACAGGAAGTTGGGAGGATCTAATGGTTGTTACACACAGGGTGCAAGCAGAGATACAATGGTGGGCATTCAACAACATAGCACAGGGGATACCTTTCAGGAACACGCCTCCATCTGTGACAGTTACCACGGATGCATCCCTCAACGGTTGTGGAGCGCATTTCAGCCAACTGAAGGTGCATGGTCAATGGGACGAACAGGATTCTACAAAGCACATCAACTTTTTGGAAATGAAAACTGTCTTTCTGGCACTCAAGGCATTCCAGAAACACATTCAGGGAAAAAACATCTTAATCCAAACAGACAATACAACGACAATGAAAACACATGGGGGGGACAAGATCCTTCGGCCTGAGCAAACTTGCACAGGAAATCTGGCAATGGGCAATAATTCACAAAATCAACCTCTACCAGGAGTAGACATTACAGCAGACCTGTTGAGCAGATAGAACAACTGCTCCCACAAATGGGAGTTGAATCAGAAAACAGTACATTAGCTGTTCAACATCTGGGGAACCCCAGTGATAGACCTGTTTGCAACAGTGCTGAACAAGAAATGCCAGTCCTTTACCTCGAAGTTTCCACACCACCTATTGAAGCAAAGTGCACTTTCACTCAACTAGACACAGACATTTGCTTACCCCTTTCTACCAAAACACCTGATGCAAAGAGTGTTACAAAGAGCAAAAATTCCTTGAACAAATATGATCCTCATTATCCCTCATTGGCCAAGGCAAACATGGTACTCAACCCTCCTAGAACTATCCAGGGTAGAAATGATCAAGATCAAAGAAAAGGACCTGCAAACAATGCAACGGGCCAGATCTTTCACCAAGAGCCAGCTACGCTATAACTAGCAGCTTTGCTCCTGAAGACATAGAATGTGGGCAACTCAATATGCCTCTACGAACCATGGAAATTCTAAAAGAGGCAAAGAAACAGTCAACAAGAAAATGCTATACAGCAAAATGGGAAGATATACCACATGGTGCACCGCTAACAAGAAAGACAGTTCAATCAACATGCAAGAAACGGTTATTACATAACTTACTTACCTCTTAGAGAGCAACATCAACTACTCAAGCATAAAGGTGCACCTTGCGGCCGTAGTGGCATACACAAGAGGAAAATCATGCAAAGCTTTTTTACAACACCAGTAATCAAAAGGTTTCTAGAAGGACCAAAAAAATTTGACCCACCAAGCGCAGCTCCAGTACCCACGTGGAACTTAAATACAGTACTTTCTCAACCAGTGGCAAAACCCTTTGAGCCCATGCATACAGTAAGCATGGGCGTAAAATACGTTCCGTTTGCGGAATTTGCGGATTTTCTGCAATTTTGCGGTCCGCGAATCTCGTGAAATTGCAGAAAAATCCACAAAATCGCATGCGGGACGGATTTTCAAAAACTGAAGTACATGAAGCACTTACAGGGTTACAGCAAGTGCCCAAGTTGAAGCTAATTTGTTTATAACCATTTACAAAATGGTTACAAAGAAATTTACTTCAACTTGGGCACCTGCTGTAACCCTGTAAGTGCTTCCTGAGCGGCGCCTCCAGAGTTGTTGCATACTTGCAACTATTCTCTGACCCTCGAAGCAGGGTCAGAGAATAGTTACAAGTATGGCACAATGCTCCAGGCTGTCACAAAAATTAAACCACAACAGGAAGCACTTACAGGTAAGGAAGCAGGTGCCGGACTTGAAACTCAAATTCAGTAGCACATTAACCAGCCCCCGGTTGAGGCTGGGCAGGTATGCTTTCTCCCCATAATCTACACTGGTGAACAAGAGGGTGCTGTGATGAACCAGAAGGTGCAGTTGTGAACCAGAGGGTGCTGTGATGAACCAGATGGTGGCAGTGGTGAACCAGAGGGAGGCAGTGGTGAACCAGAGGGTGGCAGTGGTGAACCAGAGGGTGACAGTAATGAACCAGAGGGTGACAGTGATGAACAAGAGGGTGTCAGCGGTGAACCAGAGGGTGGCAGTGATGAACCAGAGGGTGGCAGTGGTGAACCATAGGGTGCTATGATGAACCAGAGGGTGGCAGTGGTGAAGCAGAGGGTGACAGTGATGAACCAGAGGGTGGCAGTGATGAACCAGAGGGTGGCAGTGGTGAACCACAGGGTGACAGTGATGAACCATAGGGTGGCAGTTGTGAACCTGAGGGTGGCAGTGGTAAACCAGAGGGTGCTGTGATGAACCAGAGGGTGGCAGTGGTGAACCAGAGGGTGGCAGTGGTGAACCAGAGGGTGGCAGTGATGAACCAGAGGGTGGCAGTGATGAACCAGAGGGTGGCAGTGGTGAACAAGTGGGTGGCAGTGGTGAACCAGAGGGTGGCAGTGGTGAACCAGAGGGTGCTGTGATGAAACAGAGGGTGGCAGTGATGAACCAGAGGGTGATACTGATGAACCAGAGGGTGGCAATGGTGAACCAGAGGGTGACAGTGATGAACCAGAGGGTGGCAGTGGTGAACCCGAGGGTGGCAGTGATGAACCAGAAGGTGAGAGTGATGAACCAGAGGGGTGGCAGTGGTGAACCAGAGAGTGCTCTGATGAACCAGAGGGCGGCAGTGGTGAACCAGAGGGTGGCAGTGGTGAACCAGATGGTGGCAGTGATGAACCAGAGGGTGGCGCTGCTAAACTGCCAGGGGGTTCTGGTGGTGTGAGCCCCTGCGCTGCTGAGCTGCCATGGGGTTGTGAGCCCACGCGCTACTGAACTGCCCCAGGGCCCAGTGGGTGTGAGCCCCCAAGCTGATGAATTGCCCTGGAGCCCTCTCAGTGTGAAAATCATTTGTGCTCAATTGCCTGGGTGAGCACACATTGTGCTAAATGCCCCCCTGCCCCCAGTACATATATACCCATACCGCATAGCACCATTATGCTCTAGCACCATGAAGTCTGGTGCCTGGATGCTCCTGATCCGTGTAGGTTGTACCACTGTCTGGTGCAGTCAAAATGTAAAGTCATAACTTGCTACACAGCACCAATAAACATGTGTCCCCCTGGCACCGGTATGCGCATGTACCAGACATGGAGCACCCGCATGCCACTGCACCCTACTGCCCAGCGCCAGCATATGCCTGTACGGGGCAGTTTAGTATGAGATGTGACATTGTCCAGCAGCAGCAGCTGCATGCGCCTGAACCCACTGAGCAGGATCAGAATGGCTTTGTACCAACACGCGCAGCAGAGCTATCTTGGACATCTGAAGGATTCTGGGGTCCTGTGCCAAACGTATTTTTGCATCCATGAGTTTCCCGAGCGCCATCCCTGTGTAGCTCCTGTGACCAGGAGGCTGCTTTCTCCTCATCTGCTGCTCTGCTCGGTCTCTGACCCTTTATAAACAAGATGCATGTGAACTCGCATAGAAGCCCCGCCCGTTTGGCCCCGTCCACCACACACTAGCGGTATGAAACGTCTTCCCGCCCGTCCCCACTATAATGGCCAGCTCACACAAGGGACCTCGGCGCCTTTTGGCACGCTGGGAAAGTTACAGGCACACGTGGTCACATATTTGTGCAAATGGCACAAAAATCCGCGAGTTGGTGGGAAAATTCACAAACTCGTGGATTTTTTTTGCCATTTCGCACGAATTCGCAGACCGCGAATTTGCAAATTTTGCCCATACTTAGCATACAGCAGACCTCAAACAGATTACTCTAAAGACAGCCTTTCTCGCTGCGATAACATCACTACGAACAGTAAGTGAGCTGCAAGCGTTAACAATACAAGAACCCTACTTACAAATCCACAACGATGAAGTAATCTTAAAAACTTAACCCACAGTTCTTGCCAAAAGTGGCATCTAAGTTTCACTTAAATCAAAACATTCTCCCGCGGGTTTTCTTCAAAAACTCAAAGACTAAAGGAGAGAGAAGCCTCCATAGCCTGGATGTAAGGAGGGCTTTGTAGTATTATCTGCAAAAAACAGAACAAATCAGGAAGACAAAGCAATTGTTTGTTGCCTACGCACATACCAACACAGGATCACCGGTATCAAAGTCAACTATTGCAAGTTGGATAGTACAAGCCATTCAATTATGGTATGTCAATGCCAAGAAAGAACTAACAATTCATTCAACAGCTCACTCTGCTAGAAAGAAAGGAGCAACGCTAACCTTTCTGGCTAATGTGCCCATTGACTCAATTTGCGCAGCAGCAACATAAGCATCACCACACACCTTTACAAGCATTATTGTGTGGATATACAGACCAATAAGGAAGCTCAAATTGGACAGAGGGTGCTTCAACGCCTGTTTGCAAGGTCTTCCTTTCACCACAGCCTCCCAGACACAGGAGAAACTGCTACATAATCAGATGCCCAGCATGTGAATCCAGAAAATGATTCACACTGTAAAACAAAATGGCTACTTACCATTAGGAGTAGTTTTGCAGCTTGAAGACTTTTCTGGATTCACATGCGACCCACCTGGCCTCCCCTATAAGGAAAACAAACAGGTGGGGAAGCAAAACACTACATCATTTATTCAATAGCCATCTCAAGGATTACAAAAAAATAAATAAATAATAGGAGCATAAAAAAGAATCTTGAAGATGGCCACCACGCACGTCGACCTCCTGGATACCATCTGACGACACACAGCGGACGTACCTGGCACCAAATGGTGGTCAACAGCGACCAAAAAAAAAAGACAATTCTAGACCCAACCACTAGAGGGCGGAATAATGGACAGTATGTGAATCCAGGAAATTCTTCAAGCTGCAAAACTACTCCTACTTTTAAATAACCATTTTGTTACTTTTACTTAATATTTATTAAAAATCTGACTTCACTGTTGAATTGGATTTTATCTAACTATTAAAAATAGTTATTTAATAATTGTTCTAGTTGTTCACATGTACGGTATTAGTATTTTAATCTGCACTTTGCTTTTCTGCATAGGTCAACTAGGGCTGCCTCAGTGATAATAGCTTTTTGCATCTTGCCACTGTAATGACATGGTAAAATAAATGTTCTACATGTCCAACTTTCAAATACCATGCCCCATACCCTGTGGGCTGCGAGGCCTACGCAGGGGTCTTATTAATATTTAAAAGAAAGGTTTATCCCTATCAGTAAGAGTTATTTTGACAGGTTGTACTGCAGGGTTTAGACTGCAGCAGGGTCTGCCTTAAGTAAGGTTTGCCCGGCCACTGTAGTGAAAACAACAGAAGGTGCTTCACCCACTAGCGGCGTTGAACTTTCAGGCCCGGGTGCACTTTCTACTCCATATACTAGGGACCTGAAGGCAGGTTAAAGGTGCCAATTAGAAATAAGCTGATTCAACCATATTTAAAGAGGAAGCACTTGCCCTCTGCTGATGGTCAGCAGGGATAAAGTGCCCAGAGTCGCGACACCAGCACAAATAGAGGGTCCAGCAAAAGGTGAGAAATCTGGGGTGACCACGCAGAAAAGGCAGGTGTCCTACGTGCACCTGGATGCATCCAGAGCCCGCAGATGTGCAAGATGTCTTCCAACTGCTGTGGGTTTCATGTAGCAGGCAGGTGTTACATTCTGTATGTATAGTACAAATGTGTTATGTACATGTATTTAGATATATCACTTTAAGGCATGAGACTTGTTATCTTCTGCAATTGATTCTATATTCTAACCAGAGCTTTGTTAATGTAGCATTCTGTACTGGTTGGACAGTTGTATCCTGCTGCCATCCAGTCTGGACTTATGCTGTGCTGTTTCTTCAATAAACTACTTAAAATCTTTGGACTGAATCCTTACAACAGGGTTGTCACCTTTCCCACCGAAAAATACCAGCTATTTGTTTAACAGCTTGTGATGGCCCAGGCATGATACTTAAATAGGACTTTATATGAAATTGTCCATATTCATTCATAACATTGTCTTGCTGCCTTTTGTTTACTTAAACTCTCAGTCATCAAGCATTAAGGGAGCTCTCCTCTCAAACACACTTTGAAGCGCTATCTGCGTATATTTGCTATTTTACGTAGGTACCGATGAGAAAACAAAATAGCTTTAGGTTCTTTTCCTACTTTTTGCACCGGCCGGGACCTTCAGATACTGGGGATGCTGTGAGACCCCACTCGGTGGGATGGTAGTAGCAGTATATGTCCTTACATTTTGCTTCAAAGTCATTCTTTGCTGTTGAGTTGAGTGATTATGTGGTAATGAATTTACCCACATTGCTCCCCAGCCGCTGTTGGTGCATAGTTCCCTCTACCTGGAGCTGATCACAGGAGTGCGGCGCTGCCAGTCTGAAAGGAGTTATGCTTTTTTCACTGCACAGTGCAGTCTCTTTATAACAGCCTTACTGATGTCATAGCGCCTCGAGACCCTCATGGGTGATTAGTGGTGCTAGCTAGATAAGAACCCTGATTGATTGGTTGAGCCTTTGAAACTCCCACTTATGATGTCATAGACGAACTGTGAACAATGCAACTTAAAGTCGAGATCTGATAGGTCGTGGTGTTAAAGCCAAGGTGCGGCCTGTTGGCCAATGATGCCGGTTGGTTGCAACTGGAGACGCATGGGTTTGGATTCAAGCCTGGGTTTGCTAAGGCTCGTGTCTGACGCCCTCTTCCGGCGAGGGCTATTATTTAAAGAGATAATTAATGTTTAACCCCTTTTAATCTGGCGCCGTGACGCTCCTCTGACGAGAACTGAACGATGTGCAATATGGGATTTCACAGGTGCACTTTAGGCACGCATCTCTACCACTTACGTAACCACAAAAAATAGAACCCATTGGGACATAAAGAGTACGCGCTTATGAAACTCAGAGGCAGGGGAGTAGTTTAGTCAGTAAGACTAAGAGTGTGTGTGTGAGGTGGAGGGGGTGGGGCAGGTTTCCCAATAGCCACGCTGGCACAAAATATTATGATACTTTATTCGACCAGCAGGGGCGCCCGAGAGGGGCTTAAGGAGCAGCGGACTGAGAGGACTTCGGATCGGTACGGGAATAAGTGAGAGAAAACACGTTATTTTGTGAAACATCCAACAGTTTTCAAGTCGTCCCTAACGGGGAGAGGCAGCGAGTGTGTGCTGTTTGTCTGTTTGTGTAAAAACCCCTGGTGAAAAATCCGACAGACGCCTGGCCACTCCCGACTGACAGCCCTGTACCAGCCATCACTCAATACATGCACGGTGCTGCCAAGGATGACTTGTGAGCCGGAGCGGAGGCGAGGGTTGTGCGTTTGCTTTCTTCCCTTTATTGATAGCAGTTGCTTCTGAGTTCAGTCCTTTAATCAACTTGAAAACTGACTTCCCCAGAGAGCTTCAGTCTCGTGAAAGAGACACCGCTGATCAATTCACCAACCACAGAATCTGATGCCGTCTAAGTGCGTGTAATATCCCGACCTCTGCTTTTACTCCGCTCGAGCTGAGTGCAGCCGATGCCTCTTTACTCGTCGCGCCCGTGATGTGTACCTCCTGCTTTTTGTGTGGGTACCGTGCTTTCCATTCGGGGGTGCGGACCTCCCTCTGACAGCGCGGTGTGTCTGCGGGAGGGCCGAGCCAGTGCCGTACTCCGCCCGGCCACTGGGTGGCGCTGCTCTCCCGGAGTCTCTTCCTTCCCCAGTGAGCCTGGACGGGGGCGGATGGAGTTCCCTCATCCTCGTCGCCCCTCTCGGAAACACACCAGTTTTACGGTCGGTCTATTCGGCCTCTCCCCCTCACACAGCTGAGGCCGCGGTGATTTCCACAGTGGGAACACGGAATTAAATTCATAAAGCAATATTAAGCAACGAGGCTTCTTAGTCAGCACACAGGAGACGCCTGCCCTGAAAAAAATTCAAGGGCAAACTTTTTTCAAAATAAACTCTTAGGTGGTGCTGCGGCTCCACACAAACATAAGGCACCCCTCAAGGCCCACGACTGTTCCCATTACTGTGACGAGGAAGATGATGAACGGCCCCAGCGGGCCGGAAATTTATCCCAAGGCAGGCGGGGTTGCTGCTTGGGATAAACAAGCATTTGCAATGCAATAGGTCTCGCACTAATTAAGTTTGAGCTATTGGCGTTGCTAAATATTGCAACAAAAAAGTGTATTGATTTTTGTAGCGATGGTGGCATGCTGCACTTTAGATGAATATGTTTAAAAGTAAAGTGCGCCATACTGCGATTGCTACAATAATTAATTGTTGATGCGTTAACAATTGATGTGTGCACTGATGTCTGGTGTTGTGTGCCTGTAGAAATTGTGCACTGATGGTTGGTGGTGTGTGTGCCTGGTGGAAGCGTGCACTGCCGGCTGGAGGTGTGTGTGCCTGGTGAAAGCATGCACTGATGGCTGGTGGTGTTTGTGCCCGGTGAAAGCGTGCACTGACGGCTGGAGGTGTTTGTGCCCGGCTAAAGTGTGCACTGACGGCTGGTGGTGTGTGTGCCTGGTGGAAGCGTGCACTGATGGCTGGTGGTGTGTGCCCCTAATAAAAGCGTGCACTGACGGCTGGTGGTGTCTGTGCCTGGTGGAAGCATGCACTGATGTCGGGTGGTGTTTGTGCCCGGTGAAAGCGTGCACTGACGGCTGGTGGTGTCTGTGCCTGGTGGAAGCGTGCACTGACGGCTGGTGGTGTCTGTGCCTGGTGAAAGCGTGCACTGACGTCTGGTGGTGTGTGTGTGTGCCTGGTGGAAGCATGCACTGATGTCGGGTGGTGTTTGTGCCCGGTGAAAGCGTGCACTGACGGCTGGTGGTGTGTGCCCGGTGAAAGCGTGCACTGACGGCTGGTGGTGTCTGTGCCTGGTGGAAGCATGCACTGATGTCGGGTGGTGTGTGTGTGTGCCTGGTGAAAGCGTGCACTGATGGCTGGTGATGTGTGTGTGTGCCTGGTGGAAGCATGCACTGATGTCAAGTGGTGTTTGTGCCCGGTGAAAGCGTGCACTGACGGCTGGTGGTGTCTGTGCCCGGTGAAAGTGTGCACTGACGGCTGGTGGTGTCTGTGCCTGGTGGAAGCGTGCACTGACGGCTGGTGGTGTCTGTGCCTGGTGGAAGCGTGCACTGACGGCTGGTGGTGTCTGTGCCTGGTGAAAGCGTGCACTGACGTCTGGTGGTGTGTGTGTGTGCCTGGTGGAAGCATGCACTGATGTCGGGTGGTGTTTGTGCCCGGTGAAAGCGTGCACTGACGGCTGGTGGTTTGTGCCCGGTGAAAGCGTGCACTGACGGCTGGTGGTGTCTGTGCCTGGTGGAAGCATGCACTGATGTCGGGTGGTGTGTGTGTGTGCCTGGTGAAAGCGTGCACTGATGGCTGGTGATGTGTGTGTGTGCCTGGTGGAAGCATGCACTGATGTCAAGTGGTGTTTGTGCCCGGTGAAAGCGTGCACTGACGGCTGGTGGTGTCTGTGCCCGGTGAAAGCGTGCACTGACGGCTGGTGGTGTCTGTGCCTGGTGGAAGCATGCACTGACGGCTGGTGGTGTCTGTGCCTGGTGGAAGCATGCACTGATGTCGGGTGGTGTTTGTGCCCGGCGAAAGCGTGCACTGACGGCTGGTGGTGTCTGTGCCTGGTGGAAGCATGCACTGATGTCGGGTGGTGTTTGTGCCCGGTGAAAGCGTGCACTGACGGCTGGTGGTGTCTGTGCCTGGTGGAAGCATGCACTGATGTCGGGTGGTGTTTGTGCCCGGTGAAAGCGTGCACTGACGTCTGGTAGTGTGTGTGTGCCTGGTGGAAGCGTGCACTGATGTCAAGTGGTGTTTGTGCCCGGTGAAAGCGTGCACTGACGTCGGGTGGTGTGTGTGTGTGCCTGGTGGAAGCATGCACTGATGTCAAGTGGTGTTTGTGCCCGGTGAAAGCGTGCACTGACGTCTGGTGGTGTGTGTGTGTGCCTGGTGGAAGCATGCACTGATGTCAAGTGGTGTTTGTGCCCGGTGAAAGCGTGCACTGACGGCTGGTGGTGTCTGTGCCTGGTGGAAGCATGCACTGATGTCGGGTGGTGTTTGTGCCCGGTGAAAGCGTGCACTGACGGCTGGTGGTGTCTGTGCCTGGTGGAAGCATGCACTGATGTCGGGTGGTGTTTGTGCCCGGTGAAAGCGTGCACTGACGTCTGGTGGTGTGTGTGTGTGCCTGGTGGAAGCATGCACTGATGTTGGGTGGTGTTTGTGCCCGGTGAAAGCGTGCACTGACGGCTGGTGGTGTCTGTGCCTGGTGGAAGCATGCACTGATGTCGGGTGGTGTTTGTGCCCGGTGAAAGCGTGCACTGACGTCTGGTAGTGTGTGTGTGCCTGGTGGAAGCATGCACTGATGTCAAGTGGTGTTTGTGCCCGGTGAAAGCGTGCACTGACGGCTGGTGGTGTCTGTGCCTGGTGAAAGCGTGCACTGACGTCTGGTGGTGTGTGTGTGTGCCTGGTGGAAGCATGCACTGATGTCGGGTGGTGTTTGTGCCCGGCGAAAGCGTGCACTGACGGCTGGTGGTGTCTGTGCCTGGTGAAAGTATGCACTGACGGTGTGGTTGTGTGTGTGGTTGTATGTGTGGTTGTATATGTGGTTGTGTGTGTGGTTGTTTGTGTGGTTGGTGTGTGTGGTTGTGTGTGTGTGTGTGTGGTTGTGTGCGTGTGGCTGTGTATGTGGATGCGTGTGTGGTTGTTTGTGTGGTTGTGTGTGTGGTTGTGTGTCTGGTTGTGGTGTGTCTGTTTGTGGTTGTGTGTGGTGTGTGTGGTGTTTGTGTGTGTGGTTGTGTGTGTGGTTGTGTGTGGTTGTGTGTGTGGTTGTGTGTATGTGTGTGATTGTGTGTATGTGTGGTTGTGTGTGCGTGGTTGTGTGTGTGTGTGGTTGCGTGTGTGTGGTTGTGTGTCTGGTTGTGGTTGCGTGTGTGGTTGTGTGTGTGTGGCTGTGTGTGTGGTTGTGGTTGTGTGTGTGGCTATGTATGGTTGTGTGTGTGCGTGGTTGTGTGTGTTGTGTTTGTGTGTGCAGTTGTGTGTGGTTGTGTGGGTGTATGTGGTTGTGTGTGTGGTTGTGTGTGTGTAGTTGTGTGTGTAGTTGTGTGTCTGGTTGTGGTGTGTCTGGTTGTGGTTGTGTGTGTTGTGTGTGTTTGTGTGTGTTTGTGTGTGTGTTTGGTTGTGTGTGTGTGGTTGTGTGTGTGGTTGTGTATGTGTGTGTATGTGTGTGGTTGTGTGTATGTGTGGTTGTGTGTGGTTGTGTGTGTGTGGTTGTGCGTGTGTGTGGTTGTGTGTGTGGTTGTGTGTCTGGTTGTGGTTGTGTGTGTGGCTGTGTGCGTGGTTGTGGTTGTATGTATGGCTGTGTGGGGTTGTGGTTGTGTTTGTGCGTGGTTGTGTGTGTTGTGTTTGTGTGTGTGGTTGTGTGTGTGGTTGTGGTTGTGGGTGTTTGTGGTTGTGTGTGTGTGGTTGTGTATGTGCTTTGGTTGTGTGTGGTTGTGTGTGTGCTTCAGTTGTGTGTGTGTGCTTGTGTGTGTGTGGGGTTGTGTGTGTGCTTGTGGTTGTGTGTGTGCTTGTGTGTGTGGTTGTATGTGGTTGTCGTTGTGTGCTTGTGGTTGTATGTGTGTGGTTGTGTGTGGTTGTGTGTGTGGTTGTGTGTATGTGTGTGATTGTGTGTATGTGTGGTTGTGTGTGCGTGGTTGTGTGTGTGTGTGGTTGCGTGTGTGTGGTTGTGTGTCTGGTTGTGGTTGCGTGTGTGGTTGTGTGTGTGTGGCTGTGTGTGTGGTTGTGGTTGTGTGTGTGGCTATGTATGGTTGTGTGTGTGCGTGGTTGTGTGTGTTGTGTTTGTGTGTGCAGTTGTGTGTGGTTGTGTGGGTGTATGTGGTTGTGTGTGTGGTTGTGTGTGTGTAGTTGTGTGTGTAGTTGTGTGTCTGGTTGTGGTGTGTCTGGTTGTGGTTGTGTGTGTTGTGTGTGTTTGTGTGTGTTTGTGTGTGTGTTTGGTTGTGTGTGTGTGGTTGTGTGTGTGGTTGTGTATGTGTGTGTATGTGTGTGGTTGTGTGTATGTGTGGTTGTGTGTGGTTGTGTGTGTGTGGTTGTGCGTGTGTGTGGTTGTGTGTGTGGTTGTGTGTCTGGTTGTGGTTGTGTGTGTGGCTGTGTGCGTGGTTGTGGTTGTATGTATGGCTGTGTGGGGTTGTGGTTGTGTTTGTGCGTGGTTGTGTGTGGTGTGTGTTGTGTTTGTGTGTGTGGTTGTGTGTGTGGTTGTGGTTGTGGGTGTTTGTGGTTGTGTGTGTGTGGTTGTGTATGTGCTTTGGTTGTGTGTGGTTGTGTGTGTGCTTCAGTTGTGTGTGTGTGCTTGTGTGTGTGTGGGGTTGTGTGTGTGCTTGTGGTTGTGTGTGTGCTTGTGTGTGTGGTTGTATGTGGTTGTCGTTGTGTGCTTGTGGTTGTATGTGTGTGGTTGTGTGTGTGAGGCAGCCAGCCACCCAGCACCAGCTGCTGAAGGCAGCTAGTCACTCTGCTTCACTCCACTGGCACAATGAGATGCCATTTGCTGAAGGCAGCCAGTCACCCTGCCTCGTTGCACTGGAATGATGTAGGTTCACAAAGGTTATCACTTTATTCCTCCCTGGTGTCCTCTCAAGTCTTTCTTCCATCCCCATCCTCACCATGAGAGACTGAAAGACTGAGATGAAATGAGTGACTGGTTGAGAAAAGGACAGCCTCTGCTGAAAGGAGGGACAGAATGACGAGGGGAGAGATAGCCCGTGTAGTACAGGGTGGCAGCACCACTAGAAGACAGTGGCAGGAAGAGTCCACTAAGAAGCCGAGAGCTTCTGGTGAAAGGAGGAACGGAGTGACTCGGAGATGGAGACACAGCCCATGGGGAGGGAAATTAGGAGAGACTGAAGGGGTGAAGTGAATGGAGGAGACCGGTAAGAAGCAGAGACTTTAGTGAAGGAAGGGGCAGGGTGACTAGGACAGCGCAGAGATAGCCTAGAGTGGTGGTGGGAAGTGCCACAAGGATAGACTGAAAGGCTGAGATTAAATAAGTGACCGGGTTAGAAATAGAGAGCCTCTGGTGAAAGGAGGGGCAGGGTTACATGGAGACTGGAGAGACAGCTGCGAATAACCGGTGGGCAGCATCCCCAAATGCCACGCCCCAGCTTCCGAGCCACAGATCATAGATCTATTGCATTGACATTGTGAATCCACTTTAGCAGCTAGAGCGGGGTGGGGCTCTACATGTACCTCTTCTGTCTGCAACTTGGCAGATAAACGAGTAACATTAACGCAATAAAGGTGAAAAAAGATGGGCTAGTAGTAGAAAAGGGTAAAAAGGATGGATGGATGAGCTGGTGAAAGAATGGGTTGATAAATGGGTATATGGATGAGTGGGTGCATACAAGCATGGATACATTTGTCAGAGGATGGGTGTATGAGTGGGTGAAAAGATGGATGGATGGGTGGATGAATGGGTGGAAGGATAAACACTGAGTGGGCGAAAGATGAATGGGTGGCTAGAAGGATGCATGTGTGGGTGGGTGAAAGATGGATGGTTGGGTGGATAGAATAATGAATGAGTGAGAGGATGGTTGAATAAGTGGGTGAAAGGATGGATAAATGGATGAGAGGATGGTGATATGAGTGGGTAAGATGGTGGTTAGATGAGTGGGTAAGAGGATGGGTAGATGTATGGGTGAGAGATGCTTTGCACTGGACGGCCTGAGCGTGCTGTGGGCCATTAGTAGGAAAGTGGTATTCTGTAACCAGACATTCCAGCGATAAGGAAGCCCGACTCTCCGATGACAACTCGCTGAGATGCGTTTCACACATTTTCTTTAAAAACAGTAAAAACGCAGAGGAACAGGAATAATTTGCTTTTAGTTTGACTTTGACTTGGTAGGAAGGCAGGAGGCAATGAATGCTCGGGTTCCGCATCAGTGCTAAAACTCTGGCCCGGCTTCTGGTGGGGAAGGCAGCAAAGTGGCACGCGCTGCGTGGGCACTGCTTGGGGGGTGGCGGGGGCAGATCAGAAAATCCTATTTTAAAGCTGCTGCTTCAGATAGTACTACACAAAACAGGGTTAAACCCACTAGAGTCAGAAGGACCTGGGTAATTATGTGGTACAAAGGGAAGGGGTCCCAGACAAAGAACAAGTAATTTGAATTTGATACAATTATTTCAAGAAACAAAATTACTAAATGCAAAGGAGTTTATTTCAAATTTGCATATATTACCTTGCATTGGTTAAAACACATCACAATGTTTCAACAAGCTTTTTGTATATGTGCCCCCATACACAACGGGGACGGGAGGTGAAGTGAGGGAAAGTGTCAAGGATAAAGTAGAATGGGGGGATAGTCTGAATCACTCAGTGACAAATATTGTTCACAATTTCAAAAACTAAGTACATGTGGTTCCTTGAGCCAAGGGCCATAGCATAAGGCTCATAAAGAGTCCTAACCGAACTGATGTAGACAACCTAACTCGCCTTCAGCCGCTAAAGTCTAGCTTGGGGTAGGAGTTGGTGATAGTTATGTGGTCTACGTTTCGACCCAAAATACGTGTAGGATGGTGGTCCTTACAAAGCGGGTCTTCCTCAGGACAAAATAGTTGTGGGTGGGCGACCTCCTATCGCAGAGGGCAAGAGGAACAGGATAACCAGGGGGTGATGATATCTCCCGGAACTTGTAATACGATCCTTACGAGCGCTTGCGTGTTATCTGGAAGCACGAATCTATCATATGTGGCATGGACCTGAATGCTGTCTCTCTCACATGTGCTTCTATAAAATCTGGAAGCGCGTATATTTCATGTGTATTATGGACCTGATTGCCGTTACTCTTGAACCTCAAAGTTAATTCGTATTGTCCACTCGTAAGGCTTGGTAAGAAACGCCTCTGAACACAAAGGGTTCTGGAGGCGTCTTGCCCAAAGATGGATTTTGATTGATCACGAGATCTTCTGCCTCAACATCTACGTTGTAGCGGTAACATGAATCGAATTGGACACCTTTACTTATTTCGGCAGCCAAACGCAATGTGCCATGCGTCAAACAACCGGGACCTTTAAGGCTTACTCGAGGGATATGTCTGACTGAACGGTTGCGCGTATTATTCCAGCAGAACCCCTTCTCGAACGCTTGAACAGATGTCGGTTTGCTTAGCCACACACCGCTCGGATCTCCGCCCAACAGTGTTTTAACCAATGCAAGGTAATATATGCAAATTTGAAATAAACTCCTTTGCATTAAGTAATTTTGCTTCAGATAGTACAGCGCAGCGCGGGGTTGTCAGCTGTAAGTAAAACAAGCCTTTGTTGATCACAAACATTAAATATGTTGGCTCAACACTTCTAACGTGGCAGCAGATGCAGCTTACGTCTGCAAAACGTTCCTAAGCAAACGGACAAGGGGGTCATAAAACACCCGCCCCTCCACTCCACTTCAAAAGCAAACCCAAGGAATCTTCTGGTCGAGCAAGGGGAGCCCCATAACACTTATCTCAAGGAAGCACATTCCTCAAACGCTCACAAAACAAGTGCACTTTTATCAGAACCTAAAGGTGTTTTGTAAAATTAAACAAGCATTTACAATGCAATGGTCTCGGCAATAATATAGGTAGAGCTATTGGCATTGCTTATTATTTTTTTTATTTTTTTATCCCTAAGTAAATGTTATTATCATTTCTATTGTCAATAGCTTAAGTGTTTGCATATGTGTTACATATTGCATTAGACATATTGCATTAGCAGAGAGAGAGTGAGGTAGCGAGATAGAGAGGTATTGAAATCGAGAGTGAGTGATGTAGTGAGAGAGTAAGGTAGATATAGAGTGAGGTAGTGAAGGAGAGTGATGTTGTGAGGTAGTGAGATAGAGAAAGATTGATGTATTGAAAGAGAGAGTGAAGTAGTGAGTGTTAGTGATGTTGTGAGGTATTAAGATAGAAACAGAGTGATGTAGTGAGATAGTGAGGAAACAGAAAACGGAAACAGAATTGACCCTGGTTGTTAAAGGAAAGAAATACTTTATAGCTGGGGTGGTGCTATGTGTTGTCTGTTTTGTGCTAAGAGACCCTCTGGGTGAATGCACTCTTAATAAAGGCACTTTAGCATAACTGTACCAGCTGCTTCCCATAAATGAGACGGCACGAGGCTGGATTTAGCAGCTGGGATGGCACCTGCCCTAGGGATGACTGTACACACATGGAAAAGTTCCATTCCGAGTTAGAAGGCTCGCGCGGCCCTGACTGGGAGTCACGTAGTCACATGCTAAGCATCACGCTTGTGAATCACAGGCGGGGGATGAGCACGTCAAGCCACACAAACAAGCTTAACAAAAATAACCATCGCTGTATTTTGAACACTCCAACCTTCCCAGGGGAAAAGAGGGAACTCGCTTTTTTATCGTATTAGCAGCCAAGGGCGAGAGAAATAAATAATCTAGATTCCCTTGGCCTGCGGGGCTGTGTTTACAGTGTGCGCCACCGGTCATGCCACAGAAAGCGAAGCAGCTGTGAAGGCTCTGTGCCACCAGGCATGAAAACAGGAGCATTGCCAGGATGTCATGGGCCCTGGTGCAAGCAAGGGCAGTGGCCTCTGACTGACATCTGTGTAATAAATACAGCAGTGTCAGGATTCAATGCGCTCCTGCTCTCGGCCCCGGTGGACTGCACCTGCTGGTCGCTGCGCCTCTGCATGGAAACGTGCCCGCTCTGACTGACTCAGGGCCATCAAAGGAGACAAGAGTTTTGTGATCCATAGTAACACGTGTGGCGCTCGCTGAAGCTGTTCAGGGTGGCTAATTACATTGCAGATGAAGTTAATACATTTAATGTACACTGCCTTCGTTTCATACCACTCGGAGCTACATGAGCGGAAGGGGGCGGGAGGGAGGACAGCGGGAGCCACGAACAGCGGGAGGGGGCCGGAGGGGGGACAGCGGGAGCCACGAAGGGCGGGAGGGGCGACAGCGGGAGCCACGAACAGCGGGATGGGGCGGGAGCCACGAACAGCGAGACGATCCTCATGGGAAGACAAAAGAAATAATGGCGGACACAACGTTCAAGATTTTTCGGATTGGGAGCGCGTTCGGTGTTCTCAGAATGGGCGTGGCCTAAAAGTGGAAAAAAGAACACCGAACACACCTCCAAATCCGAAAAGGACGGAGCCTATTCGGAGGGACAGCTCTCTCTTCCAATGGCTGGCCTCCGTTTAGGAAGCCAGCCAATGGGAGAGAGGCAAAAACAGAGGCGGGACAAATAGTCCATACTAAGAATCATTAAATCTCGGTACTTCCGGTTCTGCCTTCGGCAGACCGGATATTACCTCGACTTAAAAAACATGCCAGATAGCTGTGCTGCAACCCAAATGGTATCTTGGATGCAGGCTTTGGTAACACTGCAAGACGGCTGTGCTTCTACCTTGCAAAGTTAAAGGACTCCTTCCTCCACCGAGACACTGTGCCGTGACCTTTACACTGCCATGGTGAAAGGCTCACGCTTTGAGGCACCTGTTACGGGGGCTAAGAGGTGCTGCTTCCAAAAACAAACATGACGGCATCCAGCAGAGCAGGGGTAAAATCGGGAAACGCTCCCCCTCCCTCTCTACAAGACAGGGAAACAGAGAGTGAAGCTGTAAGCCGGCACACGTCTGAATGCAGCCAGCAAGTTGCTTGTAAGGTACTCACAGCTGTGAACAGAGTACTAGAGACGCTTTTTTGTTCTGAAATTGAAAGGACATGCTTTGAGACATGGTGGAGGGTGAGGGGAGGACTCTATGTGTGTTACTAAAATAACTAGCGCAACATAGGCAGATTGCTGTGCTGCTTACGAAAATATTGAAAAATTAGAGTTTGCGAGCGATCCGAAGAAAACAAAGATGCAGCTCGGCAAACAACAGAGCAAACCCTTAAAGGCAAACACAGGGATTCAAAGAATGAGAGCCCGTCGGTGGCACAGCAGTTAGAGCTGACAACTTGAGAGCTGGGGATCTGTGTTCGAGCCTCTGCGTCAGCACATCCTGCTGATTATGGACAAATCACTTATTCTTTCCCCCTGGCCGCCCTAAATGCACTGTAACCTGGTGTATATTACTCAATCCACTCACTTGTGGAGTAGGGAATGCTGAGTCTGCCTTACTAGATTTGTACCCGTGGCCGAATGAATACTGTATTGTGCCAGCGGCGAGCATTTGGCTGGCTGAACCATAGCACATGAGCCTATGTCAGGGATACTGTGTTTTAGTCCCGATTTTCTTTCTACAAAATATTATAACCTAGAGATTTTCTTGAGTTCCATGCATTAAGGTCCGGCGGGAGTTCCTGTCCCAGTTTGCCTTCTACTATTAAAGGACTTTACATTACAAGTGGGCTGGCAGAGAGAAAGCAAACCAAAGAAACAAGCAGGCACAGCGAGTACATAATTAGGGGGGGGAGAAGAAATGCGAAACATGCCCTGGCGGCCTGGAAAAGTGTGAAACAGGGGGCGGGGGAGCGGAGCCCTTTGAAGTGAAGCTCTCGGAGGCAGGCGGGAGCAAATGGCAAGCACGTGCATGAGCACAGGCACTCAACAAAATCCGCGATGGTTTAGACCTTGGTTTGCCCCCAATACTCTCGTCTATTTATTCCTTGCGGAATATAATAGACGAGACCTAAAAAAGGTCCATCCGGGCAAAAAAAAGTGGCTCACATTGGCAGTCTTCACCTTTTTGCAAAACATTGCTTCAGTGTTTTAATTATTATGAAAAGAAGGAGGGGTTCTCTAAAAGAGGCATGTTTTCTTAGCTTTACTGAGATTATAAAAATACAAATCTTGTCCGGACTCTGCGCTTACAGATTCATTCAGAATGGTGACCCACACCTGAATATAAGTGAGACCTCTTCTGCTCAGCTCCTCCTCCCCCACTCAATTTGCGTGCATTAATGGGCACCCAGCGAGAGACTGCCCCCTTGGTAAAAGGAGGTAAACAAGGCACATCTGCCCCCACTGGACCGCTGGTGGTGTCTGAACAGCACAGACACAGCCCAAATCGGCCCCCCAGGCTGCCAAAAAGAAATGGCCCACATCTGAAACTCAGATACCTAGACCTTTTACTTCATCGAACTGAATCAATCAGTACATGTTTATCAATTCAACCATGTTATAGAGCATATTCCTTATTTCTGCTCTAGCAATTCAATATATCAGTTAAAGAAAGAAAGAATGCAACAAGCCAGAATACAAAAGTAGAAACAATTTTAACTCATTGTATCTAGATTGTAGAGTGTAATTAATCTTTTGTCATTCAAAAGTATATAGGTTGCCAAATGGAAAAGGTGATTTGAGAATGTGTTGGGTGAATAGAAAATAGAGAAGGATCATTAGGTTTAGTGACATAAAATCTTTACAATTGTTATATATACAAAGGATCGGTTGGACTAGTCACCGTCCTAGTAGACCTGGCCGCAACGCATATTAATCATGCATACATTTACAGAAATATTCACATAAAACTGGACATATTGTTCCAATAGTAAATGCACATAAATATAATGAAAAACAGGGTCCAGGTTAAGAACAACAAGAGCGTCGACGTTTCGACTCGTCTTAGGGCTTTTGGGCTAGTTGGACCTTGGTCGTGCGATTCTTCATCAGGACTATAGAAAAAGAGACAACCGGGGGCTGCTTAATGACCCTAGGGGAAGAAGATTAAAATGAGGCTGTTGCACTATTTAGTATAAGGAATACATCTCTGGCGTGAGAAAGGGGACAATAATGCTTACCCTTAAGATGGACTGTGTGTAGTGAGATCACTTCGTAGAAGGAGATCACTTCATGTATCAAGAATTGTATCACACCTGAAAGAATTAATTAAGGTGTCATCAAATTGCCCAGTTTATAATGCAACTCTACTTATGGTTGTGCCAACAATCAGTATGAAAGTAGTTTACCTGGGGGGAGCAGAATCAATAAATGTACATCGCTCCTCTGTCACGTGGATCCCCAAAAAGGTCAAGGGGCTGAAATAATAATAGGTATTGGGATTACAACTAAGCATGGGCGGAAAATCCGTTCCGTTCGCGGATTTTGCGGATTTTCGGTAAATTCGCAATCCGCGAACTCTTGCGAATTTGCCGAAAATCCGCAAATTCGCACGCAGCGGATTTTTTTTCTTGGTGATACAATATTGCAGCGTGCGGCGCTCACTTACCGTCATTCAGTGTTTGCCGAGTTGTTTTTCTCGATATTTTGCGAGTGCTGCGCCATTTTGGATTTTGCTGCGGGATCCTGCGGGAGTTTGGCGACGCATCGCGAGAGTTCGCAATTGCGAACATGTAGGTGCGGCGGGCAGCAACAATCTCGCACTCGCAAAATTACAAAATTTGCAATTCTGCACAAGAAATCCACTAGCAAGCAGCATAGACCTTCTGAAAATGATGATTTTTATCAGAATAACTCCTCAGGTTGACATTTGCCTTCACATTTTTGGATTTGAGGCCTTTTGACTTTCTTTGGATCACTTTTGGATTAGAAATCAACTTTCACAAGTAAGTTTGTTTAGGGCATTACAGTTGCTGTTCTGCAGAAAAACGAGTTTTGCAAAACTGAAAGCACTCAGCAGGTGCAAAAGTTCAAACTCATCATTAGTAATAGTAACCATTCCCTGTAGTGCTTCCTGACTGGGGCCCCTCCACAGATTTCAGTTGCTAGTTGCAACAATTCTATGACCCTGCTCTGACCCTCGCAGCAGGCTCATAGAATAGCTGCAAGTAGGCCACAAAGGTCCTAGAAAAAAAAATTGCACTGCAACAGAAAGCAAATTACAGATAAGGAAGCAGGTGCCAGACTGGAATTTTAAAACAGTGACACATTAATAAATCAACCCCAAATTAATTCATGTCAGTTGAAGCAGGGCAGGTGTGCTTGCTTTCCCCCCCATAATCTACAGTGATGATGAACCAGAGGGTGGCATTGATGTACCAGAGGGTGGCATGGGTGAAACAGAGGGTGGCAGTGTGAAACAGAGGGTGCTGGGAGCCTGTGATGATGAACCAGACGTAGAAACAACATAGTCACGACCGTTGCGAGCCGACAAGTAAGTTCGCAATTGCGAACTGGTACAAAACCCTCGCGAACTGGCAGAAACCCTTGCGAACACACAAAAAAAAATCTGCAAATTCGTGAGAATTCGCGGATTTTGCGGATTGCGAGTTTGCAAATACGCAAATTCGCGAACGCCAGATTCGCAAAATTCGCCCATGCTTAATTACAACCAGCCACCAAATATAATCTAAAAAGTCTTACAATGCCAAGCACGCATTAACGATCAAGGCTTACCTTATCGCTACAATGTGTCAGCGTATCTTTTTAAGCCAGTGTCACGGGGATCCAAGGGTTCATATGGCTGTAATGATAATGATATGAAGGTAAGGGAACAGACGATCGGTATACTCGAGCGTCTTAAAACCGTGTGGAATCTGGGCAAAAACTAAGTAAGTGCGAGCTTACCTAAGCGCTGCTGTAAGTCAGCGTCTATAGTTGGCGTGCTGCACGAAGCTGCAACTCGAAGAAAGCACCGAGACAATGTCTCGTGTGCGTTAAAAACGTAAGAGACGTCGCCCAATGTCATGAAAATAAGAGAAGGACTATCAGAGGACCGCAAAGTTTACCTTTGTCATAGAAACGCTGCTGAAAGGCAGACGCGGTGTATTCTTGAGGGCGTATGCTCTTAAACAAATGTCATTCAAGACAGACCTCGTTAGGTCGATGTACTCGACAGAATAATCAAAGCGCTTGTGAGGATAAAGGACAAAGCGATTAAAGCGCTGGATAAACAATACATAAATCAGTGTGACATGAAACATAAGGAAAACTTCACCACATATAAAATTACAATTAGGACAATATGACAATTGGTTTCTTAATACTATAGGAGCATGAGGAAACATGTAGAAACAATTGGAAACACATACAATTACAAAATTGAACAATATAGGAAAATGTCTCATTTCATGCTTTCAACGCTTCTAACACGGAGGAGTGCCCCTCTCACCCTCTGTGCCACAGAAACTGCCCCCTGCAGAGGAGTGTCCCTCTCACCCTCTGTCCCACAGGAACTGCCCCTGCAGAGGAGTGCCCCTCTCACCCTCTGTCACACAGGAACTACCCCCTGCAGAGGAGTGCCCCTCCCACCCTCTGTCCCACAGGAACTGCCCTGCAGAGGAGTGCCCCTCTCACCCTCTGTCAAGCAGGAACTGCCCCTGCAGAGGAGTGCCCCTCTCACCCTCTGTGCCACAGGAACTGCCCCCTGCAGAGGAGTGTCCCTCTCACCCTCTGTCCCACAGGAACTGCCCCTGCAGAGGAGTGCCCCTCTCACCCTCTGTCACACAGGAACTACCCCCTACAGAGGAGTGTCCCTCTCACCCTCTGTCCCACAGGAACTGCCCCTGCAGAGGAGTGCCCCTCTCACCCTCTGTCACACAGGAACTGCCCCTGCAGAGGAGTGCCCCTCCCACCCTCTGTCCCACAGGAACTGCCCCTGCAGAGGAGTGCCCCTCCCACCCTCTGTCCCACAGGAACTGCCCTTCAGAGGAGTGCCCCTCCCACCCTCTGTCACACAGGAACTACCCCCTGCAGAGGAGTGCCCCTCCCACCCTCTGTCCCACAGGAACTGCCCTGCAGAGGAGTGCCCCTCTCACCCTCTGTCCCACAGGAACTGCCCCTGCAGAGGAGTGCCCCTCTCACCCTCTGTCCCACAGGAACTGCCCTGCAGAGGAGTGCCCCTCTCACCCTCTGTCCCACAGGAACGGCCCTGCAGAGGAGTGCCCCTCTCACCCTCTGTCCCACAGGAACTGCCCTGCAGAGGAGTGTCCCTCTCACCCTCTGTCACACAGGAACTGCCCCCTGCAGAGGAGTGCCCCTCCCACCCTCTGTCCCACAGGAACTGCCCCTGCAGAGGAGTGCCCCTCTCACCCTCTGTCCCACAGGAACTGCCCCCTGCAGAGGAGTGCCCCTCTCACCCTCTGTCCACCAGGAACTGCCCCCTACAGAGGAGTGCCCCTCTCACCCTCTGTCCACCAGGAACTGCCCCCTGCAGAGGAGTGCCCCTCCCACCCTCTGTCCCACAGGAACTGCCCCTGCAGAGGAGTGCCCCTCCCACCCTCTGTCCCACAGGAACTGCCCCTGCAGAGGAGTGCCCCTCTCACCCTCTGTCCCACAGGAACTACCCCCTACAGAGGAGTGTCCCCCTCACCCTCTGTCCCACAGGAACTGCCCCCTGCAGAGGAGTGCCCCTCTCACCCTCTGTCCCACAGGAACTGCCCCCTGCAGAGGAGTGCCCCTCTCACCCTCTGTCCCACAGGAACTGCCCCCTGCAGAGGAGTGTCCCCCTCACCCTCTGTCCACCAGGAACTACCCCCTGCAGAGGAGTGCCCCTCTCACCCTCTGTCCCACAGGAACTACCCCCTACAGAGGAGTGTCCCCCTCACCCTCTGTCCACCAGGAACTACCCCCTGCAGAGGAGTGCCCCTCTCACCCTCTGTCCCACAGGAACTACCCCCTACAGAGGAGTGTCCCCCTCACCCTCTGTCCACCAGGAACTACCCCCTGCAGAGGAGTGCCCCTCTCACCCTCTGTCCCACAGTAACTACCCCCTACAGAGGAGTGTCCCCCTCACCCTCTGTCCACCAGGAACTACCCCCTGCAGAGGAGTGTCCTTCTCGCCCTCTGTCCCACAGGAACTACCCCCTGCAGAGGAGTTCCCCTCCCACCCTCTGTCCCACAGGAACTGCCCCTGCAGAGGAGTGCCCCTCCCACCCTCTGTCCCACAGGAACTGCCCCCTGCAGAGGAGTGCCCCTCCCACCCTCTGTCCCACAGGAACTGCCCCTGCAGAGGAGTGCCCCTCTCACCCTCTCTCCCACAGGAACTGCCCCTGCAGAGGAGTGCCCCTCCCACCCTCTGTCCCACAGGAACTGCCCCCTGCAGAGGAGTGCCCCTCCCACCCTCTGTCCCACAGGAACTGCCCCCTGCAGAGGAGTGCCCCTCCCACCCTCTGTCCCACAGGAACTGCCCCCTACAGAGGAGTGCCCCTCTCACCCTCTGTCACACAGGAACTGCCCTGCAGAGGAGTGCCCCTCTCACCCTCTGTCCCACAGGAACTGCCCCTGCAGAGGAGTGCACCTCTCACCCTCTGTCCCACAGGAACTGCCCCCTGCAGAGGAGTGCCCCTCTCACCCTCTGTGCCACAGGAACTGCCCCCTGCAGAGGAATGCCCCTCCCACCCTCTGTCCCACAGGAACTGCCCCCTGCAGAGGAGTGCCCCTCCCACCCTCTGTCCCACAGGAACTGCCCCTGCAGAGGAGTGCCCCTCTCACCCTCTGTCCCACAGGAACTGACCCCTGCAGAGGAGTGCCCCTCTCACCCTCTGTCCCACAGGAACTGCCCCTGCAGAGGAGTGCCCCTCTCACCCTCTCTCCCACAGGAACTGCCCCTGCAGAGGAGTGTCCCTCTCACCCTCTGTCCCACAGGAACTGCCCCTGCAGAGGAGTGTCCCTCTCACCCTCTGTCCCACAGGAACTGCCACCTGCAGAGTAGTGCCCCTCTCACCCTCTGTCCCACAGGAACTGCCCCCTGCAGAGGAGTGCCCCTCTCACCCTCTGTCCCACAGGAACTGCCCCCTGCAGAGGAGTGCCCCTCTCACCCTCTGTCCCACAGGAACTGCCCCTGCAGAGGAGTGCCCCTCTCACCCTCTGTCCCACAGGAACTGACCCCTGCAGAGGAGTGCCCCTCTCACCCTCTCTCCCACAGGAACTGCCCCCTGCAGAGGAGTGCCCCTCTCACCCTCTGTCCACCAGGAACTGCCCCCTGCAGAGGAGTGCCCCTCTCACCCTCTGTCCCACAGGAACTGCCCTGCAGAGGAGTGCCCCTCTCACCCTCTGTCCCACAGGAACTGCCCCCTGCAGAGGAGTGCCCCTCTCACCCTCTGTCCCACAGGAACTGCCCCTGCAGAGGAGTGCCCCTCTCACCCTCTGTCACACAGGAACTGCCCCTGCAGAGGAGTGCCCCTCTCACCCTCTGTCACACAGGAACTGCCCCTGCAGAGGAGTGCCCCTCCCACCCTCTGTCCCACAGGAACTGCCCCTGCAGAGGAGTGCCCCTCCCACCCTCTGTCCCACAGGAACTGCCCTGCAGAGGAGTGCCCCTCCCACCCTCTGTCCCACAGGAACTACCCTGCAGAGGAGTGCCCCTCTCACCCTCTGTCCCACAGGAACTACCCTGCAGAGGAGTGTCCCTCACACCCTCTGTCCCACAGGAACTGCTCCTGCAGAGGAGTGTCCCTCCCACCCTCTGTCCCACAGGAACTGCCCCCTGCAGAGGAGTGCCCCTCTCACCCTCTGTCCCACAGGAACTGCCCTGCAGAGGAGTGCCCCTCTCACCCTCTGTCCCACAGGAACTGCCCCCTGCAGAGGAGTGTCCCTCTCACCCTCTGTCCACCAGGAACTGACCCCTGCAGAGGAGTGTCCCTCTCACCCTCTGTCCCACAGGAACTGCCCCCTGCAGAGGAGTGCCCCTCTCACCCTCTGTCCCACAGGAACTGCCCCTGCAGAGGAGTGCCCCTCTCACCCTCTGTCCCACAGGAACTGCCCCCTGCAGAGGAGTGCCCCTCTCACCCTCTGTCACACAGGAACTGCCCCCTGCAGAGGAGTGTCCCCCTCACCCTCTGTCCCACAGGAACTGCCCCCTGCAGAGGAGTGCCCCTCTCACCCTCTGTCCCACAGGAACTGCCCCCTGCAGAGGAGTGTCCCCCTCACCCTCTGTCCCACAGGAACTGCCCCCTGCAGAGGAGTGTCCCTCTCACCCTCTGTCCACCAGGAACTGACCCCTGCAGAGGAGTGCCCCTCTCACCCTCTGTCACACAGGAACTGTCCCTGCAGAGGAGTGCCCCTCCCACCCTCTGTCACTCATGAACTGTCCCCTGCTGAGGAGTGCCCCTCTCACCCTCTGTCACACAGGAACTGCCCCTGCAGAGGAGTGCCCCTCTCACCCTCTGTCCCACAGGAACTGCCCCTGCAGAGGAGTGCCCCTCTCACCCTCTGTCCCACAGGAACTGCCCCCTACAGAGGAGTGCCCCTCTCACCCTCTATCCCACAGGAACTGCCCCTGCAGAGGAGTTCCCCTCCCACCCTCTGTCCCACAGGAACTGCCCCCTACAGAGGAGTGCCCCTCCCACCCTCTGTCCCACAGGAACTGCCCCTGCAGAGGAGTGCCCCTCTCACCCTCTGTCCCACAGGAACTGCCCCCTGCAGAGGAGTGCCCCTCTCACCCTCTGTCCCACAGGAACTACCCCCTACAGAGGAGTGTCCCTCTCACCCTCTGTCACACAAGAACTGCCCCTGCAGAGGAGTGCCCCTCTCACCCTCTCTCCCACAGGAACTGCCCCTGCAGAGGAGTGCCCCTCCCACCCTCTGTCCCACAGGAACTGACCCCTGCAGAGGAGTGCCCCTCTCACCCTCTCTCCCACAGGAACTGCCCCCTGCAGAGGAGTGCCCCTCCCACCCTCTGTCCCACAGGAACTGACCCCTGCAGAGGAGTGCCCCTCTCACCCTCTCTCCCACAGGAACTGCCCCTGCAGAGGAGTGCCCCTCTCACCCTCTCTCCCACAGGAACTGCCCCTGCAGAGGAGTGCCCCTCTCACCCTCTGTCCCACAGGAACTGCCCCCTGCAGAGGAGTGCCCCTCTCACCCTCTGACCCACAGGAACTGCCACTGCAGAGGAGTGCCCCTCTCACCCTCTGTCCCACAGGAACTGCCCCTGCAGAGGAGTTCCCCTCCCACCCTCTGTCCCACAGGAACTGCCCCTGCAGAGGAGTGCCCCTCTCACCCTCTGTCCCACAGGAACTGACCCCTGCAGAGGAGTGCCCCTCTCACCCTCTCTCCCACAGGAACTGCCCCTGCAGAGGAGTGCCCCTCTCACCCTCTGTCACACAGGAACTGCCCCCTGCAGAGGAGTGCCCCTTTCACCCTCTGTCCCACAGGAACTGCCCCCTACAGAGGAGTGCCCCTCCCACCCTCTGTCCCACAGGAACTGCCCCTGCAGAGGAGTGCCCCTCTCACCCTCTGTCCCACAGGAACTGACCCCTGCAGAGGAGTGCCCCTCTCACCCTCTCTCCCACAGGAACTGCCCCTGCAGAGGAGTGCCCCTCTCACCCTCTCTCCCACAGGAACTGCCCCTGCAGAGGAGTGCCCCTCTCACCCTCTGTCCCACAGGAACTGCCCCCTGCAGAGGAGTGCCCCTCTCACCCTCTGACCCACAGGAACTGCCCCTGCAGAGGAGTGCCCCTCCCACCCTCTGTCCCACAGGAACTGCCCCCTGCAGAGGAGTGCCCCTCTCACCCTCTGTCCCACAGGAACTGCCCCTGCAGAGGAGTGCCCCTCTCACCCTCTGTCCCACAGGAACTGCCCCTGCAGAGGAGTGCCCCTCTCACCCTCTGTCCCACAGGAACTGACCCTGCAGAGGAGTGCCCCTCTCACCCTCTGTCCCACAGGAACTACCCCTGCAGAGGAGTGCCCCTCTCACCCTCTGTCCCACAGGAACTGCCCCTGCAGAGGAGTGCCCCTCTCACCCTCTGTCCCACAGGAACTGCCCCTGCAGAGGAGTGCCCCTCTCACCCTCTGTCCCACAGGAACTGCCCCTGCAGAGGAGTGCCCCTCCCACCCTCTGTCCCACAGGAACTGCCCCTGCAGAGGAGTGCCCCTCTCACCCTCTGTCCCACAGGAACTGCCCCCTACAGAGGAGTGCCCCTCCCACCCTCTGTCCCACAGGAACTGCCCCTGCAGAGGAGTGCCCCTCTCACCCTCTGTCCCACAGGAACTGACCCCTGCAGAGGAGTGCCCCTCTCACCCTCTCTCCCACAGGAACTGCCCCTGCAGAGGAGTGCCCCTCTCACCCTCTCTCCCACAGGAACTGCCCCTGCAGAGGAGTGCCCCTCTCACCCTCTGTCCCACAGGAACTGCCCCTGCAGAGGAGTTCCCCTCCCACCCTCTGTCCCACAGGAACTGCCCCCTACAGAGGAGTGCCCCTCCCACCCTCTGTCCCACAGGAACTACCCCCTACAGAGGAGTGCCCCTCCCACCCTCTGTCCCACAGGAACTGCCCCTGCAGAGGATTTCCCCTCCCACCCTCTGTCCCACAGGAACTGCCCCCTACAGAGGAGTGCCCCTCCCACCCTCTGTCCCACAGGAACTGCCCCTGCAGAGGAGTGCCCCTCTCACCCTCTGTCCCACAGGAACTGACCCCTGCAGAGGAGTGCCCCTCTCACCCTCTCTCCCACAGGAACTGCCCCTGCAGAGGAGTGCCCCTCTCACCCTCTCTCCCACAGGAACTGCCCTTGCAGAGGAGTGCCCCTCTCACCCTCTGTCCCACAGGAACTGCCCCCTGCAGAGGAGTGCCCCTCTCACCCTCTGACCCACAGGAACTGCCCCTGCAGAGGAGTGCCCCTCCCACCCTCTGTCCCACAGGAACTGCCCCCTGCAGAGGAGTGCCCCTCTCACCCTCTGTCCCACAGGAACTGCCCCTGCAGAGGAGTGCCCCTCTCACCCTCTGTCCCACAGGAACTGCCCCTGCAGAGGAGTGCCCCTCTCACCCTCTGTCCCACAGGAACTGACCCTGCAGAGGAGTGCCCCTCTCACCCTCTGTCCCACAGGAACTACCCCTGCAGAGGAGTGCCCCTCTCACCCTCTGTCCCACAGGAACTGCCCCTGCAGAGGAGTGCCCCTCTCACCCTCTGTCCCACAGGAACTGCCCCTGCAGAGGAGTGCCCCTCTCACCCTCTGTCCCACAGGAACTGCCCCTGCAGAGGAGTGTCCCTCTCACCCTCTGTCCCACAGGAACTGCCCCTGCAGAGGAGTGCCCCTCTCACCCTCTGTCCCACAGGAACTGCCCCCTACAGAGGAGTGCCCCTCCCACCCTCTGTCCCACAGGAACTGCCCCTGCAGAGGAGTGCCCCTCTCACCCTCTGTCCCACAGGAACTGACCCTGCAGAGGAGTGCCCCTCTCACCCTCTGTCCCACAGGAACTGACCCTGCAGAGGAGTGCCCCTCTCACCCTCTGTCCCACAGGAACTACCCCTGCAGAGGAGTGCCCCTCTCACCCTCTGTCCCACAGGAACTGCCCCTGCAGAGGAGTGCCCCTCTCACCCTCTGTCCCACAGGAACTGCCCCTGCAGAGGAGTGCCCCTCTCACCCTCTGTCCCACAGGAACTGCCCCTGCAGAGGAGTGTCCCTCTCACCCTCTGTCCCACAGGAACTGCCCCTGCAGAGGAGTGCCCCTCTCACCCTCTGTCCCACAGGAACTGACCCCTGCAGAGGAGTGCCCCTCTCACCCTCTCTCCCACAGGAACTGCCCCTGCAGAGGAGTGCCCCTCTCACCCTCTCTCCCACAGGAACTGCCCCTGCAGAGGAGTGCCCCTCTCACCCTCTCTCCCACAGGAACTGCCCCTGCAGAGGAGTGCCCCTCTCACCCTCTGTCCCACAGGAACTGCCCCCTGCAGAGGAGTGCCCCTCTCACCCTCTGTCCCACAGGAACTGCCCCTGCTGAGGAGTGCCCCTCTCACCCTCTGTCCCACAGGAACTGCCCCTGCAGAGGAGTGCCCCTCTCACCCTCTGTCCCACAGGAACTGCCCCTGCAGAGGAGTGCCCCTCTCACCCTCTGTCACACAGGAACTGCCCCCTGCAGAGGAGTGCCCCTCCCACCCTCTGTCCCACAGGAACTACCACCTGCAGAGGAGTGCCCCTCCCACCCTCTGTCCCACAGGAACTGCCCCTGCAGAGGAGTGCCCCTCTCACCCTCTGTCCCACAGGAACTGCCCCTGCAGAGGAGTGCCCCTCTCACCCTCTGTCCCACAGGAACTGCCCCTGCAGAGGAGTGCCCCTCTCACCCTCTGTCCCACAGGAACTGCCCCTGCAGAGGAGTGCCCCTCTCACCCTCTGTCCCACAGGAACTGCCCCTGCAGAGGAGTGCCCCTCTCACCCTCTGTCCCACAGGAACTGCCCCTGCAGAGGAGTGCCCCTCTCACCCTCTGTCACACAGGAACTACCCCCTACAGAGGAGTGTCCCTCTCACCCTCTGTCCCACAGGAACTGCCCCCTGCAGAGGAGTGCCCCTCTCACCCTCTGTCCCACAGGAACTGCCCCTGCAGAGGAGTGCCCCTCTCACCCTCTGTCCCACAGGAACTGCCCTGCAGAGGAGTGCCCCTCTCACCCTCTGTCCCACAGGAACTGCCCCCTGCAGAGGAGTGCCCCTCCCACCCTCTGTCCCACAGGAACTACCCCTGCAGAGGAGTGCCCCTCTCACCCTCTGTCCCACAGGAACTGCCCCTGCAGAGGAGTGCCCCTCTCACCCTCTGTCCCACAGGAACTGCCCCTGCAGAGGAGTGCCCCTCTCACCCTCTGTCCCACAGGAACTGCCCCTGCAGAGGAGTGCCCCTCTCACCCTCTGTCCCACAGGAACTGCCCCCTGCAGAGGAGTGCCCCTCTCACCCTCTGACCCACAGGAACTGCCCCTGCAGAGGAGTGCCCCTCTCACCCTCTGTCCCACAGGAACTGCCCCTGCTGAGGAGTGCCCCTCTCACCCTCTGTCCCACAGGAACTGCCCCTGCAGAGGAGTGCCCCTCTCACCCTCTGTCCCACAGGAACTGCCCCTGCAGAGGAGTGCCCCTCTCACCCTCTGTCCCACAGGAACTGCCCCTGCAGAGGAGTGCCCCTCTCACCCTCTGTCACACAGGAACTGCCCCCTGCAGAGGAGTGCCCCTCCCACCCTCTGTCCCACAGGAACTACCACCTGCAGAGGAGTGCCCCTCCCACCCTCTGTCCCACAGGAACTGCCCCTGCAGAGGAGTGCCCCTCTCACCCTCTGTCCCACAGGAACTGCCCCTGCAGAGGAGTGCCCCTCTCACCCTCTGTCCCACAGGAACTGCCCCTGCAGAGGAGTGCCCCTCTCACCCTCTGTCCCACAGGAACTGCCCCTGCAGAGGAGTGCCCCTCTCACCCTCTGTCCCACAGGAACTGCCCCTGCAGAGGAGTGCCCCTCTCACCCTCTGTCCCACAGGAACTGCCCCTGCAGAGGAGTGCCCCTCTCACCCTCTGTCACACAGGAACTACCCCCTACAGAGGAGTGTCCCTCTCACCCTCTGTCCCACAGGAACTGCCCCCTGCAGAGGAGTGCCCCTCTCACCCTCTGTCCCACAGGAACTGCCCCTGCAGAGGAGTGCCCCTCTCACCCTCTGTCCAACAGGAACTGCCCTGCAGAGGAGTGCCCCTCTCACCCTCTGTCCCACAGGAACTGCCCCCTGCAGAGGAGTGCCCCTCCCACCCTCTGTCCCACAGGAACTACCCCTGCAGAGGAGTGCCCCTCTCACCCTCTGTCCCACAGGAACTGCCCCTGCAGAGGAGTGCCCCTCTCACCCTCTGTCCCACAGGAACTGCCCCTGCAGAGGAGTGCCCCTCTCACCCTCTGTCCCACAGGAACTGCCCCTGCAGAGGAGTGCCCCTCTCACCCTCTGTCCCACAGGAACTGCCCCCTGCAGAGGAGTGCCCCTCTCACCCTCTGACCCACAGGAACTGCCCCTGCAGAGGAGTGCCCCTCCCACCCTCTGTCCCACAGGAACTGCCCCCTGCAGAGGAGTGCCCCTCTCACCCTCTGTCCCACAGGAACTGCCCCTGCAGAGGAGTGCCCCTCTCACCCTCTGTCCCACAGGAACTGCCCCTGCAGAGGAGTGCCCCTCTCACCCTCTGTCCCACAGGAACTGACCCTGCAGAGGAGTGCCCCTCTCACCCTCTGTCCCACAGGAACTACCCCTGCAGAGGAGTGCCCCTCTCACCCTCTGTCCCACAGGAACTGCCCCTGCAGAGGAGTGCCCCTCTCACCCTCTGTCCCACAGGAACTGCCCCTGCAGAGGAGTGCCCCTCTCACCCTCTGTCCCACAGGAACTGCCCCTGCAGAGGAGTGCCCCTCCCACCCTCTGTCCCACAGGAACTGCCCCTGCAGAGGAGTGCCCCTCTCACCCTCTGTCCCACAGGAACTGCCCCCTACAGAGGAGTGCCCCTCCCACCCTCTGTCCCACAGGAACTGCCCCTGCAGAGGAGTGCCCCTCTCACCCTCTGTCCCACAGGAACTGACCCCTGCAGAGGAGTGCCCCTCTCACCCTCTCTCCCACAGGAACTGCCCCTGCAGAGGAGTGCCCCTCTCACCCTCTCTCCCACAGGAACTGCCCCTGCAGAGGAGTGCCCCTCTCACCCTCTGTCCCACAGGAACTGCCCCTGCAGAGGAGTTCCCCTCCCACCCTCTGTCCCACAGGAACTGCCCCCTACAGAGGAGTGCCCCTCCCACCCTCTGTCCCACAGGAACTACCCCCTACAGAGGAGTGCCCCTCCCACCCTCTGTCCCACAGGAACTGCCCCTGCAGAGGATTTCCCCTCCCACCCTCTGTCCCACAGGAACTGCCCCCTACAGAGGAGTGCCCCTCCCACCCTCTGTCCCACAGGAACTGCCCCTGCAGAGGAGTGCCCCTCTCACCCTCTGTCCCACAGGAACTGACCCCTGCAGAGGAGTGCCCCTCTCACCCTCTCTCCCACAGGAACTGCCCCTGCAGAGAAGTGCCCCTCTCACCCTCTCTCCCACAGGAACTGCCCTTGCAGAGGAGTGCCCCTCTCACCCTCTGTCCCACAGGAACTGCCCCCTGCAGAGGAGTGCCCCTCTCACCCTCTGACCCACAGGAACTGCCCCTGCAGAGGAGTGCCCCTCCCACCCTCTGTCCCACAGGAACTGCCCCCTGCAGAGGAGTGCCCCTCTCACCCTCTGTCCCACAGGAACTGCCCCTGCAGAGGAGTGCCCCTCTCACCCTCTGTCCCACAGGAACTGCCCCTGCAGAGGAGTGCCCCTCTCACCCTCTGTCCCACAGGAACTGACCCTGCAGAGGAGTGCCCCTCTCACCCTCTGTCCCACAGGAACTACCCCTGCAGAGGAGTGCCCCTCTCACCCTCTGTCCCACAGGAACTGCCCCTGCAGAGGAGTGCCCCTCTCACCCTCTGTCCCACAGGAACTGCCCCTGCAGAGGAGTGCCCCTCTCACCCTCTGTCCCACAGGAACTGCCCCTGCAGAGGAGTGTCCCTCTCACCCTCTGTCCCACAGGAACTGCCCCTGCAGAGGAGTGCCCCTCTCACCCTCTGTCCCACAGGAACTGCCCCCTACAGAGGAGTGCCCCTCCCACCCTCTGTCCCACAGGAACTGCCCCTGCAGAGGAGTGCCCCTCTCACCCTCTGTCCCACAGGAACTGACCCTGCAGAGGAGTGCCCCTCTCACCCTCTGTCCCACAGGAACTGACCCTGCAGAGGAGTGCCCCTCTCACCCTCTGTCCCACAGGAACTACCCCTGCAGAGGAGTGCCCCTCTCACCCTCTGTCCCACAGGAACTGCCCCTGCAGAGGAGTGCCCCTCTCACCCTCTGTCCCACAGGAACTGCCCCTGCAGAGGAGTGCCCCTCTCACCCTCTGTCCCACAGGAACTGCCCCTGCAGAGGAGTGTCCCTCTCACCCTCTGTCCCACAGGAACTGCCCCTGCAGAGGAGTGCCCCTCTCACCATCTGTCCCACAGGAACTGACCCCTGCAGAGGAGTGCCCCTCTCACCCTCTCTCCCACAGGAACTGCCCCTGCAGAGGAGTGCCCCTCTCACCCTCTCTCCCACAGGAACTGCCCCTGCAGAGGAGTGCCCCTCTCACCCTCTCTCCCACAGGAACTGCCCCTGCAGAGGAGTGCCCCTCTCACCCTCTGTCCCACAGGAACTGCCCCCTGCAGAGGAGTGCCCCTCTCACCCTCTGACCCACAGGAACTGCCCCTGCAGAGGAGTGCCCCCTCACCCTCTGTCCCACAGGAACTGCCCCTGCTGAGGAGTGCCCCTCTCACCCTCTGTCCCACAGGAACTGCCCCTGCAGAGGAGTGCCCCTCTCACCCTCTGTCCCACAGGAACTGCCCCTGCAGAGGAGTGCCCCTCTCACCCTCTGTCCCACAGGAACTGCCCCTGCAGAGGAGTGCCCCTCTCACCCTCTGTCACACAGGAACTGCCCCCTGCAGAGGAGTGCCCCTCCCACCCTCTGTCCCACAGGAACTACCACCTGCAGAGGAGTACCCCTCCCACCCTCTGTCCCACAGGAACTGCCCCTGCAGAGGAGTGCCCCTCTCACCCTCTGTCCCACAGGAACTGCCCCTGCAGAGGAGTGCCCCTCTCACCCTCTGTCCCACAGGAACTGCCCCTGCAGAGGAGTGCCCCTCTCACCCTCTGTCCCACAGGAACTGCCCCTGCAGAGGAGTGCCCCTCTCACCCTCTGTCCCACAGGAACTGCCCCTGCAGAGGAGTGCCCCTCTCACCCTCTGTCCCACAGGAACTGCCCCTGCAGAGGAGTGCCCCTCTCACCCTCTGTCACACAGGAACTACCCCCTACAGAGGAGTGTCCCTCTCACCCTCTGTCCCACAGGAACTGCCCCCTGCAGAGGAGTGCCCCTCTCACCCTCTGTCCCACAGGAACTGCCCCTGCAGAGGAGTGCCCCTCTCACCCTCTGTCCCACAGGAACTGCCCTGCAGAGGAGTGCCCCTCTCACCCTCTGTTAGACGGACCGGGAGGGTCGGCCGAGATTACGGGGAGAGGTCTCCAGGGAGAGCCGTCTCCAACGACTGTACAGGTAAGTAACTTCCCCCCCACAGACGGACACCACACAAGATTGAAGGTTAACGAGACTTTATATGCAATTCTTAGGTTACGTCGCTATGATACAAGGAGGTCTGGACTCAGGGGTCCCCTCGGTTCTGATCTCTGGTTGAGGAGAAAGGGTAGCGGGACAGTCTTAGTTACCAATGAGTTAAATAGCTCTCAATCCTCGAGCTCGGCGTGGTTGCTGATCGGGCCGTGGAGGAGCCAAGCAGGTCCCGAGATGGATGAAGGATGGTCGACGGGCCGTGGAGAAGCCAAGCAGGTCCCGATGAAGATGATGGTTACAACGGTCCGCGGCCTCGCCAGCAGATCCGGACGACGGTGAAGAATGAAGGTTACGACGGCTGTGGCAGCGCCAACAGGCAGGACGATGGTGCACAGGACAGAGCTACGGCAGCGCCAGTAGTCCGTCCAGGATGAGTTCCTCTTACGTCTCTCGACTCCAAGATACAACTGACTTCCTGCTCTGGAGCTGTCCCAGTTATAGGGCTGGCGTGCTTTGATGTCCGGACCCTCGCACTTGGAGGTCGGGAGGTCCGGGATGAGGGAGTCCAGACACCCAGCAGGGGGGTGGAGCCAGCGCCCGGGGAGGCGATGGGCGAGCGGCACTGGGCGGGGGGAGAGCCATCGGCACCTCTCTCTCCCATTGACTTGCCAAGTAGCCCGCTCACCTCCTGGGTGGAGGGTGGTGCCGGATTGTCTGAGGCTGGGCTAGGCCCAGGGTTGAGGTCGATCGGGGGCCAGGCGGCCTCGTGGCGAGGCGTCCAAGATGGCGGCCCGGGCTGGGTGCATGGGCCGGCAGTGGATCGGACCCACGAGGTTATCATGTTCGAGGGCAGGGGTCCCTGAGGGGACGTAGGGCGTGCAATGGTGGTGTGTGGTGCTTGCGTGACTGGGCTCGGGCCTGGTCGAGCCGGGGGAGAGCGGCCCGTCATGTGGCCTGTCCAACATGCGTCCCCCCCAGCTGAAGGCGGGGAGAGTTACCCATCCTCTTGGGGACTCTCTTCGTCGAGGCGGAAAAACCGGGACAGGCCATCGGCGTTGGCGTGGTCGGACCCAGGCCGGTGTTCGACTGTGAAGTCCATACCTTGTAAGGAGATGGACCAGCGTAGCAATTTTGGGTTTTCCCCCCGCATATGCATCAACCACTGCAGGGGTCGGTGGTCAGTCTGCACCCGAAAGTGGGTGCCAAAAAGGTAGGGCCGGAGCTTCTTGAGGGCCCATACCACAGCGAAGGCTTCCCTCTCTATGGTGCTCCAGCGTTGTTCCCGGGGTAGGAGTCTCCGGCTGATGAAGGCCACCGGTTGATCGAGGCCTTCGGTGTTCACTTGGGACAGGACCGCCCCAATGCCCTGGTCGGAGGCGTCCGTCTGGACGACGAACTCCCGGCTGTAGTCTGGGGCCTGGAGCACAGGAGCGGAACACATGGCGGCCTTTAACTGTTCGAATGCCGCTTGACACTCTGGGGTCCAGTTCACCTTCTTGGGCTGATTTTTTGACGTGAGTTCGGTGAGAGGCCCCACGATGGTACCATAATCTTTCACGAACCTTCGGTAGTAGCCCGTGAGGCCCAGGAAGGCTCGCACCTCAGTTTGAGTGATAGGGGGTTGCCAGTTCTGGATGGCGGCAATTTTCAGCTGTAGGGGGGCCACTAGGCCGCTTCCCACCTGGTGTCCGAGGTAGGTCACCGACCCTTGTCCAATTTGGCATTTGCTGGCCTTGATCGTGAGGCCAGCTCGCTGAAGGGCTTGCAGCACTGCTTGGAGGTGGTGGAGGTGCTCGGTCCAATGGTGGCTGTACACAGCGATGTCGTCCAGGTAGGCGGCGCTGAACTCTTCGAGCCCCGCCAGGACCTGATTGACGAGCCGTTGGAACGTCGCTGGGGCGTTCTTCATGCCGAAGGGCATGACCGTAAAGTGATAGTGGCCATCGGGGGTGGAGAAGGCAGAGCGTTCTTGTGCTCGGGGTGTGAGGCCGATCTGCCAATAACCTGCCGTCAGGTCGAAGATGCTGAGGTAGCGGGCAGCGCCCATTCGGTCGACCAGTTCATCTGCCCGGGGGATGGGGTGTGCGTCCGTTCTGGTGACTTCATTCAGACCCCGGTAGTCGACACAGAACCGGAGTTCTGGTGTGGTCCCGGGGGCGGCTGCTTTGGGGACCAGTACGACCGGGCTGGCCCATGGACTGTCTGAGGGCTCGATGACCCCGAGCGTGAGCATCTTAGCTACTTCCGCCTGGATGCAGGCCCGTACCCGATCAGGTACGCGGTAGGCCCGGTGGCGGATAGGAGGGCTGTCTCCGGTGTCCACATCGTGCACACACCAGGAAGTGACACCCGGGGTGAGGGAGAACAGACTGGCGAACCGTGATAGGAGGGCTTGGCACTCTTGCCGTTGTTCTCTGGTGAGGGTCTCCGAGAGTCGGACCCCATCCACGGAGCCGTCTTGCTCCTGGGTCCGCAAGAGGTCAGGGAGAGGCTCGGAGTCGTCTTCAACCCCATTGTCTGTGGCCATCAAGAGGCTGAGTTCTGTTCGTGCAAAGTGGGGTTTCAGTCTGTTGGTGTGGAGGACTCGGAGCGGATTCCGGGCGGACTCCATATCGATCAGATAGGTGGCAGGACCCTTGCGCTCGATTACCTTGAAGGGTCCCGTCCATTTGTCTTGGAGAGCGCACGGTTCGGTGGGGGACATTACCCAGACCTGTTGCCCCGGCTCGAATTCAATGGATGAGGCGTTCTGGTCATACCATTTCTTCATGTCCTCTTGACTGGCCTCTAGGTTGGCTTTTGCTAGGTCTCTGAACCGCCGGGACTGGTTGCGGAGGGTGAGGAGGTACCGGAAGACATCTGGAGGACTCTTGGCCGGAGGCATCTCCCAGCCTTCTTTGATCAGGCTGAGTGGCCCCCGTACTGGGTGCCCATAGAGCAGCTCGAAGGGGCTGAAGCCTAGGGACTTCTGTGGGACCTCCCGGTAGGCGAAGAGGAGGCACGGCAGCAGCACGTCCCACTGGCGACGGAGGGGCTCTTCCAATCCCCCGATCATCCCTTTTAGCGTGCGATTGAACCGCTCAACAAGTCCGTTTCCTTGGGGGTGATAGGGGGTCGTGAAGCGGTAGGTGACCCCACACTGTTGCCAGAGGGACTTCATATATTTAGAAATGAAGTTCGTGCCTCTGTCACTGACGACTTCTCGGGGGAACCCCACACGGGAGAAGATCCCCATCAGGGCCCGGCCGACCACTGGGGCTGTCACGGTCCGGAGAGGAATAGCCTCAGGGTAGCGGGTGGCGTGGTCCACTAGTACCAGGATGAAGCGATGGCCTTGTCTTGTACGCGGGTCCAGGGGTCCCACAATGTCTATCCCGACCCTCTCAAATGGGGTTGTGACTACTGGAAAGGGTTGCAGGGGAGCCTTTAATTTGCGGCCGCTCTTCCCACTGGCTTGGCACGTGGGGCAAGATCGGCAATGCTGGTGCACATCGTTTCTCATTTTGGGCCAGAAGAAGTGGGTCACTAGGCGGCTGTAGGTTTTATCCTGTCCCAGGTGCCCTGCCAGGGGGGCATCGTGGGCCAGGTTTAGCAGGAAGTCTCTAAAGCGGAGGGGCACCACTAGTACTCGGTTGGCCCCCAGCTCGGCGATTCGTTGCTCGCTGTACAATAGATCATTGTCCCAGTAGACCCAATGAGTTCCGGAGGTATCCCCGGCGCTTTGGGCGAGCGCTTGTTGTCGGAGTCCCTCAAGGGAGGGACAGGTCTTCTGTTCCTGACGAAATTGTTCTTGTGTGGGTCCCCCTTCTTGAGCCCACTGATCAAGATTAGCGAGGTCGGAAGGTTGAGCAAGTTCGAGGGGGATGCCATGGTCGGGGGTCTCGGCGGGGGCGACCGGAGGCGGTGGCGCCGGCCATTCTGGTTCTTCCGGGTGATGGTTGGCACGGGCGGCCATGGACCGGGTGGTGACGCACGCCCAGTCTGGGACGCCCAACATCCCCAAGTGTTCTTTTCGCTCCACGGCTGCCCACGGGGAGCTTTCCAGGTCATTTCCGAGGAGGCATTCCACGGGGGCGTCGTCTCGGACCGTTACCTTCAACATGCCGGAGACCCCTCCCCACTCAAAGGGGACGCAGGCCATCCGACACAGACTTTCCGAGTTGTCGGCTGATCGCACAGGGCAGAGAACGTTCGGTAGATATTGTTCTGGGGTCACCAGATGACAGCGGACGGCTGTCACACTGGCCCCGGTGTCTCGAAGGGCTTCGGCCCGTTGTCCATTGATGCTCACCCATTGGCTGTACTTCTGGGTGTTAGCGGGTAGGGGGACCCGCGGGACCATGTCTCTTCCCCCTAAGCACGCGAGAGTCATGGCGGCTGGCTCCCACTCTTGATACTCTTGCTCGCCTGTTTCTTGTTCCTCGGAGATCTGTTCTTCCCCTAGTGCCGCGGCGGCCACCTGGCGGGGTCTTGGACTCTGATACTGCGGGCAGCTTGGGTCGTTTGCATAGTGGCCGACTCGTTGGCATCGGTGACATGTAACATTGGCTCTGTATCCCGGTCGCGCCGGGGTGCTGCCCCGGTTGGCCGGGGGGGTGGTGCTGGTAGCGGGGGCGGCCGGAGTATTGTCTCTTCCTCGTCCTTGGCCCCCTCCGCCTCCTCTGGGTCGGTAGTGACCATTGTTGTTCCTGTTCTGCTCGTAGGACCCATTCCGGCCCACTCTGGTGATCTCCCACCGGTCAGCTTCGGCTGCGAGCTGCCGGGGATCGGTTAACTTGCTGTCGAGGAGGTGTTGGCGTAGTTCAATGAAGCAATTGTTGGACAGATGCTCCCATACCATCAGATTGAACAGCTGCTCGTAGGTCGTGACGTTGTTCCCTCTGATCCAGCCTTCGAAGGCTCGGCTAAAGTACGTTACATAGTCCACCCAAGTTGTACCTGGAATGCGTGTGCAGTCTCGGAACCTCTGACGGTACATCTCGGGCGTGAGGCCATAGCGGGTGAGGAGGGCCGCTTTCATATGGTCGTAGGAGGTCATCTGGTGGTCTGGGAGCTGTAACAGAGTATCGCGGCCCTCATTGAGGAATTTGCCCCATAGGCCGGCTCCCCAGTCGGTTCTATCGATCCGGTGCGCAGTCATCGCGATTTCATAGGCCTTAAACCATTGCTGGATGTCGTCTTCTCGAAAATATTCTCGGACCACATCCTTGGGGATGTGCACTTTTTTCTCCGCGGTCCCTGGGGTGGACGGTCTGTCGGGCACCCCTAACTCTTTATTTTGTTTGCGCAGGTTGATCTCGGCTAGGTTCCGTTCGTGCTCGTACGTTAGTCTTTTTTCCTCGAGCTCCCTTTGCCTCTGTTTCTCCTCTCTTTCTTCTCGGAGGCGAAGGTGCTCTAAGTTTATTTTTTGCTCGGCCAATTTGAGTTCTATGTCCATCTTGAGTCGGGCCATTTCGAGTTCGTGTAGTCGGGCTTTTTCTCTTTCTTGGATCTCGTCTTGCGAGAGACTGGTTCTTTGCCCCTCAGGGGCCGTGTTGGTATTTTTCGCGGTGCTTTGCTCAGGGGTTTCGACATCCCCGGTCTCTGCCCAAGATTCTAGGGCATGCTTAAAATCGTCCTTGGTACTTAGTCCGGTGGTAGCGATACCTAGTTCGATGCAGAACTGCTTTAGTTCACGATGGCTGTATTCCTCTAGTTTTTCCATTTGGAACTTCTCAGTTGATCCGCTCTCTTTAGTCGACATTGTTGTTCGTTGTGGGGTGAGCTACTCTCTGTACGTTATGCGGTGATTCGGATCGCGCCGCTGGCCACCAATGTTAGACGGACCGGGAGGGTCGGCCGAGATTACGGGGAGAGGTCTCCAGGGAGAGCCGTCTCCAACGACTGTACAGGTAAGTAACTTCCCCCCCACAGACGGACACCACACAAGATTGAAGGTTAACGAGACTTTATATGCAATTCTTAGGTTACGTCGCTATGATACAAGGAGGTCTGGACTCAGGGGTCCCCTCGGTTCTGATCTCTGGTTGAGGAGAAAGGGTAGCGGGACAGTCTTAGTTACCAATGAGTTAAATAGCTCTCAATCCTCGAGCTCGGCGTGGTTGCTGATCGGGCCGTGGAGGAGCCAAGCAGGTCCCGAGATGGATGAAGGATGGTCGACGGGCCGTGGAGAAGCCAAGCAGGTCCCGATGAAGATGATGGTTACAACGGTCCGCGGCCTCGCCAGCAGATCCGGACGACGGTGAAGAATGAAGGTTACGACGGCTGTGGCAGCGCCAACAGGCAGGACGATGGTGCACAGGACAGAGCTACGGCAGCGCCAGTAGTCCGTCCAGGATGAGTTCCTCTTACGTCTCTCGACTCCAAGATACAACTGACTTCCTGCTCTGGAGCTGTCCCAGTTATAGGGCTGGCGTGCTTTGATGTCCGGACCCTCGCACTTGGAGGTCGGGAGGTCCGGGATGAGGGAGTCCAGACACCCAGCAGGGGGGTGGAGCCAGCGCCCGGGGAGGCGATGGGCGAGCGGCACTGGGCGGGGGGAGAGCCATCGGCACCTCTCTCTCCCATTGACTTGCCAAGTAGCCCGCTCACCTCCTGGGTGGAGGGTGGTGCCGGATTGTCTGAGGCTGGGCTAGGCCCAGGGTTGAGGTCGATCGGGGGCCAGGCGGCCTCGTGGCGAGGCGTCCAAGATGGCGGCCCGGGCTGGGTGCATGGGCCGGCAGTGGATCGGACCCACGAGGTTATCATGTTCGAGGGCAGGGGTCCCTGAGGGGACGTAGGGCGTGCAATGGTGGTGTGTGGTGCTTGCGTGACTGGGCTCGGGCCTGGTCGAGCCGGGGGAGAGCGGCCCGTCATGTGGCCTGTCCAACACCCTCTGTCCCACAGGAACTGCCCCCTGCAGAGGAGTGCCCCTCCCACCCTCTGTCCCACAGGAACTGCCCCTGCAGAGGAGTGCCCTTCTCACCCTCTGTCCCACAGGAACTACCACCTACAGAGGAGTGCCCCTCTCACCCTCTGTCCACCAGGAACTGCCCCTGCAGAGGAGTGCCCTTCTCACCCTCTGTCCCACAGGAACTACCACCTACAGAGGAGTGCCCCTCTCACCCTCTGTGCCACAGGAACTGCCCCCTACAGAGGAGTGCCCCTCCCACCCTCTGTCCCACAGCAACTGCCCCTGCAGAGGAGTGCCCCTCTCACCCTCTGTCCACCAGGAACTGCCCCTGCAGAGGAGTGCCCTTCTCACCCTCTGTCCCACAGGAACTGCCCCTGCAGAGGAGTGCCCCTCTCACCCTCTGTCCCACAGGAACTGCCCCTGCAGAGGAGTGCCCCTCTCACCCTCTGTCCACCAGGAACTGCCCCCTGCAGAGGAGTGCCCCTCTCACCCTCTGTCCCACAGGAACTGCCCCTGCAGAGGAGTGCCCCTCTCACCCTCTGTCCCACAGGAACTGCCCCCTGCAGAGGAGTGCCCCTCTCACCCTCTGTCCCACAGGAACTGCCCCTGCAGAGGAGTGCCCCTCTCACCCTCTGTCCACCAGGAACTGCCCCTGCAGAGGAGTGCCCTTCTCACCCTCTGTCCCACAGGAACTACCCCCTACAGAGGAGTGCCCCTCTCACCCTCTGTGCCACAGGAACTGCCCCCTACAGAGGAGTGCCCCTCCCACCCTCTGTCCCACAGCAACTGCCCCTGCAGAGGAGTGCCCCTCTCACCCTCTGTCCACCAGGAACTGCCCCTGCAGAGGAGTGCCCCTCTCACCCTCTGTCCACCAGGAACTGCCCCTGCAGAGGAGTGCCCTTCTCACCCTCTGTCCCACAGGAACTACCCCCTACAGAGGAGTGCCCCTCTCACCCTCTGTGCCACAGGAACTGCCCCCTGCAGAGGAGTGCCCCTCTCACCCTCTGTCCCACAGGTACTGCCCCTGCAGAGGAGTGCCCCTCCCACCCTCTGTGCCACAGGAACTGCCCCCTACAGAGGAGTGCCCCTCTCACCCTCTGTCCCACAGGAACTGCCCTGCAGAGGAGTGCCCCTCCCACCCTCTGTCCCACAGGAACTGCCCCCTGCAGAGGAGTGCCCCTCTCACCCTCTGTCCCACAGGAACTGCCCCCTGCAGAGGAGTGCCCCTCTCACCCTCTTTCCCACAGGAACTGCCCCCTACAGAGGAGTGCCCCTCCCACCCTCTGTCCCACAGGAACTGCCCCTGCAGAGGAGTTCCCCTCCCACCCTCTGTCACACAGGAACTGCCCCCTACAGAGGAGTGCCCCTCTCACCCTCTGTCCCACAGGAACTGCCCCTACAGAGGAGTGCCCCTCTCACCCTCTGTCCCACAGGAACTGCCCCCTACAGAGGAGTGCCCCTCTCACCCTCTGTCCCACAGGAACTGACCCCTGCAGAGGAGTGCCCCTCTCACCCTCTGTCCCACAGGAACTGCCCTGCAGAGGAGTGCCCCTCTCACCCTCTGTCCCACAGGAACTGCCCCTGCAGAGGAGTGCCCCTCTCACCCTCTGTCCCACAGGAACTGCCCCCTACAGAGGAGTGCCCCTCCCACCCTCTGTCCCACAGGAACTGCCCCTGCAGAGGAGTGCCCCTCTCACCCTCTGTCCCACAGGAACTGACCCCTGCAGAGGAGTGCCCCTCTCACCCTCTCTCCCACAGGAACTGCCCCTGCAGAGGAGTGCCCCTCTCACCCTCTCTCCCACAGGAACTGCCCCTGCAGAGGAGTGCCCCTCTCACCCTCTGTCCCACAGGAACTGCCCCCTGCAGAGGAGTGCCCCTCTCACCCTCTGACCCACAGGAACTGCCCCTGCAGAGGAGTGCCCCTCCCACCCTCTGTCCCACAGGAACTGCCCCCTGCAGAGGAGTGCCCCTCTCACCCTCTGTCCCACAGGAACTGCCCCTGCAGAGGAGTGCCCCTCTCACCCTCTGTCCCACAGGAACTGACCCTGCAGAGGAGTGCCCCTCTCACCCTCTGTCCCACAGGAACTACCCCTGCAGAGGAGTGCCCCTCTCACCCTCTGTCCCACAGGAACTGCCCCTGCAGAGGAGTGCCCCTCTCACCCTCTGTCCCACAAGAACTGCCCCTGCAGAGGAGTGCCCCTCTCACCCTCTGTCCCACAGGAACTGCCCCTGCAGAGGAGTGTCCCTCTCACCCTCTGTCCCACAGGAACTGCCCCTGCAGAGGAGTGCCCCTCTCACCCTCTGTCCCACAGGAACTGCCCCCTACAGAGGAGTGCCCCTCCCACCCTCTGTCCCACAGGAACTGCCCCTGCAGAGGAGTGCCCCTCTCACCCTCTGTCCCACAGGAACTGACCCCTGCAGAGGAGTGCCCCTCTCACCCTCTCTCCCACAGGAACTGCCCCTGCAGAGGAGTGCCCCTCCCACCCTCTGTCCCACAGGAACTGCCCCTGCAGAGGAGTGCCCCTCTCACCCTCTCTCCCACAGGAACTGCCCCTGCAGAGGAGTGCCCCTCCCACCCTCTGTCCCACAGGAACTGCCCCTGCAGAGGAGTGCCCCTCTCACCCTCTGTCCCACAGGAACTGACCCCTGCAGAGGAGTGCCCCTCTCACCCTCTGCCCCACAGGAACGGCCCTGCAGAGGAGTGCCCATCTCACCCTCTGTCCCACAGGAACTGCCCTGCAGAGGAGTGTCCCTCTCACCCTCTGTCACACAGGAACTGCCCCCTGCAGAGGAGTGCCCCTCCCACCCTCTGTCCCACAGGAACTGCCCCTGCTGAGGAGTGCCCCTCTCACCCTCTGTCCCACAGGAACTGCCCCCTGCAGAGGAGTGCCCCTCTCACCCTCTGTCCCACAGGAACTGCCCCTGCTGAGGAGTGCCCCTCTCACCCTCTGTCCCACAGGAACTGCCCCTGCAGAGGAGTGCCCCTCTCACCCTCTGTCCCACAGGAACTGCCCCTGCAGAGGAGTGCCCCTCTCACCCTCTGTCCCACAGGAACTACCCCCTACAGAGGAGTGTCCCTCTCACCCTCTGTCACACAAGAACTGCCCCTGCAGAGGAGTGCCCCTCTCACCCTCTCTCCCACAGGAACTGCCCCTGCAGAGGAGTGTCCCTCTCACCCTCTGTCCCACAGGAACTGCCCCTGCAGAGGAGTGTCCCTCTCACCCTCTGTCCCACAGGAACTGCCCTGCAGAGGAGTGCCCCTCTCACCCTCTGTCCCACAGGAACTACCCCCTACAGAGGAGTGCCCCTCTCACCCTCTGTCCCACAGGAACTGACCCCTGCAGAGGAGTGTCCCTCTCACCCTCTGTCCCACAGGAACTGCCCTGCAGAGGAGTGCCCCTCTCACCCTCTGTCCCACAGGAACTACCCCCTACAGAGGAGTGCCCCTCTCACCCTCTGTCCCACAGGAACTGACCCCTGCAGAGGAGTGTCCCTCTCACCCTCTGTCCCACAGGAACTGCCCCCTACAGAGGAGTGTCCCCCTCACCCTCTGTCCACCAGGAACTACCCCCTGCAGAGGAGTGCCCCTCCCACCCTCTGTCACACAGGAACTGCCCCTGCAGAGGAGTGTCCCCCTCACCCTCTGTCCCACAGGAACTACCCCCTACAGAGGAGTGTCCCCCTCACCCTCTGTCCACCAGGAACTGCCCCCTGCAGAGGAGTGCCCCTCTCACCCTCTGTCACACAGGAACTACCCCCTGCAGAGGAGTTCCCCTCCCACCCTCTGTCACACAGGAACTGCCCCTGCTGAGGAGTGCCCCTCTCACCCTCTGTCCCACAGGAACTGACCCCTGCAGAGGAGTGCCCCTCTCACCCTCTGTCCACCAGGAACTGCCCCCTGCAGAGGAGTGCCCTTCTCACCCTCTGTCCCACAGGAACTACCCCCTGCAGAGGAGTGCCCCTCTCACCCTCTGTCCCACAGGAACTACCCCCTACAGAGGAGTGTCCCTCTCACCCTCTGTCACACAAGAACTGCCCCTGCAGAGGAGTGCCCCTCTCACCCTCTGTCCCACAGGAACTGCCCCTGCAGAGGAGTGTCCCTCTCACCCTCTGTCCCACAAGAACTGCCCCTGCAGAGGAGTGCCCCTCTCACCCTCTCTCCCACAGGAACTGCCCCTGCAGAGGAGTGTCCCTCTCACCCTCTGTCACACAAGAACTGCCCCTGCAGAGGAGTGCCCCTCTCACCCTCTCTCCCACAGGAACTGCCCCTGCAGAGGAGTGCCCCTCTCACCCTCTGTCCCACAGGAACTGCCCCCTGCAGAGGAGTGCCCCTCTCACCCTCTGTCACACAGGAACTACCCCCTGCAGAGGAGTTCCCCTCCCACCCTCTGTCACACAGGAACTGCCCCTGCTGAGGAGTACCCCTCTCACCCTCTCTCCCACAGTGTTGGACAGGCCACATGAAGGGCCGCTCTCCCCCGGCCCGACCAGGCCCGAGCCCGGTAACGCTAGTACCACACACCACCATTGCACGTCCTCCGTCCCCTCAGGGACCCCTGCCTATGAACATATCAACCTCGTGGGCCCGATCCACTGCTGGCCCGCGCGCCCATCCGGGACGCCATCTTGGACACTCCACCACGAGGCCGCCTGGCCCCCGATCGACCTCAACCCTGGGCCTAGCCAGGCCTCAGACATCCCGGCACCACCATCCACCCAGGAGGTGAGCGGGCTACTTGGCAAGTCAATGGGAGAAAGAGGTGTCGATGGCTCTCCCCCGCCAAGTGCCGCTCGGCCATCGCCTCCCCGGGCGCTGGCTCCACCCCCCTGCTGGGTGTCGGGACACCCTCATCCCGGACCTCCCGACCTCCAGGTGCGAGGGTCCGGACATCAAAGAACATCAGCCCTATAACTGGGGCAGCTCCAGAGCAGGAGGGCAGTTGTATCTTGGAGTCGAGAGACGCAAAGAAGAACTCATCCTTGACGGACTACTGGCGCTGCCGTAGCTCTGCCTCGTGCACCTTCGTCTTGCCTGCCGGCGCTGCCGCAACCTTCGTAACCTTCCAATCCTTCATCGTCGTCGGGACCTGCTGGCGTGGCCGCGGACCGTTTGCAACCATCATCTCATCGGGAACTGCTGGCTCCGCCGCGGACCGTCGTTTCCTTCGTCCATCTCGGGACCTGCTGGCTCCGCCGCGGCCCGATCATCTAGAACGCCGAGCTCGAGGATTGAGAGCTATTTCCACCTTTTGGTAACAAGACTGTCCCGCTACCCTTTTCCCAAACCAGAGACCAGAATCGAGGGGACCCCTGAGTCCAGACCTCCTTGTACCATTCCATCGTACTTAAAGAATTGCCTATAAAGTATCGTTGAACTTTACCCTTGTGTGGTGTCCGTCTGTGGGGGGGAAGTTACTTGTCTGTACGATCGCTGGAGACGGCTCTCCCCGGAGACCTCTCCCCTTATCCTCGGCCGACCCTCCCGGTCCGTCTAACATTGGTGGCCAGCGGCGCGATCCGAATCACCGCATAATCATACAGAGAGTAGCTCACCCCACGACGAAATCACGATGACGACTAAAGAAAGCGGAGCAACCGAGAAATTCCAGATGGAGAAATTGGACGAGTACAGCCATCGTGAACTAAAACAATTCTGCATCGAACTAGGTATCGCTACCACCGGACTAAGTACCAAAGACGATTTTAAGCATGCCCTAGAATCTTGGGCAGAAACCGGGGCTGCCGGAACCCCTGATCAAAGCATCGCAGCAAAAACCACCACGGCCCCTGAAGAGCGAAGAACGGGTCTCTCGCAAGACGAGATCCAGGAACGAGAAAAAACCCGACTACACGAGCTGGAAATGGCCCGACTCAAAATGGACATTGAACTTAAGTTGGCCGAACAAAAAATCAACTTAGAGCACCTGCGTCTCCGAGAAGAAAGAGAGGAGAAACAGAGACAAAGGGAGCTCGAGGAAAAGAGACTGGCATATGAACACGAGCGAAAACTAGCTGAGATCGATCTACGCAAGCAGAATAAAGAAGTAGGGGTGTCCGAGCAACCCCACACCCCAGGGGCAACAGAGAAAAAGGTACACATCCCCAAGGATGTCGTTCGAGAATACTTCCGAGAGGACGACATCCAGCAATGGTTTAAGGCCTATGAAATCGCTATGACTGCACACCGGATCGATAGAAGCGATTGGGGAGCCGGTCTATGGGGGAGATTCCTCAATGAGGGCCGCGACGCCCTGCTACAGCTCCCGGACCACCAGATGACCTCCTACGACCATATGAAAGCTGCACTCCTCACTCGCTATGGCCTCACACCCGAGATGTACCGTCAGAGGTTCCGAGACTGCACCCGCATCCCGGGTACAACTTGGGTGGACTATGTAAACTACTTTAGCCGAGCCTTCGAGGGCTGGATCAAAGGAAGCAAGGTCACAACCTACGAACAACTGTTCAATCTTATGGTATGGGAGCACCTGTCGAACAATTGCTTCATTGAACTCCGCTTACGTGATTCCTTACGCCAAAATTCTATGGCGTCTTTCTGAGATTGTCTAGCTTTCTTTTTCCGTAATATTTCTTCTACCTTTATGATGCACTCGGCATCCCATGTTCCGTTAACTGGCCATCGGTATCTTTCCTCTAGGTGCTTGGTATAATCTGTCCATAACTCTAGATACAAGATGGCGTCTATGCCATGCTTATTATACATGAAATTACCTGGAGTGTCCCTAGGGGGGATTGGAATCTCTTCCTCTAACATCCCTTTCCTAGTTCCTATCTGCTTTAATTTGTTAAAAAACGGCATTGTGCCTACTTGATACTGAAATGCTTGATCCTTAATACTTAATTTCGCCTGTAACTATTTAAACAAAAAAACACAATAATACACAAGAACAATCACATTCATACCACGACATTAATCACATGAAACATTTAAAGACATAGCTAACTTCCCCCTACTCTGAATGTACCGCTCAACGATACAGATACACTGCTGTAACAGTGCAGAAATTCGGAATACTTTATATACTGCTAAACAGTACAGATACACTGCCTAAAAACAGTGCAGACCGGACTTGCGTACCCAAACCCGTCTAGATACGACCCAGCAATGGTACTCACCGGGAAGCACGGAAAACAGAAGGCCTCGGAAAACTCGACTGGACTCGACTCGGAACTTCGGAAAACTTCGGAAAACTTCGGAAAACTGGTGGGCCTCTTCACACCTCGGACCTTGCTTCCTTCGGCTGGGCTCTGGTCGGGATCCTCCGCACTCCTCACCGCCTCGTCTGGGCACTGATCGCAGTCTTCGTCACCTCCGTGTGTCAGAGGGGGATGCAGGAAATCCTGCCAGTACACGTGTTGTCCGTCTAACTGATGGCAGGGGACACGGATTGCAACGCACCTTCCGGCGCGTGAGGTGGGGGAGGGGTCCCTGTTCGGGCGCCAAAATGATGTAAATAATTAATTTACTCTCTTAATTTCTATGCAGGTAAGTACTTAATCAATAATAACTCAATCGGAAAGAAGGAAAACAGAGTCCGTGGTGTAAGAGTTTCTAAGGGTTTTATTCCTCATAAAGGAATCAGGATATCATGTTCTGACCACCACACAGGATGTCAGAAGGGATAGATGAGCGCGCCGTCGTTTATTGACAATACATAGCTTATATACTTGATTTACATCATAATGTTCAATGTAAGAGGCGTAACAGCTGAGAGAAGACAAGATAACAGTATACACGTGGTGCTAGTACATCATCAAGAGGCGTAAACTAGGCGTGTGTGCTAGAAACGTCACTGATAGGTGACGCAAGTGGGTGGCACCAAGGGGTGGTGCTAACAGAATGTTGCAATGTCAGCGGAAATCGGAAGCTTGGATGCGCGCGCAGCTGCATGACGTGTGATAGACGGGGTGCAGGGGACTTGACATTTACACTGGCGGAAAGAGACAGAAGTCTGGCATGTCAGATCAACTTGTGCTTCTATCATATCCGATATCTGATGTTTAGGAACTAAGCTATCTGGGCAGAAAGGTCTCTAGAGCAGAAGCTATTCTATACTTGCTGTGAGTGCGTGTATAAGCGCCTGAGTGTCTGTATGAGAAGCGTGGGGGCATGGGGCCTTCCATGGAAGCATGGCAACAGAGGCTATGAATTACTTGCATAAAGACAGGTCGGCCCTTTAGCCCTGTAGCTGAGGAAGGATGTTTACTGAAGCTAGCAGGCCGGAATGTATCTTCGGGGAGGGAAACAGATAACTCGAAGGTTATAGTCAATCTTGGCAGGCAGCAGGCTGAGCTGAGCACGGAGGGCCGCGCTAGAAGTAAGTCAGAGTTCACGGGTACGGGGGCTGCTTGGGCAGAGGCCCTCGCAGTCAGAAGCCAGAAAAGAGGCTCGGTGGCAGAGATTCAGGGCCTACTTTCAGCCAGGCTGAAAAACGTAGGAGTACACTTCAAAAAGACGTTGGCATAGCATACTTAGGAACGGACCATCAAACCCATTCATGGTGGGTCTGAAAGAGGACAAGTTAACGTTGGACGCAAATGTATTTGCGTCTTCATAGCTGATACAGGAGGGAAGTTACATGCACTTTTAACTCGTACATGGAGTCGGTGGGGTACTCGCTAGGGAACACAACATGACCATAAAATTTATATTACCTCATTCCCTCCTTGTTCCCTACGGACCCTTCATGATATATCGATCCTCATAAATCGATCAGTTTGTTCTTGTAACATTATATGTTCGTCTTTCTTTCTTTGACTGTTTGAGAGGCAACTGGAATGCTCAATGCAGGATGTGGCACACAGTCCACATATCGCTGGCCCACACTGCAGGCACAGGCAACAACTGAATACTATAACAAGGCCAATGCCTAGGAACGATAAGATCTTCCATCCCCAAGCTGTCAACGTAGTCCAGAACCAACCGGACCAAGTCCAGGTGCCTGGATTCTGATGTATCTGATTTGCAATTTTATGTAAACGGGTGATAGCTTGATAGACAGATGGTGCGTTTTGTGGAATGAAAACACAGCAACTTGACCCGATGACCTTACAAGCTCCACCTCTATCTGCCAAGATGACGTCAATCACAAGACGATTTTGAAGGACAACAGTCCGTATAGCAGACTGCTCCTCTGTTAAGTTACCTAGAGCGGAGGCAGTTTCGTTCACTACTGCTTCGAGTGTTCTCGTTAATCTGCGTATTAATTTACTGTTTTGGACAGGTCCTAGGAAGAAAAAGAATCCTTTATTGAAATCAGTGTACTGTTCCCATGCCGTTTCTGTGTAGTCGACAAGGGGAATATCTCTTTTGGGTCTATTCGGTGCTAGATTCGTATTTCTATGGTAATCAGGAGGAGCTAGGAAAACAGGTGGCAGAAGGAAGGCAATGTAACAGGTACCATCCCAATCTGGAGGCAAACGTATGTATGCGGTATGACCACAAACAAAGTAGGAATGACTGATAGCTTTAAAGGACGATTTACCATGGTCACTGAACTCGACCACAGTAGTGCATTTACTATGACCTACGTGTACTGAACCTTTCTTGCTAACACATAATTCACCTGTGACTGGTAGTACTAACATATGGGGCAGAACTGGAGCAGTTTCAGATTCAACAGTGAGGATCATAAGGCTAATTGTGTAATTACCTAATCCATATACTTCATTTTCTAGATCAGTTCCTATTCGAGTGGGAAGTCCTTCTTGATCAGGATAACAGACGTTGAGCAGGACTAAGTTCAAGTTTCCCCAAACCCAGCCCCCATCGAAAACAGCAATATCAGGATCTAAAGAATTAATTATTTTAAACCATGCTCCACAGGAGCCATTGTGAGTGAATGGGTACGGAAAGAGAGGCAGAGCTCCCTTGTAATTCTGGTAGGGAGGGAGTCGGCCACATATCCAACAGTCTGTAGCATTATTTGTCTGATGGGAATGGTGTAACATACTAATGAATGTATTGTTGCGCAGCGCAAGTCTGTAAGAGAGTTCATGTGCAGGAAGTTCCCTAAAAGTGTGTTCAGCAGAGACATTGTAAGCAGATTGTTCACGCCTGAAAATAGGCCAGTACATAGGAAGCAGAATGCTGGCAATAATAATTAGAATACTCAGAATAAACATGATTATTAGTGTCACTATGCAGTGACTACGAAGTGATTTGCAATATGTTCTTCTCTTTTCCTCTCTCTCTCTAACTCGATCTAGGGGATACATGTCAGAAACTATTTAACCGATTCACCTAAGGGAGGACTTAAACAATTAAACTGTCTGACTTGCTAGATCGAAGCTTCATTCGGTAAAGTTCTTGAGGAGTCTTTTCTCTTTTAGGCACAGTAACGTCTTGTGCTTCAACACAGTCTTTGGTGGGGGTGGACGAGTCAGAGTCCTGTTTCAGTCCGTTTTTTAGTTCATTGCATAGTTTGATGTGACTCGTGTGGACCCACCCCTTTCTCCCCTCGATTTTCACGGCGGTCCTGGTGGTAAGCAGAACGGTCTTTGGAGACTTCCAGCGGGGCTCCAGCGGACTTTTCCGGTCGAAATTCCGGACGACTACCAGGTCACCTGGGCGGACCTCATGCGCCTTTACATCGGTGTTGTCAGGGAAGGCTGCGGCAACCTGTGAACGACATGATTGGAGTGCAGACATCAAGGAGGCAAGGTAATCTGTCAACATGTTACAATCAATATCAGTGATCTTTTTCGGAACGGGCGTCCCCCACATATTCGGCGGTCTGCCAAAGACCACTTCGTACGGGGATAGCCCTGATCTCGAGTGGGCGACCATCCTCATGTAGAATAGTGCCACGGGCAGGGCGACTATCCAGTCGACCCCTTTTTCCTGACAGATCTTGGCAAGACGGATTTTTAGTGTCTGATTATGCCTTTCTACAAGGCCAGCTGCTTCGGGATGTCGGACACAGTGGAACCTCCACTGATATCCTAGCAAGAGGGAAACTTGTCTCATCAGCTCGGACGAGAACGGCTGTCCGTTATCTGAATACACGACACGGGGCAAACCGTACCGTGGGAAGAATTCACGAACCAACTGTCTGGCAGTGGTCGGAGCAGTGTAGTCTGGGACTGGGTATGCTTCGGTCCAGCGGGACAGAGCACAAACAATTACAAGGACATACTTAAATCCTCTACAGCTATTCATCTGGATATGCTTCTAGTGTCTCATGTAAGGGACCTGGATCGGAATAATGTTTTCTGTACTTAATGAGAAGGTGCTGAATCATATATATACCTGCTAATTTCTGTTCGTCGGGGGAGAGGTTCAGAAATGTCTGTGCTACGGTGTCATCATTATATATGTCTGCATTTTCGGCCCATGATACCGCTGATCGGGCTAATTCTTGTTCATCCATAGAATTGAGTACATGGTACCCAACTCGATCTCGAAGCCGTTTATCAGTTTCCTGGAACTGATGTTCAGCAGAATTCGGATTCGTTAAGGCAGAGAAGAAAACTCTCTTGCTTTCTGGACGGATACCCTTCCTAAGATAAGTTCCCTTACCTACATATGCTATAGTGCTTGTAGTCGGTTCTAGTTCTTCAGATTCTTCTTCCTCCTCGGAGGGAGCCTTTTCTTTCTCTTTCTCGTGTACTGCTATCACTGCTTTCTTAATCTTTTTATACATGGCCTCTATGCAATTTTGTCTGTCATGTTTTCCATCGGCTATATTTTGACCCCACTTGTTCAATGCATCCAATTCACTCTGCTCTGTTCCGGGCCTGTCTCGTTCTCTTATTAGACAATTTATGAAAAATCGTAGTATCAGTGCTTGCATGGTAACTTTCTGTTTCTCCAGGGCATCCTTAATACTGTCGGGGTCCTTTCCCGTTTGAACGAACTCATATATTCTATCTAGGTGCTCCTTCATTCCTGCATAACATAACAAACTATCAGTAGCAGATCTTAACCGTAAAGACGCTAATATCATTAAGTCGTCCTGTCCAGGTTCTGGATCATATCTACAAACTGACATATTTTCTTTTAGTGCATCAAGACGGGATAAGTTAGAAGAACGGGGGGATCTGTACGTAAGAGGACTCTGCATACCTCTGAGATTTAATCTGTGAGTCGGTGGCGGGGTCTGGAGACCCGCGGTCGCACCTCCTGAAGCGGAAACTTGGGCATTATCTCTGTGTGTAGTCAGTATCTGAATTTGTCTTTTAGTAGGATCTGATTGAAGTGGTTTCGGCAGATCAGTTTTAGGTGAGGGAAGTGGCGGAGCTGGCGGAACGGGACTAGTCTTTTTCGGTGTCGGCTGAGAGTGATCTTGGGGGGCAGTACCACCCCCGGCCCTGTCAGTAGGCAGGGCACGAACAGGCAGATTGGTGTAAGCTGGCGCTACATCTTCGAGATATGAATTTAGGAATATGTCTTTAGTAGTCTTATGCATTACTTTAGTTGGAACTAATGGTGACGGCAAATTTTTCGGTATTTCTGAAATGGCGTCAGGGGTACCATCGGCCAAAAGATACATGTTGTTCACTTTGCCATTTAGGATACGATCTATTTGTTCTACTTTTACTCGAATTCCCTCAGTAACTAATTCGTTTTCTTGGGCCTTTTCTGATTCTTTAAGCCTGTCTTCTCTACGGAGTGCTCTATCAGCACGCTTACGTGATTCCTTACGCCAAAATTCTATGGCGTCTTTCTGAGATTGTCTAGCTTTCTTTTTCCGTAATATTTCTTCTACCTTTATGATGCACTCGGCATCCCATGTTCCGTTAACTGGCCATCGGTATCTTTCCTCTAGGTGCTTGGTATAATCTGTCCATAACTCTAGATACAAGATGGCGTCTATGCCATGCTTATTATACATGAAATTACCTGGAGTGTCCCTAGGGGGGATTGGAATCTCTTCCTCTAACATCCCTTTCCTAGTTCCTATCTGCTTTAATTTGTTAAAAAACGGCATTGTGCCTACTTGATACTGAAATGCTTGATCCTTAATACTTAATTTCGCCTGTAACTATTTAAACAAAAAAACACAATAATACACAAGAACAATCACATTCATACCACGACATTAATCACATGAAACATTTAAAGACATAGCTAACTTCCCCCTACTCTGAATGTACCGCTCAACGATACAGATACACTGCTGTAACAGTGCAGAAATTCGGAATACTTTATATACTGCTAAACAGTACAGATACACTGCCTAAAAACAGTGCAGACCGGACTTGCGTACCCAAACCCGTCTAGATACGACCCAGCAATGGTACTCACCGGGAAGCACGGAAAACAGAAGGCCTCGGAAAACTCGACTGGACTCGACTCGGAACTTCGGAAAACTTCGGAAAACTTCGGAAAACTGGTGGGCCTCTTCACACCTCGGACCTTGCTTCCTTCGGCTGGGCTCTGGTCGGGATCCTCCGCACTCCTCACCGCCTCGTCTGGGCACTGATCGCAGTCTTCGTCACCTCCGTGTGTCAGAGGGGGATGCAGGAAATCCTGCCAGTACACGTGTTGTCCGTCTAACTGATGGCAGGGGACACGGATTGCAACGCACCTTCCGGCGCGTGAGGTGGGGGAGGGGTCCCTGTTCGGGCGCCAAAATGATGTAAATAATTAATTTACTCTCTTAATTTCTATGCAGGTAAGTACTTAATCAATAATAACTCAATCGGAAAGAAGGAAAACAGAGTCCGTGGTGTAAGAGTTTCTAAGGGTTTTATTCCTCATAAAGGAATCAGGATATCATGTTCTGACCACCACACAGGATGTCAGAAGGGATAGATGAGCGCGCCGTCGTTTATTGACAATACATAGCTTATATACTTGATTTACATCATAATGTTCAATGTAAGAGGCGTAACAGCTGAGAGAAGACAAGATAACAGTATACACGTGGTGCTAGTACATCATCAAGAGGCGTAAACTAGGCGTGTGTGCTAGAAACGTCACTGATAGGTGACGCAAGTGGGTGGCACCAAGGGGTGGTGCTAACAGAATGTTGCAATGTCAGCGGAAATCGGAAGCTTGGATGCGCGCGCAGCTGCATGACGTGTGATAGACGGGGTGCAGGGGACTTGACATTTACACTGGCGGAAAGAGACAGAAGTCTGGCATGTCAGATCAACTTGTGCTTCTATCATATCCGATATCTGATGTTTAGGAACTAAGCTATCTGGGCAGAAAGGTCTCTAGAGCAGAAGCTATTCTATACTTGCTGTGAGTGCGTGTATAAGCGCCTGAGTGTCTGTATGAGAAGCGTGGGGGCATGGGGCCTTCCATGGAAGCATGGCAACAGAGGCTATGAATTACTTGCATAAAGACAGGTCGGCCCTTTAGCCCTGTAGCTGAGGAAGGATGTTTACTGAAGCTAGCAGGCCGGAATGTATCTTCGGGGAGGGAAACAGATAACTCGAAGGTTATAGTCAATCTTGGCAGGCAGCAGGCTGAGCTGAGCACGGAGGGCCGCGCTAGAAGTAAGTCAGAGTTCACGGGTACGGGGGCTGCTTGGGCAGAGGCCCTCGCAGTCAGAAGCCAGAAAAGAGGCTCGGTGGCAGAGATTCAGGGCCTACTTTCAGCCAGGCTGAAAAACGTAGGAGTACACTTCAAAAAGACGTTGGCATAGCATACTTAGGAACGGACCATCAAACCCATTCATGGTGGGTCTGAAAGAGGACAAGTTAACGTTGGACGCAAATGTATTTGCGTCTTCATAGCTGATACAGGAGGGAAGTTACATGCACTTTTAACTCGTACATGGAGTCGGTGGGGTACTCGCTAGGGAACACAACATGACCATAAAATTTATATTACCTCACGAGAATACTTCCGAGAGGACGACATCCAGCAATGGTTTAAGGCCTATGAAATCGCTATGACTGCACACCGGATCGATAGAAGCGATTGGGGAGCCGGTCTATGGGGGAGATTCCTCAATGAGGGCCGCGACGCCCTGCTACAGCTCCCGGACCACCAGATGACCTCCTACGACCATATGAAAGCTGCACTCCTCACTCGCTATGGCCTCACACCCGAGATGTACCGTCAGAGGTTCCGAGACTGCACCCGCATCCCGGGTACAACTTGGGTGGACTATGTAAACTACTTTAGCCGAGCCTTCGAGGGCTGGATCAAAGGAAGCAAGGTCACAACCTACGAACAACTGTTCAATCTTATGGTATGGGAGCACCTGTCGAACAATTGCTTCATTGAACTCCGCCAGCACCTCCTCGACAGCAAGTTAACGGATCCCCGGCAGCTCGCAGCCGAAGCTGACCGGTGGGAAATCACCAGAGTGGGCCGGAATGGGTCCTACGAACAGAACCGGAACAACAACGGTCAGCACCGTCCCCGAGGAGGAGGAGGGGGCCAAGGACGAGGAAGAGACAACGCCCCGGTCGCCCCCGCTACCAGCACCACCCCCCCGGCCAACCGGGGCAGCACCCCGGCGCGACCGGGATACCGAGCCAATGTTACGTGCCATCGATGCCAACGAGTCGGCCACTATGCAAACGACCCAAACTGCCCCCAGTACCAGAGCCCAAGACCCCGCCAAGTAGCAGCTGCTGCTCTGGGGGAGGAACAGATCTCAGAGGAACAAGAGGAATATGAACAGGAACATCAAGAATGGGAGCCAGCCGCCATGACTCTAGCCTGCTTAGGGGGGAAAGACATGGTCCCGCGGGTCCCCCTACCCGCTAACACCCAGAAGTACAGCCAATGGGTGAGCGTCAATGGACGCCGGGCCGAAGCCCTTCGTGACACCGGGGCCAGTGTAACAGCCGTCCGCTGTCACTTGGTGACCCCAGAACAGTATCTACCAAACATTCTCTGCCCTGTACGTTCCGCCGTTAACTCGGAAAGTCTGTGCCGGATGGCCTGCGTCCCCTTCGAATGGGGAGGGGTCACCGGCATGTTGAAGGTAACGGTCCGAGACGATGCCCCCGTAGACTGCCTCCTGGGGAATGACCTTGAAAGCTCTCCGTGGGCAGCCGTAGAACGAAGAGAACACCTGGGGATGTTAGGCGTCCCGGACTGGGCGTGTGTCACCACCCGGTCCATGGCCGCCCGTGCCAACCCCCGCCCAGAGGAACCCGAATGGCCGGCGCCGCCGCCTCCGGTCGCCCCGGCCGAAACCACCGACCGTGACGTCCCCCCAGAACCAGCTCAACCTCCAGACCTCGCTAACCTCGACCAGTGGCCTCAAGAGGGGGGGCCCACGCAAGAACAATTTCGCCAAGAACAGAAGACCTGTCCCTCCCTCGAGGGACTCCGCCAGCAAGCGCTCGCCCAAAGCGCAGGGGATACCTCCGGAACACACTGGATCTACTGGGACAATGATCTGCTTTACAGTGAGCAAAGAATCGCGGAGCTGGGGGCCAGCCGAGTACTAGTGGTGCCCCTCCGTTTTAGAGACTTTCTGCTAAACCTGGCCCACGATGTCCCCCTGGCGGGACACCTGGGTCAAGATAAAACCTACAGTCGTCTGGTGACCCACTTCTTCTGGCCCAAAATGAGGAACGATGTACACCAGCATTGCCGATCTTGCCCCACGTGCCAAGCCAGTGGAAAGAGCGGCCCCAAACTAAAAGCCCCCCTGCAACCTTTTCCCGTGGTCACCACCCCGTTCGAGAGGGTCGGGATCGACATCGTGGGGCCCCTGGACCCGCGTACAAAACAAGGCCATCGATTCATCCTGGTGCTAGTGGACCACGCCACCCGCTACCCCGAGGCTGTTCCCCTGCGAACTGTGACAGCCCCGGTAGTCGGCCGGGCCCTAATGGGGATCTTCTCCCGTGTGGGCTTCCCCCGAGAAGTCGTCAGCGACAGAGGCACGAACTTTATTTCTAAATATATGAAGTCCCTCTGGCAACAGTGCGGGGTTACCTACCGATTCACGACCCCCTATCACCCTCAAGGAAACGGACTCGTTGAGCGGTTCAACCGCACGCTCAAAGGGATGATCGGGGGGTTGGAAGAGCCCCTCCGTCGCCAGTGGGATGTGCTGCTGCCGTGCCTCCTCTTCGCATATCGAGAGGTCCCCCAGAAGTCCCTGGGCTTCAGCCCGTTTGAACTGCTGTATGGACACCCAGTACGGGGGCCGCTCAGCCTAGTCAAGGAAGGCTGGGAGATGCCCCCTCTCAAGAACCCACCAGATGTCTTCCGGTACCTCCTAACCCTCCGCAACCAGACCCGGCGGTTCAGAGAGCTGGCAAAAGCCAACCTAGAGGCCAGTCAAGAGGACATGAAAAAGTGGTATGACCGGAATGCCTCCTCCATCGAATTTGAACCTGGGCAACAGGTATGGGTGATGTCCCCCACCGAACCCTGCGCCCTGCAAGACAAGTGGACGGGGCCCTTCAAAGTAGTCGAGCGCAAGGGTCCTGCCACCTATCTCATCGACATGGAATCTTCCCGGAACCCCCTCCGGGTCCTCCACGATAACAGACTGAAGCCCCACTTTGTGCGTTCCGAACTCAGCCTCCTGATGGCCACAGACAATGGGGCTGAAGAAGATTCCGAGCCCCTCCCTGACCTCCTACGGACTCGGGAGAAAGACGGCTCCGTGGACGGGGTCCGACTCTCAGAGGCCCTCACCCAAGAGCAACGCCAGGAGTGTCGAGCCCTCCTATCACAGTTCGCCAGCCTGTTCTCCCTCACCCCAGGTGTCACTTCCTGGTGTGTGCACGATGTGGACACGGGGGACAGCCCCCCTATCCGCCACCGGGCCTACCGCGTGCCAGATCGGGTACGGGCCTGCGTCCAGGAAGAGGTAGCAAAAATGCTCACGCTCGGGGTCATCGAGCCCTCAGACAGCCCCTGGGCCAGCCCTGTAGTACTGGTCCCCAAAGCGGCCGCCCCAGGCACCACACCGGAACTCCGGTTCTGCGTTGACTACCGGGGCTTGAATGCGGTCACCCGAACAGACGCACATCCCATCCCCCGGGCAGATGAACTAATTGACCGCATGGGAGCTGCCCGCTACCTCAGTATTTTCGACCTGACGGCGGGCTACTGGCAAATCGGCCTCACACCCCGGGCCCAAGAACGTTCTGCCTTTTCCACCCCCGATGGCCATTACCATTTCAAGGTCATGCCCTTCGGCATGAAGAATGCCCCCGCAACATTTCAGCGGCTCGTCAATCAGGTCCTGGCGGGGCTCGAAGGGTTCAGCGCCGCCTACCTAGACGACATCGCTGTATACAGCCACCATTGGCCCGAGCACCTCCACCACCTCCGAGCAGTGCTACAAGCCCTTCAGCAGGCTGGCCTCACGATCAAGGCCAGCAAATGTCAAATTGGTCAAGGGTCTGTAACCTACCTCGGACACCAGGTGGGAAGCGGCCTGGTGGCCCCTCTGCAGCTCAAAATTGCCGCCATCCAGTCCTGGCAGCCCCCCATCACCCAGACCGAGGTACGAGCCTTCCTGGGCCTCACGGGCTATTACCGAAGGTTTGTGAAAGACTATGGTACTATAGTGGGGCCCCTCACAGAACTTACGTCCAAAAATCAACCCAAGAAAGTCAACTGGACCGCAGATTGTCAAACAGCATTCGAGCAATTGAAAGCCGCCATGTGTTCCGCCCCTGTGCTCCAGGCCCCCGACTACAGCAGGGAGTTCGTCGTCCAGACGGATGCCTCCGACCATGGCATTGGGGCAGTCCTGTCTCAAGTGAACACCGAGGGCCTTGATCAGCCAGTGGCCTTCATCAGCAGATGACTCCTACCACGAGAACAACGCTGGAGCACCATAGAGAGGGAGGCCTTCGCGGTGGTATGGGCCCTCAAGAAGCTCCGGCCCTACCTCTTTGGCACACACTTTCGGGTGCAGACCGACCACCGACCCCTGCAGTGGCTGATGCAGATGCGGGGGGAAAACCCGAAGTTACTACGTTGGTCCATCTCCCTACAAGGGATGGACTTCACTGTTGAACACCGGCCTGGGCCAGATCACGCCAACGCAGATGGCCTGTCCCGGTTTTTCCGCCTCGACGAGGAGAGTCCCCAAGAGGATGGGTAACTCTCCCCGCCTTCAGCTGGGGGGGACGCATGTTGGACAGGCCACATTAAGGGCCGCTCTCCCCCGGCCCGACCAGGCCCGGGCCCGGTCACGCTAGTACCACACACCACCATTGCACGTCCTCCGTCCCCTCAGGGACCCCTGCCTTCGAACATATCAACCTCGTGGGCCCGATCCACTGCTGGCCCGCGCGCCCATCCGGGACGCCATCTTGGACACTCCACCACGAGGCCGCCTGGCCCCCGATCGACCTCAACCCTGGGCCTAGCCAGGCCTCAGACATCCCGGCACCACCATTGTTAGACGGACCGGGAGGGTCGGCCGAGGTACGGGGAGAGGTCTCCAGGGAGAGCCGTCTCCAACGACTGTACAGATGAATAACTTCCCCCCCACAGACGGACACCACACAAGACTGAAGGTTAACGAGACTTTATATGCAATTCTTAGGTTACGATGATATGGTACAAGGAGGTCTGGACTCAGGGGTCCCCTCTAGCTTAGTCTTTGGTTGAGGAAAGGGTAGCGGGACAGTCTTTAGTTACCGGTGAGTCCAAAAATAGCTCTCAATCCTTGAGCTCGGCGTTCTTGATGATCGGGCCGTGGAGGAGCCAAGCAGGTCCCGAGATGGTCGGATGAAAGATGACGGTCCGCGGCGGAGCCTGCAGGTCCCGATGAAGATGACGGTTACAACGGTCCGCGGCCACGCCAGCAGGTCCGGACGACGATGAAGGATGAAGGTTACGACGGCTGTGGCAGCGCCAACAGGCAGGATGATGGTACACAGGACAGAGCTACGGCAGCGCCAGTAGTCCGTTCAGGATGAGTTCCTCTTTACGTCTCTCGACTCCAAGATACAACTGCCTTCCTGCTCTGGAGCTGCCCCAGTTATAGGGCTGGCGTGCTTTGATGTCCGGACCCTCGCACTTGGAGGTCGGGGGTCCGGGATGCGGGGTTCCAGACACCCAGCAGGGGGGTGGAGCCAGCGCCCGGGGAGGCGATGGGCGAGCGGCACTTGGCGGGGGGAGCCATCGACACCTCTTTCTCCCATTGACTTGCCAAGTAGCCCGCTCACCTCCTGGGTGGATGGTGGTGCCGAGATGTCTGAGGCCGGGCCAGGCCCAGGGTCGGGGTCGATCGGGGGCCAGGCGACCTCGTGGTGAAGTGTCCAAGATGGCGGGTCAGGTTGGCCGCGTGGGCCGGCAGGGGATCGGGCCCACGAGGTTAGCTTGCCTCGCAGGCAGGGGCCCTGAGAGGGCAGCAGATGTACAATGATGATGCGTGGTACTGTCGTGGCGGCTCTCGGGCCTGGTTGGGCTGGGGGAGAGTGGCCCTTCATGTGGCCTGTCCAACATGCGTCCCCCCCAGCTGAAGGCGGGGAGAGTTACCCATCTTCTTGGGGACTCTCGTCGTCGAGGCGGAAAAACCGGGACAGGCCGTCTGCGTTGGCGTGGTCTGGTCCTGGCCGGTGTTCGACTGTGAAGTCCATACCTTGCAAGGAGATGGACCAGCGCAGCAATTTTGGGTTTTCCCCCCGCATATGCATCAGCCACTGCAGGGGTCGGTGGTCGGTCTGCACCCGGAAGTGGGTGCCAAACAGGTAGGGCCGGAGCTTTTTGAGGGCCCATACCACTGCGAATGCTTCTCTCTCTATGGTGCTCCAGCGTTGCTCCCGTGGTAGGAGCCTCCGGCTGATGAAGGCCACGGGTTGATCAAGGCCTTCGGTGTTCACTTGGGACAGGACCGCCCCAATGCCCTGGTCGGAGGCGTCCGTCTGGACGAGGAACTCCCGGCTGTAGTCGGGGGCCTGGAGCACAGGAGCGGAACACATGGCGGCCTTCAATTGTTCGAATGCCGTTTGACACTGGGGTCCAGTTCACTTTCTTTGGTTGATTCTTTGACGTGAGTTCCGTGAGAGGCCCCACTATGGTTCCATAGTCTTTTACAAACCTTCGGTAATAGCCTGTGAGGCCCAGGAATGCTCGTACCTCGGTTTGGGTGATAGGGGGCTGCCAGTCCTGGATGGCAGCAATTTTTAGCTGTAGAGGGGCCACTAGGCCGCTTCCCACCTGGTGCCCGAGGTAGGTCACAGACCCTTGTCCAATCTGACATTTGCTGGCCTTGATCGTGAGGCCAGCTCGTTGAAGGGCTTGCAGCACTGCTCGGAGGTGGTGGAGGTGTTCGGTCCAGTGGTGGCTGTACACAGCGATGTCGTCTAGGTAGGCGGCGCTGAACCCTTCGAGCCCCGCCAGGACCTTATTGACGAGCCGTTGGAAAGTCGCTGGTGCATTTTTCATGCCGAAAGGCATGACCGTAAAATGATAGTGGCCATCGGGGGTGGAGAAGGCAGAACGTTCCTGTGCTCGGGGTGTGAGGCCGATCTGCCAATAACCTGCTGTCAGGTCGAAGATGCTGAGGTAGCGGGCCGCTCCCATTCGGTCGACCAGTTCATCTGCCCGGGGGATGGGATGTGCGTCCGTCCGGGTGACCTCATTCAGGCCCCGGTAGTCGACACAGAACCGGAGTTCTGGGGTGGTTCCGGGGGCGGCTGCTTTGGGGACCAGCACGACCGGGCTGGCCCATGGACTGTCTGAGGGCTCGATGACCCCGAGCGTGAGCATCTTGGCCACTTCCGCCTGGATGCAGGCCCGTACCCGATCAGGTACGCGGTAGGCCCGGTGGCGGATAGGAGGGCTATCTCCGGTGTCCACATCGTGCACACACCAGGACGTGACACCTGGGGTGAGGGAGAACAGGCTGGCGAACTGTGACAGGAGGGCTTGGCACTCTTGGCGTTGTTCTCTGGTGAGGGTCTCCGAGAGGCGGACCCCATCTACGGAGCCGTCTTGCTCCAGGGTCCGCAGGAGGTCAGGGAGAGGCTCGGAGTCGTCTTCAGCCCCGTTGTCTGTGGCCATCAGTAGGCTGAGTTCGGTTCGTGCAAAGTGAGGTTTCAGCCTGTTGGTGTGGAGGACCCGGAGTGGGTTCCGGGAGGACCCCATATCGATCAGATAGGTGGCAGGACCCTTGCGCTCGATCACCTTGAAGGGCCCCGTCCATTTGTCTTGGAGAGCGCAAGGTTCTGTGGGGGACATTACCCATACTTGTTGCCCCGGCTCGAATTCAATGGATGAGGCGTTCTGGTCATACCATTTTTTCATATCCTCTTGACTGGCCTCTAGGTTGGCTTTTGCTAGGTCCCTGAACCGCTGGGACTGGTTGCGGAGGGTGAGGAGGTACCGGAAGACGTCTGGAGGGTTCTTGGCCGGAGGCATCTCCCAGCCTTCTTTGATCAGGCTGAGCGGCCCCCGCACTGGGTGCCCGTATAGCAGTTCAAATGGGCTGAAGCCTAGTGATTTTTGTGGGACCTCCCGGTAGGCGAAGAGGAGGCACGGCAGCAGTACATCCCACTGGCGACGAAGGGGCTCTTCCAATCCCCCGATCATCCCTTTTAGTGTGCGGTTGAACCGCTCAACCAGTCCGTTCCCTTGGGGGTGATAGGGGGTCGTGAATCGGTAGGTGACCCCACACTGTTGCCAGAGTGATTTCATGTATTTAGAAATAAAGTTCGTGCCTCTGTCGCTGACGACTTCTCGGGGGAACCCCACACGGGAGAAGATCCCCATCAGGGCCCGGCCGACCACTGGGGCTGTCACGGTCCGGAGAGGTATAGCCTCAGGGTAGCGGGTGGCGTGGTCCACCAGCACCAGAATAAAGCGATGGCCTTGTTTTGTACGCGGGTCTAGGGGTCCCACAATGTCTATTCCGACCCTCTCAAATGGGGTCGTGACTACTGGAAAGGGTTGCAAGGGGGCCTTTAGTTTGCGGCCGCTCTTCCCACTGGCTTGGCACGTGGGGCAAGATCGGCAATGCTGGTGCACATCGTTTCTCATTTTGGGCCAGAAGAAGTGGGTCACTAGGCGGCTGTAAGTTTTATCTTGTCCGAGGTGCCCTGCCAGGGGGACATCGTGGGCCAAGTTTAACAGGAAGTCTCTGAAACGGAGGGGTACCGCTAGTACTCTGTTGGCCCCCAGCTCGGCGATTCTTTGCTCGCTGTACAGTAGATCATTGTCCCAGTAGACCCAATGAGTTCCGGAAGTATCCCCTGCGCCTTGGGCGAGCGCTTGTTGACGGAGTCCCTCTAGGGAGGGACAGGTCTTCTGCTCCCGGCGAAATTGTTCTTGCGTGGGTCCCCCCTCTTGGGCCCACTGGTCAAGGTTAGCGATGTCGGAAGGTTGAGCAGGTTCGAGGGGGGTGTCATGGTCGGTGGTCTCGGCTGGGGCGACCGGAGGCGGCGGCGCCGGCCATTCTGGTTCTTCTGGGTGAGGGTTGGCCCGGGCGGCCATGGACCGGGTGGTGACGCACGCCCAGTCCGGGACGCCTAACATCCCCAAGTGTTCTTTTCGCTCCACGGCTGCCCACGGGGAGCTCTCCAGGTCATTTCCGAGTAGGCAGTCCACGGGGGAGTCGTCTCGGACCGTCACCTTCAGCATGCCGGAGACCCCTCCCCACTCAAAGGGGACGCAGGCCATCCGACACAGACTTTCCGAGTTGTCGGCTGATCGCACAGGGCAGAGGATGTTCGGTAGATATTGTTCTGGGGTCACCAGGTGACAGCGGACGGCTGTCACACTGGCCCCGGTGTCCCGAAGGGCTTCGGCCCGTCGTCCATTGATGCTTACCCATTGGCTGTACTTCTGGGTGTTAGCGGGTAGGGGGACCCGCGGGACCATGTCTCTTCCCCCTAAGCACGCGAGAGTCATGGCGGCTGGCTCCCACTCTTGATACTCTTGCTGGTCTGTTTCTTGTTCCTCGGGGATCTGTTCTTCCCCTAGTGCCGCGGCGGCCATTTGGCGGGGTTTTGGACTCTGATACTGCGGGCAGCTTGGGTCATTTGCATAGTGGCCGACTCGCTGGCATCGGTGGCATGTGACATTGGCTCTGTACCCCGGTCGCGCCGGGGTGCTGCCCCGGTTGGCCGGGGGGGTGGTGCTGGCAGCGGGGGCGGCCGGAGTGTTGTCTCTTCCTCGTCCTTGGCCCCCTCCCCCTCCTCTCGGTCGGTGGTGTCCATTGTTGTTCCTGTTTTGCTCGTAGGACCCATTCCGGCCCACTCTGGTTATCTCCCACCGGTCAGCTTCGGCTGCGAGCTGCCGGGGATCGGTCAACTTGCTGTCGAGGAGGTGTTGGCGTAGTTCGATGAAGCAATTGTTGGACAGATGCTCCCATACCATCAGATTGAACAGCTGCTCGTATGTCGTGACGTTGTTTCCTTTGATCCAGCCTTCGAAAGCTCTGCTAAAGTACGTTACATAGTCCACCCAAGTTGTACCCGGGATGCGTGTGCAGTCTCGGAACCTCTGGCGGTACATCTCGGGCGTGAGACCATAGCGGGTGAGGAGGGCCGCTTTCATATGGTCGTAGGAGGTCATCTGGTGGTCTGGGAGCTGTAACAGGGTATCGCGGCCTTCATTGAGGAATCTGCCCCATAGGCCGGCACCCCAGTCGGTTCTATCGATCCGGTGCGCAGACATAGCGATTTCATAGGCCTTAAACCATTGTTGGATGTCGTCCTCTCGGAAATATTCTCGGACCACATCCTTGGGGATGTGTACTTTTTTCTCCGCGGTCCCCGGGGTGTGTGGTCTCTCGGGCACCCCTAACTCTTTATTCTGTTTGCGCAGGTTGATCTCGGCTATGTTCCGTTCGTGCTCGTACGCCAGTTTCTTTTCCTCGAGCTCCCTTTGTCTCTGTTTCTCTTCTCTTTCTTCTCGGAGACGTAGGTGCTCTAAGTTGATTTTTTGTTCGGCCAACTTGAGTTCTATTTCCATCTTGAGTCGGGCCATTTCTAGCTCGTGTAGTCGGATTTTTTCTCTTTCTTGGATCTCGTCTTGCGGGAGACCGGTTCTTTGCCCTTCAGGGGCTGTGGTGGTTTTTTCTGCGGTGCTTTGCTCAGGGGCTTCGGTATCCCCGGTCTCTGCCCAAGATTGTAGGGCATGTTTAAAATCGTCCTTGGTGCTTAGTCCGGTGGTAGCGATACCTAGTTCGATGCAGAACTGCTTTAGTTCACGGTGGCTGTACTCCTCTAGTTTTTCCATTTGGAACTTCTCGGTTGATCCGCTTTCTTTAGTTGTCATTATGGTTCGTTGTGGGGTGAGCTATTTTCTGTACGTTATGCGGTGATTCGAATCGCGCCGCTGGCCACCAATGTTAGACGGACCGGGAGGGTCGGCCGAGGTACGGGGAGAGGTCTCCAGGGAGAGCCGTCTCCAACGACTGTACAGATGAATAACTTCCCCCCCACAGACGGACACCACACAAGACTGAAGGTTAACGAGACTTTATATGCAATTCTTAGGTTACGATGATATGGTACAAGGAGGTCTGGACTCAGGGGTCCCCTCTAGCTTAGTCTTTGGTTGAGGAAAGGGTAGCGGGACAGTCTTTAGTTACCGGTGAGTCCAAAAATAGCTCTCAATCCTTGAGCTCGGCGTTCTTGATGATCGGGCCGTGGAGGAGCCAAGCAGGTCCCGAGATGGTCGGATGAAAGATGACGGTCCGCGGCGGAGCCTGCAGGTCCCGATGAAGATGACGGTTACAACGGTCCGCGGCCACGCCAGCAGGTCCGGACGACGATGAAGGATGAAGGTTACGACGGCTGTGGCAGCGCCAACAGGCAGGATGATGGTACACAGGACAGAGCTACGGCAGCGCCAGTAGTCCGTTCAGGATGAGTTCCTCTTTACGTCTCTCGACTCCAAGATACAACTGCCTTCCTGCTCTGGAGCTGCCCCAGTTATAGGGCTGGCGTGCTTTGATGTCCGGACCCTCGCACTTGGAGGTCGGGGGTCCGGGATGCGGGGTTCCAGACACCCAGCAGGGGGGTGGAGCCAGCGCCCGGGGAGGCGATGGGCGAGCGGCACTTGGCGGGGGGAGCCATCGACACCTCTTTCTCCCATTGACTTGCCAAGTAGCCCGCTCACCTCCTGGGTGGATGGTGGTGCCGAGATGTCTGAGGCCGGGCCAGGCCCAGGGTCGGGGTCGATCGGGGGCCAGGCGACCTCGTGGTGAAGTGTCCAAGATGGCGGGTCAGGTTGGCCGCGTGGGCCGGCAGGGGATCGGGCCCACGAGGTTAGCTTGCCTCGCAGGCAGGGGCCCTGAGAGGGCAGCAGATGTACAATGATGATGCGTGGTACTGTCGTGGCGGCTCTCGGGCCTGGTTGGGCTGGGGGAGAGTGGCCCTTCATGTGGCCTGTCCAACAACCATCCACCCAGGAGGTGAGCGGGCTACTTGGCAAGTCAATGGGAGAAAGAGGTGTCGATGGCTCTCCCCCGCCAAGTGCCGCTCGGCCATCGCCTCCCCGGGCGCTGGTTCCACCCCCCTGCTGGGTGTCGGGACACCCTCATCCCGGACCTCCCGACCTCCAGGTGCGAGGGTCCGGACATCAAAGAACATCAGCCCTATAACTGGGGCAGCTCCAGAGCAGGAGGGCAGTTGTATCTTGGAGTCGAGAGACGCAAAGAAGAACTCATCCTTGACGGACTACTGGCGCTGCCGTAGCTCTGCCTCGTGCACCTTCGTCTTGCCTGCCGGCGCTGCCGCAACCTTCGTAACCTTCCAATCCTTCATCGTCGTCGGGACCTGCTGGCGTGGCCGCGGACCGTTTGCAACCATCATCTCATCGGGACCTGCTGGCTCCGCCGCGGACCGTCGTTTCCTTCGTCCATCTCGGGACCTGCTGGCTCCGCCGCGGCCCGATCATCTAGAACGCCGAGCTCGAGGATTGAGAGCTATTTCCACCTTTTGGTAACAAGACTGTCCCGCTACCCTTTTCCCAAACCAGAGACCAGAATCGAGGGGACCCCTGAGTCCAGACCTCCTTGTACCATTCCATCGTACTTAAAGAATTGCCTATAAAGTATCGTTGAACTTTACCCTTGTGTGGTGTCCGTCTGTGGGGGGGAAGTTACTTGTCTGTACGATCGCTGGAGACGGCTCTCCCCGGAGACCTCTCCCCTTATCCTCGGCCGACCCTCCCGGTCCGTCTAACACACAGGAACTGCCCCTGCAGAGGAGTGCCCCTCTCACCCTCTGTCACACAGGAACTGCCCCTGCAGAGGAGTGCCCCTCCCACCCTCTGTCACACAGGAACTGCCCCTGCTGAGGAGTGTCCCCTCACTCTCTGTCACACAGGAACTGCCCCTGCAGAGGAGTTCCCCTCCCACCCTCTGTCACACAGGAACTGCCCCTGCTGAGGAGTGTCCCCTCACTCTCTGTCCCACAGGAACTGCCCCCTGCAGAGGAGTGCCCCTCCCACCCTCTGTCCCACAGGAACTACCCCCTGCAGAGGAGTGCCCCTCCCACCCTCTGTCCCACAGGAACTGCCCCCTACAGAGGAGTGTCCCTCTCACCCTCTGTCCCACAGGAACTGCCCCCTACAGAGGAGTGCCCCTCTCACCCTCTGTCCCACAGGAACTGCCCCCTGCAGAGGAGTGCCCTTCTCACCCTCTGTCCCACAGGAACTGCCCCCTGCAGAGGAGTGCCCCTCTCACCCTCTGTCACACAGGAACTGCCCCTGCAGAGGAGTGTCCCTCTCACCCTCTGTCCCACAGGAACTGCCCCCTGCAGAGGAGTGCCCCTCCCACCCTCTGTCCCACAGGAACTGCCCCCTACAGAGGAGTGCCCCTCCCACCCTCTGTCCCACAGGAACTGCCCCTGCAGAGGAGTGCCCCTCTCACCCTCTGTCCCACAGGAACTACCCCCTACAGAGGAGTGTCCCCCTCACCCTCTGTCCCACAGGAACTGCCCCCTGCAGAGGAGTGCCCCTCTCACCCTCTGTCCCACAGGAACTGCCCCCTGCAGAGGAGTGCCCCTCTCACCCTCTGTCCCACAGGAACTGCCCCCTGCAGAGGAGTGCCCCTCTCACCCTCTGTCCCACAGGAACTACCCCCTACAGAGGAGTGTCCCCCTCACCCTCTGTCCACCAGGAACTACCCCCTGCAGAGGAGTGCCCCTCCCACCCTCTGTCCCACAGGAACTGCCCCCTACAGAGGAGTGCCCCTCTCACCCTCTGTCCCACAGGAACTGCCCCCTGCAGAGGAGTGCCCCTCTCACCCTCTGTCCCACAGGAACTGCCCCCTGCAGAGGAGTGCCCTTCTCACCCTCTGTCCCACAGGAACTGCCCCCTACAGAGGAGTGCCCCTCCCACCCTCTGTCCCACAGGAACTGCCGCTGCAGAGGAGTGCCCCTCTCACCCTCTGTCCCACAGGAACTACCCCCTACAGAGGAGTGTCCCCCTCACCCTCTGTCCCACAGGAACTGCCCCTGCAGAGGAGTGCCCCTCCCACCCTCTGTCCCACAGGAACTGCCCCTGCAGAGGAGTGCCCCTCTCACCCTCTGTCACACAGGAACTACCCCCTGCAGAGGAGTGCCCCTCCCACCCTCTGTCACACAAGAACTGCCCCTGCAGAGGAGTGCCCCTCTCACCCTCTGTCCCACAGGAACTACCCTGCAGAGGAGTGCCCCTCTCACCCTCTGTCACACAGGAACTGTCCCTGCAGAGGAGTGCCCCTCCCACCCTCTGTCCCACAGGAACTGCCCCCTACAGAGGAGTGCCCCTCCCACCCTCTGTCTCACAGGAACTGCCCCCTACAGAGGAGTGCCCCTCTCACCCTCTGTCCCACAGGAACTGTCCCTGCAGAGGAGTGCCCCTCCCACCCTCTGTCCCACAGGAACTGCCCCTGCAGGGGAGTGCCCCTCTCACCCTCTGTCCCACAGGAACTGCCCCTGCAGAGGAGTGCCCCTCTCACCCTCTGTCCCACAGGAACTGCCCTGCAGAGGAGTGCCCCTCTCACCCTCTGTCCCACAGGAACTACCCCCTACAGAGGAGTGCCCCTCTCACCCTCTGTCCCACAGGAACTGCCCCTGCAGAGGAGTGCCCCTCTCACCCTCTGTCACACAGGAACTGCCCCTGCAGAGGAGTGCCCCTCTCACCCTCTGTCACACAGGAACTGCCCCTGCAGAGGAGTGCCCCTCCCACCCTCTGTCCCACAGGAACTGCCCCTGCAGAGGAGTGCCCCTCCCACCCTCTGTCCCACAGGAACTGCCCTGCAGAGGAGTGCCCCTCCCACCCTCTGTCACACAGGAACTACCCCCTGCAGAGGAGTGCCCCTCTCACCCTCTGTCCACCAGGAACTGCCCCTGCAGAGGAGTGCCCCTCTCACCCTCTGTCCCACAGGAACTGCCCTGCAGAGGAGTGCCCCTCTCACCCTCTGTCCCACAGGAACTGCCCTGCAGAGGAGTGCCCCTCCCACCCTCTGTCCCACAGGAACTGCCCCCTGCAGAGGAGTGCCCCTCTCACCCTCTGTCCACCAGGAACTACCCCCTGCAGAGGAGTGCCCCTCTCACCCTCTGTCCCACAGGAACTGCCCCCTACAGAGGAGTGCCCCTCTCACCCTCTGTCCCACAGGAACTGCCCCCTGCAGAGGAGTGCCCCTCTCACCCTCTGTGCCACAGGAACTGCCCCTGCAGAGGAGTGCCCCTCTCACCCTCTGTCCCACAGGAACTGCCCCTGCAGAGGAGTGCCCCTCTCACCCTCTGTCCCACAGGAACTGCCCTGCAGAGGAGTGCCCCTCTCACCCTCTGTCCCACAGGAACTACCCCCTACAGAGGAGTGCCCCTCTCACCCTCTGTCCCACAGGAACTGCCCCTGCAGAGGAGTGCCCCTCTCACCCTCTGTCACACAGGAACTGCCCCTGCAGAGGAGTGCCCCTCTCACCCTCTGTCACACAGGAACTGCCCCTGCAGAGGAGTGCCCCTCCCACCCTCTGTCCCACAGGAACTGCCCCTGCAGAGGAGTGCCCCTCCCACCCTCTGTCCCACAGGAACTGCCCTGCAGAGGAGTGCCCCTCCCACCCTCTGTCACACAGGAACTACCCCCTGCAGAGGAGTGCCCCTCTCACCCTCTGTCCACCAGGAACTGCCCCTGCAGAGGAGTGCCCCTCTCACCCTCTGTCCCACAGGAACTGCCCTGCAGAGGAGTGCCCCTCTCACCCTCTGTCCCACAGGAACTGCGCTGCAGAGGAGTGCCCCTCCCACCCTCTGTCCCACAGGAACTGCCCCCTGCAGAGGAGTGCCCCTCTCACCCTCTGTCCACCAGGAACTACCCCCTGCAGAGGAGTGCCCCTCTCACCCTCTGTCCCACAGGAACTGCCCCCTACAGAGGAGTGCCCCTCTCACCCTCTGTCCCACAGGAACTGCCCCCTGCAGAGGAGTGCCCCTCTCACCCTCTGTGCCACAGGAACTGCCCCTGCAGAGGAGTGCCCCTCTCACCCTCTGACCCACAGGAACTGCCCCTGCAGAGGAGTGCCCCTCTCACCCTCTGTCCCACAGGAACTGCCCCCTGCAGAGGAGTGCCCCTCTCACCCTCTGACCCACAGGAACTGCCCCTGCAGAGGAGTGCCCCTCTCATCCTCTGTCCCACAGGAACGGCCCTGCAGAGGAGTGCCCCTCCCACCCTCTGTCACACAGGAACTACCCCCTGCAGAGGAGTGCCCCTCCCACCCTCTGTCACACAGGAACTACCCCCTGCAGAGGAGTGCCCCTCCCACCCTCTGTCCCACAGGAACTGCCCCTGCAGAGGAGTGCCCCTCCCACCCTCTGTCACACAGGAACTACCCCCTGCAGAGGAGTGCCCCTCCCACCCTCTGTCCCACAGGAACTGCCCCTGCAGAGGAGTGCCCCTCTCACCCTCTGTCCCACAGGAACTGCCCCTGCAGAGGAGTGCCCCTCTCACCCTCTGTCCCACAGGAACTGCCCCTGCAGAGGAGTGCCCCTCTCACCCTCTGTCCACCAGGAACTGCCCCTGCAGAGGAGTGCCCCTCTCACCCTCTGTCACACAGGAACTACCCCCTGCAGAGGAGTGCCCCTCCCACCCTCTGTCCCACAGGAACTGCCCCTGCAGAGGAGTGCCCCTCTCACCCTCTGTCCACCAGGAACTGCCCCTGCAGAGGAGTGCCCCTCTCACCCTCTGTCCCACAGGAACTGCCCCCTGCAGAGGAGTGCCCTTCTCACCCTCTGTCCCACAGGAACTGCCCCCTACAGAGGAGTGCCCCTCCCACCCTCTGTCCCACAGGAACTGCCCCTGCAGAGGAGTGCCCCTCTCACCCTCTGTCCCACAGGAACTACCCCCTACAGAGGAGTGTCCCCCTCACCCTCTGTCCCACAGGAACTGCCCCTGCAGAGGAGTGCCCCTCCCACCCTCTGTCCCACAGGAACTGCCCCTGCAGAGGAGTGCCCCTCTCACCCTCTGTCACACAGGAACTACCCCCTGCAGAGGAGTGCCCCTCCCACCCTCTGTCACACAAGAACTGCCCCTGCAGAGGAGTGCCCCTCTCACCCTCTGTCCCACAGGAACTACCCTGCAGAGGAGTGCCCCTCTCACCCTCTGTCACACAGGAACTGTCCCTGCAGAGGAGTGCCCCTCCCACCCTCTGTCCCACAGGAACTGCCCCCTACAGAGGAGTGCCCCTCCCACCCTCTGTCTCACAGGAACTGCCCCCTACAGAGGAGTGCCCCTCTCACCCTCTGTCCCACAGGAACTGTCCCTGCAGAGGAGTGCCCCTCCCACCCTCTGTCCCACAGGAACTGCCCCTGCAGGGGAGTGCCCCTCTCACCCTCTGTCCCACAGGAACTGCCCCTGCAGAGGAGTGCCCCTCTCACCCTCTGTCCCACAGGAACTGCCCTGCAGAGGAGTGCCCCTCTCACCCTCTGTCCCACAGGAACTACCCCCTACAGAGGAGTGCCCCTCTCACCCTCTGTCCCACAGGAACTGCCCCTGCAGAGGAGTGCCCCTCTCACCCTCTGTCACACAGGAACTGCCCCTGCAGAGGAGTGCCCCTCTCACCCTCTGTCACACAGGAACTGCCCCTGCAGAGGAGTGCCCCTCCCACCCTCTGTCCCACAGGAACTGCCCCTGCAGAGGAGTGCCCCTCCCACCCTCTGTCCCACAGGAACTGCCCTGCAGAGGAGTGCCCCTCCCACCCTCTGTCACACAGGAACTACCCCCTGCAGAGGAGTGCCCCTCTCACCCTCTGTCCACCAGGAACTGCCCCTGCAGAGGAGTGCCCCTCTCACCCTCTGTCCCACAGGAACTGCCCTGCAGAGGAGTGCCCCTCTCACCCTCTGTCTGTTAGACGGACCGGGAGGGTCGGCCGAGATTACGGGGAGAGGTCTCCAGGGAGAGCCGTCTCCAACGACTGTACAGGTAAGTAACTTCCCCCCCACAGACGGACACCACACAAGATTGAAGGTTAACGAGACTTTATATGCAATTCTTAGGTTACGTCGCTATGATACAAGGAGGTCTGGACTCAGGGGTCCCCTCGGTTCTGATCTCTGGTTGAGGAGAAAGGGTAGCGGGACAGTCTTAGTTACCAATGAGTTAAATAGCTCTCAATCCTCGAGCTCGGCGTGGTTGCTGATCGGGCCGTGGAGGAGCCAAGCAGGTCCCGAGATGGATGAAGGATGGTCGACGGGCCGTGGAGAAGCCAAGCAGGTCCCGATGAAGATGATGGTTACAACGGTCCGCGGCCTCGCCAGCAGATCCGGACGACGGTGAAGAATGAAGGTTACGACGGCTGTGGCAGCGCCAACAGGCAGGACGATGGTGCACAGGACAGAGCTACGGCAGCGCCAGTAGTCCGTCCAGGATGAGTTCCTCTTACGTCTCTCGACTCCAAGATACAACTGACTTCCTGCTCTGGAGCTGTCCCAGTTATAGGGCTGGCGTGCTTTGATGTCCGGACCCTCGCACTTGGAGGTCGGGAGGTCCGGGATGAGGGAGTCCAGACACCCAGCAGGGGGGTGGAGCCAGCGCCCGGGGAGGCGATGGGCGAGCGGCACTGGGCGGGGGGAGAGCCATCGGCACCTCTCTCTCCCATTGACTTGCCAAGTAGCCCGCTCACCTCCTGGGTGGAGGGTGGTGCCGGATTGTCTGAGGCTGGGCTAGGCCCAGGGTTGAGGTCGATCGGGGGCCAGGCGGCCTCGTGGCGAGGCGTCCAAGATGGCGGCCCGGGCTGGGTGCATGGGCCGGCAGTGGATCGGACCCACGAGGTTATCATGTTCGAGGGCAGGGGTCCCTGAGGGGACGTAGGGCGTGCAATGGTGGTGTGTGGTGCTTGCGTGACTGGGCTCGGGCCTGGTCGAGCCGGGGGAGAGCGGCCCGTCATGTGGCCTGTCCAACATGCGTCCCCCCCAGCTGAAGGCGGGGAGAGTTACCCATCCTCTTGGGGACTCTCTTCGTCGAGGCGGAAAAACCGGGACAGGCCATCGGCGTTGGCGTGGTCGGACCCAGGCCGGTGTTCGACTGTGAAGTCCATACCTTGTAAGGAGATGGACCAGCGTAGCAATTTTGGGTTTTCCCCCCGCATATGCATCAACCACTGCAGGGGTCGGTGGTCAGTCTGCACCCGAAAGTGGGTGCCAAAAAGGTAGGGCCGGAGCTTCTTGAGGGCCCATACCACAGCGAAGGCTTCCCTCTCTATGGTGCTCCAGCGTTGTTCCCGGGGTAGGAGTCTCCGGCTGATGAAGGCCACCGGTTGATCGAGGCCTTCGGTGTTCACTTGGGACAGGACCGCCCCAATGCCCTGGTCGGAGGCGTCCGTCTGGACGACGAACTCCCGGCTGTAGTCTGGGGCCTGGAGCACAGGAGCGGAACACATGGCGGCCTTTAACTGTTCGAATGCCGCTTGACACTCTGGGGTCCAGTTCACCTTCTTGGGCTGATTTTTTGACGTGAGTTCGGTGAGAGGCCCCACGATGGTACCATAATCTTTCACGAACCTTCGGTAGTAGCCCGTGAGGCCCAGGAAGGCTCGCACCTCAGTTTGAGTGATAGGGGGTTGCCAGTTCTGGATGGCGGCAATTTTCAGCTGTAGGGGGGCCACTAGGCCGCTTCCCACCTGGTGTCCGAGGTAGGTCACCGACCCTTGTCCAATTTGGCATTTGCTGGCCTTGATCGTGAGGCCAGCTCGCTGAAGGGCTTGCAGCACTGCTTGGAGGTGGTGGAGGTGCTCGGTCCAATGGTGGCTGTACACAGCGATGTCGTCCAGGTAGGCGGCGCTGAACTCTTCGAGCCCCGCCAGGACCTGATTGACGAGCCGTTGGAACGTCGCTGGGGCGTTCTTCATGCCGAAGGGCATGACCGTAAAGTGATAGTGGCCATCGGGGGTGGAGAAGGCAGAGCGTTCTTGTGCTCGGGGTGTGAGGCCGATCTGCCAATAACCTGCCGTCAGGTCGAAGATGCTGAGGTAGCGGGCAGCGCCCATTCGGTCGACCAGTTCATCTGCCCGGGGGATGGGGTGTGCGTCCGTTCTGGTGACTTCATTCAGACCCCGGTAGTCGACACAGAACCGGAGTTCTGGTGTGGTCCCGGGGGCGGCTGCTTTGGGGACCAGTACGACCGGGCTGGCCCATGGACTGTCTGAGGGCTCGATGACCCCGAGCGTGAGCATCTTAGCTACTTCCGCCTGGATGCAGGCCCGTACCCGATCAGGTACGCGGTAGGCCCGGTGGCGGATAGGAGGGCTGTCTCCGGTGTCCACATCGTGCACACACCAGGAAGTGACACCCGGGGTGAGGGAGAACAGACTGGCGAACCGTGATAGGAGGGCTTGGCACTCTTGCCGTTGTTCTCTGGTGAGGGTCTCCGAGAGTCGGACCCCATCCACGGAGCCGTCTTGCTCCTGGGTCCGCAAGAGGTCAGGGAGAGGCTCGGAGTCGTCTTCAACCCCATTGTCTGTGGCCATCAAGAGGCTGAGTTCTGTTCGTGCAAAGTGGGGTTTCAGTCTGTTGGTGTGGAGGACTCGGAGCGGATTCCGGGCGGACTCCATATCGATCAGATAGGTGGCAGGACCCTTGCGCTCGATTACCTTGAAGGGTCCCGTCCATTTGTCTTGGAGAGCGCACGGTTCGGTGGGGGACATTACCCAGACCTGTTGCCCCGGCTCGAATTCAATGGATGAGGCGTTCTGGTCATACCATTTCTTCATGTCCTCTTGACTGGCCTCTAGGTTGGCTTTTGCTAGGTCTCTGAACCGCCGGGACTGGTTGCGGAGGGTGAGGAGGTACCGGAAGACATCTGGAGGACTCTTGGCCGGAGGCATCTCCCAGCCTTCTTTGATCAGGCTGAGTGGCCCCCGTACTGGGTGCCCATAGAGCAGCTCGAAGGGGCTGAAGCCTAGGGACTTCTGTGGGACCTCCCGGTAGGCGAAGAGGAGGCACGGCAGCAGCACGTCCCACTGGCGACGGAGGGGCTCTTCCAATCCCCCGATCATCCCTTTTAGCGTGCGATTGAACCGCTCAACAAGTCCGTTTCCTTGGGGGTGATAGGGGGTCGTGAAGCGGTAGGTGACCCCACACTGTTGCCAGAGGGACTTCATATATTTAGAAATGAAGTTCGTGCCTCTGTCACTGACGACTTCTCGGGGGAACCCCACACGGGAGAAGATCCCCATCAGGGCCCGGCCGACCACTGGGGCTGTCACGGTCCGGAGAGGAATAGCCTCAGGGTAGCGGGTGGCGTGGTCCACTAGTACCAGGATGAAGCGATGGCCTTGTCTTGTACGCGGGTCCAGGGGTCCCACAATGTCTATCCCGACCCTCTCAAATGGGGTTGTGACTACTGGAAAGGGTTGCAGGGGAGCCTTTAATTTGCGGCCGCTCTTCCCACTGGCTTGGCACGTGGGGCAAGATCGGCAATGCTGGTGCACATCGTTTCTCATTTTGGGCCAGAAGAAGTGGGTCACTAGGCGGCTGTAGGTTTTATCCTGTCCCAGGTGCCCTGCCAGGGGGGCATCGTGGGCCAGGTTTAGCAGGAAGTCTCTAAAGCGGAGGGGCACCACTAGTACTCGGTTGGCCCCCAGCTCGGCGATTCGTTGCTCGCTGTACAATAGATCATTGTCCCAGTAGACCCAATGAGTTCCGGAGGTATCCCCGGCGCTTTGGGCGAGCGCTTGTTGTCGGAGTCCCTCAAGGGAGGGACAGGTCTTCTGTTCCTGACGAAATTGTTCTTGTGTGGGTCCCCCTTCTTGAGCCCACTGATCAAGATTAGCGAGGTCGGAAGGTTGAGCAAGTTCGAGGGGGATGCCATGGTCGGGGGTCTCGGCGGGGGCGACCGGAGGCGGTGGCGCCGGCCATTCTGGTTCTTCCGGGTGATGGTTGGCACGGGCGGCCATGGACCGGGTGGTGACGCACGCCCAGTCTGGGACGCCCAACATCCCCAAGTGTTCTTTTCGCTCCACGGCTGCCCACGGGGAGCTTTCCAGGTCATTTCCGAGGAGGCATTCCACGGGGGCGTCGTCTCGGACCGTTACCTTCAACATGCCGGAGACCCCTCCCCACTCAAAGGGGACGCAGGCCATCCGACACAGACTTTCCGAGTTGTCGGCTGATCGCACAGGGCAGAGAACGTTCGGTAGATATTGTTCTGGGGTCACCAGATGACAGCGGACGGCTGTCACACTGGCCCCGGTGTCTCGAAGGGCTTCGGCCCGTTGTCCATTGATGCTCACCCATTGGCTGTACTTCTGGGTGTTAGCGGGTAGGGGGACCCGCGGGACCATGTCTCTTCCCCCTAAGCACGCGAGAGTCATGGCGGCTGGCTCCCACTCTTGATACTCTTGCTCGCCTGTTTCTTGTTCCTCGGAGATCTGTTCTTCCCCTAGTGCCGCGGCGGCCACCTGGCGGGGTCTTGGACTCTGATACTGCGGGCAGCTTGGGTCGTTTGCATAGTGGCCGACTCGTTGGCATCGGTGACATGTAACATTGGCTCTGTATCCCGGTCGCGCCGGGGTGCTGCCCCGGTTGGCCGGGGGGGTGGTGCTGGTAGCGGGGGCGGCCGGAGTATTGTCTCTTCCTCGTCCTTGGCCCCCTCCTCCTCCTCTGGGTCGGTAGTGACCATTGTTGTTCCTGTTCTGCTCGTAGGACCCATTCCGGCCCACTCTGGTGATCTCCCACCGGTCAGCTTCGGCTGCGAGCTGCCGGGGATCGGTTAACTTGCTGTCGAGGAGGTGTTGGCGTAGTTCAATGAAGCAATTGTTGGACAGATGCTCCCATACCATCAGATTGAACAGCTGCTCGTAGGTCGTGACGTTGTTCCCTCTGATCCAGCCTTCGAAGGCTCGGCTAAAGTACGTTACATAGTCCACCCAAGTTGTACCTGGAATGCGTGTGCAGTCTCGGAACCTCTGACGGTACATCTCGGGCGTGAGGCCATAGCGGGTGAGGAGGGCCGCTTTCATATGGTCGTAGGAGGTCATCTGGTGGTCTGGGAGCTGTAACAGAGTATCGCGGCCCTCATTGAGGAATTTGCCCCATAGGCCGGCTCCCCAGTCGGTTCTATCGATCCGGTGCGCAGTCATCGCGATTTCATAGGCCTTAAACCATTGCTGGATGTCGTCTTCTCGAAAATATTCTCGGACCACATCCTTGGGGATGTGCACTTTTTTCTCCGCGGTCCCTGGGGTGGACGGTCTGTCGGGCACCCCTAACTCTTTATTTTGTTTGCGCAGGTTGATCTCGGCTAGGTTCCGTTCGTGCTCGTACGTTAGTCTTTTTTCCTCGAGCTCCCTTTGCCTCTGTTTCTCCTCTCTTTCTTCTCGGAGGCGAAGGTGCTCTAAGTTTATTTTTTGCTCGGCCAATTTGAGTTCTATGTCCATCTTGAGTCGGGCCATTTCGAGTTCGTGTAGTCGGGCTTTTTCTCTTTCTTGGATCTCGTCTTGCGAGAGACTGGTTCTTTGCCCCTCAGGGGCCGTGTTGGTATTTTTCGCGGTGCTTTGCTCAGGGGTTTCGACATCCCCGGTCTCTGCCCAAGATTCTAGGGCATGCTTAAAATCGTCCTTGGTACTTAGTCCGGTGGTAGCGATACCTAGTTCGATGCAGAACTGCTTTAGTTCACGATGGCTGTATTCCTCTAGTTTTTCCATTTGGAACTTCTCAGTTGATCCGCTCTCTTTAGTCGACATTGTTGTTCGTTGTGGGGTGAGCTACTCTCTGTACGTTATGCGGTGATTCGGATCCCACCGCTGCCACCAATGTTAGACGGACCGGGAGGGTCGGCCGAGATTACGGGGAGAGGTCTCCAGGGAGAGCCGTCTCCAACGACTGTACAGGTAAGTAACTTCCCCCCCACAGACGGACACCACACAAGATTGAAGGTTAACGAGACTTTATATGCAATTCTTAGGTTACGTCGCTATGATACAAGGAGGTCTGGACTCAGGGGTCCCCTCGGTTCTGATCTCTGGTTGAGGAGAAAGGGTAGCGGGACAGTCTTAGTTACCAATGAGTTAAATAGCTCTCAATCCTCGAGCTCGGCGTGGTTGCTGATCGGGCCGTGGAGGAGCCAAGCAGGTCCCGAGATGGATGAAGGATGGTCGACGGGCCGTGGAGAAGCCAAGCAGGTCCCGATGAAGATGATGGTTACAACGGTCCGCGGCCTCGCCAGCAGATCCGGACGACGGTGAAGAATGAAGGTTACGACGGCTGTGGCAGCGCCAACAGGCAGGACGATGGTGCACAGGACAGAGCTACGGCAGCGCCAGTAGTCCGTCCAGGATGAGTTCCTCTTACGTCTCTCGACTCCAAGATACAACTGACTTCCTGCTCTGGAGCTGTCCCAGTTATAGGGCTGGCGTGCTTTGATGTCCGGACCCTCGCACTTGGAGGTCGGGAGGTCCGGGATGAGGGAGTCCAGACACCCAGCAGGGGGGTGGAGCCAGCGCCCGGGGAGGCGATGGGCGAGCGGCACTGGGCGGGGGGAGAGCCATCGGCACCTCTCTCTCCCATTGACTTGCCAAGTAGCCCGCTCACCTCCTGGGTGGAGGGTGGTGCCGGATTGTCTGAGGCTGGGCTAGGCCCAGGGTTGAGGTCGATCGGGGGCCAGGCGGCCTCGTGGCGAGGCGTCCAAGATGGCGGCCCGGGCTGGGTGCATGGGCCGGCAGTGGATCGGACCCACGAGGTTATCATGTTCGAGGGCAGGGGTCCCTGAGGGGACGTAGGGCGTGCAATGGTGGTGTGTGGTGCTTGCGTGACTGGGCTCGGGCCTGGTCGAGCCGGGGGAGAGCGGCCCGTCATGTGGCCTGTCCAACACTGTCCCACAGGAACTGCCCTGCAGAGGAGTGCCCCTCCCACCCTCTGTCCCACAGGAACTGCCCCCTGCAGAGGAGTGCCCCTCTCACCCTCTGTCCACCAGGAACTACCCCCTGCAGAGGAGTGCCCCTCTCACCCTCTGTCCCACAGGAACTGCCCCCTACAGAGGAGTGCCCCTCTCACCCTCTGTCCCACAGGAACTGCCCCCTGCAGAGGAGTGCCCCTCTCACCCTCTGTGCCACAGGAACTGCCCCTGCAGAGGAGTGCCCCTCTCACCCTCTGTCCCACAGGAACTGCCCCTGCAGAGGAGTGCCCCTCTCACCCTCTGTCCCACAGGAACTGCCCTGCAGAGGAGTGCCCCTCTCACCCTCTGTCCCACAGGAACTACCCCCTACAGAGGAGTGCCCCTCTCACCCTCTGTCCCACAGGAACTGCCCCTGCAGAGGAGTGCCCCTCTCACCCTCTGTCACACAGGAACTGCCCCTGCAGAGGAGTGCCCCTTTCACCCTCTGTCACACAGGAACTGCCCCTGCAGAGGAGTGCCCCTCCCACCCTCTGTCCCACAGGAACTGCCCCTGCAGAGGAGTGCCCCTCCCACCCTCTGTCCCACAGGAACTGCCCTGCAGAGGAGTGCCCCTCCCACCCTCTGTCACACAGGAACTACCCCCTGCAGAGGAGTGCCCCTCTCACCCTCTGTCCACCAGGAACTGCCCCTGCAGAGGAGTGCCCCTCTCACCCTCTGTCCCACAGGAACTGCCCTGCAGAGGAGTGCCCCTCTCACCCTCTGTCCCACAGGAACCGCCCTGCAGAGGAGTGCCCCTCCCACCCTCTGTCCCACAGGAACTGCCCCCTGCAGAGGAGTGCCCCTCTCACCCTCTGTCCACCAGGAACTACCCCCTGCAGAGGAGTGCCCCTCTCACCCTCTGTCCCACAGGAACTGCCCCCTACAGAGGAGTGCCCCTCTCACCCTCTGTCCCACAGGAACTGCCCCCTGCAGAGGAGTGCCCCTCTCACCCTCTGTGCCACAGGAACTGCCCCTGCAGAGGAGTGCCCCTCTCACCCTCTGACCCACAGGAACTGGCCCTGCAGAGGAGTGCCCCTCTCACCCTCTGTCCCACAGGAACTGCCCCCTGCAGAGGAGTGCCCCTCTCACCCTCTGACCCACAGGAACTGCCCCTGCAGAGGAGTGCCCCTCTCACCCTCTGTCCCACAGGAACTGCCCTGCAGAGGAGTGCCCCTCCCACCCTCTGTCACACAGGAACTGCCCCTGCAGAGGAGTGCCCCTCTCACCCTCTGTCCCACAGGAACTACCCCCTACAGAGGAGTGTCCCCCTCACCCTCTGTCCCACAGGAACTGCCCCTGCAGAGGAGTGCCCCTCCCACCCTCTGTCCCACAGGAACTGCCCCTGCAGAGGAGTGCCCCTCTCACCCTCTGTCACACAGGAACTACCCCCTGCAGAGGAGTGCCCCTCCCACCCTCTGTCACACAAGAACTGCCCCTGCAGAGGAGTGCCCCTCTCACCCTCTGTCCCACAGGAACTACCCTGCAGAGGAGTGCCCCTCTCACCCTCTGTCACACAGGAACTGTCCCTGCAGAGGAGTGCCCCTCCCACCCTCTGTCCCACAGGAACTGCCCCCTACAGAGGAGTGCCCCTCCCACCCTCTGTCTCACAGGAACTGCCCCCTACAGAGGAGTGCCCCTCTCACCCTCTGTCCCACAGGAACTGTCCCTGCAGAGGAGTGCCCCTCCCACCCTCTGTCCCACAGGAACTGCCCCTGCAGGGGAGTGCCCCTCTCACCCTCTGTCCCACAGGAACTGCCCCTGCAGAGGAGTGCCCCTCTCACCCTCTGTCCCACAGGAACTGCCCTGCAGAGGAGTGCCCCTCTCACCCTCTGTCCCACAGGAACTACCCCCTACAGAGGAGTGCCCCTCTCACCCTCTGTCCCACAGGAACTGCCCCTGCAGAGGAGTGCCCCTCTCACCCTCTGTCACACAGGAACTGCCCCTGCAGAGGAGTGCCCCTCTCACCCTCTGTCACACAGGAACTGCCCCTGCAGAGGAGTGCCCCTCCCACCCTCTGTCCCACAGGAACTGCCCCTGCAGAGGAGTGCCCCTCCCACCCTCTGTCCCACAGGAACTGCCCTGCAGAGGAGTGCCCCTCCCACCCTCTGTCACACAGGAACTACCCCCTGCAGAGGAGTGCCCCTCTCACCCTCTGTCCACCAGGAACTGCCCCTGCAGAGGAGTGCCCCTCTCACCCTCTGTCCCACAGGAACTGCCCTGCAGAGGAGTGCCCCTCTCACCCTCTGTCCCACAGGAACTGCCCTGCAGAGGAGTGCCCCTCCCACCCTCTGTCCCACAGGAACTGCCCCCTGCAGAGGAGTTCCCCTCTCACCCTCTGTCCACCAGGAACTACCCCCTGCAGAGGAGTGCCCCTCTCACCCTCTGTCCCACAGGAACTGCCCCCTACAGAGGAGTGCCCCTCTCACCCTCTGTCCCACAGGAACTGCCCCCTGCAGAGGAGTGCCCCTCTCACCCTCTGTGCCACAGGAACTGCCCCTGCAGAGGAGTGCCCCTCTCACCCTCTGTCCCACAGGAACTGCCCCTGCAGAGGAGTGCCCCTCTCACCCTCTGTCCCACAGGAACTGCCCTGCAGAGGAGTGCCCCTCTCACCCTCTGTCCCACAGGAACTACCCCCTACAGAGGAGTGCCCCTCTCACCCTCTGTCCCACAGGAACTGCCCCTGCAGAGGAGTGCCCCTCTCACCCTCTGTCACACAGGAACTGCCCCTGCAGAGGAGTGCCCCTCTCACCCTCTGTCACACAGGAACTGCCCCTGCAGAGGAGTGCCCCTCCCACCCTCTGTCCCACAGGAACTGCCCCTGCAGAGGAGTGCCCCTCCCACCCTCTGTCCCACAGGAACTGCCCTGCAGAGGAGTGCCCCTCCCACCCTCTGTCACACAGGAACTACCCCCTGCAGAGGAGTGCCCCTCTCACCCTCTGTCCACCAGGAACTGCCCCTGCAGAGGAGTGCCCCTCTCACCCTCTGTCCCACAGGAACTGCCCTGCAGAGGAGTGCCCCTCTCACCCTCTGTCCCACAGGAACTGCCCTGCAGAGGAGTGCCCCTCCCACCCTCTGTCCCACAGGAACTGCCCCCTGCAGAGGAGTGCCCCTCTCACCCTCTGTCCACCAGGAACTACCCCCTGCAGAGGAGTGCCCCTCTCACCCTCTGTCCCACAGGAACTGCCCCCTACAGAGGAGTGCCCCTCTCACCCTCTGTCCCACAGGAACTGCCCCCTGCAGAGGAGTGCCCCTCTCACCCTCTGTGCCACAGGAACTGCCCCTGCAGAGGAGTGCCCCTCTCACCCTCTGACCCACAGGAACTGCCCCTGCAGAGGAGTGCCCCTCTCACCCTCTGTCCCACAGGAACTGCCCCCTGCAGAGGAGTGCCCCTCTCACCCTCTGACCCACAGGAACTGCCCCTGCAGAGGAGTGCCCCTCTCACCCTCTGTCCCACAGGAACTGCCCTGCAGAGGAGTGCCCCTCCCACCCTCTGTCACACAGGAACTACCCCCTGCAGAGGAGTGCCCCTCCCACCCTCTGTCACACAGGAACTACCCCCTGCAGAGGAGTGCCCCTCCCACCCTCTGTCCCACAGGAACTGCCCCTGCAGAGGAGTGCCCCTCCCACCCTCTGTCACACAGGAACTACCCCCTGCAGAGGAGTGCCCCTCCCACCCTCTGTCCCACAGGAACTGCCCCTGCAGAGGAGTGCCCCTCTCACCCTCTGTCCCACAGGAACTGCCCCTGCAGAGGAGTGCCCCTCTCACCCTCTGTCCCACAGGAACTGCCCCTGCAGAGGAGTGCCCCTCTCACCCTCTGTCCACCAGGAACTGCCCCTGCAGAGGAGTGCCCCTCTCACCCTCTGTCACACAGGAACTACCCCCTACAGAGGAGTGCCCCTCCCACCCTCTGTCCCACAGGAACTGCCCCTGCAGAGGAGTGCCCCTCTCACCCTCTGTCCACCAGGAACTGCCCCTGCAGAGGAGTGCCCCTCTCACCCTCTGTCCCACAGGAACTGCCCCCTACAGAGGAGTGCCCCTCTCACCCTCTGTCCCACAGGAACTGCCCCTGCAGAGGAGTGCCCCTCTCACCCTCTGTCCCACAGGAACTGCCCCTGCAGAGGAGTGTCCCTCTCACCCTCTGTCACACAGGAACTGCCCCCTGCAGAGGAGTGCCCCTCCCACCCTCTGTCCCACAGGAACTGCCCCTGCAGAGGAGTGCCCCTCTCACCCTCTGTCCACCAGGAACTGCCCCTGCAGAGGAGTGCCCCTCTCACCCTCTGTCCCACAGGAACTGCCCCCTACAGAGGAGTGCCACTCTCACCCTCTGTCCCACAGGAACTGCCCCTGCAGAGGAGTGCCCCTCTCACCCTCTGTCCCACAGGAACTGCCCCTGCAGAGGAGTGTCCCTCTCACCCTCTGTCACACAGGAACTGCCCCTGCAGAGGAGTGCCCCTCCCACCCTCTGTCACACAGGAACTACCCCCTGCAGAGGAGTGCCCCTCTCACCCTCTGTCCACCAGGAACTACCCCCTGCAGAGGAGTGCCCCTCCCACCCTCTGTCACACAGGAACTGCCCCCTGCAGAGGAGTGCCCCTCTCACCCTCTGTCCACCAGGAACTGCCCCTGCAGAGGAGTGCCCTTCTCACCCTCTGTCCCACAGGAACTGCCCCTGCAGAGGAGTGCCCCTCTCACCCTCTGTCCCACAGGAACTGCCCCTGCAGAGGAGTGCCCCTCTCACCCTCTGTCCACCAGGAACTGCCCCTGCAGAGGAGTGCCCTTCTCACCCTCTGTCCCACAGGAACTGCCCCTGCAGAGGAGTGCCCCTCTCACCCTCTGTCCCACAGGAATTGCCCCCTGCAGAGGAGTGCCCCTCCCACCCTCTGTCCCACAGGAACTGCCCCTGCAGAGGAGTGCCCCTCTCACCCTCTGTCCCACAGGAACTGCCCCTGCAGAGGAGTGCCCCTCACTCTCTGTCACACAGGAACTGCCCCCTACAGAGGAGTGCCCCTCCCACCCTCTGTCCCACAGGAACTGCCCCTGCAGAGGAGTGCCCCTCTCACCCTCTGTCCCACAGGAACTGCCCTGCAGAGGAGTGCCCCTCCCACCCTCTGTCCCACAGGAACTGCCCCTGCAGAGGAGTGCCCCTCTCACCCTCTGTCCCACAGGAACTGCCCTGCAGAGGAGTGCCCCTCCCACCCTCTGTGCCACAGGAACTGCCCCCTGCAGAGGAGTGTCCCTCTCACCCTCTGTCACACAGGAACTGCCCCTGCAGAGGAGTGCCCCTCTCACCCTCTGTCCCACAGGAACTGCCCCTGCAGAGGAGTGCCCCTCCCACCCTCTGTCACACAGGAACTACCCCCTGCAGAGGAGTGCCCCTCCCACCCTCTGTCCACCAGGAACTGCCCCCTGCAGAGGAGTGCCCCTCCCACCCTCTGTCCCACAGGAACTGCCCCCTGCAGAGGAGTGCCCCTCCCACCCTCTGTCCCACAGGAACTGCCCCTGCAGAGGAGTGCCCCTCTCACCCTCTGTCCACCAGGAACTGCCCCTGCAGAGGAGTGCCCCTCTCACCCTCTGTCCCACAGGAACTGCCCTGCAGAGGAGTGCCCCTCTCACCCTCTCTCCCACAGGAACTGCCCTGCAGAGGAGTGCCCCTCCCACCCTCTGTCACACAGGAACTACCCCCTGCAGAGGAGTACCCCTCTCACCCTCTGTCCCACAGGAACTGCCCCCTGCAGAGGAGTGCCCCTCTCACCCTCTGTCCCACAGGAACTGCCCTGCAGAGGAGTGCCCCTCTCACCCTCTGTCTCACAGGAACTGCCCCTGCAGAGGAGTGTCCCTCTCACCCTCTGTCCCACAGGAACTGCCCCTGCAGAGGAGTGTCCCCCTCACCCTCTGTCCCACAGGAACTGCCCCTGCAGAGGAGTGCCCCTCTCACCCTCTGTCCCACAGGAACTGCCCCCTGCAGAGGAGTGTCCCTCTCACCCTCTGTCACACAAGAACTGCCCCTGCAGAGGAGTGCCCCTCTCACCCTCTGTCCCACAGGAACTGACCCCTGCAGAGGAGTGCCCCTCTCACCCTCTGTCCCACAGGAACTGCCCCTGCAGAGGAGTGTCCCTCTCACCCTCTGTCTCACAGGAACTACCCCCTACAGAGGAGTGCCCCTCTCACCCTCTGTCCCACAGGAACTGCCCTGCAGAGGAGTGCCCCTCTCACCCTCTGTCCCACAGGAACTGCCCCTGCAGAGGAGTGTCCCTCTCACCCTCTGTCTCACAGGAACTACCCCCTACAGAGGAGTGCCCCTCTCACCCTCTGTCCCACAGGAACTGCCCCCTACAGAGGAGTGCCCCTCCCACCCTCTGTCTCACAGGAACTGCCCCCTGCAGAGGAGTGCCCCTCCCACCCTCTGTCCCACAGGAACTGCCCCTGCAGAGGAGTGCCCCTCTCACCCTCTGTCCCACAGGAACTGCCCCCTACAGAGGAGTGCCCCTCCCACCCTCTGTCCCACAGGAACTGCCCCCTACAGAGGAGTGCCCCTCCCACCCTCTGTCCCACAGCAACTGCCCTGCAGAGGAGTGCCCCTCTCACCCTCTGTCTCACAGGAACTACCCCCTACAGAGGAGTGCCCCTCCCACCCTCTCTCCCACAGGAACTGCCCCTGCAGAGGAGTGCCCCTCTCACCCTCTGTCCCACAGGAACTGCCCCTGCAGAGGAGTGCCCCTCTCACCCTCTGTCACACAGGAACTGCCCCTGCAGAGGAGTGCCCCTCTCACCCTCTGTCACACAGGAACTGCCCCTGCAGAGGAGTGCCCCTCCCACCCTCTGTCCCACAGGAACTGCCCCTGCAGAGGAGTGCCCCTCCCACCCTCTGTCCCACAGGAACTGCCCTGCAGAGGAGTGCCCCTCCCACCCTCTGTCACACAGGAACTACCCCCTGCAGAGGAGTGCCCCTCTCACCCTCTGTCCACCAGGAACTGCCCCTGCAGAGGAGTGCCCCTCTCACCCTCTGTCCCACAGGAACTGCCCTGCAGAGGAGTGCCCCTCTCACCCTCTGTCCCACAGGAACTGCCCTGCAGAGGAGTGCCCCTCCCACCCTCTGTCCCACAGGAACTGCCCCCTGCAGAGGAGTGCCCCTCTCACCCTCTGTCCACCAGGAACTACCCCCTGCAGAGGAGTGCCCCTCTCACCCTCTGTCCCACAGGAACTGCCCCCTACAGAGGAGTGCCCCTCTCACCCTCTGTCCCACAGGAACTGCCCCCTGCAGAGGAGTGCCCCTCTCACCCTCTGTGCCACAGGAACTGCCCCTGCAGAGGAGTGCCCCTCTCACCCTCTGTCCCACAGGAACTGCCCCTGCAGAGGAGTGCCCCTCTCACCCTCTGTCCCACAGGAACTGCCCTGCAGAGGAGTGCCCCTCTCACCCTCTGTCCCACAGGAACTACCCCCTACAGAGGAGTGCCCCTCTCACCCTCTGTCCCACAGGAACTGCCCCTGCAGAGGAGTGCCCCTCTCACCCTCTGTCACACAGGAACTGCCCCTGCAGAGGAGTGCCCCTCTCACCCTCTGTCACACAGGAACTGCCCCTGCAGAGGAGTGCCCCTCCCACCCTCTGTCCCACAGGAACTGCCCCTGCAGAGGAGTGCCCCTCCCACCCTCTGTCCCACAGGAACTGCCCTGCAGAGGAGTGCCCCTCCCACCCTCTGTCACACAGGAACTACCCCCTGCTTAGGAGTGCCCCTCTCACCCTCTGTCCACCAGGAACTGCCCCTGCAGAGGAGTGCCCCTCTCACCCTCTGTCCCACAGGAACTGCCCTGCAGAGGAGTGCCCCTCTCACCCTCTGTCCCACAGGAACTGCCCTGCAGAGGAGTGCCCCTCCCACCCTCTGTCCCACAGGAACTGCCCCCTGCAGAGGAGTGCCCCTCTCACCCTCTGTCCACCAGGAACTACCCCCTGCAGAGGAGTGCCCCTCTCACCCTCTGTCCCACAGGAACTGCCCCCTACAGAGGAGTGCCCCTCTCACCCTCTGTCCCACAGGAACTGCCCCCTGCAGAGGAGTGCCCCTCTCACCCTCTGTGCCACAGGAACTGCCCCTGCAGAGGAGTGCCCCTCTCACCCTCTGACCCACAGGAACTGCCCCTGCAGAGGAGTGCCCCTCTCACCCTCTGTCCCACAGGAACTGCCCCCTGCAGAGGAGTGCCCCTCTCACCCTCTGACCCACAGGAACTGCCCCTGCAGAGGAGTGCCCCTCTCACCCTCTGTCCCACAGGAACGGCCCTGCAGAGGAGTGCCCCTCCCACCCTCTGTCACACAGGAACTACCCCCTGCAGAGGAGTGCCCCTCCCACCCTCTGTCACACAGGAACTACCCCCTGCAGAGGAGTGCCCCTCCCACCCTCTGTCCCACAGGAACTGCCCCTGCAGAGGAGTGCCCCTCCCACCCTCTGTCACACAGGAACTACCCCCTGCAGAGGAGTGCCCCTCCCACCCTCTGTCCCACAGGAACTGCCCCTGCAGAGGAGTGCCCCTCTCACCCTCTGTCCCACAGGAACTGCCCCTGCAGAGGAGTGCCCCTCTCACCCTCTGTCCCACAGGAACTGCCCCTGCAGAGGAGTGCCCCTCTCACCCTCTGTCCACCAGGAACTGCCCCTGCAGAGGAGTGCCCCTCTCACCCTCTGTCACACAGGAACTACCCCCTGCAGAGGAGTGCCCCTCCCACCCTCTGTCCCACAGGAACTGCCCCTGCAGAGGAGTGCCCCTCTCACCCTCTGTCCACCAGGAACTGCCCCTGCAGAGGAGTGCCCCTCTCACCCTCTGTCCCACAGGAACTGCCCCCTGCAGAGGAGTGCCCTTCTCACCCTCTGTCCCACAGGAACTACCCCCTACAGAGGAGTGTCCCCCTCACCCTCTGTCCCACAGGAACTGCCCCTGCAGAGGAGTGCCCCTCCCACCCTCTGTCCCACAGGAACTGCCCCTGCAGAGGAGTGCCCCTCTCACCCTCTGTCACACAGGAACTACCCCCTGCAGAGGAGTGCCCCTCCCACCCTCTGTCACACAAGAACTGCCCCTGCAGAGGAGTGCCCCTCTCACCCTCTGTCCCACAGGAACTACCCTGCAGAGGAGTGCCCCTCTCACCCTCTGTCACACAGGAACTGTCCCTGCAGAGGAGTGCCCCTCCCACCCTCTGTCCCACAGGAACTGCCCCCTACAGAGGAGTGCCCCTCCCACCCTCTGTCTCACAGGAACTGCCCCCTACAGAGGAGTGCCCCTCTCACCCTCTGTCCCACAGGAACTGTCCCTGCAGAGGAGTGCCCCTCCCACCCTCTGTCCCACAGGAACTGCCCCTGCAGGGGAGTGCCCCTCTCACCCTCTGTCCCACAGGAACCGCCCCTGCAGAGGAGTGCCCCTCTCACCCTCTGTCCCACAGGAACTGCCCTGCAGAGGAGTGCCCCTCTCACCCTCTGTCCCACAGGAACTACCCCCTACAGAGGAGTGCCCCTCTCACCCTCTGTCCCACAGGAACTGCCCCTGCAGAGGAGTGCCCCTCTCACCCTCTGTCACACAGGAACTGCCCCTGCAGAGGAGTGCCCCTCTCACCCTCTGTCACACAGGAACTGCCCCTGCAGAGGAGTGCCCCTCCCACCCTCTGTCCCACAGGAACTGCCCCTGCAGAGGAGTGCCCCTCCCACCCTCTGTCCCACAGGAACTGCCCTGCAGAGGAGTGCCCCTCCCACCCTCTGTCACACAGGAACTACCCCCTGCAGAGGAGTGCCCCTCTCACCCTCTGTCCACCAGGAACTGCCCCTGCAGAGGAGTGCCCCTCTCACCCTCTGTCCCACAGGAACTGCCCTGCAGAGGAGTGCCCCTCTCACCCTCTGTCCCACAGGAACTGCCCTGCAGAGGAGTGCCCCTCCCACCCTCTGTCCCACAGGAACTGCCCCCTGCAGAGGAGTGCCCCTCTCACCCTCTGTCCACCAGGAACTACCCCCTGCAGAGGAGTGCCCCTCTCACCCTCTGTCCCACAGGAACTGCCCCCTACAGAGGAGTGCCCCTCTCACCCTCTGTCCCACAGGAACTGCCCCCTGCAGAGGAGTGCCCCTCTCACCCTCTGTGCCACAGGAACTGCCCCTGCAGAGGAGTGCCCCTCTCACCCTCTGTCCCACAGGAACTGCCCCTGCAGATGAGTGCCCCTCTCACCCTCTGTCCCACAGGAACTGCCCTTCAGAGGAGTGCCCCTCTCACCCTCTGTCCCACAGGAACTACCCCCTACAGAGGAGTGCCCCTCTCACCCTCTGTCCCACAGGAACTGCCCCTGCAGAGGAGTGCCCCTCTCACCCTCTGTCACACAGGAACTGCCCCTGCAGAGGAGTGCCCCTTTCACCCTCTGTCACACAGGAACTGCCCCTGCAGAGGAGTGCCCCTCCCACCCTCTGTCCCACAGGAACTGCCCCTGCAGAGGAGTGCCCCTCCCACCCTCTGTCCCACAGGAACTGCCCTGCAGAGGAGTGCCCCTCCCACCCTCTGTCACACAGGAACTACCCCCTGCAGAGGAGTGCCCCTCTCACCCTCTGTCCACCAGGAACTGCCCCTGCAGAGGAGTGCCCCTCTCACCCTCTGTCCCACAGGAACTGCCCTGCAGAGGAGTGCCCCTCTCACCCTCTGTCCCACAGGAACCGCCCTGCAGAGGAGTGCCCCTCCCACCCTCTGTCCCACAGGAACTGCCCCCTGCAGAGGAGTGCCCCTCTCACCCTCTGTCCACCAGGAACTACCCCCTGCAGAGGAGTGCCCCTCTCACCCTCTGTCCCACAGGAACTGCCCCCTACAGAGGAGTGCCCCTCTCACCCTCTGTCCCACAGGAACTGCCCCCTGCAGAGGAGTGCCCCTCTCACCCTCTGTGCCACAGGAACTGCCCCTGCAGAGGAGTGCCCCTCTCACCCTCTGACCCACAGGAACTGGCCCTGCAGAGGAGTGCCCCTCTCACCCTCTGTCCCACAGGAACTGCCCCCTGCAGAGGAGTGCCCCTCTCACCCTCTGACCCACAGGAACTGCCCCTGCAGAGGAGTGCCCCTCTCACCCTCTGTCCCACAGGAACTGCCCTGCAGAGGAGTGCCCCTCCCACCCTCTGTCACACAGGAACTGCCCCTGCAGAGGAGTGCCCCTCTCACCCTCTGTCCCACAGGAACTACCCCCTACAGAGGAGTGTCCCCCTCACCCTCTGTCCCACAGGAACTGCCCCTGCAGAGGAGTGCCCCTCCCACCCTCTGTCCCACAGGAACTGCCCCTGCAGAGGAGTGCCCCTCTCACCCTCTGTCACACAGGAACTACCCCCTGCAGAGGAGTGCCCCTCCCACCCTCTGTCACACAAGAACTGCCCCTGCAGAGGAGTGCCCCTCTCACCCTCTGTCCCACAGGAACTACCCTGCAGAGGAGTGCCCCTCTCACCCTCTGTCACACAGGAACTGTCCCTGCAGAGGAGTGCCCCTCCCACCCTCTGTCCCACAGGAACTGCCCCCTACAGAGGAGTGCCCCTCCCACCCTCTGTCTCACAGGAACTGCCCCCTACAGAGGAGTGCCCCTCTCACCCTCTGTCCCACAGGAACTGTCCCTGCAGAGGAGTGCCCCTCCCACCCTCTGTCCCACAGGAACTGCCCCTGCAGGGGAGTGCCCCTCTCACCCTCTGTCCCACAGGAACTGCCCCTGCAGAGGAGTGCCCCTCTCACCCTCTGTCCCACAGGAACTGCCCTGCAGAGGAGTGCCCCTCTCACCCTCTGTCCCACAGGAACTACCCCCTACAGAGGAGTGCCCCTCTCACCCTCTGTCCCACAGGAACTGCCCCTGCAGAGGAGTGCCCCTCTCACCCTCTGTCACACAGGAACTGCCCCTGCAGAGGAGTGCCCCTCTCACCCTCTGTCACACAGGAACTGCCCCTGCAGAGGAGTGCCCCTCCCACCCTCTGTCCCACAGGAACTGCCCCTGCAGAGGAGTGCCCCTCCCACCCTCTGTCCCACAGGAACTGCCCTGCAGAGGAGTGCCCCTCCCACCCTCTGTCACACAGGAACTACCCCCTGCAGAGGAGTGCCCCTCTCACCCTCTGTCCACCAGGAACTGCCCCTGCAGAGGAGTGCCCCTCTCACCCTCTGTCCCACAGGAACTGCCCTGCAGAGGAGTGCCCCTCTCACCCTCTGTCCCACAGGAACTGCCCTGCAGAGGAGTGCCCCTCCCACCCTCTGTCCCACAGGAACTGCCCCCTGCAGAGGAGTGCCCCTCTCACCCTCTGTCCACCAGGAACTACCCCCTGCAGAGGAGTGCCCCTCTCACCCTCTGTCCCACAGGAACTGCCCCCTACAGAGGAGTGCCCCTCTCACCCTCTGTCCCACAGGAACTGCCCCCTGCAGAGGAGTGCCCCTCTCACCCTCTGTGCCACAGGAACTGCCCCTGCAGAGGAGTGCCCCTCTCACCCTCTGTCCCACAGGAACTGCCCCTGCAGAGGAGTGCCCCTCTCACCCTCTGTCCCACAGGAACTGCCCTGCAGAGGAGTGCCCCTCTCACCCTCTGTCCCACAGGAACTACCCCCTACAGAGGAGTGCCCCTCTCACCCTCTGTCCCACAGGAACTGCCCCTGCAGAGGAGTGCCCCTCTCACCCTCTGTCACACAGGAACTGCCCCTGCAGAGGAGTGCCCCTCTCACCCTCTGTCACACAGGAACTGCCCCTGCAGAGGAGTGCCCCTCCCACCCTCTGTCCCACAGGAACTGCCCCTGCAGAGGAGTGCCCCTCCCACCCTCTGTCCCACAGGAACTGCCCTGCAGAGGAGTGCCCCTCCCACCCTCTGTCACACAGGAACTACCCCCTGCAGAGGAGTGCCCCTCTCACCCTCTGTCCACCAGGAACTGCCCCTGCAGAGGAGTGCCCCTCTCACCCTCTGTCCCACAGGAACTGCCCTGCAGAGGAGTGCCCCTCTCACCCTCTGTCCCACAGGAACTGCCCTGCAGAGGAGTGCCCCTCCCACCCTCTGTCCCACAGGAACTGCCCCCTGCAGAGGAGTGCCCCTCTCACCCTCTGTCCACCAGGAACTACCCCCTGCAGAGGAGTGCCCCTCTCACCCTCTGTCCCACAGGAACTGCCCCCTACAGAGGAGTGCCCCTCTCACCCTCTGTCCCACAGGAACTGCCCCCTGCAGAGGAGTGCCCCTCTCACCCTCTGTGCCACAGGAACTGCCCCTGCAGAGGAGTGCCCCTCTCACCCTCTGACCCACAGGAACTGCCCCTGCAGAGGAGTGCCCCTCTCACCCTCTGTCCCACAGGAACTGCCCCCTGCAGAGGAGTGCCCCTCTCACCCTCTGACCCACAGGAACTGCCCCTGCAGAGGAGTGCCCCTCTCACCCTCTGTCCCACAGGAACTGCCCTGCAGAGGAGTGCCCCTCCCACCCTCTGTCACACAGGAACTACCCCCTGCAGAGGAGTGCCCCTCCCACCCTCTGTCACACAGGAACTACCCCCTGCAGAGGAGTGCCCCTCCCACCCTCTGTCCCACAGGAACTGCCCCTGCAGAGGAGTGCCCCTCCCACCCTCTGTCACACAGGAACTACCCCCTGCAGAGGAGTGCCCCTCCCACCCTCTGTCCCACAGGAACTGCCCCTGCAGAGGAGTGCCCCTCTCACCCTCTGTCCCACAGGAACTGCCCCTGCAGAGGAGTGCCCCTCTCACCCTCTGTCCCACAGGAACTGCCCCTGCAGAGGAGTGCCCCTCTCACCCTCTGTCCACCAGGAACTGCCCCTGCAGAGGAGTGCCCCTCTCACCCTCTGTCACACAGGAACTACCCCCTACAGAGGAGTGCCCCTCCCACCCTCTGTCCCACAGGAACTGCCCCTGCAGAGGAGTGCCCCTCTCACCCTCTGTCCACCAGGAACTGCCCCTGCAGAGGAGTGCCCCTCTCACCCTCTGTCCCACAGGAACTGCCCCCTACAGAGGAGTGCCCCTCTCACCCTCTGTCCCACAGGAACTGCCCCTGCAGAGGAGTGCCCCTCTCACCCTCTGTCCCACAGGAACTGCCCCTGCAGAGGAGTGTCCCTCTCACCCTCTGTCACACAGGAACTGCCCCCTGCAGAGGAGTGCCCCTCCCACCCTCTGTCCCACAGGAACTGCCCCTGCAGAGGAGTGCCCCTCTCACCCTCTGTCCACCAGGAACTGCCCCTGCAGAGGAGTGCCCCTCTCACCCTCTGTCCCACAGGAACTGCCCCCTACAGAGGAGTGCCACTCTCACCCTCTGTCCCACAGGAACTGCCCCTGCAGAGGAGTGCCCCTCTCACCCTCTGTCCCACAGGAACTGCCCCTGCAGAGGAGTGTCCCTCTCACCCTCTGTCACACAGGAACTGCCCCTGCAGAGGAGTGCCCCTCCCACCCTCTGTCACACAGGAACTACCCCCTGCAGAGGAGTGCCCCTCTCACCCTCTGTCCACCAGGAACTACCCCCTGCAGAGGAGTGCCCCTCCCACCCTCTGTCACACAGGAACTGCCCCCTGCAGAGGAGTGCCCCTCTCACCCTCTGTCCACCAGGAACTGCCCCTGCAGAGGAGTGCCCTTCTCACCCTCTGTCCCACAGGAACTGCCCCTGCAGAGGAGTGCCCCTCTCACCCTCTGTCCCACAGGAACTGCCCCTGCAGAGGAGTGCCCCTCTCACCCTCTGTCCACCAGGAACTGCCCCTGCAGAGGAGTGCCCTTCTCACCCTCTGTCCCACAGGAACTGCCCCTGCAGAGGAGTGCCCCTCTCACCCTCTGTCCCACAGGAACTGCCCCCTGCAGAGGAGTGCCCCTCCCACCCTCTGTCCCACAGGAACTGCCCCTGCAGAGGAGTGCCCCTCTCACCCTCTGTCCCACAGGAACTGCCCCTGCAGAGGAGTGCCCCTCACTCTCTGTCACACAGGAACTGCCCCCTACAGAGGAGTGCCCCTCCCACCCTCTGTCCCACAGGAACTGCCCCTGCAGAGGAGTGCCCCTCTCACCCTCTGTCCCACAGGAACTGCCCTGCAGAGGAGTGCCCCTCCCACCCTCTGTCCCACAGGAACTGCCCCTGCAGAGGAGTGCCCCTCTCACCCTCTGTCCCACAGGAACTGCCCTGCAGAGGAGTGCCCCTCCCACCCTCTGTGCCACAGGAACTGCCCCCTGCAGAGGAGTGTCCCTCTCACCCTCTGTCACACAGGAACTGCCCCTGCAGAGGAGTGCCCCTCTCACCCTCTGTCCCACAGGAACTGCCCCTGCAGAGGAGTGCCCCTCCCACCCTCTGTCACACAGGAACTACCCCCTGCAGAGGAGTGCCCCTCCCACCCTCTGTCCACCAGGAACTGCCCCCTGCAGAGGAGTGCCCCTCCCACCCTCTGTCCCACAGGAACTGCCCCCTGCAGAGGAGTGCCCCTCCCACCCTCTGTCCCACAGGAACTGCCCCTGCAGAGGAGTGCCCCTCTCACCCTCTGTCCACCAGGAACTGCCCCTGCAGAGGAGTGCCCCTCTCACCCTCTGTCCCACAGGAACTGCCCTGCAGAGGAGTGCCCCTCTCACCCTCTCTCCCACAGGAACTGCCCTGCAGAGGAGTGCCCCTCCCACCCTCTGTCACACAGGAACTACCCCCTGCAGAGGAGTGCCCCTCTCACCCTCTGTCCCACAGGAACTGCCCCCTGCAGAGGAGTGCCCCTCTCACCCTCTGTCCCACAGGAACTGCCCTGCAGAGGAGTGCCCCTCTCACCCTCTGTCTCACAGGAACTGCCCCTGCAGAGGAGTGTCCCTCTCACCCTCTGTCCCACAGGAACTGCCCCTGCAGAGGAGTGTCCCCTTCACCCTCTGTCCCACAGGAACTGCCCCTGCAGAGGAGTGCCCCTCTCACCCTCTGTCCCACAGGAACTGCCCCCTGCAGAGGAGTGTCCCTCTCACCCTCTGTCACACAAGAACTGCCCCTGCAGAGGAGTGCCCCTCTCACCCTCTGTCCCACAGGAACTGACCCCTGCAGAGGAGTGCCCCTCTCACCCTCTGTCCCACAGGAACTGCCCCTGCAGAGGAGTGTCCCTCTCACCCTCTGTCTCACAGGAACTACCCCCTACAGAGGAGTGCCCCTCTCACCCTCTGTCCCACAGGAACTGCCCTGCAGAGGAGTGCCCCTCTCACCCTCTGTCCCACAGGAACTGCCCCTGCAGAGGAGTGTCCCTCTCACCCTCTGTCTCACAGGAACTACCCCCTACAGAGGAGTGCCCCTCTCACCCTCTGTCCCACAGGAACTGCCCCCTACAGAGGAGTGCCCCTCCCACCCTCTGTCTCACAGGAACTGCCCCCTGCAGAGGAGTGCCCCTCCCACCCTCTGTCCCACAGGAACTGCCCCTGCAGAGGAGTGCCCCTCTCACCCTCTGTCCCACAGGAACTGCCCCCTACAGAGGAGTGCCCCTCCCACCCTCTGTCCCACAGGAACTGCCCCCTACAGAGGAGTGCCCCTCCCACCCTCTGTCCCACAGCAACTGCCCTGCAGAGGAGTGCCCCTCTCACCCTCTGTCTCACAGGAACTACCCCCTACAGAGGAGTGCCCCTCCCACCCTCTCTCCCACAGGAACTGCCCCTGCAGAGGAGTGCCCCTCTCACCCTCTGTCCCACAGGAACTGCCCCCTGCAGAGGAGTGCCCCTCCCACCCTCTATCCCACAGGAACTGCCCCTGCAGAGGAGTGCCCCTCTCACCCTCTGTCCCACAGGAACTGCCCCTGCAGAGGAGTGCCCCTCTCACCCTCTGTCCCACAGGAACTGCCCCCTACAGAGGAGTGCCCCTCTCACCCTCTGTCCCACAGGAACTGCCCCCTGCAGAGGAGTGTCCCTCTCACCCTCTGTCCCACAGGAACTGCCCCCTGCAGAGGAGTGCCCCTCTCACCCTCTGTGCCACAGGAACTGCCCCCTACAGAGGAGTGTCCCCTCACTCTCTGTCCCACAGGAACTGCCCCTGCAGAGGAGTGCCCCTCTCACCCTCTCTCCCACAGGAACTGCCCCCTACAGAGGAGTGCCCCTCTCACCCTCTATCCCACAGGAACTGCCCCCTACAGAGGAGTGTCCCTCTCACCCTCTGTCACACAGGAACTGCCCCTGCAGAGGAGTGCCCCTCTCACCCTCTGTCCCACAGGAACTGCCCCTGCAGAGGAGTGCCCCTCTCACCCTCTGTCCCACAGGAACTGCCCCTGCAGAGGAGTGCCCCTCTCACCCTCTGTCCCACAGGAACTGCCCCCTACAGAGGAGTGCCCCTCTCACCCTCTGTCCCACAGGAACTGCCCCCTGCAGAGGAGTGCCCCTCTCACCCTCTGTCCCACAGGAACTGCCCCCTGCAGAGGAGTGCCCCTCTCACCCTCTGTCCCACAGGAACTACCCCCTGCAGAGGAGCGCCCCTCTCACCCTCTGTCCACCAGGAACTGCCCCCTGCAGAGGAGTGCCCCTCTCACCCTCTGTCCCACAGGAACTGCCCTGCAGAGGAGTGCCCCTCTCACCCTCTGTCCACCAGGAACTGCCCCCTGCAGAGGAGTGCCCCTCTCACCCTCTGTCCCACAGGAACTGCCCTGCAGAGGAGTGCCCCTCCCACCCTCTGTCTCACAGGAACTGCCCCCTGCAGAGGAGTGCCCTTCTCACCCTCTGTCCCACAGGAACTGCCCCCTACAGAGGAGTGCCCCTCCCACCCTCTGTCTCACAGGAACTGCCCCCTGCAGAGGAGTGCCCCTCCCACCCTCTGTCCCACAGGAACTGCCCCTGCAGAGGAGTGCCCCTCTCACCCTCTGTCCCACAGGAACTGCCCCCTACAGAGGAGTGCCCCTCCCACCCTCTGTCCCACAGGAACTGCCCCCTACAGAGGAGTGCCCCTCCCACCCTCTGTCCCACAGCAACTGCCCTGCAGAGGAGTGCCCCTCTCACCCTCTGTCTCACAGGAACTACCCCCTACAGAGGAGTGCCCCTCCCACCCTCTGTCCCACAGCAACTGCCCTGCAGAGGAGTGCCCCTCTCACCCTCTCTCCCACAGGAACTGCCCCCTACAGAGGAGTGCCCCTCTCACCCTCTATCCCACAGGAACTGCCCCCTACAGAGGAGTGCCCCTCTCACCCTCTGTCCCACAGGAACTGCCCCCTGCAGAGGAGTGCCCCTCTCACCCTCTGTGCCACAGGAACTGCCCCCTGCAGAGGAGTGTCCCTCTCACCCTCTGTCCCACAGGAACTGCCCCTGCAGAGGAGTGCCCCTCTCACCCTCTCTGCCACAGGAACTGCCCCTGCAGAGGAGTGCCCCTCTCACCCTCTGTCACACAGGAACTGCCCCTGCAGAGAAGTGCCCCTCCCACCCTCTATCCCACAGGAACTGCCCCTGCAGAGGAGTGCCCCTCTCACCCTCTGTCCCACAGGAACTGCCCCTGCAGAGTGAGGTAATATAAATTTTATGGTCATGTTGTGTTCCCTAGCGAGTACCCCACCGACTCCATGTACGAGTTAAAAGTGCATGTAACTTCCCTCCTGTACCAGCTATGAAGACGCAAATACATTTGCGTCCAACGTTAACTTGTCCTCTTTCAGACCCACCATGAATGGGTTTGATGGTCCGTTCCTAAGTATGCTATGCCAACGTCTTTTTGAAGTGTACTCCTACGTTTTTCAGCCTGGCTGAAAGTAGGCCCTGAATCTCTGCCACCGAGCCTCTTTTCTGGCTTCTGACTGCGAGGGCCTCTGCCCAAGCAGCCCCCGTACCCGTGAACTCTGACTTACTTCTAGCGCGGCCCTCCGTGCTCAGCTCAGCCTGCTGCCTGCCAAGATTGACTATAATCTTCGAGTTATCTGTTTTCCTCCCCGAAGATACATTCCAGCCTGCTAGCTTCAGTAAACATCCTTCCTCAGCTACAGGGCTAAAGGGCCGACCTGTCTTTATGCAAGTAATTCATAGCCTCTGTTGCCATGCTTCCATGGAAGGCCCCATGCCCCCACGCTTCTCATACAGACACTCAGGCGCTTATACACGCACTCACAGCAAGTATAGAATAGCTTCTGCTCTAGAGACCTTTCTGCCCAGATAGCTTAGTTCCTAAACATCAGATATCAGATATGATAGAAGCACAAGTTGATCTGACATGCCAGACTTCTGTCTCTTTCCGCCAGTGTAAATGTCAAGTCCCCTGCACCCCGTCTATCACACGTCATGCAGCTGCGCGCGCATCCAAGCTTCCGATTTCTGCTGACATTGCAACATTCTGTTAGCACCACCCCTTGGTGCCACCCACTTGCGTCACCTATCAGTGACGTTTCTAGCACACACCCTAGTTCACGCCTAGTTTACGCCTCTTGATGATGTACTAGCACCACGTGTATACTGTTATCTTGTCTTCTCTCAGCTGTTACGCCTCTTACATTGAACATTATGATGTAAATCAAGTATATAAGCTATGTATTGTCAATAAACGACGGCGCGCTCATCTATCCCTTCTGACATCCTGTGTGGTGGTCAGAACATGATATCCTGATTCCTTTAGGAGGAATAAAACCCTTAGAAACTCTTACACCACGGACTCTGTTTTCCTTCATTTCGATTGAGTTATTATTGATTAAGTACTTATCTGCATAGAAATTAAGAGAGTAAATTAATTATTTACATCATTTTGGCGCCCGAACAGGGACCCCTCCCCCACCTCACGCGCCGGAAGGTGCGTTGCAATCCGTGTCCCCTGCCATCAGTTAGACGGACCACACGTGTACTGGCAGGATTTCCTGCATCCCCCTCTGACACACGGAGGTGACGAAGACTGCGATCAGTGCCCAGACGAGGCGGTGAGGAGTGCGGAGGATCCCGACCAGAGCCCAGCCGAAGGAAGCAAGGTCCGAGGTGTGAAGAGGCCCACCAGTTTTCCGAAGTTTTCCGAAGTTTTCCGAAGTTTTCCGAAGTTTTCCGAAGTTTTCCGAAGTTCCGAGTCGAGTCCAGTCGAGTTTTCCGAGGCCTTCTGTTTTCCGTGCTTCCCGGTGAGTACCATTGCTGGGTCGTATCTAGACGGGTTTGGGTACGCAAGTCCGGTCTGCACTGTTTTTAGGCAGTGTATCTGTACTGTTTAGCAGTATATAAAGTATTCCGAATTTCTGCACTGTTACAGCAGTGTATCTGTATCGTTGAGCGGTACATTCAGAGTAGGGGGAAGTTAGCTATGTCTTTAAATGTTTCATGTGATTAATGTCGTGGTATGAATGTGATTGTTTTTGTGCATTATTGTGTTTTTTTTGTTTAAATAGTTACAGGCGAAATTAAGTATTAAGGATCAAGCATTTCAGTATCAAGTAGGCACAATGCCGTTTTTTAACAAATTAAAGCAGATAGGAACTAGGAAAGGGATGTTAGAGGAAGAGATTCCAATCCCCCCTAGGGACACTCCAGGTAATTTCATGTATAATAAGCATGGCATAGACGCCATCTTGTATCTAGAGTTATGGACAGATTATACCAAGCACCTAGAGGAAAGATACCGATGGCCAGTTAACGGAACATGGGATGCCGAGTGCATCATAAAGGTAGAAGAAATATTACGGAAAAAGAAAGCTAGACAATCTCAGAAAGACGCCATAGAATTTTGGCGTAAGGAATCACGTAAGCGTGCTGATAGAGCACTCCGTAGAGAAGACAGGCTTAAAGAATCAGAAAAGGCCCAAGAAAACGAATTAGTTACTGAGGGAATTCGAGTAAAAGTAGAACAAATAGATCGTATCCAAAATGGCAAAGTGAACAACATGTATCTTTTGGCCGATGGTACCCCTGACGCCATTTCAGAAATACCGAAAAATTTGCCGTCACCATTAGTTCCAACTAAAGTAATGCATAAGACTACTAAAGACATATTCCTAAATTCATATCTCGAAGATGTAGCGCCAGCTTACACCAATCTGCCTGTTCGTGCCCTGCCTACTGACAGGGCCGGGGGTGGTACTGCCCCCCAAGATCACTCTCAGCCGACACCGAAAAAGACTAGTTCCGTTCCGCCAGCTCCGCCACTTCCCTCACCTAAAACTGATCTGCCGAAACCACTTCAATCAGATCCTACTAAAAGACAAATTCAGATACTGACTACACACAGAGATAATGCCCAAGTTTCCGCTTCAGGAGGTGCGACCGCGGGTCTCCAGACCCCGCCACCGACTCACAGATTAAATCTCAGAGGTATGCAGAGTCCTCTTACGCACAGATCCCCCCGTTCTTCTAATTCATCCCGTCTTGATGCACTAAAAGAAAATATGTCAGTTTGTAGATATGATCCAGAACCTGGACAGGACGACTTAATGATATTAGCGTCTTTACGGTTAAGATCTGCTACTGATAGTTTGTTATGTTATGCAGGAATGAAGGAGCGCCTAGATAGAATATATGAGTTCGTTCAAACGGGAAAGGACCGCGACAGTATTAAGGATGCCCTGGAGAAACAGAAAGTTAACATGCAAGCACTGATACTACGATTTTTCATAAATTGTCTAATAAGAGAACGAGACAGGCCCGGAACAGATCAGAGTGAATTAGATGCATTGAACAAGTGGGGTCAAAATATAGCTGATGGAAAACATGACAGACAAAATTGCATAGAGGCCATGTATAAAAAGATTAAGAAAGCAGTGATAGCAGTACACGAGAAAGAGAAAGAAAAGGTTCCCTCCGAGGAGGAAGAAGAATCTGAAGAACTAGAACCGACTACAAGCACTATAGCATATGTAGGTAAGGGAACTTATCTTAGGAAGGGTATCCGTCCAGAAAGCAAGAGAGTTTTCTTCTCTGCCTTAACGAATCCGAATTCTGCTGAGCATCAGTTCCAGGAAACTGATAAACGGCTTCGAGATCGAGTGGGGTACCATGTACTCAATTCTATGGATGAACAAGAATTAGCCCGATCAGCGGTATCATGGGCCGAAAATGCAGACATATATAATGATGACACCGTAGCACAGACATTTCTGAACCTCTCCCCTGACGAACAGAAATTAGCAGGGGTATATATGATTCAGCACCTTCTCATTAAGTACAGAAAACATTATTCCGATCCAGGTCCCTTACATGAGACACTAGAAGCACTACTGATGGATAGATGGAGAGGCCTAAGCACTAAATTAGTTCAAATAATTCTAGAACAACGACGCAGATATGATACCTTTGTAAGTCCTGAATATGTCCCCGCCCCACCTCCAGAAAGGAAAATGTACCATATGCAGTGCGGGGGTGGTATTGAAAGTCAGAACCCCTTACGAGAAGTACACCCTGTTATGGGTGAGGACAAGGTTTTGAAACGCGTGTATGTGCACACGCCTCTGACTAAATTAGAACTGTTAGAAATGAAGAAATTAGTACCATGCCATGATAAAGACCCTGCAGGTTTCCATAGAGAGCTTAAAGACATGTTATTAATGGGGGACTACACATATGATGATATCATGAAAATGTTGAAAGTATTATTGCCTACGGGTATATTCGAGAAATTAAAGGAAAAGGAATGGGAGGTGGGAGACACAAAGATTGCCTGGGCAGAAATAGAAGACGAAGAGAAAAAACGGGTTCCAGGGTTAGGCCTTGGGGACAAAACTAAAGCATTACCAGGTTTGATAGTACAGGTCCTGCCCAGATTATTGACAACAAGAAAGGAGGATTGGGATGCAATCTCGTCCTGTAAACAGAAACATGATGAAGATACTAGCGACTTTTATTCAAGATTCGAGAAATGTTTTATTATCAATAGTGGCCTCCAGCCAAGTAGCGAGTCGTACCCACATCTTTTTGTATCAAAGTTAGTCGAGAATTCCCTACCGTTAGTTAAAAATAGAGTGTATAAAGTCGAGAGTACATGGCAAGCAAATACGCCATCCCAGATGTTACAAATGTTACAATATCACCAGAATAGAATTAGGGAAGAACAAGATCAGGAACAGAAGCGCATGAAAGACACGAAAATGAAAATGTTAGTAGCCCAGACGGTCCCATCCGACAGTCACAGGAAAGGTACGACCCAGACAAGTCACGCTGCAGCTCCTGTTAAAGGGACATGCAATTATTGCAAGCAGCCAGGTCACTACGTACACGAATGTGCAGTTCTGAAACATAACATAGCGACAGGTAAAACTAAAGAGAGACCGCATCCGCCTAGACAAGACCATAACCAGCATCAGTCTACACAGAATACACAGCCCATGCATGCATCTGCACAGACAGCACAGACCGTAGCAGTACCACAGCCACAGCCCATTGCTGCAACTCAGCAAGTCTCACAACAGATGTACCAGTATGCCCAGTCTGCTTACCCCGAATATTCCCGATATACATGAAACAGCCTAGAGAGGGAAGGTGGCTTGCCTCTTATCGAGATTCCTGTAGATCAAGAAGGTCCTTATGTACACAGTCAAGTATTGGGGAAAGATAGAAAGTTTTTAATTGACACAGGGGCAAGTCGCACTACAATAAGTCATGACGAAGTTCCAGGGGCACCCCTCTCAGGCTCACAAAATGTTTCCCTTGGTTTTTCAGGACAACCTATTGTAAATGAAGTATCAGAACCAGTTCCCCTGGCTGTGGGTCCATTATCACGCGTTACAGACCTGTTACTAACAAAATCATGTCCGGAAAATCTGTTAGGAATTAAAACACTGAAGGCTCTAGGAGCTATAATATGCTGCTCCCCGGAGGGGGTTAGACTCTTTCTGCGGGATTTCAAGGGTCATTACGTCCTTCGAGAGTTTGACGTCAGATTGAAAAATGTACCTGATTACTTGTGGGCAAAAGGCCCAACTGATGTAGGATGTATGCACATTACACCATACCGCGTTACCCTCAAGGCAGGTGTTGTATTACCCAGAATCAGACAATACAAGTTACCACCCGATGCTGTAGCGGCTTTACTGAAAATCATTGAAGAGCTCATTGCCCAAGGAGTGGTCGTTGAGACCGACTCCAATATCTGTAACTCACCCATCATTCCGATTCTTAAACGTACTGATCCCAATGCACCGCCAGTATATCGGCTGGTGATTGATCTTCGAGAATTGAATAAATGCATTATCCCACAGTATCCTGTGGTCCCCGATATATCATCTCTCTTGACTGCTATTGATTCAGAAGCAACGTTCTTTACTGTAATTGATCTCAAGAACGCCTTCTTCAGCGTGCCTATTGATCCAGAGAGCCAATATCTCTTCGGATTCTGTTTAAATGGACGCAGTTTCAAATTTTCGCGCGCACCTCAAGGATTCACAGAAAGCCCCAGCATCTATAGTCAAGCACTGAAAAGACAACTAGATTGTATTCAAATGCCAGTTAACACCGCTTTACTACAATACGTCGATGATCTGCTGATCACCGCACGAAGTGAGCCCGAATGTGAAAAAGCATCACTGACAGTTTTACATTTCCTGGCCGACAAGGGACACAAGGTGTCTCCTTCGAAGCTACAATTCTGTGTTCAGCAAGTTGTGTACTTGGGTCACTTGCTGTCCAAAGTGGGGAGACAGCTCACTCCCGATCGCATTCAGTTAATTGTGAACATGCCGCAACCCAAGACACAAAAGGAAGTGCGGGCCTTCATAGGCCTCACCTCGTACTGCAGACAATGGATTCCCCAGTATGCATTTCTAGCTAAACCACTCATCCAGTTAACGACACAGGAGGCAGCGACTTCGACTGTCCTCCCTTGGACTCAGGAACACACACAAGCTTTTGAAGAATTAAAGAAAGTTTTATGCCAAGCACCAGTTTTAGCGACACCATGTTACAGCAAACCGTTTACACTTTTTGTTACAGAACGTGATGGCACAGCGTTGTCTGTCCTCACTCAAGACCAAGCAGGTTCACATAAGCCTTGTGCTTATTTTTCTAGTACATTGGATTCAGTAGCTCAAGCACTCCCTGCGTGCTTAAAGTCAGTAGCAGCAACAGCGTTAGCAATAAGACAAAGTGATTCAATTGTTTTAGGTCATCAGTTAACAGTTCAAGTACCACATTCTGTAGAGGTTTTGTTAAACAGAACCCAGACTCAACACTTAACTATAGCACGACTGACAGGTTATGAATTAACACTATTCCAGCCACACATAGAAATCAGACGTTGCAGCATCCTGAACCCAGCAACACTGTTACCTACAGTTATGACAGATCCAGCTCCGCATGATTGTATAGAAATAATTAATGCAGTAACTAAGCCCAGACGAGACTTAACAGATGTCCCATTGACAAATCCAGACCTGACACTTTATGTGGATGGTTCATGCATGAGAACAAGTACAGGAGAATTAGTGGCCGCGTACGCCGTGACCACTGAAACTGAAATTAAAGAAACACATCGTATTGACACACTGTCTGCTCAAGCGGCAGAGCTCATCGCTCTGACTCGAGCCTGTATTCTAGCCAAGAACAGAAATGTTAACATATACACAGATTCCCGCTATGCCTTCGGAGTTGTACACGACTTCGGAGTCCTCTGGCAAGAACGAGGTTTTCTGACTTCCCATGGGGCCAAGATCCAACATGGCCCCCTCATTCAAGCACTGTTAGAAGCAATACATTTGCCCTCGGGCATATCAGTCATGAAGTGTAAGGCACATACTAAAGTCACAGATTCTGTTTCCCAGGGTAACGACCTGGCAGACCAGACAGCAAAACATACAGCACTGACTCACACCCAGACTACTGATGTGACAAAGACAATAGTCCAGACCCAGTGTATGGCAGTTAGAGATCCCGCCCTAGATGTAATTGATATCCAGACACATGCTACTCCAGAGGAGATAAAGAAATGGACTGAACTAGGAGGGATTCAGACAGATCAAGGTTGGGTGACGAAGGGAAAATCTATATGGTTTCTCCCCGACTCAATGGTTCAAGTCATGATAAATACAGCACATAGTCCTGCCCATCTTGGAGAGAAAGCCATGTTAGACAGTTTACAGAATCTCTGGTACAACAAACACTTACGAGCAGCAGCAAAACAGAAAGTGCGTACTTGCATGATCTGTTGTCAGTTCAATCCAGGTAAAAGTGTCCCTGTTGAGCAAGGTGGATTTCATCCTCCCGATCACCCTTTTGAAGTCCTCCAGATGGATTATATCCAGATGAATAGCTGTAGAGGATTTAAGTATGTCCTTGTAATTGTTTGTGCTCTGTCCCGCTGGACCGAAGCATACCCAGTCCCAGACTACACTGCTCCGACCACTGCCAGACAGTTGGTTCGTGAATTCTTCCCACGGTACGGTTTGCCCCGTGTCGTGTATTCAGATAACGGACAGCCGTTCTCGTCCGAGCTGATGAGACAAGTTTCCCTCTTGCTAGGATATCAGTGGAGGTTCCACTGTGTCCGACATCCCGAAGCAGCTGGCCTTGTAGAAAGGCATAATCAGACACTAAAAATCCGTCTTGCCAAGATCTGTCAGGAAAAAGGGGTCGACTGGATAGTCGCCCTGCCCGTGGCACTATTCTACATGAGAATGGTCGCCCACTCGAGATCAGGGCTATCCCCGTACGAAGTGGTCTTTGGCAGACCGCCGAATATGTGGGGGACGCCCGTTCCGAAAAAGATCACTGATATTGATTGTAACATGTTGACAGATTACCTTGCCTCCTTGATGTCTGCACTCCAATCATGTCGTTCACAGGTTGCCGCAGCCTTCCCTGACAACACCGATGTAAAGGCGCATGAGGTCCGTCCAGGGGACCTGGTACTCGTCCGGAATTTCGACCGGAAAAGTCCGCTGGAGCCCCGCTGGAAGTCTCCAAAGACCGTTCTGCTTACCACCAGGACCGCCGTGAAAATCGAGGGGAGAAAGGGGTGGGTCCACACGAGTCACATCAAACTATGCAATGAACTAAAAAACGGACTGAAACAGGACTCTGACTCGTCCACCCCCACCAAAGACTGTGTTGAAGCACAAGACGTTACTGTGCCTAAAAGAGAAAAGACTCCTCAAGAACTTTACCGTATGAAGCTTCGATCTAGCAAGTCAGACAGTTTAATTGTTTAAGTCCTCCCCTAGGTGAATCGGTTAAATAGTTTCTGACATGTATCCCCTAGATCGAGTTAGAGAGAGAGAGGAAAAGAGAAGAACATATTGCAAATCACTTCGTAGTCACTGCATAGTGACACTAATAATCATGTTTATTCTGAGTATTCTAATTATTATTGCCAGCATTCTGCTTCCTATGTACTGGCCTATTTTCAGGCGTGAACAATCTGCTTACAATGTCTCTGCTGAACACACTTTTAGTGAACTTCCCGCACATGAACTCTCTTACAGACTTGCGCTGCGCAACAATACATTCATTAGTATGTTACACCATTCCCATCAGACAAATAATGCTACAGACTGTTGGATATGTGGCCGACTCCCTCCCTACCAGAATTACAAGGGAGCTCTGCCTCTCTTTCCGTACCCATTCACTCACAATGGCTCCTGTGGAGCATGGTTTAAAATAATTAATTCTTTAGATCCTGATATTGCTGTTTTCGATGGGGGCTGGGTTTGGGGAAACTTGAACTTAGTCCTGCTCAACGTCTGTTATCCTGATAAAGAGGGACTTCCCACTCGAATAGGAACTGATCTAGAAAATGAAGTATATGGATTAGGTAATTACACAATTAGCCTTATGATCCTCACTGTTGAATCTGAAACTGCTCCAGTTCTGCCCCATATGTTAGTACTACCAGTCACAGGTGAATTATGTGTTAGCAAAAAGGTTCAGTACACGTAGGTCATAGTAAATGCACTACTGTGGTCGAGTTCAGTGACCATGGTAAATCGTCCTTTAAAGCTATCAGTCATTCCTACTTTGTTTGTGGTCATACCGCATACATACGTTTGCCTCCAGATTGGGATGGTACCTGTTACATTGCCTTCCTCCTGCCACCTGTTTTTCTAGCTCCCCCTGATTACCATAGAAATACGAATCTAGCACCGAATAGACCCAAAAGAGATATTCCCCTTGTCGACTACACAGAAACGGCATGGGAACAGTACACTGATTTCAATAAAGGATTCTTTTTCTTCCTAGGGCCTGTCCAAAACAGTAAATTAATACGCAGATTAACGAGAACACTCGAAGCAGTAGTGAACGAAACTGCCTCCGCTCTAGGTAACTTAACAGAGGAGCAGTCTGCTATACGGACTGTTGTCCTTCAAAATCGCCTTGTGATTGACGTCATCTTGGCAGATAGAGGTGGAGCCTGTAAGGTCATCGGGTCAAGTTGCTGTGTTTTCATTCCACAAAACGCACCATCTGTCTATCAAGCTATCACCCGTTTACATAAAATTGCAAATCAGATACATCAGAATCCAGGCACCTGGACTTGGTCCGGTTGGTTCTGGACTACGTTAACAGCTTGGGGATGGAAGATCTTATCCTTCCTAGGCATTGGCCTTGTTATAGTATTCAGTTGTTGCCTGTGCCTGCAGTGTGGGCCAGCGATATGTGGACTGTGTGCCACATCCTGCATTGAGCATTCCAGTTGCCTCTCAAACAGTCAAAGAAAGAAAGACGAACATATAATGTTACAAGAACAAACTGATCGATTTATGAGGATCGATATATCATGAAGGGTCCGTAGGGAACAAGGAGGGAATGAGGTAATATAAATTTTATGGTCATGTTGTGTTCCCTAGCGAGTACCCCACCGACTCCATGTACGAGTTAAAAGTGCATGTAACTTCCCTCCTGTACCAGCTATGAAGACGCAAATACATTTGCGTCCAACGTTAACTTGTCCTCTTTCAGACCCACCATGAATGGGTTTGATGGTCCGTTCCTAAGTATGCTATGCCAACGTCTTTTTGAAGTGTACTCCTACGTTTTTCAGCCTGGCTGAAAGTAGGCCCTGAATCTCTGCCACCGAGCCTCTTTTCTGGCTTCTGACTGCGAGGGCCTCTGCCCAAGCAGCCCCCGTACCCGTGAACTCTGACTTACTTCTAGCGCGGCCCTCCGTGCTCAGCTCAGCCTGCTGCCTGCCAAGATTGACTATAATCTTCGAGTTATCTGTTTTCCTCCCCGAAGATACATTCCAGCCTGCTAGCTTCAGTAAACATCCTTCCTCAGCTACAGGGCTAAAGGGCCGACCTGTCTTTATGCAAGTAATTCATAGCCTCTGTTGCCATGCTTCCATGGAAGGCCCCATGCCCCCACGCTTCTCATACAGACACTCAGGCGCTTATACACGCACTCACAGCAAGTATAGAATAGCTTCTGCTCTAGAGACCTTTCTGCCCAGATAGCTTAGTTCCTAAACATCAGATATCAGATATGATAGAAGCACAAGTTGATCTGACATGCCAGACTTCTGTCTCTTTCCGCCAGTGTAAATGTCAAGTCCCCTGCACCCCGTCTATCACACGTCATGCAGCTGCGCGCGCATCCAAGCTTCCGATTTCTGCTGACATTGCAACATTCTGTTAGCACCACCCCTTGGTGCCACCCACTTGCGTCACCTATCAGTGACGTTTCTAGCACACACCCTAGTTCACGCCTAGTTTACGCCTCTTGATGATGTACTAGCACCACGTGTATACTGTTATCTTGTCTTCTCTCAGCTGTTACGCCTCTTACATTGAACATTATGATGTAAATCAAGTATATAAGCTATGTATTGTCAATAAACGACGGCGCGCTCATCTATCCCTTCTGACATCCTGTGTGGTGGTCAGAACATGATATCCTGATTCCTTTAGGAGGAATAAAACCCTTAGAAACTCTTACACCACGGACTCTGTTTTCCTTCATTTCGATTGAGTTATTATTGATTAAGTACTTATCTGCATAGAAATTAAGAGAGTAAATTAATTATTTACATCAAGAGGAGTGCCCCTCTCACCCTCTGTCCCACAGGAACTGCCCCCTACAGAGGAGTGCCCCTCTCACCCTCTGTCCCACAGGAACTGCCCCCTGCAGAGGAGTGCCCCTCCCACCCTCTGTCACACAGGAACTGCCCCTGCTGAGGAGTGCCCCTCTCACCCTCTGTGCCACAGGAACTGCCCCCTGCAGAGGAGTGTCCCTCTCACCCTCTGTCCCACAGGAACTGCCCCCTGCAGAGGAGTGTCCCTCTCACCCTCTGTCACACAAGAACTGCCCCTGCAGAGGAGTGCCCCTCTCACCCTCTCTCCCACAGGAACTGCCCCTGCAGAGGAGTGCCCCTCTCACCCTCTGTCCCACAGGAACTGCCCCTGCAGAGGAGTGCCCCTCTCACCCTCTCTCCCACAGGAACTGCCCCCTACAGAGGAGTGCCCCTCTCACCCTCTGTCCCACAGGAACTGCCCCCTACAGAGGAGTGCCCCTTTCACCCTCTGTCACACAGGAACTGCCCCTGCAGAGGAGTGCCCCTCCCACCCTCTGTCCCACAGGAACTGCCCCTGCAGAGGAGTGCCCCTCCCACCCTCTATCCCACAGGAACTGCCCCTGCAGAGGAGTGCCCCTCTCACCCTCTGTCCCACAGGAACTGCCCCTGCAGAGGAGTGCCCCTCTCACCCTCTGTCCCACAGGAACTGCCCCCTACAGAGGAGTGCCCCTCTCACCCTCTGTCCCACAGGAACTGCCCCCTACAGAGGAGTGCCCCTCTCACCCTCTGTCCCACAGGAACTGCCCCTGCAGAGGAGTGCCCCTCCCACCCTCTGTCCCACAGGAACTGCCCCTGCAGAGGAGTGCCCCTCTCACCCTCTGTCCCACAGGGACTGCCCCCTACAGAGGAGTGCCCCTCTCACCCTCTGTCCCACAGGAACTGCCCCCTGCAGAGGAGTGCCCCTCTCACCCTCTGTGCCACAGGAACTGCCCCCTGCAGAGGAGTGTCCCTCTCACCCTCTGTCACACAGGAACTGCCCCTGCAGAGGAGTGCCCCTCTCACCCTCTGTCCCACAGGAACTGCCCCCTACAGAGGAGTGCCCCTCTCACCCTCTGTCCCACAGGAACTGCCCCCTGCAGAGGAGTGCCCCTCTCACCCTCTGTCCCACAGGAACTGCCCCTGCAGAGGAGTGCCCCTCTCACCCTCTGTGCCACAGGAACTGCCCCCTGCAGAGGAGTGTCCCTCTCACCCTCTGTCCCACAGGAACTGCCCCCTGCAGAGGAGTGTCCCTCTCACCCTCTGTCACACAAGAACTGCCCCTGCAGAGGAGTGCCCCTCTCACCCTCTCTCCCACAGGAACTGCCCCTGCAGAGGAGTGTCCCTCTCACCCTCTGTCCCACAGGAACTGCCCCTGCAGAGGAGTGCCCCTCTCACCCTCTGTGCCACAGGAACTGCCCCTGCAGAGGAGTGCCCCTCTCACCCTCTGTCCCACAGGAACTGCCCCTGCAGAGGAGTGCCCCTCTCACCCTCTGTCCCACAGGAACTGCCCCCTGCAGAGGAGTGTCCCTCTCACCCTCTGCCACACAAGAACTGCCCCTGCAGAGGAGTGCCCCTCTCACCCTCTGTCCCACAGGAACTGACCCCTGCAGAGGAGTGCCCCTCTCACCCTCTGTCCCACAGGAACTGCCCCTGCAGAGGAGTGTCCCTCTCACCCTCTGTCTCACAGGAACTACCCCCTACAGAGGAGTGCCCCTCTCACCCTCTGTCACACAGGAACTGCCCCTACAGAGGAGTGCCCCTCTCACCCTCTGTCCCACAGGAACTGCCCTGCAGAGGAGTGCCCCTCTCACCCTCTGTCCCACAGGAACTGCCCTGCAGAGGAGTGCCCCTCTCACCCTCTGTCCCACAGGAACTGCCCCTGCAGAGGAGTGTCCCTCTCACCCTCTGTCTCACAGGAACTACCCCCTACAGAGGAGTGCCCCTCTCACCCTCTGTCCCACAGGAACTGCCCCCTACAGAGGAGTGCCCCTCCCACCCTCTGTCTCACAGGAACTGCCCCCTGCAGAGGAGTGCCCCTCCCACCCTCTGTCCCACAGGAACTGCCCCTGCAGAGGAGTGCCCCTCTCACCCTCTGTCCCACAGGAACTGCCCCCTACAGAGGAGTGCCCCTCCCACCCTCTGTCCCACAGGAACTGCCCCCTACAGAGGAGTGCCCCTCCCACCCTCTGTCCCACAGCAACTGCCCTGCAGAGGAGTGCCCCTCTCACCCTCTGTCTCACAGGAACTACCCCCTACAGAGGAGTGCCCCTCCCACCCTCTGTCCCACAGCAACTGCCCTGCAGAGGAGTGCCCCTCTCACCCTCTCTCCCACAGGAACTGCCCCTGCAGAGGAGTGCCCCTCTCACCCTCTGTCCCACAGGAACTGCCCCTGCAGAGGAGTGCCCCTCTCACCCTCTGTCCCACAGGAACTGCCCCCTGCAGAGGAGTGCCCCTCTCACCCTCTGTCCCACAGGAACTGCCCCTGCAGAGGAGTGCCCCTCTCACCCTCTCTCCCACAGGAACTGCCCCTGCAGAGGAGTGCCCCTCTCACCCTCTGTCACACAGGAACTGCCCCTGCAGAGGAGTGCCCCTCCCACCCTCTGTCCCACAGGAACTGCCCCTGCAGAGGAGTGCCCCTCCCACCCTCTATCCCACAGGAACTGCCCCTGCAGAGGAGTGCCCCTCTCACCCTCTGTCCCACAGGAACTGCCCCTGCAGAGGAGTGCCCCTCTCACCCTCTGTCCCACAGGAACTGCCCCCTACAGAGGAGTGCCCCTCTCACCCTCTGTCCCACAGGAACTGCCCTCTGCAGAGGAGTGTCCCTCTCACCCTCTGTCCCACAGGAACTGCCCCCTGCAGAGGAGTGCCCCTCTCACCCTCTGTGCCACAGGAACTGCCCCCTACAGAGGAGTGTCCCTCTTACCCTCTGTCCCACAGGAACTGCCCCTGCAGAGGAGTGCCCCTCCCACCCTCTGTCCCACAGGAACTGCCCCTGCAGAGGAGTGCCCCTCTCACCCTCTGTCCCACAGGAACTACCCCCTGCAGAGGAGTGCCCCTCCCACCCTCTGTCCCACAGGAACTGCCCCTGCAGAGGAGTGCCCCTCTCACCCTCTGTCCCACAGGAACTGCCCTGCAGAGGAGTGCCCCTCTCACCCTCTGTCCCACAGGAACCGGCCTGCAGAGGAGTGCCCCTCCCACCCTCTGTCCCACAGGAACTGCCCCCTGCAGAGGAGTGCCCCTCCTACCCTCTGTCACACAGGAACTGCCCCCTGCAGAGGAGTGCCCCTCCCACCCTCTGTCCCACAGGAACTGCCCCCTACAGAGGAGTGCCCCTCTCACCCTCTGTCCCACAGGAACTGCCCCTGCAGAGGAGTGTCCCTCTCACCCTCTGTCACACAAGAACTGCCCCTGCAGAGGAGTGCCCCTCTCACCCTCTGTGCCACAGGAACTGCCCCTGCAGAGGAGTGCCCCTCTCACCCTCTCTCCCACAGGAACTGCCCCCTGCAGAGGAGTGCCCCTCCCACCCTCTGTCCCACCGGAACTGCCCCTGCAGAGGAGTGCCCCTCTCACCCTCTGTGCCACAGGAACTACCCCTGCAGAGGAGTGCCCCTCTCGCCCTCTGTCACACAGGAACTACCCCTGCAGAGGAGTGCCCCTCCCACCCTCTGTGCCACAGGAACTGCCCTGCAGAGGAGTGCCCCTCTCACCCTCTGTCCCACAGGAACTACCCCTGCAGAGGAGTGCCCCTCCCACCCTCTGTGCCACAGGAACTGCCCCCTACAGAGGAGTGCCCCTCTCACCCTCTGTCCCACAGGAACTGCCCCCTGCAAAGGAGTTCCCCTCCCACCCTCTGTCCCACAGGAACTGCCCCCTGCAGAGGAGTGCCCCTCCCACCCTCTGTCCCACAGGAACTGCCCTGCAAAGGAGTGCCCCTCCCACCCTCTGTGCCACAGGAACTGCCCTGCAGAGGAGTGCCCCTCTCACCCTCTGTCAAGCAGGAACTGCCCCTGCAGAGGAGTGCCCCTCTCACCCTCTGTCCCACAGGAACTGCCCTGCAGAGGAGTGCCCCTCCCACCCTCTGTTCCACAGGAACTACCCCTGCAGAGGAGTGCCCCTCCCACCCTCTGTGCCACAGGAACTGCCCTGCAGAGGAGTGCCCCTCTCACCCTCTGTCCCACAGGAACTACCCCTGCAGAGGAGTGCCCCTCCCACCGTCTGTGCCACAGGAACTGCCCCCTACAGAGGAGTTCCCCTCCCACCCTCTGTCCCACAGGAACTGCCCCCTGCAGAGGAGTGCCCCTCTCACCCTCTGTCCCACAGGAACTGCCCCCTGCAGAGGAGTGCCCCTCTCACCCTCTGTCCCACAGGAACTACCCCCTGCAGAGGAGTGCCCCTCTCACCCTCTGTCCCACAGGAACTGCCCCCTGCAGAGGAGTGTCCCCCTCACCCTCTGTCCCACAGGAACTGCCCCTGCAGAGGAGTGCCCCTCTCACCCTCTGTCCCACAGGAACTGCCCCTGCAGAGGAGTGCCCCTCTCACCCTCTGTCACACAGGAACTGCCCTGCAGAGGAGTGCCCCTCTCACCCTCTGTCCCACAGGAACTGCCCCCTGCAGAGGAGTGCCCCTCCCACCCTCTGTCCCACAGGAACTGCCCTCTGCAGAGGAGTGCCCCTCTCACCCTCTGTCAAACAGGAACTGCCCCCTGCTGAGGAGTGCCCCTCCCACCCTCTGTCCCACAGGAACTGCCCTGCAAAGGAGTGCCCCTCCCACCCTCTGTGCCACAGGAACTGCCCTGCAGAGGAGTGCCCCTCTCACCCTCTGTCAAGCAGGAACTGCCCCTGCAGAGGAGTGCCCCTCTCACCCTCTGTCCCACAGGAACTGCCCTGCAGAGGAGTGCCCCTCCCACCCTCTGTTCCACAGGAACTACCCCTGCAGAGGAGTGCCCCTCCCACCCTCTGTGCCACAGGAACTGCCCTGCAGAGGAGTGCCCCTCTCACCCTCTGTCCCACAGGAACTACCCCTGCAGAGGAGTGCCCCTCCCACCGTCTGTGCCACAGGAACTGCCCCCTACAGAGGAGTTCCCCTCCCACCCTCTGTCCCACAGGAACTGCCCCCTGCAGAGGAGTGCCCCTCTCACCCTCTGTCCCACAGGAACTGCCCCCTGCAGAGGAGTGCCCCTCTCACCCTCTGTCCCACAGGAACTACCCCCTGCAGAGGAGTGCCCCTCTCACCCTCTGTCCCACAGGAACTGCCCCCTGCAGAGGAGTGTCCCCCTCACCCTCTGTCCCACAGGAACTGCCCCTGCAGAGGAGTGCCCCTCTCACCCTCTGTCCCACAGGAACTGCCCCTGCAGAGGAGTGCCCCTCTCACCCTCTGTCACACAGGAACTGCCCTGCAGAGGAGTGCCCCTCTCACCCTCTGTCCCACAGGAACTGCCCCCTGCAGAGGAGTGCCCCTCCCACCCTCTGTCCCACAGGAACTGCCCTCTGCAGAGGAGTGCCCCTCTCACCCTCTGTCAAACAGGAACTGCCCCCTGCTGAGGAGTGCCCCTCCCACCCTCTGTCCCACAGGAACTGCCCTGCAGAGGAGTGCCCCTCTCACCCTCTGTCCCACAGGAACTGTCCCTGCAGAGGAGTGCCCCTCTCACCCTCTGTCACACAGGAACTGCCCTGCAGAGGAGTGCCCCTCTCACCCTCTGTCACACAGGAACTGCCCCTGCAGAGGAGTGCCCCTCCCACCCTCTGTGCCACAGGAACTGCCCTGCAGAGGAGTGCCCCTCTCACCCTCTGTCCCACAGGAACTGCCCCCTGCAGAGGAGTGCCCCTCTCACCCTCTGTCCCACAGGAACTGCCCCTGCAGAGGAGTGCCCCTCTCACCCTCTGTCCCACAGGAACTGCCCCCTGCAGAGGAGTTCCCCTCCCACCCTCTGTCCCACAGGAACTGCCCCCTGCAGAGGAGTGCCCCTCCCACCCTCTGTCCCACAGGAACTGCCCTGCAGAGGAGTGCCCCTCCCACCCTCTGTGCCACAGGAACTGCCCTGCAGAGGAGTGCCCCTCTCACCCTCTGTCCCACAGGAACTGCCCTGCAGAGGAGTGCCCCTCTCACCCTCTGTCAAGCAGGAACTGCCCCTGCAGAGGAGTGCCCCTCTCACCCTCTGTCCCACAGGAACTGCCCCTGCAGAGGAGTGCCCCTCTCACCCTCTGTCCCACAGGAACTGCCCTGCAGAGGAGTGCCCCTCTCACCCTCTGTGCCACAGGAACTGCCATGCAGAGGAGTGCCCCTCTCACCCTCTGTCAAGCAGGAACTGCCCCTGCAGAGGAGTGCCCCTCTCACCCTCTGTCCCACAGGAACTGCCCTGCAGAGGAGTGCCCCTCTCACCCTCTGTCAAGCAGGACCTGCCCCCTGCAGAGGAGTGCCCCTCTCACCCTCTGTGCCACAGGAACTGCCCCCTGCAGAGGAGTGTCCCTCTCACCCTCTGTCCCACAGGAACTGCCCCTGCAGAGGAGTGCCCCTCTCACCCTCTGTCACACAGGAACTACCCCCTGCAGAGGAGTGCCCCTCCCACCCTCTGTCCCACAGGAACTGCCCTGCAGAGGAGTGCCCCTCTCACCCTCTGTCAAGCAGGAACTGCCCCTGCAGAGGAGTGCCCCTCTCACCCTCTGTGCCACAGGAACTGCCCCCTGCAGAGGAGTGTCCCTCTCACCCTCTGTCCCACAGGAACTGCCCCTGCAGAGGAGTGCCCCTCTCACCCTCTGTCACACAGGAACTACCCCCTACAGAGGAGTGTCCCTCTCACCCTCTGTCCCACAGGAACTGCCCCTGCAGAGGAGTGCCCCTCTCACCCTCTGTCACACAGGAACTGCCCCTGCAGAGGAGTGCCCCTCCCACCCTCTGTCCCACAGGAACTGCCCCTGCAGAGGAGTGCCCCTCCCACCCTCTGTCCCACAGGAACTGCCCTGCAGAGGAGTGCCCCTCCCACCCTCTGTCACACAGGAACTACCCCCTGCAGAGGAGTGCCCCTCCCACCCTCTGTCCCACAGGAACTGCCCTGCAGAGGAGTGCCCCTCTCACCATCTGTCCCACAGGAACTGCCCCTGCAGAGGAGTGCCCCTCTCACCCTCTGTCCCACAGGAACTGCCCTGCAGAGGAGTGCCCCTCTCACCCTCTGTCCCACAGGAACGGCCCTGCAGAGGAGTGCCCATCTCACCCTCTGTCCCACAGGAACTGCCCTGCAGAGGAGTGTCCCTCTCACCCTCTGTCACACAGGAACTGCCCCCTGCAGAGGAGTGCCCCTCCCACCCTCTGTCCCACAGGAACTGCCCCTGCAGAGGAGTGCCCCTCTCACCCTCTGTCCCACAGGAACTGCCCCCTGCAGAGGAGTGCCCCTCTCACCCTCTGTCCACCAGGAACTGCCCCCTACAGAGGAGTGCCCCTCTCACCCTCTGTCCACCAGGAACTGCCCCCTACAGAGGAGTGCCCCTCTCACCCTCTATCCCACAGGAACTGCCCCCTGCAGAGGAGTGCCCCTCCCACCCTCTGTCCCACAGGAACTGCCCCTGCAGAGGAGTGCCCCTCCCACCCTCTGTCCCACAGGAACTGCCCCTGCAGAGGAGTGCCCCTCTCACCCTCTGTCCCACAGGAACTACCCCCTACAGAGGAGTGTCCCCCTCACCCTCTGTCCCACAGGAACTGCCCCCTGCAGAGGAGTGCCCCTCTCACCCTCTGTCCCACAGGAACTGCCCCCTGCAGAGGAGTGCCCCTCTCACCCTCTGTCCCACAGGAACTGCCCCCTGCAGAGGAGTGTCCCCCTCACCCTCTGTCCACCAGGAACTACCCCCTGCAGAGGAGTGCCCCTCTCACCCTCTGTCCCACAGGAACTACCCCCTACAGAGGAGTGTCCCCCTCACCCTCTGTCCACCAGGAACTACCCCCTGCAGAGGAGTGCCCCTCTCACCCTCTGTCCCACAGGAACTACCCCCTACAGAGGAGTGTCCCCCTCACCCTCTGTCCACCAGGAACTACCCCCTGCAGAGGAGTGCCCCTCTCACCCTCTGTCCCACAGGAACTACCCCCTACAGAGGAGTGTCCCCCTCACCCTCTGTCCACCAGGAACTACCCCCTGCAGAGGAGTGTCCTTCTCACCCTCTGTCCCACAGGAACTACCCCCTGCAGAGGAGTTCCCCTCCCACCCTCTGTCCCACAGGAACTGCCCCTGCAGAGGAGTGCCCCTCCCACCCTCTGTCCCACAGGAACTGCCCCCTGCAGAGGAGTGCCCCTCCCACCCTCTGTCCCACAGGAACTGCCCCTGCAGAGGAGTGCCCCTCTCACCCTCTCTCCCACAGGAACTGCCCCTGCAGAGGAGTGCCCCTCCCACCCTCTGTCCCACAGGAACTGCCCCCTGCAGAGGAGTGCCCCTCCCACCCTCTGTCCCACAGGAACTGCCCCCTGCAGAGGAGTGCCCCTCCCACCCTCTGTCCCACAGGAACTGCCCCCTACAGAGGAGTGCCCCTCTCACCCTCTGTCACACAGGAACTGCCCTGCAGAGGAGTGCCCCTCTCACCCTCTGTCCCACAGGAACTGCCCCTGCAGAGGAGTGCACCTCTCACCCTCTGTCCCACAGGAACTGCCCCCTGCAGAGGAGTGCCCCTCTCACCCTCTGTGCCACAGGAACTGCCCCCTGCAGAGGAGTGCCCCTCCCACCCTCTGTCCCACAGGAACTGCCCCCTGCAGAGGAGTGCCCCTCCCACCCTCTGTCCCACAGGAACTGCCCCTGCAGAGGAGTGCCCCTCTCACCCTCTGTCCCACAGGAACTGACCCCTGCAGAGGAGTGCCCCTCTCACCCTCTGTCCCACAGGAACTGCCCCTGCAGAGGAGTGCCCCTCTCACCCTCTCTCCCACAGGAACTGCCCCTGCAGAGGAGTGTCCCTCTCACCCTCTGTCCCACAGGAACTGCCCCTGCAGAGGAGTGTCCCTCTCACCCTCTGTCCCACAGGAACTGCCCCCTGCAGAGTAGTGCCCCTCTCACCCTCTGTCCCACAGGAACTGCCCCCTGCAGAGGAGTGCCCTTCTCACCCTCTGTCCCACAGGAACTGCCCTGCAGAGGAGTGCCCCTCTCACCCTCTGTCCCACAGGAACTGCCCCCTGCAGAGGAGTGCCCCTCTCACCCTCTGTCACACAGGAACTGCCCCTGCAGAGGAGTGCCCCTCACTCTCTGTCACACAGGAACTGACCCCTACAGAGGAGTGCCCCTCCCACCCTCTGTCCCACAGGAACTGCCCCCTGCAGAGGAGTGCCCCTCTCACCCTCTGTCCCACAGGAACTGCCCCTGCAGAGGAGTGCCCCTCTCACCCTCTGTCCCACAGGAACTGACCCCTGCAGAGGAGTGCCCCTCTCACCCTCTCTCCCACAGGAACTGCCCCCTGCAGAGGAGTGCCCCTCTCACCCTCTGTCCACCAGGAACTGCCCCCTGCAGAGGAGTGCCCCTCTCACCCTCTGTCCCACAGGAACTGCCCTGCAGAGGAGTGCCCCTCTCACCCTCTGTCCCACAGGAACTGCCCCCTGCAGAGGAGTGCCCCTCTCACCCTCTGTCCCACAGGAACTGCCCCTGCAGAGGAGTGCCCCTCTCACCCTCTGTCACACAGGAACTGCCCCTGCAGAGGAGTGCCCCTCTCACCCTCTGTCACACAGGAACTGCCCCTGCAGAGGAGTGCCCCTCCCACCCTCTGTCCCACAGGAACTGCCCCTGCAGAGGAGTGCCCCTCCCACCCTCTGTCCCACAGGAACTGCCCTGCAGAGGAGTGCCCCTCCCACCCTCTGTCCCACAGGAACTACCCTGCAGAGGAGTGCCCCTCTCACCCTCTGTCCCACAGGAACTACCCTGCAGAGGAGTGTCCCTCACACCCTCTGTCCCACAGGAACTGCTCCTGCAGAGGAGTGTCCCTCCCACCCTCTGTCCCACAGGAACTGCCCCCTGCAGAGGAGTGCCCCTCTCACCCTCTGTCCCACAGGAACTGCCCTGCAGAGGAGTGCCCCTCTCACCCTCTGTCCCACAGGAACTGCCCCCTGCAGAGGAGTGTCCCTCTCACCCTCTGTCCACCAGGAACTGACCCCTGCAGAGGAGTGTCCCTCTCACCCTCTGTCCCACAGGAACTGCCCCCTGCAGAGGAGTGCCCCTCTCACCCTCTGTCCCACAGGAACTGCCCCTGCAGAGGAGTGCCCCTCTCACCCTCTGTCCCACAGGAACTGCCCCCTGCAGAGGAGTGCCCCTCTCACCCTCTGTCACACAGGAACTGCCCCCTGCAGAGGAGTGTCCCCCTCACCCTCTGTCCCACAGGAACTGCCCCCTGCAGAGGAGTGCCCCTCTCACCCTCTGTCCCACAGGAACTGCCCCCTGCAGAGGAGTGTCCCCCTCACCCTCTGTCCCACAGGAACTGCCCCCTGCAGAGGAGTGTCCCTCTCACCCTCTGTCCACCAGGAACTGACCCCTGCAGAGGAGTGCCCCTCTCACCCTCTGTCACACAGGAACTGTCCCTGCAGAGGAGTGCCCCTCCCACCCTCTGTCACTCATGAACTGTCCCCTGCTGAGGGGTGCCCCTCTCACCCTCTGTCACACAGGAACTGCCCCTGCAGAGGAGTGCCCCTCTCACCCTCTGTCCCACAGGAACTGCCCCTGCAGAGGAGTGCCCCTCTCACCCTCTGTCCCACAGGAACTGCCCCCTACAGAGGAGTGCCCCTCTCACCCTCTATCCCACAGGAACTGCCCCTGCAGAGGAGTTCCCCTCCCACCCTCTGTCCCACAGGAACTGCCCCCTACAGAGGAGTGCCCCTCCCACCCTCTGTCCCACAGGAACTGCCCCTGCAGAGGAGAGCCCCTCTCACCCTCTGTCCCACAGGAACTGCCCCCTGCAGAGGAGTGCCCCTCTCACCCTCTGTCCCACAGGAACTACCCCCTACAGAGGAGTGTCCCTCTCACCCTCTGTCACACAAGAACTGCCCCTGCAGAGGAGTGCCCCTCTCACCCTCTCTCCCACAGGAACTGCCCCTGCAGAGGAGTGCCCCTCCCACCCTCTGTCCCACAGGAACTGACCCCTGCAGAGGAGTGCCCCTCTCACCCTCTCTCCCACAGGAACTGCCCCCTGCAGAGGAGTGCCCCTCCCACCCTCTGTCCCACAGGAACTGACCCCTGCAGAGGAGTGCCCCTCTCACCCTCTCTCCCACAGGAACTGCCCCTGCAGAGGAGTGCCCCTCTCACCCTCTCTCCCACAGGAACTGCCCCTGCAGAGGAGTGCCCCTCTCACCCTCTGTCCCACAGGAACTGCCCCCTGCAGAGGAGTGCCCCTCTCACCCTCTGACCCACAGGAACTGCCACTGCAGAGGAGTGCCCCTCTCACCCTCTGTCCCACAGGAACTGCCCCTGCAGAGGAGTTCCCCTCCCACCCTCTGTCCCACAGGAACTGCCCCTGCAGAGGAGTGCCCCTCTCACCCTCTGTCCCACAGGAACTGACCCCTGCAGAGGAGTGCCCCTCTCACCCTCTCTCCCACAGGAACTGCCCCTGCAGAGGAGTGCCCCTCTCACCCTCTGTCACACAGGAACTGCCCCCTGCAGAGGAGTGCCCCTCTCACCCTCTGTCCCACAGGAACTGCCCCCTACAGAGGAGTGCCCCTCCCACCCTCTGTCCCACAGGAACTGCCCCTGCAGAGGAGTGCCCCTCTCACCCTCTGTCCCACAGGAACTGACCCCTGCAGAGGAGTGCCCCTCTCACCCTCTCTCCCACAGGAACTGCCCCTGCAGAGGAGTGCCCCTCTCACCCTCTCTCCCACAGGAACTGCCCCTGCAGAGGAGTGCCCCTCTCACCCTCTGTCCCACAGGAACTGCCCCCTGCAGAGGAGTGCCCCTCTCACCCTCTGACCCACAGGAACTGCCCCTGCAGAGGAGTGCCCCTCCCACCCTCTGTCCCACAGGAACTGCCCCCTGCAGAGGAGTGCCCCTCTCACCCTCTGTCCCACAGGAACTGCCCCTGCAGAGGAGTGCCCCTCTCACCCTCTGTCCCACAGGAACTGACCCTGCAGAGGAGTGCCCCTCTCACCCTCTGTCCCACAGGAACTACCCCTGCAGAGGAGTGCCCCTCTCACCCTCTGTCCCACAGGAACTGCCCCTGCAGAGGAGTGCCCCTCTCACCCTCTGTCCCACAGGAACTGCCCCTGCAGAGGAGTGCCCCTCTCACCCTCTGTCCCACAGGAACTGCCCCTGCAGAGGAGTGTCCCTCTCACCCTCTGTCCCACAGGAACTGCCCCTGCAGAGGAGTGCCCCTCTCACCCTCTGTCCCACAGGAACTGCCCCCTACAGAGGAGTGCCCCTCCCACCCTCTGTCCCACAGGAACTGCCCCTGCAGAGGAGTGCCCCTCTCACCCTCTGTCCCACAGGAACTGACCCCTACAGAGGAGTGCCCCTCTCACCCTCTCTCCCACAGGAACTGCCCCTGCAGAGGAGTGCCCCTCTCACCCTCTCTCCCACAGGAACTGCCCCTGCAGAGGAGTGCCCCTCTCACCCTCTGTCCCACAGGAACTGCCCCTGCAGAGGAGTTCCCCTCCCACCCTCTGTCCCACAGGAACTGCCCCCTACAGAGGAGTGCCCCTCCCACCCTCTGTCCCACAGGAACTACCCCCTACAGAGGAGTGCCCCTCCCACCCTCTGTCCCACAGGAACTGCCCCTGCAGAGGAGTTCCCCTCCCACCCTCTGTCCCACAGGAACTGCCCCCTACAGAGGAGTGCCCCTCCCACCCTCTGTCCCACAGGAACTGCCCCTGCAGAGGAGTGCCCCTCTCACCCTCTGTCCCACAGGAACTGACCCCTGCAGAGGAGTGCCCCTCTCACCCTCTCTCCCACAGGAACTGCCCCTGCAGAGGAGTGCCCCTCTCACCCTCTCTCCCACAGGAACTGCCCCTGCAGAGGAGTGCCCCTCTCACCCTCTGTCCCACAGGAACTGCCCCCTGCAGAGGAGTGCCCCTCTCACCCTCTGACCCACAGGAACTGCCCCTGCAGAGGAGTGCCCCTCCCACCCTCTGTCCCACAGGAACTGCCCCCTGCAGAGGAGTGCCCCTCTCACCCTCTGTCCCACAGGAACTGCCCCTGCAGAGGAGTGCCCCTCTCACCCTCTGTCCCACAGGAACTGCCCCTGCAGAGGAGTGCCCCTCTCACCCTCTGTCCCACAGGAACTGACCCTGCAGAGGAGTGCCCCTCTCACCCTCTGTCCCACAGGAACTACCCCTGCAGAGGAGTGCCCCTCTCACCCTCTGTCCCACAGGAACTGCCCCTGCAGAGGAGTGCCCCTCTCACCCTCTGTCCCACAGGAACTGCCCCTGCAGAGGAGTGCCCCTCTCACCCTCTGTCCCACAGGAACTGCCCCTGCAGAGGAGTGTCCCTCTCACCCTCTGTCCCACAGGAACTGCCCCTGCAGAGGAGTGCCCCTCTCACCCTCTGTCCCACAGGAACTGCCCCCTACAGAGGAGTGCCCCTCCCACCCTCTGTCCCACAGGAACTGCCCCTGCAGAGGAGTGCCCCTCTCACCCTCTGTCCCACAGGAACTGCCCCTGCAGAGGAGTGCCCCTCTCACCCTCTGTCCCACAGGAACTGTCCCTGCAGAGGAGTGCCCCTCTCACCCTCTGTCCCACAGGAACTACCCCTGCAGAGGAGTGCCCCTCTCACCCTCTGTCCCACAGGAACTGCCCCTGCAGAGGAGTGCCCCTCTCACCCTCTGTCCCACAGGAACTGCCCCTGCAGAGGAGTGCCCCTCTCACCCTCTGTCCCACAGGAACTGCCCCTGCAGAGGAGTGTCCCTCTCACCCTCTGTCCCACAGGAACTGCCCCTGCAGAGGAGTGCCCCTCTCACCCTCTGTCCCACAGGAACTGACCCCTGCAGAGGAGTGCCCCTCTCACCCTCTCTCCCACAGGAACTGCCCCTGCAGAGGAGTGCCCCTCTCACCCTCTCTCCCACAGGAACTGCCCCTGCAGAGGAGTGCCCCTCTCACCCTCTGTCCCACAGGAACTGCCCCCTGCAGAGGAGTGCCCCTCTCACCCTCTGACCCACAGGAACTGCCCCTGCAGAGGAGTGCCCCTCTCACCCTCTGTCCCACAGGAACTGCCCCTGCTGAGGAGTGCCCCTCTCACCCTCTGTCCCACAGGAACTGCCCCTGCAGAGGAGTGCCCCTCTCACCCTCTGTCCCACAGGAACTGCCCCTGCAGAGGAGTGCCCCTCTCACCCTCTGTCCCACAGGAACTGCCCCTGCAGAGGAGTGCCCCTCTCACCCTCTGTCACACAGGAACTGCCCCCTGCAGAGGAGTGCCCCTCCCACCCTCTGTCCCACAGGAACTACCCCCTGCAGAGGAGTTCCCCTCCCTTCCTCTGTCCCACAGGAACTGCCCCTGCAGAGGAGTGCCCCTCTCACCCTCTGTCCCACAGGAACTGCCCCTGCAGAGGAGTGCCCCTCTCACCCTCTGTCCCACAGGAACTGCCCCTGCAGAGGAGTGCCCCTCTCACCCTCTGTCCCACAGGAACTGCCCCTGCAGAGGAGTGCCCCTCTCACCCTCTGTCCCACAGGAACTGCCCCTGCAGAGGAGTGCCCCTCTCACCCTCTGTCCCACAGGAACTGCCCCTGCAGAGGAGTGCCCCTCTCACCCTCTGTCACACAGGAACTACCCCCTACAGAGGAGTGTCCCTCTCACCCTCTGTCCCACAGGAACTGCCCCCTGCAGAGGAGTGCCCCTCTCACCCTCTGTCCCACAGGAACTGCCCCTGCAGAGGAGTGCCCCTCTCACCCTCTGTCCACCAGGAACTGCCCCTGCAGAGGAGTGCCCTTCTCACCCTCTGTCCCACAGGAACTACCCCCTACAGAGGAGTGCCCCTCTCACCCTCTGTGCCACAGGAACTGCCCCCTACAGAGGAGTGCCCCTCCCACCCTCTGTCCCACAGCAACTGCCCCTGCAGAGGAGTGCCCCTCTCACCCTCTGTCCACCAGGAACTGCCCCTGCAGAGGAGTGCCCTTCTCACCCTCTGTCCCACAGGAACTGCCCCTGCAGAGGAGTGCCCCTCTCACCCTCTGTCCCACAGGAACTGCCCCTGCAGAGGAGTGCCCCTCTCACCCTCTGTCCACCAGGAACTGCCCCCTGCAGAGGAGTGCCCCTCTCACCCTCTGTCCCACAGGAACTGCCCCTGCAGAGGAGTGCCCCTCTCACCCTCTGTCCCACAGGAACTGCCCCCTGCAGAGGAGTGCCCCTCTCACCCTCTGTCCCACAGGAACTGCCCCTGCAGAGGAGTGCCCCTCTCACCCTCTGTCCACCAGGAACTGCCCCTGCAGAGGAGTGCCCTTCTCACCCTCTGTCCCACAGGAACTACCCCCTACAGAGGAGTGCCCCTCTCACCCTCTGTGCCACAGGAACTGCCCCCTACAGAGGAGTGCCCCTCCCACCCTCTGTCCCACAGCAACTGCCCCTGCAGAGGAGTGCCCCTCTCACCCTCTGTCCACCAGGAACTGCCCCTGCAGAGGAGTGCCCCTCTCACCCTCTGTCCACCAGGAACTCCCCCTGCAGAGGAGTGCCCTTCTCACCCTCTGTCCCACAGGAACTACCCCCTACAGAGGAGTGCCCCTCTCACCCTCTGTGCCACAGGAACTGCCCCTGCAGAGGAGTGCCCCTCCCACCCTCTGTGCCACAGGAACTGCCCCCTACAGAGGAGTGCCCCTCCCACCCTCTGTCCCACAGGAACTGCCCCTGCAGAGGAGTGCCCCTCCCACCCTCTGTGCCACAGGAACTGCCCCTGCAGAGGAGTGCCCCTCTCACCCTCTGTCCCACAGGAACTGCCCTGCAGAGGAGTGCCCCTCCCACCCTCTGTCCCACAGGAACTGCCCCCTGCAGAGGAGTGCCCCTCTCACCCTCTGTCCCACAGGAACTGCCCCCTGCAGAGGAGTGCCCCTCTCACCCTCTGTCCCACAGGAACTGCCCCCTACAGAGGAGTGCCCCTCCCACCCTCTGTCCCACAGGAACTGCCCCTGCAGAGGAGTTCCCCTCCCACCCTCTGTCACACAGGAACTGCCCCCTACAGAGGAGTGCCCCTCTCACCCTCTGTCCCACAGGAACTGCCCCCTACAGAGGAGTGCCCCTCTCACCCTCTGTCCCACAGGAACTGCCCCCTACAGAGGAGTGCCCCTCTCACCCTCTGTCCCACAGGAACTGACCCCTGCAGAGGAGTGCCCCTCTCACCCTCTGTCCCACAGGAACTGCCCTGCAGAGGAGTGCCCCTCTCACCCTCTGTCCCACAGGAACTGCCCCTGCAGAGGAGTGCCCCTCTCACCCTCTGTCCCACAGGAACTGCCCCCTACAGAGGAGTGCCCCTCCCACCCTCTGTCCCACAGGAACTGCCCCTGCAGAGGAGTGCCCCTCTCACCCTCTGTCCCACAGGAACTGACCCCTGCAGAGGAGTGCCCCTCTCACCCTCTCTCCCACAGGAACTGCCCCTGCAGAGGAGTGCCCCTCTCACCCTCTCTCCCACAGGAACTGCCCCTGCAGAGGAGTGCCCCTCTCACCCTCTGTCCCACAGGAACTGCCCCCTGCAGAGGAGTGCCCCTCTCACCCTCTGACCCACAGGAACTGCCCCTGCAGAGGAGTGCCCCTCCCACCCTCTGTCCCACAGGAACTGCCCCCTGCAGAGGAGTGCCCCTCTCACCCTCTGTCCCACAGGAACTGCCCCTGCAGAGGAGTGCCCCTCTCACCCTCTGTCCCACAGGAACTGACCCTGCAGAGGAGTGCCCCTCCCACCCTCTGTCACACAGGAACTGCCCCTGCAGAGGAGTGCCCCTCTCACCCTCTGTCCCACAGGAACTACCCCTGCAGAGGAGTGCCCCTCTCACCCTCTGTCCCACAGGAACTGCCCCTGCAGAGGAGTGCCCCTCTCACCCTCTGTCCCACAGGAACTGCCCCTGCAGAGGAGTGCCCCTCTCACCCTCTGTCCCACAGGAACTGCCCCTGCAGAGGAGTGTCCCTCTCACCCTCTCTCCCACAGGAACTGCCCCTGCAGAGGAGTGCCCCTCTCACCCTCTCTCCCACAGGAACTGCCCCTGCAGAGGAGTGCCCCTCTCACCCTCTGTCCCACAGGAACTGCCCCCTGCAGAGGAGTGCCCCTCTCACCCTCTGACCCACAGGAACTGCCCCTGCAGAGGAGTGCCCCTCTCACCCTCTGTCCACCAGGAACTGCCCCTGCAGAGGAGTGCCCCTCTCACCCTCTGTCCCACAGGAACTGCCCTGCAGAGGAGTGCCCCTCTCACCCTCTGTCCCACAGGAACTGCCCCCTACAGAGGAGTGCCCCTCTCACCCTCTGTCACACAGGAACTGCCCCTGCAGAGGAGTGCCCCTCCCACCCTCTGTCCCACAGGAACTGCCCCTGCAGAGGAGTGCCCCTCTCACCCTCTGTCCCACAGGAACTGCCCCCTGCAGAGGAGTGCCCCTCTCACCCTCTGTCCCACAGGAACTGCCCCTGCAGAGGAGTGCCCCTCTCACCCTCTGTCCCACAGGAACTGCCCCCTGCAGAGGAGTGCCCCTCTCACCCTCTGTCCCACAGGAACTGCCCCTGCAGAGGAGTGCCCCTCTCACCCTCTGTCCCACAGGAACTGCCCCCTACAGAGGAGTGGCCCTCCCACCCTCTGTCCCACAGGAACTGCCCCTGCAGAGGAGTGCCCCTCTCACCCTCTGTCCCACAGGAACTGACCCCTGCAGAGGAGTGCCCCTCTCACCCTCTCTCCCACAGGAACTGCCCCTGCAGAGGAGTGCCCCTCCCACCCTCTGTCCCACAGGAACTGCCCCTGCAGAGGAGTGCCCCTCTCACCCTCTCTCCCACAGGAACTGCCCCTGCAGAGGAGTGCCCCTCCCACCCTCTGTCCCACAGGAACTGCCCCTGCAGAGGAGTGCCCCTCTCACCCTCTGTCCCACAGGAACTGCCCTGCAGAGGAGTGCCCCTCTCACCCTCTGTCCCACAGGAACGGCCCTGCAGAGGAGTGCCCATCTCACCCTCTGTCCCACAGGAACTGCCCTGCAGAGGAGTGTCCCTCTCACCCTCTGTCACACAGGAACTGCCCCCTGCAGAGGAGTGCCCCTCTCACCCTCTGTCCCACAGGAACTGCCCCCTGCAGAGGAGTGCCCCTCTCACCCTCTGTCCCACAGGAACTGCCCCTACTGAGGAGTGCCCCTCTCACCCTCTGTCCCACAGGAACTGCCCCTGCAGAGGAGTGCCCCTCTCACCCTCTGTCCCACAGGAACTGCCCCTGCAGAGGAGTGCCCCTCTCACCCTCTGTCCCACAGGAACTACCCCCTACAGAGGAGTGTCCCTCTCACCCTCTGTCACACAAGAACTGCCCCTGCAGAGGAGTGCCCCTCTCACCCTCTCTCCCACAGGAACTGCCCCTGCAGAGGAGTGTCCCTCTCACCCTCTGTCCCACAGGAACTGCCCCTGCAGAGGAGTGTCCCTCTCACCCTCTGTCCCACAGGAACTGCCCTGCAGAGGAGTGCCCCTCTCACCCTCTGTCCCACAGGAACTACCCCCTACAGAGGAGTGTCCCCCTCACCCTCTGTCCACCAGGAACTACCCCCTGCAGAGGAGTGCCCCTCCCACCCTCTGTCACACAGGAACTGCCCCTGCAGAGGAGTGTCCCCCTCACCCTCTGTCCCACAGGAACTACCCCCTACAGAGGAGTGTCCCCCTCACCCTCTGTCCACCAGGAACTGCCCCCTGCAGAGGAGTGCCCCTCTCACCCTCTGTCACACAGGAACTACCCCCTGCAGAGGAGTTCCCCTCCCACCCTCTGTCACACAGGAACTGCCCCTGCTGAGGAGTGCCCCTCTCACCCTCTGTCCCACAGGAACTGACCCCTGCAGAGGAGTGCCCCTCTCACCCTCTGTCCACCAGGAACTGCCCCCTGCAGAGGAGTGCCCTTCTCACCCTCTGTCCCACAGGAACTACCCCCTGCAGAGGAGTGCCCCTCTCACCCTCTGTCCCACAGGAACTACCCCCTACAGAGGAGTGTCCCTCTCACCCTCTGTCACACAAGAACTGCCCCTGCAGAGGAGTGCCCCTCTCACCCTCTGTCCCACAGGAACTGCCCCTGCAGAGGAGTGTCCCTCTCACCCTCTGTCCCACAAGAACTGCCCCTGCAGAGGAGTGCCCCTCTCACCCTCTCTCCCACAGGAACTGCCCCTGCAGAGGAGTGTCCCTCTCACCCTCTGTCACACAAGAACTGCCCCTGCAGAGGAGTGCCCCTCTCACCCTCTCTCCCACAGGAACTGCCCCTGCAGAGGAGTGCCCCTCTCACCCTCTGTCCCACAGGAACTGCCCCCTGCAGAGGAGTGCCCCTCTCACCCTCTGTCACACAGGAACTACCCCCTGCAGAGGAGTTCCCCTCCCACCCTCTGTCACACAGGAACTGCCCCTGCTGAGGAGTACCCCTCTCACCCTCTCTCCCACAGTGTTGGACAGGCCACATGAAGGGCCGCTCTCCCCCGGCCCGACCAGGCCCGAGCCCGGTCACGCTAGTACCACACACCACCATTGCACGTCCTCCGTCCCCTCAGGGACCCCTGCCTTCGAACATATCAACCTCGTGGGCCCGATCCACTGCTGGCCCGCGCGCCCATCCGGGACGCCATCTTGGACACTCCACCACGAGGCCGCCTGGCCCCCGATCGACCTCAACCCTGGGCCTAGCCAGGCCTCAGACATCCCGGCACCACCATCCACCCAGGAGGTGAGCGGGCTACTTGGCAAGTCAATGGGAGAAAGAGGTGTCGATGGCTCTCCCCCGCCAAGTGCCGCTCGGCCATCGCCTCCCCGGGCGCTGGCTCCACCCCCCTGCTGGGTGTCGGGACACCCTCATCCCGGACCTCCCGACCTCCAGGTGCGAGGGTCCGGACATCAAAGAACATCAGCCATATAACTGGGGCAGCTCCAGAGCAGGAGGGCAGTTGTATCTTGGAGTCGAGAGACGCAAAGAAGAACTCATCCTTGACGGACTACTGGCGCTGCCGTAGCTCTGCCTCGTGCACCTTCGTCTTGCCTGCCGGCGCTGCCGCAACCTTCGTAACCTTCCAATCCTTCATCGTCGTCGGGACCTGCTGGCGTGGCCGCGGACCGTTTGCAACCATCATCTCATCGGGACCTGCTGGCTCCGCCGCGGACCGTCGTTTCCTTCGTCCATCTCGGGACCTGCTGGCTCCGCCGCGGCCCGATCATCTAGAACGCCGAGCTCGAGGATTGAGAGCTATTTCCACCTTTTGGTAACAAGACTGTCCCGCTACCCTTTTCCCAAACCAGAGACCAGAATCGAGGGGACCCCTGAGTCCAGACCTCCTTGTACCATTCCATCGTACTTAAAGAATTGCCTATAAAGTATCGTTGAACTTTACCCTTGTGTGGTGTCCGTCTGTGGGGGGGAAGTTACTTGTCTGTACGATCGCTGGAGACGGCTCTCCCCGGAGACCTCTCCCCTTATCCTCGGCCGACCCTCCCGGTCCGTCTAACATTGGTGGCCAGCGGCGCGATCCGAATCACCGCATAATCATACAGAGAGTAGCTCACCCCACGACGAAATCACGATGACGACTAAAGAAAGCGGAGCAACCGAGAAATTCCAGATGGAGAAATTGGACGAGTACAGCCATCGTGAACTAAAACCCCACAGACGGACACCACACAAGATTGAAGGTTAACGAGACTTTATATGCAATTCTTAGGTTACGTCGATATGATACAAGGAGGTCTGGACTCAGGGGTCCCCTCGGTTCTGATCTCTGGTTGAGGAAAAGGGTAGCGGGACAGTCTTAGTTACCAATGAGTTCAATAGCTCTCAATCCTCGAGCTCGGCGTGGTTGCTGATCGGGCCGTGGAGGAGCCAAGCAGGTCCCGAGATGGATGAAGGGTGGTCGGCGGGCCGTGGAGAAGCCAAGCAGGTCCCGATATGGATGAAGGATGGTCGACGGGCCGTGGAGAAGCCAAGCAGGTCCCGATGCAGATGACAGTTACAACGGTCCGCGGCCTCGCCAGCAGATCCGGACGACGGTGAAGGATGAAGGTTACGACGGCTGTGGCAGCGCCAACAGGCAGGATGATGGTGCACAGGACAGAGCTACGGCAGCGCCAGTAGTCCGTCCAGGATGAGTTCTTCTTTCGTCTCTCGACTCCAAGATACAACTGCCTTCCTGTTCTGGAGCTGCCCCAGTTATAGGGCTGGCGTGCTTTGATGTCCGGACCCTCGCACTTGGAGGTCGGGAGGTCCGGGATGAGGGAGTCCAGACACCCAGCAGGGGGGTGGAGCCAGCGCCCGGGGAGGCGATGGGCGAGCGGCACTGGCCGGGGGAGAACCATCGACACCTCTTTCTCCCATTGACTGGCCAAGTAGCTCGCTCGCCTCCTGGGTGGAGGGTGGTGCCGGAATGTCTGAGGCCGGGCTAGGCCCAGGGTTGAGGTCGATCGGGGGCCAGGCGGCCTCGTGGCGAAGTGTCCAAGATGGCGGCCCGGGCTGGGCGCGTGGGTCGGCCGTGGATCGGACCCACGAGGTTATCATGCTCGAGGGCAGGTGTCCCTGAGGGGACGTAGGACGTGCAATGGTGGTGTGTGGTGCTTGTATGACTGGCTCGGGCTTGGTCGAGCCGGGGGAGAGCGGCCCGTCATGTGGCCTGTCCAACAGCCGTCCGCTGTCACCTGGTGACCCCAGAACAGTATCTACCAAACATTCTCTGCCCTGTACGTTCCGCCGATAACTCGGAAAGTCTGTGCCGGATGGCCTGCGTCCCCTTCGAATGGGGAGGGGTCACCGGCATGTTGAAGGTAACGGTCCGAGACGATGCCCCCGTAGACTGCCTCCTGGGGAATGACCTTGAAAGCTCTCCGTGGGCAGCCGTAGAACGAAGAGAACACCTGGGGATGTTAGGCGTCCCGGACTGGGCGTGTGTCACCACCCGGTCCATGGCCGCCCGTGCCAACCCCCGCCCAGAGGAACCCGAATGGCCGGCGCCGCCGCCTCCGGTCGCCCCGGCCGAAACCACCGACCGTGACGTCCCCCCAGAACCAGCTCAACCTCCAGACCTCGCTAACCTCGACCAGTGGCCTCAAGAGGGGGGGCCCACGCAAGAACAATTTCGCCAAGAACAGAAGACCTGTCCCTCCCTCGAGGGACTCCGCCAGCAAGCGCTCGCCCAAAGCGCAGGGGATACCTCCGGAACACACTGGATCTACTGGGACAATGATCTGCTTTACAGTGAGCAAAGAATCGCGGAGCTGGGGGCCAGCCGAGTACTAGTGGTGCCCCTCCGTTTTAGAGACTTTCTGCTAAACCTGGCCCACGATGTCCCCCTGGCGGGACACCTGGGTCAAGATAAAACCTACAGTCGTCTGGTGACCCACTTCTTCTGGCCCAAAATGAGGAACGATGTACACCAGCATTGCCGATCTTGCCCCACGTGCCAAGCCAGTGGAAAGAGCGGCCGCAAACTAAAAGCCCCCCTGCAACCTTTTCCCGTGGTCACCACCCCGTTCGAGAGGGTCGGGATCGACATCGTGGGGCCCCTGGACCCGCGTACAAAACAAGGCCATCGATTCATCCTGGTGCTAGTGGACCACGCCACCCGCTACCCCGAGGCTGTTCCCCTGCGAACTGTGACAGCCCCGGTAGTCGGCCGGGCCCTAATGGGGATCTTCTCCCGTGTGGGCTTCCCCCGAGAAGTCGTCAGCGACAGAGGCACGAACTTTATTTCTAAATATATGAAGTCCCTCTGGCAACAGTGCGGGGTTACCTACCGATTCACGACCCCCTATCACCCTCAAGGAAACGGACTCGTTGAGCGGTTCAACCGCACGCTCAAAGGGATGATCGGGGGGTTGGAAGAGCCCCTCCGTCGCCAGTGGGATGTGCTGCTGCCGTGCCTCCTCTTCGCATATCGAGAGGTCCCCCAGAAGTCCCTGGGCTTCAGCCCGTTTGAACTGCTGTATGGACACCCAGTACGGGGGCCGCTCAGCCTAGTCAAGGAAGGCTGGGAGATGCCCCCTCTCAAGAACCCACCAGATGTCTTCCGGTACCTCCTAACCCTCCGCAACCAGACCCGGCGGTTCAGAGAGCTGGCAAAAGCCAACCTAGAGGCCAGTCAAGAGGACATGAAAAAGTGGTATGACCGGAATGCCTCCTCCATCGAATTTGAACCTGGGCAACAGGTATGGGTGATGTCCCCCACCGAACCCTGCGCCCTGCAAGACAAGTGGACGGGGCCCTTCAAAGTAGTCGAGCGCAAGGGTCCTGCCACCTATCTCATCGACATGGAATCTTCCCGGAACCCCCTCCGGGTCCTCCACGCTAACAGACTGAAGCCCCACTTTGTGCGTTCCGAACTCAGCCTCCTGATGGCCACAGACAATGGGGCTGAAGAAGACTCCGAGCCCCTCCCTGACCTCCTACGGACTCGGGAGAAAGACGGCTCCGTGGACGGGGTCCGACTCTCAGAGGCCCTCACCCAAGAGCAACGCCAGGAGTGTCGAGCCCTCCTATCACAGTTCGCCAGCCTGTTCTCCCTCACCCCAGGTGTCACTTCCTGGTGTGTGCACGATGTGGACACGGGGGACAGCCCCCCTATCCGCCACCGGGCCTACCGCGTGCCAGATCGGGTACGGGCCTGCGTCCAGGAAGAGGTAGCAAAAATGCTCACGCTCGGGGTCATCGAGCCCTCAGACAGCCCCTGGGCCAGCCCTGTAGTACTGGTCCCCAAAGCGGCCGCCCCAGGCACCACACCGGAACTCCGGTTCTGCGTTGACTACCGGGGCTTGAATGCGGTCACCCGAACAGACGCACATCCCATCCCCCGGGCAGATGAACTAATTGACCGCATGGGAGCTGCCCGCTACCTCAGTATTTTCGACCTGACGGCGGGCTACTGGCAAATCGGCCTCACACCCCGGGCCCAAGAACGTTCTGCCTTTTCCACCCCCGATGGCCATTACCATTTCAAGGTCATGCCCTTCGGCATGAAGAATGCCCCCGCAACATTTCAGCGGCTCGTCAATCAGGTCCTGGCGGGGCTCGAAGGGTTCAGCGCCGCCTACCTAGACGACATCGCTGTATACAGCCACCATTGGCCCGAGCACCTCCACCACCTCCGAGCAGTGCTACAAGCCCTTCAGCAGGCTGGCCTCACGATCAAGGCCAGCAAATGTCAAATTGGTCAAGGGTCTGTAACCTACCTCGGACACCAGGTGGGAAGCGGCCTGGTGGCCCCTCTGCAGCTCAAAATTGCCGCCATCCAGTCCTGGCAGCCCCCCATCACCCAGACCGAGGTACGAGCCTTCCTGGGCCTCACGGGCTATTACCGAAGGTTTGTGAAAGACTATGGTACTATAGTGGGGCCCCTCACAGAACTTACGTCCAAAAATCAACCCAAGAAAGTCAACTGGACCGCAGATTGTCAAACAGCATTCGAGCAATTGAAAGCCGCCATGTGTTCCGCCCCTGTGCTCCAGGCCCCCGACTACAGCAGGGAGTTCGTCGTCCAGACGGATGCCTCCGACCATGGCATTGGGGCAGTCCTGTCTCAAGTGAACACCGAGGGCCTTGATCAGCCAGTGGCCTTCATCAGCAGACGACTCCTACCACGAGAACAACGCTGGAGCACCATAGAGAGGGAGGCCTTCGCGGTGGTATGGGCCCTCAAGAAGCTCCGGCCCTACCTCTTTGGCACACACTTTCTGGTGCAGACCGACCACCGACCCCTGCAGTGGCTGATGCAGATGCGGGGGGAAAACCCGAAGTTACTACGTTGGTCCATCTCCCTACAAGGGATGGACTTCACTGTTGAACACCGGCCTGGGCCAGATCACGCCAACGCAGATGGCCTGTCCCGGTTTTTCCGCCTCGACGAGGAGAGTCCCCAAGAGGATGGGTAACTCTCCCCGCCTTCAGCTGGGGGGGACGCATGTTGGACAGGCCACATGAAGGGCCGCTCTCCCCCGGCCCGACCAGGCCCGAGCCCGGTCACGCTAGTACCACACACCACCATTGCACGTCCTCCGTCCCCTCAGGGACCCCTGCCTTCGAACATATCAACCTCGTGGGCCCGATCCACTGCTGGCCCGCGCGCCCATCCGGGACGCCATCTTGGACACTCCACCACGAGGCCGCCTGGCCCCCGATCGACCTCAACCCTGGGCCTAGCCAGGCCTCAGACATCCCGGCACCACCATCCACCCAGGAGGTGAGCGGGCTACTTGGCAAGTCAATGGGAGAAAGAGGTGTCGATGGCTCTCCCCCGCCAAGTGCCGCTCGGCCATCGCCTCCCCGGGCGCTGGCTCCACCCCCCTGCTGGGTGTCGGGACACCCTCATCCCGGACCTCCCGACCTCCAGGTGCGAGGGTCCGGACATCAAAGAACATCAGCCCTATAACTGGGGCAGCTCCAGAGCAGGAGGGCAGTTGTATCTTGGAGTCGAGAGACGCAAAGAAGAACTCATCCTTGACGGACTACTGGCGCTGCCGTAGCTCTGCCTCGTGCACCTTCGTCTTGCCTGCCGGCGCTGCCGCAACCTTCGTAACCTTCCAATCCTTCATCGTCGTCGGGACCTGCTGGCGTGGCCGCGGACCGTTTGCAACCATCATCTCATCGGGACCTGCTGGCTCCGCCGCGGACCGTCGTTTCCTTCGTCCATCTCGGGACCTGCTGGCTCCGCCGCGGCCCGATCGTCTAGAACGCCGAGCTCGAGGATTGAGAGCTATTTCCACCTTTTGGTAACAAGACTGTCCCGCTACCCATTTCCCAAACCAGAGACCAGAATCGAGGGGACCCCTGAGTCCAGACCTCCTTGTACCATTCCATCGTACTTAAAGAATTGCCTATAAAGTATCGTTGAACTTTACCCTTGTGTGGTGTCCGTCTGTGGGGGGGAAGTTACTTGTCTGTACGATCGCTGGAGACGGCTCTCCCCGGAGACCTCTCCCCTTATCCTCGGCCGACCCTCCCGGTCCGTCTAACACACAGGAACTGCCCCTGCAGAGGAGTGCCCCTCTCACCCTCTGTCACACAGGAACTGCCCCTGCAGAGGAGTGCCCCTCCCACCCTCTGTCACACAGGAACTGCCCCTGCTGAGGAGTGTCCCCTCACTCTCTGTCACACAGGAACTGCCCCTGCAGAGGAGTTCCCCTCCCACCCTCTGTCACACAGGAACTGCCCCTGCTGAGGAGTGTCCCCTCACTCTCTGTCCCACAGGAACTGCCCCCTGCAGAGGAGTGCCCCTCCCACCCTCTGTCCCACAGGAACTACCCCCTGCAGAGGAGTGCCCCTCCCACCCTCTGTCCCACAGGAACTGCCCCCTACAGAGGAGTGTCCCTCTCACCCTCTGTCCCACAGGAACTGCCCCCTACAGAGGAGTGCCCCTCTCACCCTCTGTCCCACAGGAACTGCCCCCTGCAGAGGAGTGCCCTTCTCACCCTCTGTCCCACAGGAACTGCCCCCTGCAGAGGAGTGCCCCTCTCACCCTCTGTCACACAGGAACTGCCCCTGCAGAGGAGTGTCCCTCTCATCCTCTGTCCCACAGGAACTGCCCCCTGCAGAGGAGTGCCCCTCCCACCCTCTGTCCCACAGGAACTGCCCCCTACAGAGGAGTGCCCCTCCCACCCTCTGTCCCACAGGAACTGCCCCTGCAGAGGAGTGCCCCTCTCACCCTCTGTCCCACAGGAACTACCCCCTACAGAGGAGTGTCCCCCTCACCCTCTGTCCCACAGGAACTGCCCCCTGCAGAGGAGTGCCCCTCTCACCCTCTGTCCCACAGGAACTGCCCCCTGCAGAGGAGTGCCCCTCTCACCCTCTGTCCCACAGGAACTGCCCCCTGCAGAGGAGTGCCCCTCTCACCCTCTGTCCCACAGGAACTACCCCCTACAGAGGAGTGTCCCCCTCACCCTCTGTCCACCAGGAACTACCCCCTGCAGAGGAGTGCCCCTCCCACCCTCTGTCCCACAGGAACTGCCCCCTACAGAGGAGTGCCCCTCTCACCCTCTGTCCCACAGGAACTGCCCCCTGCAGAGGAGTGCCCCTCTCACCCTCTGTCCCACAGGAACTGCCCCCTGCAGAGGAGTGCCCTTCTCACCCTCTGTCCCACAGGAACTGCCCCCTACAGAGGAGTGCCCCTCCCACCCTCTGTCCCACAGGAACTGCCCCTGCAGAGGAGTGCCCCTCTCACCCTCTGTCCCACAGGAACTACCCCCTACAGAGGAGTGTCCCCCTCACCCTCTGTCCCACAGGAACTGCCCCTGCAGAGGAGTGCCCCTCCCACCCTCTGTCCCACAGGAACTGCCCCTGCAGAGGAGTGCCCCTCTCACCCTCTGTCACACAGGAACTACCCCCTGCAGAGGAGTGCCCCTCCCACCCTCTGTCACACAAGAACTGCCCCTGCAGAGGAGTGCCCCTCTCACCCTCTGTCCCACAGGAACTACCCTGCAGAGGAGTGCCCCTCTCACCCTCTGTCACACAGGAACTGTCCCTGCAGAGGAGTGCCCCTCCCACCCTCTGTCCCACAGGAACTGCCCCCTACAGAGGAGTGCCCCTCCCACCCTCTGTCTCACAGGAACTGCCCCCTACAGAGGAGTGCCCCTCTCACCCTCTGTCCCACAGGAACTGTCCCTGCAGAGGAGTGCCCCTCCCACCCTCTGTCCCACAGGAACTGCCCCCTACAGAGGAGTGCCCCTCTCACCCTCTGTCCCACAGGAACTGTCCCTGCAGAGGAGTGCCCCTCCCACCCTCTGTCCCACAGGAACTGCCCCCTACAGAGGAGTGCCCCTCTCACCCTCTGTCCCACAGGAACTGCCCCTGCAGAGGAGTGCCCCTCTCACCCTCTGTCACACAGGAACTGCCCCTGCAGAGGAGTGCCCCTCCCACCCTCTGTCATACAGGAACTGCCCCCTCCAGAGGAGTGTCCCTCCCACCCTCTGTCACACAGGAACTGCCCCCTACAAAGGAGTGCCCCTCTCACCCTCTGTCCCACAGGAACTGCCCCCTACAGAGGAGTGCCCCTCCCACCCTCTGTCCCACAGGAACTGCCCCTACAGAGGAGTGCCCCTCTCACCCTCTGTCCCACAGGAACTGCCCCCTACAGAGGAGTGCCCCTCCCACCCTCTGTCCCACAGGAACTGACCCCTGCAGAGGAGTGCCCCTCTCACCCTCTGTCCCACAGGAACTGCCCCCTGCAGAGGAGTGCCCCTCCCACCCTCTGTCCCACAGGAACTGTCCCTGCAGAGGAGTGTCCCTCTCACCCTCTGTCCCACAGGAACAGACCCTGCAGAGGAGTGCCCCTCTCACCCTCTGTCCCACAGGAACTGCCCCCTACAGAGGAGTGCCCCTCCCACCCTCTGTCCCACAGGAACTGCCCCTGCAGAGGAGTGCCCCTCTCACCCTCTGTCCCACAGGAACTGCCCTGCAGAGGAGTGCCCCTCCCACCCTCTGTCCCACAGGAACTGCCCCCTGCAGAGGAGTGCCCCTCCCACCCTCTGTCCCACAGGAACTGCCCCTGCAGAGGAGTGCCCCTCTCACCCTCTGTCCCACAGGAACTGACCCCTGCAGAGGAGTGCCCCTCTCACCCTCTTTCACACAGGAACTGCCCCTGCAGAGGAGTGCCCCTCTCACCCTCTTTCACACAGGAACTGCCCCTGCAGAGGAGTGCCCCTCTCACCCTCTGTCACACAAGAACTGACCCTGCAGAGGAGTGTCCCTCTCACCCTCTGTCCCACAGGAACTGCCCTGCAGAGGAGTGCCCCTCCCACCCTCTGTCCCACAGGAACTGCCCCTGCAGAGGAGTGCCCCTCTCACCCTCTGTGCCACAGGAACTGCCCCCTACAGAGGAGTGTCCCCCTCACCCTCTGTCCCACAGGAACTGCCCCTGCAGAGGAGTGCCCCTCTCACCCTCTGTCCCACAGGAACTGCCCCCTACAGAGGAGTGCCCCTCTCACCCTCTGTCCCACAGGAACTGCCCTGCAGAGGAGTGCCCCTCCCACCCTCTGTCCCACAGGAACTACCCCCTACAGAGGAGTGCCCCTCTCACCCTCTGTCCCACAGGAACTGCCCCTGCAGAGGAGTGCCCCTCCCACCCTCTGTCTCACAGGAACTACCCCCTACAGAGGAGTGCCCCTCTCACCCTCTGTCCCACAGGAACTGCCCCTGCAGAGGAGTGCCCCTCTCACCCTCTGTCCCACAGGAACTGCCCCTGCAGAGGAGTGTCCCTCTCACCCTCTGTCACACAGGAACTGCCCCCTGCAGAGGAGTGCCCCTCTCACCCTCTGTCCCACAGGAACTGCCCCCTACAGAGGAGTGCCCCTCCCACCCTCTGTCCCACAGGAACTGCCCCCTGCAGAGGAGTGCCCCTCTCACCCTCTGTCCCACAGGAACTGCCCCTGCAGAGGAGTGCCCCTCTCACCCTCTGTCCCACAGGAACTGCCCTGCAGAGGAGTGCCCCTCCCACCCTCTGTCCCACAGGAACTGTCCCTGCAGAGGAGTGCCCCTCTCACCCTCTGTCCCACAGGAACTGTCCCTGCAGAGGAGTGTCCCTCTCACCCTCTGTCCCACAGGAACTGCCCCTGCAGAGGAGTGCCCCTCTCACTCTCTGTCACACAGGAACTGCCCCTGCAGAGGAGTGCCCCTCTCACCCTCTGTCCCACAGGAACTGCCCCTGCAGGGGAGTGCCCCTCTCACCCTCTGTCCCACCGGAACTGCCCTGCAGGGGAGTGCCCCTCCCACCCTCTGTCCCACAGGAACTGCCCCTGCAGAGGAGTGCCCCTCCCACCCTCTGTCCCACAGGAACTGCCCCTGCAGAGGCCCCTCTCTTGCGTGGGCTTCCCAGTCCGCGAGCACGACCCCATCCTTAGCTGTTTCAACTCCAGCTCGTGCTCCGGGGAATTTGGACACACTAAAGTTGTTTACTCGTTCGACTGTAGGACTAAATGAGAAACAGATGATTAAAAATCAGTCATCCCAGTGGATGCGACAGCCTATTTATACTATAGCTGATATATGGAGCACGCTTCGAGACTTTGAGCCTGTTATGCAGCAACATGCTCTGAAGCACATGGCCGCATGTCTTATTACTTTATGGGAACAGTGTTTTGTGGGAGGGATGGCCCCCCAGGTGATGTATGATATTCGGGACAGGGCTCATAAGTCTGAACTTAGACCAGAGGAAGTGTACAAAAATGTTGAGGCTTTATTAAGTTATCGGGAGCGGATGCATCAAAAATGTCCCTCGTGGGACTCTCAGCATTCTATGCGAGAAGTCCATCCTATCTTTCACCCTGAAATACTGGAATTAAAAGATGATCAGAATGTGGTGACTAGACCTCGTGTAGAGGCACGAGTGCAGGAACAATGGGTTTACACCCCCTGGAAGAGGAGTGAAGTTTTCTCACTAAAATCACAACTACCCGACCCCCTTAAGAATCCCACGGCTTATTATAAAGAACGCACAGAGGTGATATCCTCAGCTGTTATGACCCTAGCTGATATAGAGCTATTTTTTGCATTGTTAGTCCCTGTTGATGTATGGCGTCAGGTGCATAATCAGGACCATGTTCAAGAGGCAGAACATGGGATCAGATAAAATATTGGGATAAGGAACGTAAGCATGGTAATTAAACCGAAACTCGAACTATTGGCGTTACCTGGCCGTATTATTACTTACATGCATTCCTTAATCCCACCTCGTACGGTAGACTGGGATAAATTAACAGAGTACAAGCAGAAGAAAGACGAAAGTGTTTCTGATTTCTTCACTAGATTCGAAGGTTTATTCATCGATTTTAGTGGACAGGATTTATCAATGGAAGACGGTATACGAATATTTGTTAATCATTTCGGTACCAATTTGTTACTGGAAGTTTCTGGGCGGCTACAAGCCGCTGAAAGAACCTGGACCACATCTACGCCCTTGGTAATATTGAGTATGGCCCAATATTATGAACATAGAGAAAATGAGAGTGAGGACAAGACGGAAAAGAAAACGAAACATCTTAAGACACAGGTGTTGTTACAACAAGTTGTGCGAGGTCGAGGCAGAGAGAGAGTCGATAGAGGGTTCGTCCCAAGGGGGGCAGGAACCGGACGAGGCGGAGGGCCTGCTGTTGTGCTGGGGATAAACCAGTGCGCATACTGTAAGGGGGAAGGGCATTGGTGATTTCAGTGTCTATTGTTGCTGGCTCAGAATGGGGCTATGAGAGGAGGAGGAAGAGGTCGAGGTGATGTGGATCGCAGTTATATGCGACTTGAGGAGGTGACACACGTCGGATCAGGAAAGAATTATTTGGATAATCCGAGAGGTAGGCAGTACTATAATGAGGACTGTTCAATGGATGCAACCGAAGGGTATGCCTATACAAGGGACAGCCAAGGACAGAGTGGGGAGGTGTCAGTACCCGTTGATCAGCAAGGTCCTTATGTAAAAGCGCATTTGATGGGGACATCTGAAAAGTTTTTAGTTGATACCGGTGCGATGAATAGTTCTATTTCTCGTTATCTGGTCCCAGGGGCTGCTCTGTCCGGGCACAATAATGTTTCTGTGGGATTCTCGGGAATTCCAGTGGTAAGCCCCATTTCCAACCTATTCCGTTCACAATTGGTCCAGTTACAGTAGACTCCCAGTTTGTTTTGACCTCCCATTGTGGAGAAAATTTATTGGGCTTGGATTTGTTGAAGAAATTACAGGCAAAAATTCATTGTTCACCTGATGAAGTAGTGTGGCTCACTGGTTAGAGGCGGCAGACCCGAGAGCAGAGGACGGCCCGGGACCAGGGTTCGATTCCCGGCGCGGCAGGTTTCTGGACCAGGGTCAGCGGACTCGATAATTCTCTCGCCTCGGTGCCCACTCTGATCAGCGATCACACTCGGCAACTCTGGGCATTAGCTTGCCTCATCTTCACTAACGGCCCCACCAGACCGCCGGGGATGCCTGGTCTCACCCTGGAGATACCCATTAAGGGACCATCTCTCAGGGAAGCCAGGAAGGGTTTCGCAGCGGTCGAAGCGCCTTGGGACCCTACGGGTAAGTAGTGCGCTATATAAATGCCAATACATACATGGTGTTTATTTGACTATCAATCCCTGGGCAAGCATACTTTGCAGTGTTTCACCAAAAATGAACCCTTCCCTCCTGAGTTTGCTGCTATCCCAGAGACGCTGTGGGCCACTGAAGACACAGATGTAGGATTATTAAGGATTCCACCTGTTTCTATAACTCTGAAACAAAATGCTCGGCTTCCACGTATACCTCAGTACAAAATTTCTCCGGCGGGCAAGAAAGCTTTGCTCTCCATCATACAAGATCTGATCAAAAGGGGTGTGGTGGAGGAGACGGCTGCTAATGTATGCAACAGCCCCATTTTGACGATCTTAAAAAAGTCCCCTGTTGGAAGTGATCCTGACTATGTTGATACTTATCGTTTTGTGATTGATTTGCGTTAGATTAATGATTAATAAAATAGTGGTGCCCCAATACCCGGTGGTTTCTGACATCACTACTATTCTTACTATGATTTCTCCAACTGCAAAATATTTCTCTGAGATCGATTTCAAGAATGCTTTCTTTAGCATTCCAAAACATCCTGATAGCTGTCATATTTTTGGCTTTTCATTATCTGGGCACAGCTTTGGGTTTTGTCGCACTCCCCAGGGGTACACGGAGAGTCCTAGTATTTATAGTCAAGCTTTGAAAACATTGTTGGATAATTTGGTTCTGCCCCCTGGTAATGTGCTTTTGCAATACGTCGATGATCTGTTAGTAGCCTCTGACACTGAGGAAGGTTGTAAAGAAGCCAATGTAGTATTATTGTCTCATTTGGCGGTTAATGGCAATAAAGTATCTCTTTCTAAATTCCAATACTGTCGACAGGAGGTGACCTATCTAGGTCATTAACTGTCAAAAGAGGGGAGGAGACTAACCCCGAGCGTGTGACTACCATTTTTAATATGTCTGTACCTCGTACTCAGCGTGATGTTTGTGCATTTCTCGGCATACCTTCTTACTGTTGCCAATAGATCCCTAATTTTTCCCTTCTTACTAAACCTCTCCTGTATTTAACCACTAAAGATGTGCATGAACATTTACCCTGAACTGATGCTTGCCAAAATGCTTTTGACTCTTTGAAATCTGCGCTTTTTTCTGCACCCGTTCTTGGTACCCCTGACTACCAGAAACGTTTTGTACTTTATGTACACGAGGTAGACGGTTGCTCACTTTCTGTGTTAACACAAGGATTTGGTGGTAAGCAGAGATCTTGTGCTTATTTCTCGGCGGTGTTGGATAACGTCGCCAGAGCACTCCCTAGCTGTTTAAGAGCTACTGCCGCGGTCGCAGTGGCTATTCGACAGTCGGAAGGGCTCGTTCTGAATACTGATCTCACAGTGATGGTACCGCATGCTGTGGATACATTATTGAACAGAACAAAGCCCCAGCACCTTACGAGTGCGTGTCTTACAGGTTACGAATTGACTTTGTTTGCTCCCCACATTACGATTAAACGACGTGCCACTCTGAACCCTGCCATGTTACTGCCCCTCTTTTTAATTGAAAAGAACAATGATGTTCATGATTGTATATTTCGGACGGAGGAAAAGACGAAGGGAGGGGTAGACCTGACAGACAATCCTCTACCTGACCCTCAATGGGAGTTGTATGTCGATGGCTCTTGTTTCAAATTACCAGATGGCACGACAACTGCTGCATATGCGATAACTACTCTTCACACGGTAGTTGAGGCTTCTTGAGTACTCTATCAATCAGCACAGGCAGCTGAGTTAGTGTTAGATATACAAAAGGTTACCACTACACCAAATACGGGCAAAATTAATAAACAAATATCTACTGAAACCAACAAACTACCTCCCGGACCCCCCCAAACATTGGAAGGAAATAGCGTTCAAACTCCCAAAGCGAGTCTGAAGACCAACCCGACTCCCTCTACAACAGCTACTAAAGAAAATAAAACAGCAACCCGCTTCAGGACAATTAACCTCCCGCCTGAAGCCTTACCCTTCGTAGTAGTCTTAACAGGATTTCCACCCTTAAGGGAGGGCAAAAGGGAAACACAAGTAGAGCTAAAAAACAGATGCGCACAGTGGTTACAAATACATAGACCACTGCCTCCCAATATTCATGGGGAGATTCTTTCAGTAAGAAGGGGGGAGTGGATCGGCGAAGGCACAAAGACGATAGCAGGGGACATAATCACGGTTAACTTTAGAGACATTGCAGCAGTTAACTTCATCTGTAACGCCCCGCCTGGCCTCACTGACTCACAAATCCACCCGGTACACTTATCTTACTTTTATCCATTTGCACACCAAAGACCCAGGCAGAACAACAGACCACCGATGATCAGAATGCCTCATATGGATTTCCAATATGGCCCACCCCAGTGGCAAAGGCCACACTATGTGACCCCAAACTTTGACTCTCTCCTAATGCAACACGCACATTGGAACAGGTTTAGTGCACTTGAAGAAGTCGATTGACAGGGACGGGAAAAACAATCCCTCACCAATGTAAAGCGGAGTGAGGTTCCGTGACAATTGTAAGTGGTGTTTCCGACTCGTACGAATATGGTCGAGTCTGGTATCTATGAACCGCAAATGACGAGTTTAGTAAGTGTGCGCAGTTTCGCTGTGCTAACTTAAACCGTTCGTTTGTTACGTGGGCTTTTCATCTGTACCCACGGGTTCCATCTTAGATACGGCATCCATTTTTGTCTCTTGCCCTCAAGTAGCCAGCGAACGGACGCTGTCCGCTTCGCGACCCTGGGACTCCCAAGATATTTGCGGAAAACACATGTCCTTTGAAAGTGTCTTTATGACGAGGGGGTTGCTACTGTAAGGCAGGTGGCGCCGCTCGAGGCTCATCTTGCCGCACGGACTTATTGTCTCAGCCGTGCATCTCATTAGGCACGTCCCTTTGATGCCTGTATCTCGTGCTCCCGACACCTCCCCTTTTACACCCATTCCGATCTCCCCACTGTCTCCGTCTTCCTCTGCACCTGTCTTCGTTCCTGTTTCGATCTACTTGATTGCTGATTGGAATTTGCTAATGGTGGGAAGATGGGTTTTTACAGTTGGGAACCGCCAAATGTTTCCGCACTTATGTTCCGGACCTTATGTGTTTCAAAGCGACCAAAGCGACCCCTCTGGGAGCTCGATGTGGGAACTGAGTTGTAAACCTTTGTGTTCAATGTTAGCCTATGGGTAAAAACTGTATAAAAGGAGCGATCCACATAACCAATTTGAAGCAGTCTCCCCAAGTTGCACGTGGTGTACTTGCCGTGACTTCTGTGTTCCCTGCAGTAAATAAACCTTGACTCTTTGACGCCGAAGGAAGTGTCCCGTGTCTCTGTGACTTGTACGCCGGAACAGGTTACCCACGAAGGTTTCAGGTGTTGTGCCCTGGCACCGCTGGGTTCAAAAGAACCCAGTCCTTCAGTTGGCGCCCAACGTGGGGCTGCATCAGTGGTACCGGTCCAAGCCCGACGATCGTGAGGAACTTCGTGTGAAATCTCCGAGGGAAGGTGCACCCCGCTTCATCGATCCTGTTGTCGAAATAAGTGGCCCGAAGACTTTTCCCGCGAAGATTCCCGCCTCCTGACGGCTGCGACGGACTGCTGCCCTGACTGTAGACCTGTTTTGGCGCCTGGCGTAGACCTTGGTATAGCGAGACGATTGACGGGCCTTCCTGAGGACGCCATTGATCTTTGAGTTAAGTATTTGTGGGTCGCTCCCAGAATCCTTGGTTGTAAACACTTTAGCGAGTGTTTTTGTTGTAGACACTTTAGCGAGTGTCTTTGTTGTAAACACTAGTGGCTTTGTTGTACACGCTGTGTGAGTGTTTTTGTCGGTGACACTTTGCTAGCGTACTTTGTTGTTGTATTTGTTTGACGACTGCAGCCGCCAAAGACCGAGGGTTTTGTTCTTGCTGGGACTTGGTAAATCCCGTAACCCTTGAAGTTTGTGAAACTCGGCTAGTGTGCAAGATGCCTGGTCGCAGTACTTTGTTCAGTTGTTGTAGACCTTGTGGTGCGGATTCCCTGCTGGAGGACTCGTGTCCGATACCTCCGGTTGGAACTCCTACTTATGACTTATATAGCAAACATGGGCTAGGCCCGATTGCTTTTAACGATTATTGGATAAAATATACAAAGAAAGACGGTGATCTTCGTTGGCCACCTCACGGTAGCTTCGAAGCATCGATCTTAGATAATTTGGAAATAAAGTTGTTCGAACGCAAATCTAGGCCGGCCATGTTTGATGCCTTTCGGTTGTGGCGCAAAGAAGCCCGACAGAAAGAGATCAGACAGAATAAACGTAGTGAGCGAGATAATGTTGCTACCATTGTGAAGAAAGCTGAGCAGTTTCAGCGTGATAAGGAGGATAAGGATAAGGAAGTGTTTGAGAGGCTACAACGTATGACCATAGATAAATGCTATCCTGCTTTGCCCACGGAGTTGGATAAGAAGGAAGAGGCAGTTGAGGATCCTTTAATGTCCTATCTTATGAAGTCGCCACCTCCGTACGTACAGGGTACCGCAGCTCCTGTGGTCCCTGCCGTACCTGTTCTTCCACCTGTTATTCCTCCACCCGTTCCTCAACCTGCACCCGCTCTTCCGACTGTTCCTGCTCCTGTGCCTGTTTCTATTCCTACTGCTCCTCCGCTTCCACATACTCCTGCTCGCGCTACTGCCCCTGTGTTGTTAACTCCTGTTGTTGCTAACGCTTCTATTCCTCCTCTTGTTAGTCCTGTGTCTTACTCTTGTCCCTCTACTCGTAATCGTAGCTCTCCCATTGCGACAAATTTTTTCCAGTCGCTCGGACCTGTCTTTGGGTCCGCTGGTTCTGATGGTCCTCAGAGACGTAGCCAGCTTCCTGGTAATAGGGAACGCGCTGCGCTATACAATATGGCGATGGGTTGGATGGACAATCCGCAAAGAAATCCACCCCGAGTCGTTCTTGAAACATTTAGTCAATTCAACATACCGACTCAGAGATATGTGTTTGACGAAATGTGTAAACTCCTACATGATCAGATAGCGGCTGTTGCGCCTGACGAGGTGCTGACCGCCCTGTCTAATCTTCGGCTTCAGTTCGCAACTGGACTGATAGTCGATACTAATGTCCGACGAGCTATTGAGCAGTTGCTGTCTTATCGCCTTGCTCCTATTCCTCACGCACTGTTTGTTGAGGATCTTGAACGCCAACAAGCCGAGTCTGGCCAATATCCTATGCGTGAAGTTCCGCCGGTTTGGGTACCCGCTGATAATACTAATGCTAACGCTCCAATTCCGGCACATTTCCAGAGAATATGGATACATCTCCCATGGAAACGATCGGAAGTGCTTCAGGTGAAACAAACTTTGCCCGATCCTCGCAAAAATCCTGCTGGGTATTATAAGGAATTATCGCAGCTTGTAGATGCTACGGTAATGAATCTTGCCGATATCGACATGTTGTTTGGCAACGTCGTACCGCAGCCGGTATGGGCTAAGATTCGTCACCAAGATCACACGAATGAATTAGGTGGTGATTGGGCTGCTATTACAGCGGCAGACGCTGGACAAGCGGCTGCTACTAAACCCGATCAGTTGATTGAACTTCTTCCCCAGCGAATCATTACGTTAATGAAAACGCTCATGCCAGCTATGAGGGTAAATTGGGACAAGTTGTCAGCCTGTAAGCAAAAGAAAGATGAGAGTGTTTCAGACTTCTTTACGAGGTTTGAGGAAACATTCGTTGATCATAGTGGACAGGATATGGGTACTGAGGGTGGACAGAGGTTGTTTGTGGATAAATTTGTATCGAACTTATTGCCCGATTTGTGCAATAAATTGAAGAATTCAGAAAGTGCGTGGGCCGTTTCTACCTCAGCTCAGATTCTGGCTACGGCACAATATTATGAAAATAGAGAGAAAGAAGAAAAAGACCGCGCTGATAAAAAGACCAAAGAACTGAAAACTAAAGTGTTGTTACAGCAAGCATATCCGCCGCGTTCTAATCAGAATGCGTCTCAGCAGAATAGATCACAGTCGCAATCGAATCGATCGCAGTCGCGTAATGATTCCTCTTTCAACAGATCTTCGTTGGGGTACAATCAATGTGCTTATTGTAGACAGGAGGGACACATTAAATTTGATTGTCCTGCTTTAAATGATCGTAATAGTGGTAATTCGTCTAGAGGAGGCCGTGGTGGTTCACAGAATGCATTACGTGGTAGAGGTCGCGGTGCTCAGAACGACCGCTCTGACAACTCATCAAATTCTAATAACTGTTTCGACCAACGTGGATCATCGCAAGGACGATCTGCGCAGTACAATGTAGACGATTATTACGTCGATCAGGGAACTGACGACAGTAATTACTAGGACAGCCGAAGACAAGGAGAGGGAGTGGTATCAGTTCCGGTTGATCAGAGAGGGCCTTACGTCGCGGTTGCTACATCGGGCGTCGTTGAGCCTTTTCTGTTGGACACTGGTGCAGCGAAAAGTTCCATTATGCATTCGAAACTCCCTGGCGCACCTTTGTCTGGCTTAACAAATGTATCCGTTGGATTCTCTGGCGCCCCCGTTAGCAATCCAGTTTCACGCCCTTTGCCCCTTCAAATTGGGCCGCGTGAGCTCGAAGCTCCACTGATTTTGACCACTGGTTGTGGCGAAAATCTTTTGGGTCTGGATTTGCTTAAACGTTTGTATGCAACTTTGTATTGTTCTCCTGCGGGTGTAAAGCTTACGTTTGGGGAGAAAGTAGTCTCTCCTATGTATTTGTCCCTCGATAAGCTTCCACCGGAATTGGATTCTCTTCCTGCGTCTTTGTGGGCGACGGGTCCAAACGATGTGGGCCTACTTGATATCTCCCCTTATGTTGTTCAGTTGAAATCGAATGTGCGATTGCCGCGTATTCCCCAATACCGTATCTCCCTTGATGGTGAACGAGCACTGTTAGCGATCATTTATGATTTGATCGAGAAAGATGTTATTGAGGAGACTCGGGGAAACGTGTGCAATAGCCCTGTACTGCCCATTCTTAAACGTACTGATCCTACCAAACCGCCTGTTTATCGTTTTGTTATCGATTTACGGGAGGTAAACAAAATTGTGGTTCCTCAATTCCCTGTTGTGCCTGACATCACGGCGCTACTGACTCTGATTCCAGCTACTGCATCATGGTTTTCGGTGATTGACTTGAAAAATGCCTTTTTCAGCATCCCGATTGCCGAAGAGAGCAGGGACCTTTTCGGTTTCTCTCTTGGTGGACGTAGCTTCCGGTTTAAACGCGCTCCTCAAGGCTACTGTGAAAGTCCATCGATTTACAGTCAAGCTTTGAAGGGTCAACTGGATGCGTTTAGGTTGCCGGTTGGTGCGGCCTTAATTCAATATGTCGACGACTTATTGGTGGCTGCTGATACTCAGGACATTTGCAAAATTGCTACGGTGTCTTTGCTGCAACATCTCTGTGAGTTGAATCACAAGGTGTCACCTTCTAAACTCCAATATTGTTGTCAAGAAGTAACCTATCTAGGTCACTTATTGTCAAAGGAGGGAAGGAGATTGACCCCAGAGAGAATTGCAGCGATTGCGCGAATGGCTGTGCCACAAACCCAAAGAGATGTGCGTGCCTTTCTAGGTATCACATCGTACTGCAGGCAGTGGATTCCTAATTTTTCATTGCTAGCGAAACCATTGGTGGCTCTTACATGCAAGGATGTTTCAACTCCTTTACCATGGACGGAAGAATGTCAGAAAAGTTTTTCTGAACTACGTGATTCATTGTGTTCGGCTCCTGTGTTAGGTACCCCTGATTACAGCAAACCGTTCACGTTATATGTTCACGAGAGAGAAGGCTGTGCGTTGAGTGTCTTAACGCAACCTTTTGGTGGTAAGCAACGTCCATGTGCATATTTTTCCTCGACCTTAGACCCAGTAGCTAGAGCATTGCCGAGTTGTTTGAGAGCAACTGCGGCAGCTGCGGTCTCTATCCGACAATCAGCAGGATTGGTCATGGATAATATGCTTACGGTGATGGTTCCGCATGCAGTCGATACTCTTTTGAATCGAACGAAAACTCAGCACTTGACGAGTGCGAGGTTGTCTGGGTACGAATTGACGCTTTTGGCAAGCCACATTCAAATAAAACGTTGTAATGTCCTGAATCCGGCAACTTTGTTACCAATTAGTGCAGAGTCAGATGCAGTAACAGAACATGACTGCTACTTGCGTACAGAAGAGGAAACAAAAGGTCGAGTGGACCTTAAAAACACCCCATTGGAAGACCCTGACGGCACTTTGTATGTGGATGGGTCATGTTTTAAATTGCCGAATGGTGATGTGACTACTGCCTATGCTGTTGTGACGTTGAATACTGTTGTTGAGACTGCGAGATTGAATCAGAATTCTGCCCAAGCTGCAGAGCTGATTGCTCTTACTAGAGCATGCGTGTTAGCGAAAGGTAAACGTGTGAATGTGTACACCGATAGCCAGTACGCTTTCGGTGTAGCGCATAGCTTTGGACGATTGTGGCGAGAGCGTGGTTTCTTGACGTCACACGGCACGAAAATACAGCATGGCCAGCTTGTGAATGATCTTTTGGATGCATTGACTTTGCCTGCTCAGGTTGCGATTGTTAAGTGTAGTGCGCATCGTAAAGTAACGGATGATGTTGGTCGTGGTAACGCGTTTGCAGATGAGATTGCTAAGGAGACTGCCCGGAACCTTAGCATTCGAATGTATGTGACGAGTTCGGTTAGGTGGCCTACAGAATCGAGTATGTGTGAAAATACTATAGAGAGCGTGAAAGCAATTCAGAATGAGGCCACCGATACGGAAAAGACGAAGTGGAAAGAAAGTACGGGAAAGTTGGATGTGAATGGTTGTTGGATTGATTTGTCGGATCAGAAAAGATGGATGTTGCCTGATGCGTATGTGCTGGCCGTTGTGACAATGGCACATGGGTTAGCACATATCAGCGCGAAAGGCATTTGCAAGTTGTTGTCGCCTGTGTGGAAGAATGATGGCATTACAAAGTGTGCTGAACGTCTGGTGAAGAATTGTATGGTGTGTATAATGTACAATCCTGGCAAAGGAACCCCAACTCCCCCTGGCAGTTTTGCTCCTCCTTCGTATCCCTTTGAGGTGATCCAATTGGACTTCATCCATATGGAGCGATGCAATAACTTGAAATATGTTTTGGTTGTGGTTTGCGCATTCTCCCGATGGATCGAGGCCTATCCCCTCAAAGACAATACTGCTTTGTCTACTGCGAAAATCCTACTGAAGGAATACTTTCCTCGGTATGGAATGCCTAGAGTCGTGTGGTCAGATAACGGAAGTGAGTTTGTTGGAAGTGTGATGAAGAATGTGTGTAAGGGCCTTGGAATTAATCAGAAATTCCATAGCGCCAATCATCCCCAGTCAGCTGGATTGGTTGAAGGGTACAATGGTACCCTTAAACTGAAGCTAGCGAAGATTCAGGCTACGACTGGACTTTCGTGGCCTGACGCTTTGCCTCTAGCATTACTGTCAACTAGGGCGACTGTACACTCCCGAATAGGGCTTAGTCCCTATGAAATAGTGTTCGGCCGTCCTGCGAATGTGTGGGGGGTTCCTAGGCCAGGCATATTCGTTGATCTTGAGTATCCGATGTTGATTGACTACTTACATGACTTGACTGCTAAACTGAGGTTAATTCATCAACAGGTTTACGACGCATTGCCGACGCAGACGGAGGGTCCAGGCCACCAGCTCCAGCCCGGTGATTGGGTTGTCACCCGTAACTTCTCACGCAAGAAGAATCTGGACCCCCGTTTTGTTGGACCTCACCAGGTGCTCCTGGCCACGAGGACTGCCGTTCGTCTTGAGGGGCGGAAGAATTGGGTACATGCTACCCATTGTAAACGAGTCCCTATTCCTTTACCGGCAGACCCGTGGGTGAGGAAAGGCATTGCGTCAATAGAAGCAGAGACATTGCCGGCGTTTGTACCTTTTAGCGACGCACAGCTTGTTGGTGAACACTCAGCGCAGCAGAAAGCCACTGTTGAAACATTGTCAGCTAAGGACTCAAGATCAAATCAACAAACTGATCAGCAGGACGCTGTCTCTTCAACGGATCCTTTGTTTGACGAGCAGACACGTCCCGGGAAACATCGATATTCTTTGCGTTCTCATACTAAGGACAAATAAAATTGTTTTCTTGCTTTGCTGAAACTGATAATTGCAATATCCTCGTTCCCCTGATCAACTTTGAACATTTCATACCATTGAAACTTGTTTTGTACATATATCAAGCTTCTTCCTTGTATCTTTTTCCTTCCTCAGCTGAAATACTGTGCTAAATAAATACATATTGTGTATTGAGGGCCGTAGGGCCGCGCGCGTACTTCCTTCTGGACAGTAGGTCTTGACGCTAGGTTGAAGGCCGTCGGTTCCTAGGAACTCCTGGGAATTGACCATTGCTGCACAGAACAAAGTGCGTCAAGAAACGTTGCGGACGGTCATAGGGAAATGGCATTTTCGAAGCTGAACGATTTGGAAGGAGCTCAGGCGTATAGAGTCAAACTGCAGAAACTCAGTCGTACTAAATGTTTTGTATTCCAATTGTTTGTATTGTTTTTAACTGCTTCTGCATTCTTGGCGGGTGGGGTGTATTACGCTATGTCTTACTTTTTACTTCCTATCCCTACTCCTACTCCTTACCCTAATCTTACTCTTACTGCTACTACTGTTTCTCCCCATTCCTTTCACATTTTACCGGAACACGAACAGGCTAGACGTGTAGAATTCCGCAACAATTCCTTTATCCAGCTCCTCCATCAGCATCAGTTAGTGGTTAACACTACTAATTGTTGGGTGTGTGGGTTGATGCCACATACTACGGGTAAGGGAATTCCATATCTGGTGTTACCGTATAGTTCCCAAGGGTCAGCTCGAGCATACCAAACAATGCTTCGAAGCGCACTAGGTTTCCACCCCACTCCAGAACAACGTTCCCCCAAACCTGGTCCTACCTCGTACCAGTGGGTGCTATCGATGGCAATAGAGGATATGGAAGATGAGATCCATGATGCTTTTCTCATCCCTAAGGAAGAGGTACAAGCCTATAGGGTCCTGAGTAGAGGGGAATATAGTATGTTCGCTAATGAAAAGCAGCTTAAAAGCTCGCCTCCAATATGGGTCGTACCCCACACTGGTAATCTTTGTCTTGTGGGTCGTGGTTCGCAAGCCTCACTTGGAGTAAGTGCTTGCATTGAAAGTTACGTTCTGCCAATGTCCCCGACCCCTGTGTTTCTGGCTGCCAAGGGTACGTACTTCATCTGTCATGATCGTGCATACACATGGTTGCCCTCAGACTTCATGGGCTCATGTTTTGTTGCAAATCTGTTGCCTCCGACGTTTACTGTAGATGCCGATTACCATAAGACTAGAGTTGTACGAGGCGTAATTAGCGAAGAGGACACTGCCGGTCAAGAGGCAGGAGACTTTTTCAAGGGTTTCCTCCCGTTTTGGGGACCTATGGTTAATAGTAGGAACCTGAGACATTTGACTCGAGTGGTAGAATCGACAGCTAATGTTACTGCCAGTGCCCTTGGTAATATCACCACAGAACTTCAGGCGGAGAGACTTATGACGTTGCAAAACCGTATGGTTTTAGATGTCGTCTTGGCAGATCGTGGTGGGGTATGTCAAGTGATCCATTCGAGCTGTTGCATTTTCATACCTGATAATGCTCCTACTGTCTATCAAGCCATCTCGAAGTTGCATAAGATCTCCGAATCCATACACGTGGATGTAGGGGATTGGACGCTACTTGGTTGGTTTTGGGGCCTGATGTCGACTTGGGGTTGGAAGATTCTGACGATCATCGGGGTTGTGGTAGTGTTCCTGTTCACGTGTTGCCTTTGTGTGCAGTGTGGTCCTGCCTTATGTGGCCTCTGTGCTACAACGTGTATGAGACAACCACCTGTTACCAAGGGGACTCGGTTGGACAAGGTTATGCTACAACGACATCTTGATGGTCTGATGAATATCGAATATGATTCCGACTAGTGCTTGCCTACATGAGGGCAAAAGGAGCGTCTGAGGTTCCGTGACAATTGTAAGTGGTGTTTCCGACTCGTACGAATATGGTCGAGTCTGGTATCTATGAACCGCAAATGACGAGTTTAGTAAGTGTGCGCAGTTTCGCTGTGCTAACTTAAACCGTTCGTTTGTTACGTGGGCTTTTCATCTGTACCCACGGGTTCCATCTTAGATACGGCATCCATTTTTGTCTCTTGCCCTCAAGTAGCCAGCGAACGGACGCTGTCCGCTTCGCGACCCTGGGACTCCCAAGATATTTGCGGAAAACACATGTCCTTTGAAAGTGTCTTTATGACGAGGGGGTTGCTACTGTAAGGCAGGTGGCGCCGCTCGAGGCTCATCTTGCCGCACGGACTTATTGTCTCAGCCGTGCATCTCATTAGGCACGTCCCTTTGATGCCTGTATCTCGTGCTCCCGACACCTCCCCTTTTACACCCATTCCGATCTCCCCACTGTCTCCGTCTTCCTCTGCACCTGTCTTCGTTCCTGTTTCGATCTACTTGATTGCTGATTGGAATTTGCTAATGGTGGGAAGATGGGTTTTTACAGTTGGGAACCGCCAAATGTTTCCGCACTTATGTTCCGGACCTTATGTGTTTCAAAGCGACCAAAGCGACCCCTCTGGGAGCTCGATGTGGGAACTGAGTTGTAAACCTTTGTGTTCAATGTTAGCCTATGGGTAAAAACTGTATAAAAGGAGCGATCCACATAACCAATTTGAAGCAGTCTCCCCAAGTTGCACGTGGTGTACTTGCCGTGACTTCTGTGTTCCCTGCAGTAAATAAACCTTGACTCTTTGACGCCGAAGGAAGTGTCCCGTGTCTCTGTGACTTGTACGCCGGAACAGGTTACCCACGAAGGTTTCAGGTGTTGTGCCCTGGCACCGCTGGGTTCAAAAGAACCCAGTCCTTCAGGAGGGAGGTAAGCCCACTTAAAACAGAAATGAGAACGTGGACGGGAAACAGATTAGAACCCGCACTAAGCAAAGGAGGACGCACTAAGCAGCCGAATATAAGTAGGGGAAAAGGTGGCCTGATAAATCCCTCAAAACACAGGCCAATTATTAAACAGAGCAGATTAGCGACCACTTGTAGTACACAACCTAGCCTGGTTACGCCATCTAAAATGGGAAAACTGACAGCGCTCCAAGTAAGAGACTTAACAGGATCCTCAAAGGAAAAGATTTATGAAAACTTACAGGTTGTATCCTGGAACATCGCAGGATTAGCGGCCAAATTTGAATCCCAGGAATGGCTTAGCTATATAAATAAATTCCAAATCATATGCCTGCAAGAAACATGGGCTACTGAACTAAATGACTATAGCTTAGAAAGCTACAAAAGTTTTTTTGTACCAGCCAAAAAGGTAGCCTCGGGGAGAGCCAGTGGGGGACTCGTCATATACGTTAACCTACACATCAAGGGCACCTGGTCTAACATCAAATGGGCCTTGCACAATCTCCAAGCACTAAGGTTTGACTCACCAAGACTAACCTTTTTTCTAGTCAATTGGTACAACGCCCCTGGCATGATGGAAAAGGGAACTGCCGTAATCGAGCTGGATGCTTGCCTAAAAAATGTGAACTCTTTAAACAAGACACCAATCTCCCCAAGTTTGATACTCACGGGAGATTTTAATTGCCATCTCTGTGACAAATTACAACCTTTTAACAAAGACTGGTCAAGATGCACCATAATGAAAGGCCCACATTTCACTCACTCAAAAGAGGGATGGGACCTGGAGAGACTAACGAAAAGGTACAACCTGACCCAAACTCTAGACCTTGCCGCGCTGGGTGAAAAAGGAGAATTAACCCCAACATACAAAGGCAGAGGTTGCAATTCCTACATTGACTATGTTTTAGTCTCGTCCACACTAAAAAGAAATATTAGCAAAACCATAATAGAGGGAAGCATCTTCAGTGACCACAATCCGGTATCATCATAATTGAAGGCCTTTATTTTAACACAAGCTCAAAGAGACCCGACATCATAGAAAAAGCAGTGGATCAGGGAAGAAGAATTAAATGGGCCAGGGTCGATGGGGACAGATTCTATAAAAAATTGATAATAGAGGCCTCAGATGCAATAAACAAATGTCTTGACCCAAGTGTGGATGGAGTCCTGGTGGTCAGGGCATTTGAAGAAATTGTGTCTCACGTAAACAACTCCCTAATGTCCACTGGGACGAACAAAGCGCCCTCAAACCCACGTTGGTTTGACTCAACTTGCACCAAGGCGCTAAAAAAACTGAAAGTCAGCCTCCACGCCAAACCAAGGGACAAGACCCTGGTTACACAGAACAGAATTGAATATAAAAATGCCCTGAAGAAACGCAAACAAAGACTACAAAACCAAGCCTGGGAGGACCTAAGGGACGCTTCTGAAAGGAAAGACTCCGCCAGTTTCTGGAAAGTTATCAATTCCCTATGTTTTCAAGACCAAGGGGCACCAAAAATCACGAATATTATTCTTCCGGAACAATGGCAGAAGCACTTTCAGAGTCTATATAATCATTCCAGCCATTCAACTCAGGGGGACGCATCAAGGGGCTTCCAGCCAGCTAACCTGGACTTTTCCCTGAAAGAAGTCGAAATGGGAATTGCAGGGCTCAGTAAAAATAAAGCACCTGGCCCGGATGGAATTTCACCCGACCTATTCTTAAGTAGACCCGAGCTATGGGCCCCGTTGCTTACCAGGGTGTTGAACGAGGCAGTGGTGGCAGGGCTGCCTCGATCCTGGTCAACTGCGACTATAGTCCCCATCTATAAAAAAGAGAACCGTGATGACCCTCAATGCTACCGACCCATTTCCCTTATTGACGTGACGGCAAAGGTATTGGGGCGAGTCATATTACAGCGGCTACAAGACTGGGCTGAGGAGCACCAGGTCCTCTCTGAAATCCAATATGGCTTCAGGGAGGGCCGATCCACCACTGACCAATGCCTAAATTTATATCTCTTGACAGCTAAATACACCATTGCTGGGAAGGGGTCCATTCACATGGGGTTTATGGACCTCTCAGCGGCTTTCGACCGCGTAAACAGAAGTAAGCTCTGGTCCATGGTGTTAGAACTAGGAGTGGATCCACCGCTAGTTGACACCCTGCAAAATCTCCACTGGAACACAACAGTAAGTGTGAGGTACACTCAAGAGGGAAAAAAGACCGACCCCTTCACCTGCACTAGTGGAGTAAGGCAGGGATGCATTCTCGCGCCCTTCCTTTTTTCCATTTATATTAATTCGTTGGAAAAAGACCTCCTCAAATTGAAGGTGGACTCACCCCAAGTCGGTCATCGTGCAGTGCCCGTATTACTTTACGCCGATGACGCGGTTCTGCTTGCCAGAACTCCTTTAGGACTACAAAAATTGATTGATGGGTTTGTAATGTTCATGGACAAGCTGGACCTGGCAACAAATCTGGAAAAATCCTATATTATGTCATCAGGGCAACCGACAAAAGGGAACTTCGTATATCACATCGGGTCACACAAGATAGACCAGGTCAAGACCTTCTCATACCTGGGGGTGTTGTTCGACAATCAGCTAAACTTCAAACCTCTGGTAGAAAAACAGGCTATGAAACTGGCAGCATCAGTAGGAGCCATCATGGGGTATGGCCAAAGACTAGGAAGATGGTCCCCAGAACAAATACTGAACCTGTACAGATCAATTTGCTGCGCGAAGGTATCCTATGGGGCAGAAGTGTGGGGCTTCTTGGATAACAAAGCTCAGCAAATTCAGACAGAAGAAAACAAATTCTTGAGAAGGATTCTGAAAGTGCCCCAGAGTGTACCGGCTCACATCATTCATGAGGAGGTGGGAGAACCCTTCATAGAAGACAGGATCAAAATTAAACCTCTCCTGGCATGGGTTAAAATATGGACCAACCCAGAGGCGGCCTTAACAAGACAAATTATATCGGACTGCCTAAAACGAGACAAAGGTCAAGACATCCCCTGGCTGAAATACGTCAAGAAATCATTAGCAGAGATAGACTGTATAAACTTTTTCACATCCCCTGACTCTTTAACAATTGAGAGCAAAGTTCGGGTAAAAAAACTTTTTCTGGCACGACTCCAGTCATTAAGGGCGGAGAAAGAAAGACATAAACCCACTAGTCTATCTTATAGCGAACTCACAGTGAAGCAAGGAATGGAACCTTACTTGAGAGTCATGTATAACGCCCAGGATCGTTATGTCATGACCCGCTTTAGACTTAACATGCTCCACCACCTCTTTGCGGTTCCGGCTGGGTTCACTCATACAGTGGCTGAGAAGGGTACCTGCGGCTGCGACCACCGGTCTCCGCAGGATACCCTTCACTTTGTTTCATTGTGCCCTTTTTACACCGTACCAAGACGCAAGTTCCTGGTGGGGATTCTGAAAGACTTAAAGTTTAAACATGCAAAATCGGCCCTGAGGTTCTTACAGGAAGCGGAGGATGCTTACACCCTTTTCTGCATTATAAATTTCATTCGGATGGCAATACGGCTGAGGAATACCAGAGAATCTGGTGCCTAATATTACCTGTCCCCTCGAACAATTAACTTCTGCTCCCCTAGCTTAATGAATTTTTTGATGTTAGATAATAGATAATTTTAACTTTTATAACTTCTTTTAAAGGAAATTTATTTCCGTTTTTTAATCATTTCTGTGTGTATTTTGTATATGTGCTTTTATGGTGTCTTTTTAAGAACCGAATAAAGATTACAAATTGAAATTGAATTGAAAAAATTGAGTTAGTGGCATTACTTCAGGCCTGTGAGTTAAGTGAAGGATTGAGAGTAAATATTTACACCGACAGCCTGTACACATTCGGTGTTGGCTCAAAGTTTCGTCTGACTGTGGCCCGAAAGAGGTTTTCTCACTTCCCATGGTCAGCGAATACAGCATGGCCCCTTGATTTTGCGATTGCTGACAGGATTGACGTTACCAGAAATGGTGGATGTCTTTAAATGCAGTGCACACAAGGCGGTGGTTGATGCAGTGGGTGAAGGTAATGCCTTTGCTGATCAAGTAGCTAAGGAAACTGCGAAATCTAAAATGACCTCAATGTTTATGACTATCTCTGCGAGGTGGGTGGCTGAAACAGAGATGTTTAATAACACCATGGAGAGTGTCCGAGAAATACAGAAAGAAGCTAGCCCTATTGAGCTGGCTCGCTAGAAAGAGAAAGTGGAGAAATTAGATGCAGATGATTGCTGGATTGATTTGACTTGAAAACAAAGGTGGTTGTTGCCCAATGCATTAGTGAATGCGATGGTAACAATGGCACATGGTTCAGCTCATATTGGGGCGAAAGGTATTTGTGCATTATTAGATCCTGTATGGTACAATCCCAGTATTCAAAAGACCGCTGCTCATTTGGTACAATATTGCATGGTTTGCTTACGACATAATCCTGGGGGCAGGGAGCCTGTTCTGAGAGGAAACTTTGCACCAGCATCTTTGCCTTTTGAGGTACTCCAAATGGATTATATCCAGCTGGAGCGCATAAATAATCTGAAATATGTCCTGGTCGTGGTGTGCACTTTCAGTAAATGGGTGGAAGCCTACCCGACTAAGGAAAATACTGTTTTGGCAACGGCAAAAGCGTTGGTGAAAGAATACTTCCCACGCTATGGATTGCCTCGGTGATCTGGAGTGATAACAGAAAACATTTTAATGCAGATCTTATCAGTCACATTTGTAATGGGCCACAGATTAAACAGAAATTCCATGCAGCTCAACACCCCCAGTCCTCTGGGTTGGTTGAGAAGTATAATGGAATACTGAAGCTCAAATTAGCAAAAATTCAAGAAAGCACCAGATTGAAGTGGCCAGATGCTCTACCACTGGCATTAATGTCAATACGGGTTACCCTACATTCTCGTTCTGGCTTATCTCCGTATGAGGTCATTTTTGGGTGTCCTGCTAATGTTTGGGGCGTCCCGAGACCCAGAACATTTCGAGATATAGAGTATCCTATGTTGAAAGACTATCTATATGCTTTGACTAAAGATCTTTGTACCATTCATCAACAGGTCTCAGCAGTCTTGCAGCCCCTGCCGGAGGGTCCCGGACATCGCTTGGAGCCAGGACAGTGGGTTCTGGTCCATAATTATCAGCGGAAATCCAGCTTGGATCCTCGTTGGTCTGAGCCATTTCAAGTCTTCTTGGCTACGCGGACGGCGGTGAAAGTGAACGGCAAGCTACACTGGATCCATGTCTCACATCTGAAAAAACTACCCCTCCCGCTTCCATATGATCAGCGAATCCAGTAAGGGGTTCTGACCCAGGAAAGTGAACGAGGTCCTCGTTTTGTCCCTTTTTCTGATGCCCAGGTAATTGGAGAAGGGCAAGGAAAAGGTGTCTCGGGCTCGGAAGGGGCTCCGTCATCAGCACAAGTGATTGCCCCAGATTCTGTTGCCCCTACAAGCGAATGAGAGGCTTGCAGTACCCCTGTTGCACCGGATTCATCATCCTCTGTTTTGTTCTCTGATCAGGAAGTGCCCGGCCATGCTCGATACAACCTGCGGCCCAGAAAACAACGCGGTACCCCAGGTGAATATGGTAGGAGGTAGGGAAAGACTTGAGTGATAGGGTGCAGGTCTGTTCCACGAATGTCTGTTAGATGCTCTTCTGGAGTACTGAGCGAGACACTGGACTGAACGCGCTGAGAGCCTTGAACATTTGCTTGTTCTGTTCAGAAAGAATGACAGAATTTATTTTGCATAAAGCGGCCCAGGTTGTGTTTTTTCAAGGGTTGTGTGGAAACATAACTCCAACGTGTGAGGCTTGCTTTGGTATTATTTGTGATGAGATAGTGATAGGAGCCTGCCTGTGAGGCTCTAAACGGACACAGGAAAGAAGCAACCTCTGGCAGGTTGGACTGCATCGCCCGAGTTTATCTTTGGACTTTTAGTTAGTATGTATCCATTTGCTCGTTTCGTTCCTGAAGAGGAGCGTCCTTTTGTACCACGTTATTTCCCTGCATATATGCCTGTCTTTTCTAGTTGGACCCAACAAGTTAGAATTGCATTTATAGTTATTATAGCAATATTACTAATCACATTGATGGGCGTATTCATCTACTTCGGATTTCGCCACCCTATGCATACTGTTTTAGGAACAACTGCCCCACCTCGTAAACATGTGTTTCATACTTTAGCCCCACATAAGGAAAGGCATTGTCAGACTTATGTGAAAAATGTATTTGTTGAAATGCTTCATCAAACACACAGTGCCACCAATACCAAAAATTGTTGGGTCTGTGGTCTTTTACCATCTGTTAACCACAAGCATGATTTATTCATATCCCTACCCCTGTCTCATCTGGGAGGTTGTGAGGCTTGGTTTAAATTACTTTCAATGATGTGTATGCATTATACTGCGGACACTCAAAGGTTTTCGGAAAAGGATTATGAAATGATTTTAGCATATATTGAGGTTCATCGAGGATTCGACCCCAAGGGGAATAATGGAGAGAGTACCTTAGATCCGAATGCATGTATGTATATGTATACAACGCATGAAAATACCACTTGGTTGAAAAATGAGATTTTGGATTTTGTTGAGTTTAATTTCACTCAATAATTTCGAAATTTTCAAGACCGTGATGTTACTGAAGATAGGGCTATTCCAGTGCCTATATTAATTAGTACCTCTGCGTTCTGTGTTCAGGGAGTAGGGTACATATCAATAGGAGAAAGCCGATGTAATTACACTTATCAGTTGCGTACTTTTAGCAGCCCTCCATTGTTTACCCCTCCTAATGTATATTTTGTTTGTGGAGAAAATGCATATACTTGGCTTCCACGAGGTTGGGCTGGACGTTGCTACTTGTCATTCCTGTACCCACCAGTCTATATTGCCCCTTCTAATTATCACAAGGATCACCGCTTAGATAAACAAAGTATGCCTGTTAAGAGAAATAAAAGAATGATAGATACTACAGATATAGATCAGACAGATACTCCTGAACAGCATTTTATCGACATTGTAAAAGGAGTGTTTCCCATTTGGGGGCCTATAATCACCAGCAAAGAAGTACGCCATTTGTCCAGAGAAGTTGAAGGGGTAATTAACACCACTGCAGGAATATAACAGTAGAGCTGCAAGCGACTAGACTCGTTTCGCTTCAAAATCGAATGGTTTTAGACGTTATCTTGGCAGATCGAGGAGGAGCATGCCGTGTGATCGGCAGATCCTGCTGCGTTTATATTCCTGACAACGCCCCTTCTGTTCATTTGGCAATCCAGAAGCTACATCGTTTGGCTTCCGAAATACATGTAGAGACTGGTACATGGTCCCTGTCTGGTCGGTTCGGGGGTCTGTTGTCTTCTTGGAGATGGAAAATTCTGATAGTGCTGGCTTGTATAGCCGGTATCATATTCACGTGCTGCCTTTGTGTATAATGCGGACCTGCATGTTGCTCTTATTGCGCAACTAATCTCACCTTATCTGTGACCGGTCCTTCCCCAGCAGCAGTGAAGGCTCAGTTAGTTCAGCAGGAGCTCAAGGATTTAGTGATGATTGATGAGGGAATATTTGAAGATTGAGCTGTTTTAGTTAGCTACAGTGTAGGAAATGGGACCCCCGGCCGGCCAGGGCTGGCGCCACAGCCAGTCAGAGACGGCCACTCCTATGTAAAGGTCGACCCCTGCTCACCCTCTAGGTAACGCGGCGTGGGCAGTCAGGCCTATCTCGGAGGACATGTGTGAAGCATTTACGCATGCACCCACCAACAACAACATCCCGGGCCTCCCACAAAAGGAACTCCACACCAAGTATATATGAAAATAGTCTTTGTATTAAGAAGGACACATAGGAACATACACTTTACAATGTGCTCGAGGCACGGCAGGGGTTTACAAGGAAAAAGGTACAGGGCAGGGCCACGGGACCACTGCCAGGAATATGCCCATGACGGAGTTGGCATTTAGAACACATAACAACTGGGAGCTTCCTCGGACTAGGACTAGAACACATAATCACCAGGAGCTTAGCATTAGAATACGTCATGCCCCGGGGTCTCATAGGACTAGCGATAGAACTCACTCTAACCAGTATCGACATACATGGGGCAAGGTTATACGAAAGGAATGGCAAGGTACATAACACCACAGACGTACCTGTAGGAAGGAAACACAGAATAACTCTCAAGGAGCACAGTTAACATTTAGCGAGTACTTTCAACAGGCCAACTGGCCTTCGGGGGCTAGGACGCCCAAAGTCTCAATGTCAGGGTGGGCTGCAGGTAGCCTACAATAAACCTAAACGTGGCGGCTGCCCACGAAGTGCTGGGCCGCCGTAGATGATGGGGCATCACGTTGGAGCCTCGCAGGCTCGGAATAATTAGGCAGCAGGGGGGAGCCTCACGGGCTCGGGGACCGAGGTGCTGGGGCTGAGCCTCGCAGGCTCGAAGGGGCCAGGGACCATGGTGGAGCCTCTTGGGGCTCAAGGAATGAAGGGGCCAAAGGTGGAGCCTCGCAGGGCTCAATCCCTAGGTGGGAGCAGGTGGAGTCCCTCTCGGGGGACTCGGTTTCGTGGGAGGCCTCACGGGCCTCAGGGCACAACCGGGGGTTCACTCGAGGGGAGGGGCTGGCACCGACAATGTGCCCCGACGCCCCTCCTCTCCACTGCTCGCCGCAGCACTCACCGGTTCTGGTGCGCCGGTCTCCTTGGCTGCGCCAGCCTTCTTCTTGTGCTCTGGGGCTCTCTCTCTCTTGGGGGCCCCGGGGGGGGAGGTCAGCAGCTTCACGGGGGTATCGCAGGAGCGCGGAGTGGGCTCCCGCCGCTCCTGCTTCGTCGCCCTTCCTCGGCCGGCCTCTCTCCTTCTCTCGGGCCGGCAGCGGCCTGGGGGATGACGCTAGGGGGGAATCCCGGGCCGGCAGCCAATCCCAGCGCGGCCCGGGAATAGCATTACGAGGGGTCCCGGGCCGGCGGCGGTGACTCGGGGGAAATTACGAGGGCCAGGCTCCCTAGAGAATTTTAAAGGAGCAAGTAGCGAGGTAGGCTCTTGCTGGGGTTGTAGAACCTCTGCAGTACGGGGCAGAACCCGGGTGGGCACCGGCTTGTTGAATATAGCGCTCCCAGCGCTAGGGCATGAATGAAGCACCCCAAAGCGGTAGAGGGCAGGGATCAGCGCTTCCAGGCGCTGGGCAGAAGGGACAGCGCTCCCCAAGCGCTAGATGCAGGATAACAAAGTCCATAGGTAGTCCAGGACCTCAGGGGGGGCCCAGCAGCGCCAAGAAGGGGAAAGGGCCATCCTTAGTCCAAGAGTAGGGCAGGGCCCAGGGAGGCAAGCCAACCCTGAGCCCAAGCAGCAGCACCCCTGGTAGATTCAAGTTAAGAACAAGAACAAGTCCAGAGTGTCACAGCACCCTTTTTATACACACATTCTTGGTCTGAAGGGGCAGGCAGGGAGAGAACCAGCTGGAACTGGTTATGGGGGGATTCTTAGAACACATAACAACTGGGATCTTCCTCGGACTAGGACTAGAACACATAATCACCAGGAGCTTAGCATTAAAATACATCACGCCCCGGGGGTCTCATAGGACTAGCGATAGAACTCACTCTAACCAGTATCGACATACATGAGGCAAGGTTATACGAAAGGAATGGCAAGGTACATAACACCACAGACGTACCTGTAGGAAGGAAACACAGAATAACTCCATTGGAGCACAGTTAACATTTAGCGAGTACTTTCAACAGGCCAACTGGCCTTCGGGGGCTAGGACGCACAAAGTCTCAATATCAGGGTGGGCTGCAGGTAGCCTACAATAAACCTAAACGTGGCAGCTGCCCACTAAGTGCTGGGCCGCCGTAGATGATGGGGCATCACGTTGGAGCCTCGCAGGCTCGGAATAATTAGGCAGCAGGGGGGAGCCTCACGGGCTCGGGGACCTAGGTGCTCGGGCTGAGCCTCGCAGGCTCGAAGGGGCCAGGGACCATGGTGGAGCCTCTCGGGGCTCAAGGAATGAAGGGGCCAAAGGTGGAGCCTCGCAGGGCTCAATCCCTAGGTGGGAGCAGGCGGAGTCCCTCTCGGGGGACTCAGCTTTGTGGGAGGCCTCACGGGCCTCAGGGCACAATCGGGGGTTCACTCGAGGGAAGGGGCGGGTACCGAAAATGTGCCCCGACGCCCCTCCTCTCCACTGCTCGCCGCAGCACTCACCGGTTCTGGTGCGCCGGTCTCCTTGGCTGCGCCAGCCTTCTTCTTGTGCTCCGGGGCTCTCTCTCTCTCGGGGGCCCCGGGGAGGGGGGTCAGCAGCTTCACGGGGGTATCGCAGGAGCGCGGAGTGGGCTCCCGCCGCTCCTGCTTCATCGCCCTTCCTCGGCCGGCCTCTCTCCTTCTCCCGGGCCGGCAGCCAATCATGGCGCGGCCTGGGGGATGACGCTAGGGGGGAATCCCGGGCCGGCAGCCAATCCCAGCGCGGCCCGGGAATAGCATTACGAGGGGTCCCGGCCGGCGGCGGTGACTCGGGGGAAATTACGAGGGCCAGGCTCCCTCGAGAATTTTAAAGGAGCAAGTAGCGAGGTAGGCTCTCGCTGGGGTTGTAGAACCTCTGCAGTACGGGGCAGACGCCGGGTGGGCACTGGCTTGTTGAATATAGCGCTCCCAGCGCTAGGGCATGAATGAAGCGCCCCAAAGCGGTAGAGGGCAGGGATCAGCGCTTCCAGGCGCTGGGCAGAAGGGACAGCACTCCCCAAGCGCTAGATGCAGGATAACAAAGTCCATAGGTAGTCCAGGACCTCAGGGGGGGCCCAGCAGCGCCAAGAAGGGGAAAGGGCCATCCTTAGTCCAGGAGTAGGGCAGGGCCCAGGGAGGCAAGCCAACCCTGAGCCCAAGCAGCAGCAGCCCCTGGTAGATTCAAGTTAAGAACAAGAACAAGTCCAGAGTGTCACAGCACCCTTTTTATACACACATTCTTGGTCTGAAGGGGCAGGCAGGGAGAGAACCAGCTGGAACTGGTTATGGGGGGATTCTTTACACTGGCCAGGCTAGGAACATCAGCCGCACCCCAGGGGGTGGAGCTAGCATTGTCTGGGGAAAACCCAGCCTCATTCATGACACTCAACCCAGACAGTCAATCCACAAGCCGACCCAGGCTCACTCCTCCCCTCACATCAGCATGCTAAACACTCCATTCACCACCGGGGCAGACCATCCCAGATCCTGGGAGCCAGGCTCACCAGCCAGCCTCGGCCAATCATACGCCAGGCACACATTCCACAAATATGCCAACTTCTAAAAGGGGGACTTCTACACTAGACACACTCATGCCACATATACCGTTGCGCAGCGCTCAATCTCACGAGTTCATACATACCAGACTTGACCCTGCACACCCTACGCATCGGGAACTACCGAGGACTCATCCATTCCCCATGTATTCCTATGGAAGGGTAGGTCGCTCTCTCTTCACACGCACTCAGAGGGGGAATCACCATCCCCAGGTTACATATACCATATAAACTTCAGGGGCGGACCTGCCAGACGGGCCAATTCCAACACATGCCCCTCCCAGCCCAAACGCAGGGTAGACCAATCACTACCGTGATGGACTTCCCTGCTGCAGGGCGATAAAACATGGACGCGGCCCGCACTGCCGGACACCCTCCAGTTCTACGCCACATGGACCGATAGACATACATAGACTAAAAATAATAAAAAAAATTAAAAAAATTAAAAAATGAAGACATAGGCCCAACCAGGCTACCCACCTGCTACTCCTTAGTTGTCCATGACTAGGACCAGGCCCTAAGCCATCCAGATACCACTGGTCCCTGCTAATCCGAAGTGGGGGGCGGTACCCCTGGCCCACAATAGCCATTCTCCACTCCTTTCTCAGTGTAGCCACGACTACCACTGTTCCTTCCACCTAGGGTCCGCACCCTCAGGCTTGCCAGAGGTCACGGGCAAGAATGCCCCACCCTACCTCTACTTCTGAGGTTCCGCGTTCTCCCAGGAGAAACACCCTCAGAACACACTTTCCTACCAGTCTTGGAACTTCCTCCCTCCACTGGTCTTCCACCTGGGAACTAAGCGTTCAGCTCTCCCCAAGGCAAGCCGCGGCCGAGCCAGCAGGTCTTCCTTGTCCGGGATACAACTTAACATAAATTCAACAAAATGAGCCGCGGCAGCGCCAGCAGGTCTCAGTGTTCAGCTCTCCCCAAGGCAAGCCGTGGCAGCGCCAGTAGGTCTTCCTTGTCCGGGATACAACTTAACATAAATTCAACAAGATGAGCCACGGCAGCGCCAGCAGGTCTCAGTGTTCAGCTCTCCCCAAGGCAAGCCGCGGCAGTGCCAGCAGGTCTTCCTTGTCTGGGATACAACTTAACATAAATTCAACATGATGAGCCGCGGCAGCGCCAGCAGGTCTCAAGGTTCAGCTCTCCCCAAGGCAAGCCGCGGCAGCGCCAGCAGGTCTTCCTTGTCCGGGATACAACCTAACCTAAATTCAACAAGATGAGCCGCGGCAGCGCCAGCAGGTCTCAGTGTTCAGCTCTCCCCAAGGCAAGCCGCGGCAGCGCCAGCAGGTCTTCCTTGTCCGGGATACAACTTAACATAAATTCAGCCAGGGCGACACCTGACGCCTAAAACACATTCAGCGGTGTACGGAACACATGATGAGTCAAACACATTTAGCGGGGAAAGGGGGGACACCTGACGCATCAAACACATTCAGCGGTGTACGGAACACATGATGCATCCAACACATTCAGCGGGGTAAGGAAGGACAGGATTATCGTTGATTCAGCAAGCTCCCCATCTAAGGGAACTTACACTCCATTACTCAGCACACCTCAACATTCATCCACACACCGTCCCCTAGACTGGTAAGACAATTTTCCACCGCCCCTGATTCCTCAACCTGACCCTTGTGGCACAGGTACCATTACTCTAGGGAAGGGACAAGGACCATACACATTTGAACACAATTACGCAACCACTACTGGATCCCACCCTTCTGGTGAATCCAGAAAACCATATTGCACTAGGGAGATGATTTACCCTCCCAAGCTAGGGACACCTAACTCACAGTATACATGCACACATTTTTCCACAGAACAGACATTTAAGTGACCTTTAAAACTTTCCACAGAACGGGTATTTCTATGAATCTTTAAACATTTTCCACAGAACAGACATTTTTAGCAACCTGACCTGACCCCATGTGGCACAGGTACCATTACTCCAGGGAAGGGACAGGGACCATACACATTGAACACAATTACGCTGCCACCACTGGATCCCACCCTTCTGGTGAATCCAGAAAACACATTGCACTAGGGAGTTGATCTACCCTCCTGGGCTAGGGCCACCTAACCAGAACATATTTTTCACAGAACAGACATTTAAGTAACCTCCTAAAAACAATAATCTCCTTTCTTTGCGACCATTTACAATACAGAGTTTTGTAGGGAGGCCAGTTATCGTTGTGGTACTGCGCAAACACAAGTCCGGATCCCACCGCTGCCACCAGTGTAGGAAATGGGACCCCCGGCCGGCCAGGGCTGGCGCCACAGCCAGTCAGAGACCGCCACTCCTATGTAAAAGTCGACCCCTGCTCACCCTCTAGGTAACGCGGCGTGGGCAGTCAGGCCTATCTCGGAGGACATGTGTGAAGCATTTGCGCATGCACCCACCAACAACAACATCCCGGGCCTCCCACAAAATGAACTCCACACCAAGTATATATGAAAATAGTCTTTGTATTAAGAAGGACACATAGGAACTTACACTTTACAATGTGCTCGAGGCACAGCAGGGGTTTACAAGGAAAAAGGTACAGGGCAGGGCCACGGGACCACTGCCAGGAATATGCCTGTTAGACGGACCGGGAAGGTCGGCCGAGATTACGGGGAGAGGTCTCCGGGGAGAGCCGCCTCCAACGACTGTACAGACAAGTAACTTCCCCCCCACAGACGGACACCACACAAGACTGAAGGTTAACGAGACTTTATATGCAATTCTTAGGTTACGATGGTGTGATACAAGGAGGTCTGGACTCAGGGGTCCCCTCGATTCAAGTCTTTGGCTGAGGAAAGGGGGTAGCGGGACAGTCTTAGTTACCAATGAGTACGAAATAGCTCTCAATCCTCGAGCTCGGCGTTGAGATGATCGGGCCGTGGAGGAGCCAAGCAGGTCCCGAGATGGATGAAGGAAAGATGACGGTTACAACGGTCCGCGGCCACGCCAGCAGGTCCCGACGACGATGTAGACTGTAGGTTACGACGGCTGTGGCAGTGCCAACAGGCAGGATGATGGTACACAGGACAGAGCTACGGCAGCGCCAGTAGTCCGTCCAGGATGAGTTCCTCTTTACGTCTCTCGACTCCAAGATACAACTGCCTTCCTGTTCTGGAGCTGCCCCAGTTATAGGGCTGGCGTGCTTTGATGTCCGGACCCTCGCACTTGGAGGTCGGGAGGTCCGGGATGAGGGAGTCCAGACACCCAGCAGGGGGGTGGAGCCAGCGCCCGGGGAGGTGATGGGCGAGCGGCACTTGGCGGGGGAGAGCCATCGGCACCTCTTTCTCCCATTGACTTGCCAAGTAGCCCGCTCACCTCCTGGGTGGAGGGTGGTGCCGGAATGTCTGAGGCCGGGCTAGGCCCAGGGTTGAGGTCGATCGGGGGCCAGGCGGCCTCGTGATGAAGTGTCCAAGATGGCGGCCCAGGCTGGGCGCGTGGGCCGGCAGTGGATCGGGCCCATGAGGTCGATATGTTTGAAGGCAGGGGTCCCTGAGGGGACGGAGGACGTGAAATGGTGGTGTGTGGTACTTGCGTGACCGGGCTCGGGCCTGGTCGAGCCGGGGGAGAGCGGCCCTTCACGTGGCCTGTCCAACATGCGTCCCCCCCAGCTGAAGGCGGGGAGAGCTACCCATCCTCTTGGGGACTCTCCTCGTCGAGGCGGAAAAACCGGGACAGGCCATCCGCGTTGGCGTGATCTGACCCGGGCCGGTGTTCGACTGTGAAGTCCATACCTTGTAGGGAGATGGACCAGCGTAGCAACTTTGGGTTTTCCCCCCGCATATGCATCAGCCACTGCAGGGGTCGGTGGTCGGTCTGCACCCGAAAGTGGGTGCCAAAAAGGTAGGGCCGGAGCTTCTTGAGGGCCCATACCACCGCGAAGGCCTCCCTCTCTATGGTGCTCCAGCGTTGCTCCCGTGGTAGGAGTCTCCGGCTGATGAAGGCCACCGGTTGATCGAGGCCTTCGGTGTTCACTTGAGACAGGACCGCCCCAATGCCCTGGTCGGAAGCGTCCGTCTGGACGATGAACTCCCGGCTGTAGTCGGGGGCCTGGAGCACAGGGGCGGAACACATGGCGGCCTTCAACTGTTCGAATGCCGTTTGACACTCTGGGGTCCAGTTCACTTTCTTGGGCTGATTCTTTGACGTGAGTTCTGTGAGAGGCCCCACTATGGTACCATAGTCTTTCACGAACCTTCGGTAATAGCCCGTGAGGCCCAGGAAGGCTCGTACCTCGGTTTGGGTGATAGGGGGCTGCCAGTTCTGGATGGCGGCAATTTTCAGCTGTAGAGGGGCCACTAGGCCGCTTCCCACCTGGTGTCCGAGGTAGGTCACAGACCCTTGTCCAATTTGACACTTGCTGGCCTTGATCGTGAGGCCAGCTCGCTGAAGGGCTTGCAGCACTGCTCGGAGGTGGTGAAGGTGCTCGGTCCAATGGTGGCTGTACACAGCGATGTCGTCGAGGTAGGCGGCGCTGAACCCTTCGAGCCCCGCCAGGACCTGATTGACGAGCCGTTGGAAAGTCGCTGGGGCATTCTTCATGCCGAAGGGCATGACCGTAAAATGGTAGTGGCCATCGGGGGTGGAGAAGGCAGAACGTTCTTGTGCTCGGGGGGTGAGGCCGATCTGCCAATAACCTGCTGTCAGGTCGAAGATGCTGAGGAAGCGGGCAGCTCCCATTCGGTCGACCAGTTCATCTGCCCGGGGGATGGGGTGTGCGTCTGTTTTGGTGACTTCATTCAGGCCCCGGTAGTCGACGCAGAACCGGAGTTCTGGTGTGGCTCCGGGGGCGGCTGCTTTGGGGACCAGTACGACCGGGCTGGCCCATGGACTGTCGGAGGGCTCGATGACCCCGAGCGTGAGCATTTTGGCCACTTCCGCCTGGATGCAGGCCCGTACCCGATCAGGTACGCGGTAGGCCCGGTGGCGGATAGGAGGGCTGTCGCCGGTGTCCACATCGTGCACACACCAGGAAGTGACCCCTGGGGTGAGGGAGAACAGACTGGCGAACTGTGACAGGAGGGCTTGGCACTCTTGGCGTTGTTCTCTGGTGAGGGTCTCCGAGAGTCGGACCCCATTCACGGAGCCGTCCTGCTCCTGGGTCCGCAGGAGGTCGGGGAGAGGCTCGGAGTCGTCTTCAACCCCATTGTCTGTGGCCATCAGTAGGCTGAGTTCTGTTCGTGCAAAGTGGGGTTTCAGTCTGTTGGTGTGGAGAACTCGGAGTGGGTTCCGGGAGGACTCCATATCGATCAGATAGGTGGCAGGGCCCTTGCGCTCGATTACCTTGAAGGGCCCCGTCCATTTGTCTTGGAGAGCGCATGGCTCCGTGGGGGACATTACCCATACCTGTTGTCCCGGTTCGAATTCAATGGATGAGGCGTTCTGGTCATACCATTTTTTCATGTCCTCTTGACTGGCCTCTAGGTTGGCTTTTGCTAGGTCTCTGAACCGCCGGGACTGGTTGCGGAGGGTGAGGAGGTACCGGAAGACATCTGGAGGGTTCTTGGCCGGAGGCATCTCCCAGCCTTCCTTGATCAGGCTGAGCGGCCCCCGTACGGGGTGCCCGTATAGCAGTTCAAATGGGCTGAAGCCTAGGGATTTCTGTGGGACCTCTCGGTAGGCGAAGAGGAGGCACGGTAGCAGCACATCCCACTGGCGACGAAGGGGCTCTTCCAATCCCCCGATCATCCCTTTTAGCGTGCGGTTGAACCGCTCAACCAGTCCGTTCCCTTGGGGGTGATAGGGGGTCGTGAATCGGTAGGTGACCCCACACTGTTGCCAGAGGGATTTCATGTATTTAGAGATAAAGTTCGTGCCTCTGTCGCTGACGACTTCTCGGGGGAACCCTACACGGGAGAAGATCCCCATCAGGGCCCGGCCGACCACTGGGGCTGTCACGGTCCGGAGAGGAACAGCCTCGGGGTAGCGGGTGGCGTGGTCCACTAGCACCAGGATGAAGCGATGGCCTTGTTTTGTACGCGGGTCCAGGGGTCCCACAATG